>NC_138444.1:15640000-16266666 GCF_040668555.2 Bombus flavifrons | reverse complement strand
ATTCATCGCCTTCTCGCCTTCCCCCGGTGTTGTTATTTAACGCTTCCCGTTTAGGAATTAATTGCGCCCTCGGCAACTTTAATGGTTCGGACGATTTGTTCTCGTTTGAACGGCTGGTCATTCGTGATAACGGCAACGTCTGAAACGTACAAAGCTTTTTAAGTCCTCGGGGCAACTTCGTATAGAAGTTGGCCACGGCCACGTGAACCGCTTGGCTTAACTTTCCAAAGCGTGGAACCCGCCGGAAAAGATTCGAATCAGCACACAGTAACCGTACCGATTTGACCCATTCACTATCGATACTGCAACTACATACCAGGCTGTAACATGTGAAATATACCTTCCTCTAGGTCCACACAAACGTTACGTAAGAGTAATTTAAGTGCTTGTGTTATTACATTTATGCTATTGATATTGTTATTCCATATTATTATTATTATTATTATATTAAGTACCTACTACGTACGTATATTCATCGATTAAAGTAAACACGCGATGTTGAAATCGTAATAAATTATCAAGTTTCATCTGAAATACTACGATTATAAATAATAATTTTCTTTATTTGATTATACCTTCGAAGAAGCAGTTTTCTACGATAACAGAACTTTAAGTCGTTTTAGACTTTAATTCTTGCAATTCGTGGATTCTATGAAACGCGTGGTGACTTCAAACTTTTGGCCACTAACATAGTACAATATATACGTATTGTATCATGCAACAAACATAGACTTTTGTCTACATATAAAAAAGGAACGTAAATTAATATTTAATTTTATGCAATCGTAGAGCAAACGTATGCGACATCGTTTCTAGACATAATCTGTGTGAAAAATCTAATATACGTTCAAACATAAATTTTACGTGTCACAATCTAATATAATATCGAGGAAGGCGAGAGAACATGTATCACGCGCAGGAATCGGTGATATTTTTAAATTACTCTATCCATTTTTAAAATAGTTTTATGAAAATCTAATTATGAATATTTATATCTCACATCGCTTGTCACCTTCATACAGAGAGTACCGTAATTCGATTAAATTTTTATAGACATTTTTCTGCGATATTATCCGGAGCGAAAAACACATGTATTTGAATTAGATACACCGAACAGCAGTTTACGTTTTACCGATAATTCAAAAAGCTGTAAATTAATTCACTGGTTTATGCGGAATTTTTAATCAACGTTATTTCGATTATCCTTCAAACGACTATATTTCTTGCAAGGAAAAATACACGAAAATGTGCGCAGAAAAATATTTATTATGAAATCCGATTTGACGCGTAAAATTGCTTTTCGTTTGAACGAATGGAAAACGAAGCAAGAGAAACTTCACTTATAAATTTTTGATCCTTTCTTGATACGATATACAATGAAGTACGAGCATTTCTGTGAGAATGCGGCACGTTCCGTTATTGTATGATAAATAATACCTGTAAGCTATACAATATATACAGGGTAAGTCAACATCTGCTACGAGTCAGCATCTCTTAAATGAAACGAAATATCGAAAAACTGTTTATTCTCGAGGGATCATCGGAGATTTTTCTTTCAGAGATTCAAAGTTACTTTGATTTCTTTTCTATCGAAAGTATGTTTCCTTTCCTCGTAACAAATTGGAAAGAATTTAGAAAATCATAAAACGATGACGCTACACGTAAAAACCATTTACAAACGTTCTAGTTATAGAGATTCGCTTTCTCGATTATCCAAATTCGACTGAAAGCTGAGATTTGTTAGAATTTTCTACTTGTTAAGATTTTTATTGCCAATATTTTGGTATTTCTATATGTAAAGTTTGTACGATTCATTTGTGGATCGAAGAAAAATTCTGTTATATCATTTTTCTAGTTATTCAAACAAGATGAGAAGTAGAAAGTTCGTATGTATAGTGGATTAATATCGAGAAAGGAATGACGAGAAGAGATGTGGAGTTTGTTTGAAGATGCAGCTGGGATTATGCAAACTGTTAGTTCTTGTTTTCTATATCGCGATTAATAAACATCTGATATGGTACTAGTTATCTGTAATCTGTAGTGAAATTGCCTTCCAGCTTTCGCTGGGTCATAGTATCCCCTTGTACGAGATTACATTTACTTCCTTTATGAGTATACATTTACATATCTCGAATACATTATTTCTGCTTATCCGTTCTATTTCAAGACGTATTAACTCTACGGATGAGATAATTATTCCTTCTTTCGTTTATAAAATTAACGTAATTCTCGAAACAAATTTCAAACGTTATACAATTTTAATTGAGAGAAGAAAGTGCTCTCTGAAAACCAGACAGAGATGAGAGAATACAGCTTAAACGTTACAAAGTAAAGCTTCCCGTAAACGTCTTATTTAGCTTCGAAGTAAACTCGCCTGTAAATTATACAGAAATTAAAGACGAGAAAGAAGAAACGATAAAGATTATAATTACGCTATTGCCGGCTTACCGATACTAGAAACAGCTGGCAGAGAGATCGATGAAGAGAATCGCCGAGCTTTTAAAAGCAAATGCTGCGCTTGAAAACTTTACGAAGGAAGGTAATAGCTTTTCTTCGTCTAGCTATTGTACACAGGTTAGACAGATACGAGATCTGTAAATCACGACGAACTCTATACACAATTTTGCGAATTAAGCTTCTGATTCGCTATCGCTTCATTTTTCTTGCCGTTGTTTCATTGTTTAAAAAATTATAAATTTTACGAAACGTATTTCAACCTTTTAAATAAATATTTAGCAACGTTACGTAGTTGCCATATATATTAAAAATACCAAATTTTTACGTTTCATATTACACAAGAAACGATAAATAATAATTTTGAAATAAAATATATTTTGCAAAATGAAACTCGAGAAAATGTTTCGTTTATTAAATACTGTAAAGGATACCGTACTTTGAATATTTTAGATATTTCTGCATATTACACGCATCCTATGCATTTCTGTCCAGCTCAGGAAAATGTTTTATCTATTAAACACTGTAAAGGATAACCTACCTTGGATATTTTAGATATTTTTGCATATTACACGAATTCTATGCATTTCTGTTCAACTCAGAAAAATGTTTTATCTATTAAACACTGTAAAGGATACCGTACTCCAGATATTTTAGATATTTCTGCATATTACACGAATCCTATGCATTTCTATATCTTAGGATTTCTCATTCAGAATTCATAAAAATCCGTAGGCTAATTATAGAATAATATTAGATTGGCAACTGAGTGATTGCTGATTTTGTCATTAGATGGTAATGACAAAGAAAGCTCGCTTTCGTTTGTAAAACAGAAATTTCCGTAAAAAAAGAACTGATATAATAGCAGAATAATTGGTAGAATAGATGGAATAGGGTTATTAAAAGAGCGTACAATCAACGAAAACAGCGGGAGTTTAATTTCTGTTCACATTCATAGGGCGAGTCCGAAACAAACGCACAATAACAGCAATTACTGCTACTAGATTCTGATTATCATCATTAAGGATTGTATATCGGATGCCTGATTACGTGCGCAGTTTTATTACTCAAACGCGGTTAAATCGATTTATGCAACATCGGCGTCCGGTTAATTGATTTACCGGTCCTTCGGCCAGCTCGATAAAAGCCGCCCGTTTTGTAAATATTCGCTGTGTAATTTACGCGACAAGAGAAACGACTATAGCATCGAAAACGAAAATATTATTATTATCACTACTATTATTTTATAATTAATTTGCTTAATTAAGCAATAAACGAGATATTCGCCATGCCTTTAAACCAATCGATTCGATTTGACGAAGGTTTCAGATTACGCTCGAATTGGTGAAATTATTGAGTGTAAAATGACTGGTATATCATATGAGAGTAAATTTTGTTAAAAGTACAGTACCTAGTTGCAGGCTTTAAAGTGTACAGAATTTTGACGTTACAATGTCGTTTGATTAGAATTTTTCTATAATTCTTTTCTATCAAATATTTTATACAATACATTATACTATTAACGAACTGCGGGTAACATATTCTTCGTAATTACACGAAATTTACGGCCAATAACAAGCGATCAAAGTACAATGATCCGTTAACTAACGATATTAATGAATGAATGAAGAAGCGACAGGTTATAGGTTATAGATTTTGGCTGTGTAGCTTTTGTAATTTTGGAGTTTTATGTTAAACGCAATCCACTTGCGCAACGTTACTTGTTTCAGCTGAAGCTTCTCAGCGCTGGTAAGACGTCGTTGGTTACATCTTCGATATTTGATTCTTATATCTTGACACGTATGGTATTACGTGTCCATTTAAAGAATAATGTCCACTGACAACCAATAGCGAAACACCTGATACCTAATATTAAATATAATTGCAAATATAGTACGAACGACTATGTAGATTACGAGTGTTCACACACTTGTAACTTCTAAAATACCAATTGCAGTATTAACTGCACTGTGCAAGTGATACTGGGATAAGGATCCTGTGGCACTAGTCGCAAGCTTAACGACAAACGATAAGATACCAAGCGTTTTAAATAATAACCAGATCCTAATTCGCGTTAAGGAATCGATGCAACGGTTCCAAGAATATTTTCTATCAACCTGTATTTTCCAACGACAAGGTAACCAAATTACCATTCGCCTTAAAAGCCCTTACGTCACACTCCAAGTCACTTTACAAGATGAATATAAAAAGTCATTGGTTGTCTGGCCGTTAATGGTATCGTTTAATAAACGCCGATTCGAGGAAATTACTCGCTCGTCTGGCGAAGGCGCGCAATAAGCAAATTATCCGTTCGCGTGCACAGATCGTGTTCTACTTAAAGAAAACGAACGAAACAGAAAAATAACAACGGCGACCGGTGGACAACGGAATATACGCGTACGCGAGAGCCACGATATTTACCGCGGATGATCTCTAATTTGATTGAAATCGCGGCCAATAGGAGCGTTCTATCGACGATATACCGATCGCGGCAAGCCTTTCAAGTAAATTAAAATCAGTCGATAAATTCGATAACGTTTAAATTGTTCCTCGCGTAATCGACGAATCCAGTATGCTTTTGTCGACCGTCGTCAGATTTCACAAGGCATGCGATGCAACGACACTGCGGATACGAACGGAGTTCGATGAATCGGTACGACGACGATGTATCGACTTACGAGAGAACCTTCGTATATGTACGTGTATACATTTGTGTTGTATACGATGGATGACGAATATACATATTGCGAGTACTTGCCATTATGGTACAAACATAAAATACAGTTAATGTAATACGAGCTACGACCCTAATGTCATTATATCGTTGTGTAGAGAATACGAGTGCTCTTAATTCTTCGGCCATTAGTCCTTGTTAATTATGAATTAAGAAAGAAAAAAAAAAAAGAATAAAAAAAGAACTTCGCGAAACGTTTGTATCGCGATTGATTAAAATTTGTACGTAGGTAGATATTGAACGCGGTTCCATTAAGTGAATTCGTGTAGACTGTTGCATAATATTCTTTTGACCCTTTTGCATCTATGGATGAGATATATTCTGGATGTCGTGCGACACTTTGCACGAGATATCTCGCGTGTCTTTTCATTACGACGTGAGATATCTCGTGCAAAGATTAGGTGTAAAGATCGGTTTGCGAAGTACCTTGTTTGTAAATGTGAAAGAGTTAACGATGCTAAACGTAGGATATGACATGGTGTAAAAAAATATACACGATCCTTTATCTTCCTTTTACACGAAACGACAGTCGGTTATAAATATTGAAAGGCAGACGCCACGATATATCTGGCTTAAAGCATGGATATGGATATTGGTTATGGAGATGTATTTTAAATAAGGGGCGGTTAAATGATCTTTCTTCTTCGTATTTTAATAAGCAAGAATCAGAAGAAACGTATGAACTCCGAGGAATAACGTATTATCATCAAAGTTTCGTAAATAAATGACAGTGTGATATGGATTTGGAAAGATTTTGGTTACTAGAAATGAAATATGCATAGACTATTGCAGGCATTGTCGAACGTTGTAATTTTAATTTCGGATAATACACGCAATAAATATGAATTACGAAATATGAAGTTCAACTGAATGTAGATCGTGAGATATACTCAGAGATTAAGTTCTTACATTGTTGTTTACGATAATTCAGGTCTCTCAATCGCGGTTCAAGTTCTATTGCTCTGTTCCAAATACGTTTTAATCGTATCGAAAATTGCACCGTAATAAAACATACACGCAAACTCTCCATTAGTTATTATTGATTTCTGAAAAAATTTACATACTACAAAGAGGTTGAAAGAGGTGTGGTAGAAAAAAAGAAATAATTTCCTTATCAGCGTGTAATATTTTATGAAGTATACGTATCGAGGATTGATGGTGATAAAGGAACAGAAATTACGAAACGACCTAATAAATAGATTTACTGTGAGGTATATTATTCTGAATGTTTAAGATACTCTGGAGTAATCATGCTATGAACTAATTGAAGGTCAACTGCAATTAACACCGAAAGGTACCTAGTACAACTATCCTGGATTCGCTATACTTGTCTAAAGTCCCAAATGTATCTTATACAAGAGCTTATTAAGATCCTGATAAAGTTAATGCTGGCTGAAATAGTTTCAAAGGGAAATCAAAGATGACAGTGGCCTCCTTTGGATCATTAAATATATGGCGTATGGATTCTGTGAACAAAATTGTCAGATTCAATGAACAGATTCGTTTAATAACGAAATTTGGCAACAGAATTGTTTAACCTTTCCGAGTATTCCAATTTCTACAAGTATCTACGTATTGGTATAGCGTAGACTAATTTTTGCAAACCTGATCTAATACTCTGATTTTAGACATAATCTAAACAGGTTATTTAATTTTGTCACTGTAACCTAGTATATTATATAAAAAGATGCAGATCAATGTAAATTGTTGACAGAATATGAACGATAATTTAAAGTGAAAAAAAGAAATAAAAAATAAAATCTGCTTTTCTTCGAAACAATGGCGACACGCAACTTTTACAACTTCGCTCTTTCTTCCATACTAATTTTTTCACTCTGATTACGTATATGCACGAACCAGTACAAGACAGTAATTCATTAAACTGAAAGTTTTACTGCGTGTTACGTCCTAACAAACGAAAAATTCCTACACAGTTATTCTCCGATCAAAACTCTCCAGCCTTCGAAACTCAAAGCACCATGGCGCCTCTCGGAATTGACTTCACAATAGAGAAACCACGCCAATAGATTTTAATTACTTGAAGCACCCCTGAAATTTCGCCAATAACATTCCCCTTGATACAACGTCGATATTATAAAAATATACAACCACGTCTATCCAGTGATTTTTTTTGAAAAATACGACTTGTAAAACACTTGTAAATGCCGGATTTCTATTTGATTCGTTAAAACACGAGAAACAAAAACGCGAAAAACTCTCTAAACAAAAAATCTCACGCTCAACTAAAACTCCGTTACTGTACATTGTAACGTAACCATTCAATCAACGACATTCAACACTGTGAATAAAAATTCCAACATAAAGAATAAATCTCGGTAAAACCTCGATTATAACACTCGCGTACTTCACGTAAAGAAGATTTTGTTCGTTTAATGAAAGAACGAAAGCTAAAGGTAATTCGTATCGTTCACGACGATAAATAAACTGGTTAAATGGAGATGCTGTTGAAAGAAATTTAGTCATCGGAAAAGAGAGGCTGGTTTCCCACAGTAAGTTAGAGGCTTCAAGAAGAATCGCCTGGTAACCACACGATCCCCGGAACGCTTTGCGCAGCGTCAATTGTCATGTGAGGCACGGTTCCCGCGAAGCAACAGGAAGAGGAACTACGCTTTAAAGCTACTTTGATTACGATTCCGAAACTCTAGAATCCTTTCGCGAACCTCAAGTGTACCGCAAGCCTGACCGACAGAAAGAGACATACTGTAATATTAAATACGCTGCTACCGCTTATAAGTACACAGCAAGGCAATATTTTTCATAATGCGTGCATTACGTTCAGTTTTAACAAAGTATATAAAAATATATAAAGATCCGTGGACTAATCAGAAATATCCAGACGCACGCTTATTTTTAACGAGATTTTAATCATAGAATAAATCAAACTTGTAAGTATTATTGCGTATTATCAGTAATTATCGTTGCTATTATAAAGCAATGATTTTGTCGCTTATAATTATTATACTATGTCGTTATACTATGGAGATTACTTAGTCACGGTAACGTCTTCAAACTTCATTTCCCTCGTCGGTCGGAATCAAACATTCAAACGCTTGAATCGTCGGTTTCGATCAAATTGAATCGCGTGGGGTGTGGGATAGCGCGATCTGAATGCGCAAATATTTAAAACGCTGGCTGGACATGTGGGCAGAAAGATGTAACGAGACACACGTGTACAGTAGTGTACACACGAAGTCACGCGAAATCATGATTAAGAAAATATATCGGTAATACCGGTGATAAATCGTGGAAGAATATGTAAGCACGAGCGTCTGGATGTCACTAATGTCACTATCCCTTTTTTTCCTTTTTTTTTTTTTTTTTATTCCATTTTAATCGACCTCTGTTAATTGGCTGGACTTCGTTTGCGGTAATTACAGATTATCTCGACGATCGCGGATGCACGCAAAACGTTGTATATATTCGATAAATAACCGAACGCAGGATTTGTGTGGGTACAAAGTGAGGAAAAATTGATGATTCAAATATTCAAATTAGCTTATTCGCGATATGTTCTCGTTCGTATATCGCGAATTAATAATCACTGACGTTTGAGTCACGAAATTGAGGAGTTCAAATTTCGCGTAGATTTGTATTGTGTGGTATTTATTTAGAATTGAAGATAAAGTACGAAGATATTTGCACGATTACCGCAGAAAACTTTTATGTATATACCGTGTGTGTGTGTTATGTACAAGATTTTGAAATCTCATTATCACTGTGACGAGACACGATTGTACTGGCAAAACTTGAAATCAATTTGAAAATATGCGTGGAGGTTACGAGATATTTTCCGCAAACATATATTTAGAAGAAAATTAATATACAATGTGAGCAGTTATTTAAACGTTTAAGATTTGTTGGAAATTTCATCAGTATGTTGACGGTAGTTTCTCATCATAGTGCTACCGGAATTTGCAAATATGTTCATAAAAGAATACTTCCGTCAGTTTGACCTGTTTGGGTAATTCTAAATTGAAGATGCTAATTTTCCAAATCGACCATCTTGTGAGAATTCTTATCAAATCACGCCGTATTTCAATATCGGAAGTTTAGAAACGAGCAGTTTTATGAACTTTTATTGGAAAATATTTAAATGAAGACCTCAAATGCTTGAAAGACGCTGGTAACGATCACGAGGGCTATCTATACGTTCATCGGTAATAAAATTTAGTTTGATCGATGGTTTGCTGGCTCGCTGGCAGCAATTCAAAATTTCTGCATGATCCGGAAATTCATCGAACGACGTTGATGGGTCTCTATGACAAATTTAATGAAAATTCACCAAATATCAGCGTTGTTTCCGAAATACCGCTAAACGTAATTTCTCTTATTTAACAAAACATCGAGTAGTTCCGGATAATTGCGCTAAAAATAAACCATTAGTTTAAAAAATACGATAAACTCCGTCGTCTCAGCCTTTATTTCAGTTATAAGATATTTCGATTGAATCCTAAAATTCGTTACTTGCTCTATATTTAAATGCCAGAATGATGACCTCATAGAGTGGTTACAAAAGGTATTTGCACGCGCCTCTATTTCGTTCAGAGTCTACGTTTCTCATTTCACGATATCAAATTTTTCTACTCATGTGAACGTGTTAGGTTGTCCGAAAAGTTTCTTTCGTTTTATGAGGAAATAATAGACACACAACGTGTTTTGCTTTATATTATTTTGTCCAATTACGTACGATCCACTTTGTTCTGTTGAGATAAACATCGCGACATTTCACAGACTTAGTTTCACATTTGTATGAAGGTGCATTGCTGTAAAAAACACGTTTGCGAAAAAGACACTTTTCGGACAACCTAATATGTACTGCTAAACGACACGTAATTACTTAATATGCAAATACGATAAATACAATGACGTGAAAATACTTTTTGTAGACACCGTACTTCTTAAAACCGATCCAATTACGCGAAACTGTTTACTGAACCAAAAAACTTCTTTCCATCCTGATCAGCACACGGCGTAACAAGCTAATTAACATTTCATCAGGAACCAAATGAACATCCCCGAGACTCTAGCATCGCTATTTTCACTGAGCCTCGCTCTTAACCGGTTCTTAATAATTCATTCGACGGCGGAGAAACTAATCTACGATTTAACGACCTCCGCGTCGAAAAAACAACGTGGAGGAATTAAACCTTGCAGGGGCAGCAACGATGGTCCAGTTTCTTCGTCCTGTGAAAACACACACGCACACCGTTATAAGTGCACGTGTGTGTATGTAGTTTGGTCGAGCGATTCTCGTTAAACCGATATGTGCGTCCAAGGATTCGAACTTCGGGAACTGCACCAGAAAACTTCTTCCCTGTCCTCCGCGTCCCTGTCCCTTCTTCGTTCTACTCTTGTCTCTCTTTCTCTCACTCTTCCTCTCACTCTCTCTCTCTCTCTCTCTCTCTCTCGCTCTTTAGGGCCACCGTCGAGACGAGCTTCGTAGGAGTTTGATTAAAAATAACAGCAGAGCGCCCGGCTGACCTTAAATAGCCGCATAACGCGCCACGAAGATTAAACCGAAGCGATGCGGCGGTCCACCGAAAATACCATTCGCAAACCGCCGCGCGAGAACACTTCGCGAAGTAACATGGCAGCCGATTCGAGTGGCTGTTTGATGGCGTTCCATGCGCGTTAATTGGCCAACCACGTTGCCTCGCGAAACTTCAAATCTCGATAAAGACGCGTGAACTTAGATTAAAGGAGCGCGCTGCGAGTTTCAACGTGGGGATACACTGTTTCGATATAGGAACTTGCTGGCGGATTGCTCGTGATAAGAACGATATTATTACTGTTAATTATATATTGATGGAAATATGAAAGTGATCGAAATGAAATTCAATTTCTAATTTTTCGTTGAAATTCTGTAGGTTCGCATAATATGGTACTTTTTAGGTTAATATAGCATCGCTAGCGAAGTATTCTTGGTATTTTGATGGCTAAGTAAGATGGTTTAAGTAAAATTACATTATGCAGAATGTTATGAAATAACGATTAAATATTTTTAATTGAACGGAGAAGAACGAAAACGTCACAAAAAGTAACAAAACTTCAGGTTCCTCGGATGTTTCGAAACGATAGACGGAATGTTTCGTTCTGACGAAAATAGAACCCGAGAACTTGGAGAGTAGTGAAAACGATTGATTTATAATATTTCATGGAAAGTAGGTTTATGACAATATAATTTTAGGATGATATAGTTTTCGGAGAATAACACGTGAGAATATAGTCGCAGTATCAAGGGCATTCTGCTAAGTTAAATAAATTTTGGTTATAAGCTAGAGCACGAGATTAAAGCCTGAGTTAAGGAGAAAATGTAAACCGAAGATGTCCGGGATGATTTACGAACGATTACGCGAATCTCCCAAGATTATACCGTCGATTTATACATTTTGACGTTACGACGAACTGTCTCATATTCATAAAACTGGATTATTATTAGATAAATATCTGACAATAATCAGATAAACCAAACAACGACATACGTTCGAAACGAATAATATTAAATGATAATAATAAAAGTTTGTACGCGTTATTAAACTTTGTTTGTAAAGTCTGGCCGTATACAACGGGTTCTGAAGTAATTTTTCTCGTAGAACGAAAGATCGTTCGAAGAAGCGGCATTCTACATTTCTGATGTATAATACTTTGTTACGAGGAATCATCAACTTCCCTGTCGCGTTACGAGCTATGTTGCACCACTACATCATGCATTCACTGCCCTCGTATACACCGTTCCTCCATTTATTTTGCAGATCTTGGAAACCACATTTCACATGATCCGCATACGGAACTCGCATTTTTTCTCTGTTCAATTTTCGCTGTTTGTTCCTCGGAATAAAATACATTACAGTTTTGAACAAGTCACCTCGTGTTTCCCTGCAAGGCAGTATGCTTTAGCAAGTATAATAACGGCACTCCATACGCTACTTTTTGTAATTTCAATGCTTGGTAGACCATTTTCAATGAGATACTTCCATACAACGTGTAAGGTATTTTCATAAACTTTATATATCGGTTTAATAATCTCTAAATTTTTGTCGAATCAATGCGTGGGAAACGTTTCTCCGAAGTTTGAATTTAACGGGTACATATCTGATTAATTAAGTTCTTTTCAATCCTAAAATTTTCAATTGATACACTACGAACTTTAGTAACTTCAGTATTAAAAGTTTGTACCATATCTATTCTGTCGTACATATTATATTTACTCGTTACTCTCGTTAAACATAAATCCAAAGTAAATGATTAAAAATAAATTAGAAAATTATGGTCCACTTATGCTTCTACGTGTAAAAACTTTCTCTTGTCCGCCACTGTAAGTTTACTAAAAAATTTTATTTTCCACTGCGATAGAACTATTACCGCACGAATCATAAATGTAGAAAGAAGAAAAAGAACTAACGACCGACGAAGAAATTGCTCGCAAATATCTAGAACAATGGGCAAGTTGCACTGTTTCGAGCAAACATCGTCAACTAAATTACAAAGAGCTCGGTTCTTCGTTTTCTGGTTTGTTCGTTGGGTCGACTCGATCGACAGCAAAAAGCTCGATGTTTCCATAGAACACGGCAAAAGGGGTAAAAGAGAAAGAGGCGAAGTGGTATCGCGAAAAAGTTACTGGCTGGCCACCGGTCGAAGCTCGGTGCGTGTATTTGCTCGTAGCAAAAGGAAGTTCGCCGCGCCTTCCGTTCAAACACCGACCGCGCCTAAGGATTCGAATTTTCCGCTTTAATCTGTGATTCGCTAGCCGTGCGTCGAAGCGGCAGTTTGATTAAAAATAGCCGCCAACTGTGGACCGAACTTTAAACAACAGTACAAAGCTGATGAAAAACGCGACTATCTTCCGCATCCATATTGTATGAAAATAATCCTCTAACACATTGACTGCCACACGCTCATCGTTGATCTACGCTTACTAAAATACGTTTAAGATAAAATTAATTTTATGGGCTATGGAATTTTCAGCAATATTCAGCAATACGAATGACCCGGATAACATTGTCAGAAAGAAGTGCATAAATATAGTATAATATTTGACAAGAATTAAACGTCATGTTGTAGTACGTTTCAATCTTGCGGGTTTCAGGCAAAATTTATAAAATTCGCCTGGCAGTCAACTTGTTGATAAAAAAAATGTATTAAAAGTTTAAGACTCGCGTGAAACATAAATCATGGTTATAAAATTAAATATCGTGAATAAGAAGAGCTTTAAATCATTGTTATAGGAAAACCAGTACCAATGTTTAATTCAATTGTAACTATACGTAGGAAGGATCGGGCTTCACAAGAGCAAACCAGCAGAGAAAATTTCAAAGACGATATAATGACAAGAATGCTTCGGTACTGTACAAGTCTGTTCTCCCTACGTGCCAATCGAAGACTGTCTTTTCGTTTTTTCCGTTGGCCACACGATCTCATTCACACACAGACACACAGTCATCTGACTTGACCGTCGTGACCATCGACCTTAAAGATGCTTCGAAGTCGACTTTTGCCACGGTAACCATTCCTATTGGATTGGCGACTAATTATCACCTAATGACAAAATCCGCAATCACTTAGTTGCCAACCCAATACATATACTGCAAGACTATAATCACATTTATGTGCAAATATTCTGTATCCAGATTTAATTGACCGGTAATTAATAACGAACAAACATGTTCCAAGATATTATCCTTCAAATACATTGCTTTGGAAGGTTCATATGCATACGTAATATTAACAAATAATTCAACGGATTCTGATGTTATGGGTTTTGCTGGCATGAATTTTCAAGAAATTTCTGCCAGCATTGTGAAATATTCCAGCCCAATTTACGCTCGACGTGAAGATCGTTTAATAAACAAGTGAACAACGCATAATTACGTTACAAGCACCGATAATATATTACCGCGATGGAATGCTTTCAAGAGTTTATCAGAAGTTGTAGCTACCATTCTGGTTGATGAAATTAATTGAGCGTTTGGTCACGATTTACAACGTACAATAATATACAAGTTAGACATGAATATAGAAATTAAAATATGTGAGAATAACGGAGAATAACGTTACTTGTATATTAGAAGTAGCTAATTTTATGCATCAAAATGACAAGTTTCAGATCCTGTATTTGTCGAATTATTTATGTTTGATCTCCCGTTTATTCTTTGTTAGGAACATACGTATGTACAATTCAATTGAGCTATTTCTTCGTTACAGTATCTAAATTCAATCGTCCATGTTGTACATTCGATTATACGATTATCAAATGTTAACGGTCGATTATCGAAAATTAATAAATCAATTTTAAATCACTGAAAGTTGATTTCGTTCGTTTGCAACTGAGCATTTTAACTAATTAAATGTCGATCGATCATAACTCAGTAGCAGTAGCCACTATCGAAATTACTAATATTTAGAAAATACTTTCGAAAGTTAATCGAGCGTTTATCGAATTGCTAACTTTCTATCGAAATGTCTGTGCGATAAATATTAAAACATTAGCCATGAAAAATATGAAGACGTGTTCTCGTTTTAACAGCAAATTATAAAAAGATACCCAACGATGAACAAATTATCAGGTTATTAAATTTAATGTAAAATTATCATGGATTAATTTGATTTCTCGTTAGAAATTGAAACTTGTTTTAAATCGTAGCAAATCAGAAGGTTGATTAATTCAATTACGGGTAATGAAAAGTAAAGTTCTCGAAGGCCTTTTATACGAGCGATTCGACTTGAGAAAACGATACGTGGCTGAACGTTCGTGTTCCTTGCGATCGAATCTGTCCACGAAAAGTGGACTCCATGTTAATTACAATGTAACTCGGACGTCGGCACGTTCGTTACCTGTGCGAGCATTTAAATTAAACGACCCACTTCCTGTCTATTTAAATTTACTATGTGACAGTGACGGATTAATTATTATCCTGAATGCGGTTATGTAAATTTATCGTGGCGAATAAAAAGCTTGGAAAATTGTGGTTTCACGGTGACCTGCGTACTTTAACCAATCGACGATAGATCCTAATGGAACAAATAATTCCGTTTCGTTGCACAAGCAACGTTTCTTATTGTTTCTTATTGTTAGCGATACACGGTTATCTGATGGCTTTCACTTTGTACGTTTTTAACAACGTTTTAGTTATCCTGGATATGTCATGATCATATTCCTGAATTTGACGAATACACGTAGAGTGAAGTGTTCACGATGTAAATTATCGGAGTACTGGTTCATTATAAGTAGTTCGCTTTTAAAATACCTATATTCTACTTTACTCGTTAATCGGTTAAGTCAATCTCTACATAGAGATCCAAATATATTTTACATTCAATCATTTATATCTACAACAGCGAAGTTTAATTTAACGTTCGTGTTAATCTACTAATTTCTTAATATTAAACATTTTTCCTACTATCAAATTTTGATAGAAATTTTCGATAAAGTAAGATATTGATTTGCTTCTGAACTAAACGTAAAATTTATTAATTTAATTAATAAAACTACACTAGATACGTGTAAGATTAAAATATACATTTATTGGAATAATAGAACAATCCAAGGTATTGTAAAAATTCAGACAGATGTTTATCGATTCTCAATTTTTTCCACGCTGTATGTTTGACTTATTTTGGAAAATGTTCAACTGCAATTATTCGCGATTTTACTTCTTCTCTGTTTATATTCAGAATATTGGATCGTTGTTTATCATTTCAAATGGGAACAATATTGGTACCCGCAGGCAAATCATTACCGAAATTTCAGTGATAAACAGATTTATTAATACGTTAGAATATGTAATGTGCCTGGTGGATTGGAAACAACATCGTAATTGCAACAATGCTGCTAACGATATAATAAATTTGATAGGAATACAAACGAAACTATGTTGTGAAATAGAATCAAGTAACGTTAACGGAAAATAGATTCGGCGGCTGGAACCAAGTAACTATTGGAATGAATTATTTAGATATTTGAATGTTTCAAATACCATCAAAGGGCAATTCTATCAAAGGTATAGGATTAAAACATGTGTTTTATCCAAGTCGTGAATTTACCTATTTAACGAGCACCAATAAGTACTAAATAGAATTATTCCAATTATGTATATAATAATAAATTATACAGGAAAAGTTTTTATTCTTTTTAATAACTAATTTATTTCTAATTTTTATTTCTAATTTACCAACTATAGAATACAACATTTCATTTCACGCACGTTATTCAAACTTTCAATATTCCTATTATACGCGTATGCAAATGAAGAATTCTCTATAATCGCTATTCAAACAAATCTAACCACAGATTTACTATTTAAATAACTTAGTATTATAGCTGGTACGGTTAACACGTGCTTTAGGGTAACCGCAGCCATATACTTTTTCATAGATTCGTCTTACCTTCAAACAAAGAACAATGATCCAGTTAAATTAACATTTTCCTTAATCTAACTCCAACCTAATCCCGATCTAATTAAATTAATTTTTTCCTTTCATAAATTAACTTTCTCCCTTGCTGTGTCTGTTGGAAACGTCGCGTTACGGCGATCGAGTCTTTCGCTACATCGACCTGTCGCCGTAGTTAAGACACAAACAAAGAAAAATGACAGAAATCAGTTACGTCTTCGACGGAACTGCGCATTAAGATAGGGAGAAAAGAATCGATCGGAGGTCAGGAAATATAGCGGAGGAAATATTGTAGGAACGGCGTTCATTCGCGACAAAGGCATCGATCATTTGCGTAATGGAAGAGCGAGATATTCTCTCTGTTTGCCTTCACCTGCAAATATCTTGAAAGCTTCCCGATAGCGTTCGAACGTGCTTCCACTGTTTGAAAGGTCGATCAATCGTGAAAAAGCTAACGCGTGCATTGTTTCGGACAACGAGACACGACTATTTATAAATGCGAACTCGAACAATCCCCGACGATTGACCAACGTCAAACTTTTATCGGCAGGTCGACAAGCTTCCTTTCAATATACGTCAGAGTTTAAGTTAATCTAAGGCAAGTGAAACTGTCGTGATACGTTCGATTCTCCTTGATCCTGCATTTTTCAATTAGGCAGTGGACTCAAGAGACAAATCATACTTCGAGTAAATTATATCGTGAGATATGCTTGTCCGATGAAAGTAATGTAAACTATACAGGACGCATTACGTTAGTTATTGTTAAGTATTATGATATATGTCTCTGTAGCAAGTACATATCAATGTCATCGATCCATATTGTACGAATGATACATTACACTAGAAAAATTCTTGTTTCTTTTATGATCTCATCTAAATATCAACATCAATCATGCGAAGAACATTATCGAAATTTATCTGACAAGAAGAAAAATTCTTATATTCCTTCGACCGTGTTGAATTATTTGTCTCTAGGTAAGTAGGAAAAATTATAGTTCCAGAGGCAGTAAAACAAAAGAAGAAAAAAGGGGACGAGACGAACGGTTTTTCGCTGAAATTCGTTGCGAAAGTATTTCTATCGAAAGATGAAAACGTGTCTTTGATAGTAAAGTTGCATTAATCGTTGTCCGAGGAAACAATGAACCGCGGGATTTCGAGCGAAAGGGCATAATGTAAAAGATGACACAATGCGCTCTCTGTTCCAAGCGATTTTTCCATCAACGAATCGAACATTAAACGCGATTCATCCGGAAACGAGCGCGCAACAAATTGCGAGGCCATGGTTGAGATAACATTGTAAAATCGTTGTCAAACAGTGTTTTATTCCATTCAAATGGTGGGCAGAATCGAACCCCGTGTCGCTGATAAAATGTATTCACTGCAAATCACCCAAGTCGTAAACGAAATCAAAAAACGACACGTTTCCGCTCATCGATTTCCGGGTAAAGCATGAGCTTGATATTCGTCGAAATTATGAACCGTACAAAACGCTTCATTAACTCGTTACAAACGGTCGACACGAATTTAATCGCGGTCGCGATATTAATTGAAAACATTTCATTTCTATATTTCACGAAAAGGATATTTCACACAATTTTTTATATGATATACGCGTTAGAAAATGTTACGAAATTGTTGAAAATATTAAAATGACTGAATTGCAGATGTTTATGCAGATTTGTACTCTTTTAAATACAATTAAAGGAATAACAACTATCCGAATATGTTTCAAAAATTTATAACGAATACTATATTTTGAATATGTATAATTATGTGCATCTTTCATCCGTATTTTAATAACTACGGCCACAACGTATGGTTATAGACAAAAAAATAATGGAATACGAACGTAAAAGAAAAATACTGTTCGACATTGAAGCGTAAGTAGAGCAGAACGTCAATTGTCAGACGCGTGTTATACGAGCGAGCTCAGAAATTAGTTTATCGTACAAGACTGTGCGTATCTTACCTAAAGCTCGTTTCATGCTCTTTGCAATTGGATTAATGGTAGTATAACGTATTAAAAATATAGAGTATCGAGAATAAAAATATACAACGCTAATTATATGGCAGATAAGTAAATTTATCTTACGTACACGCAACGTTATATTTTAATAAGTTATCAATTAACTAGCCAATAAATGTATTTGTTTTTGGATGAAACTGGTGTCAAATTTTTCTGTATTATATCTATTCTGCAGAACCATTTAAACAATGCAAATATTTCTATAATCAATAATTAACAAATAACAAGTTTCGATTGTGACAGAATTAATTGCAAAATTCCGAACGAAACTTGCATCTATCTTTCCTCAAAATTTCTAATTTCCCTATCAAATGAACGTGACTTTGGATGTAGCTATTTTTCGTGTAACCATTATCACAGCAGAGAACTTTCTTCAACCAAGATAGGATCGTAAGAAAAAAACAAAGAAAAGAAATGTAAAAAACCTGGATTCGGTGGACCAAAACTAACGGTCGTTGTGACGAGGTAGTTTCGAAAATGGAAATCCTTTGACGAATCGGTCACGATATATTTTACATTTACTTGCAACCGGGCCGGTGTTGTTTGCGGTACAAATGAAATTGCATAGTTCCGTGGCTGGCGCACAGTCGAATCAAGCAAATAATTCTGTTGATCTTGCGCAATGTTACTTTGCACGAGTCATTTTGCCCCGTTTACGAAACTAGTTTGCTTTTAACTTTTAAACGTTCCCATGCAACCTGGCGAGCAGCTCGTAATCGAACTGTCAGCCGTCCGACCGAGTAACAAGCCCTGGCCGCCTACTTTGCGGTCTTATGAAATGAAATCTTCGTGCCTAGGAACAGAGAATTGTTTAAACTGTGATAAAGTCGATGGACTGTAAAGGAAAACTAATACAGTGTTCGATAAACATTTTCAACCTGTGATACCTTTCAGCGACGTACCTTCCGTTTACGATGTACACGTACTCTAACGTCTCGAGTTAATCAATTTTGCCTTCCCCATGTGTTACAGGATATTGCAGTAGTTAATTAATTTAAGGTTTGTGCGAAGGACCAAGTTTCGCAAGTTAACGGTTAATTTGTTTTCGTTGCATCGTAGCGAAGGAACTATCGCGACGATATTTATCGGCAAAGATACGGTATAATAAGAATTTGTAGGACAGTCATCGATGTCTTCCCTTCTGAGCTCAATCGCAAACTAACGAACTGATATTTGTCTTATAACTGTTCTCCATAGCGAAGCAATGCTACTAGCAGAGTAGATATGCTACAAATTAAAATTATACGATCCAAGCCTGATGTAAATTGTCGTGGTCAATTATCACCTAAGGATATCAGTTAAGAATCGAGTTTTTTTCGAAGTCGAATAAATTTCGCGCGTAATTTGCGATTTTTTCAATTTTCTTTTAAATGAAACGTATATCGTCTGGTTACTAAGGTTCGACAAAAAGTTAAGAATAATTCGATTAATATTCGAAACCTGTGTTAACGAAATTTGATAACTGTTTAGTCTGTTCAAACGTCGGATTAATGAAATGTGTCCTGAACTATCGTAAAGAGCCTGAAGCATTTCGGAGTATTCTGGAAAGCAAGCGAAACTCCTGTTTTAACATCATCGAGCGTATCGCTCGTCGACAACAGGAAAAATTTCACCAGTTGGTAATCTGTCTTAAGAAAATCTATTAATGAATTAAGATCAAAGAAACACCGTAACAATTATTGAACGATTAACGATATAGATTAAGCACAGATTAATTTCATAGCGTTCTATCGCATTTTGAGAAGAGTCACGCGATAGTCGGATCAAAACCGTACAATACGCGTCCACGATGAAGAGTAATAAATTCTGTCTAAAGAAATGCAAATGGAACGTTCCTGATGCCTTTATTTATCAATCTTCCTCTTTGAAATTCTAATAAACCCTCGACCTCTTTTACTTTCCCTTTTGTCCTTAGACAGAATAGTTTTCAGCCATTTGCAAGGAAAATTCCCCCCAAGTATCTGTTTCACGGATCTAGACATTTCTACTCGCAGGCTATATTTTACTTATTGAAACATAGCATCTTTTGTGAATGCAGCCATCTCCTTGACAACAAAAGCTAGGTAATTGCTAAACGAGAATTCAATAAACGCGTACAAAGTACTCGTTTCATTATACATTCGAAAGACGAAATTCATAAGATGAATCATAAATTATGTTCACGTGCCAATTTCTGTTTGGCAATCCTCGCGTGTGATATGTTAATTCCTCAATTTCTCAATTTCTGATAGCTGCAACTGGTGATCTTCTTGGCCAAAGATATCCAAATATTTTCTCATGCGGTGTATCTTTCCACGTTCGAACTTCATTCGGACAAATGAAGAAAGGATTGTCTTCATCTGTATCGTACACTCTTCGCTTTGGCTCCTGTGGTACGAGTTTTCTGCTCTCACCTTTAGCAGTTCTACCGTTAAATATAATACTACGATTTGATGATCGTATTAGAGTCGAACTAAAGTATGTAGCGGCACATGAACTAGAGGACAATTCGAGTCACGTTGTTGTTTTGCCTCGGAGTATCAACATCGTTAGGATATACATAATGTAATAATAAACCAACTTCCGCTAAAACAATGTCGCTGTTACGTGTAACCGTCAAACAAAGGCAAATGTAAACTTTCCGGTACACCCTCGACCAGTATAAATAAACGAACACGATCGTAAGGTGACCAATTTTTCAGTCTCGATCTCGAGCTATTTTATTAGCGAATAATACACAGTCTTTAGCGAATCGGTTAGTGTTACGTCGGGCGACACTCTATCTAAACCAGGCCACACACCGCGGGCAAGATGGCAGCCAGATATCTTCAGATCCTTACTGCGTACCCTCAATGGCCTCCAGTACTCTCCATAAAACTCAGGAATTTTCTAGTTAAGGTCCTTCAGACCGAACAAATATTCTTTCACTGAATTGTTTTCTAAAGTTTATTGTCCACCACGGGCTGACACGGGAAAGTTGCCTTTTCTCACGTATGAGGCCACCCAATAGCAACTTTATCTCGAGGGCGGTTAGCGTCCTTTCTCACCCACCGCCATAGCAAATAACCAATTAACAACGAAGCCTATTTCCCTCACTCTCTTAGCCAAAATTGTCATCGACAAATCCGATGGTTCCGTGCGCTAGACACACCCATCCTTAGCTTTCCTCCGCCACAGCATCGTCAGCGAACAGCACTGATTTTCCATCTTTCAAACAGTCAACACCCTTTTGACCGGGTTTACACCCTTAGATCAGTCACTTACTTAACTTATACATACGCACCAGCGTAACTATCTTCTTTGTAAAGTTGTTGGAATAAACTGTGATTTATAACTTGTTATATCAGTGTCATATTCAATTTAACTACCTCTATTATCCTAATCGAAATAGGGGATCGATCATTTCGTGGCGTCGATTATCTAATCGTAACGGGAATTTACGACTCCCGTTGACGTGCTTCCTCGCGATCGCGTCTCTCCGCGAGTGGTCGAAGCAGTTAGTAGCGAGCGTCTTAGCGAACATTCTTTTAACGACCGTATCGAGCAATCTACGGTTGACTCTGTATTTATAATTATTTTAAAATATATTTGGCGGTTTCGACATCGAGCAATCCCGTCGTTTAAATTACCACACGACCAGCCATCCTTCACGAGTACAAGTCAAAATCCTCGATCACAGATTAATTCTGAATTATTCGAGCAGCTTTCTATCTGTAAGAATACGCGTGTACAATGCAGGGTACCTGCACCTTCACCTGGTGGATATAAGTAAATTATCCATCAACTGGTGAACCATTTAACACGAGTTCCTGCGGCGCGATGTCGAACGACGATCATATAATTTCTGTCGTTTCGTATCGTGACCTAGTCGCGATAGCGGAAACCAGCACGCGGCTTCCACTTGCTTCAATCATCGTTGCCAGTGCGACTTCGATATTTATCGAAATTCGATGTAGCAAAAATTGCCCGTCACGCCGCGTGTTTTCAATAATATTTCGCCGTGGTGACGCGTCCAACGTCGTCGCCCGACAAAATTCGTTTCCAGCTCGAGCTGTCGTCCCATTCCATCTATTCCCTACCTGTCTTTCGACTTCGTTACACCGTTATCGATTTTAATTTCCGTCCAATGACATTAGACAATTAGAAATTTGAACGGCCGGCGAGATACGTCCGGCTCTTAATGACTTTGTCTTGTTCAATGTATCAGAAACTTTTGTTATCTCTCTCTCTCTCTCTCTCTCTCTCGCTTCCTGTTTCGAGTTCGCTATTTTATATCTAGTTCATTGCAACTCTGTTACATAACGAAACGGTCGTTTAACTTTTTTCTATTTCTCGATTAATAATTCGACTGTACGTTGAACCATGTCGATTCGGGAACTTTATATAGAAAGATAAGCGTGGTGTACAAATCCGGTACCGTCGTTGTAATTGTTAAAAAATTATTATAGAAACCAAATCAGAGGTCGAAAGAGGTGGAAGGAATGGATAAATGTTGATAAAAATTCATATTCTCGCGAACGTGAGAGAAGAGATGAAATTTCAATCGGAATCTGTTTCGTTCGTTGACCATTGCTTTTTTCTTTAGACGTTTTAGACATTTTTCTACATTATGCGCATTCTCTATACTTTTTCACCTTTGACTTTCCTATACCATAGAAGGATAAACATTCGTAGTTTAATAATAAGTTAGTGAGAAATTGAATACATTAGAAAATATATTTTAAGCAATTCCAAAATTGAGAAACGAATAAAAATTAAACTTTGCTTCCTATACCGTTACTTTTATCGTAACTATTCGCAGAATCATATTTATCAAAATCTATCTCTTAGAAGAAATCTCTACATTTGTATTTAGAAAATTGAATCATAAAAAGTTCAACTACGTGGTTACATATTTCGCAAATTTACGGACGATCGTCCCATAGATGTAATCACAGAAATTGGAAATATTTCATTATCTATTTGCCTTCAAATGAGACCTCGGAAATCTACAAATATTTTTTAATCAATCAATTCTCATGCCCGCTATTTTATCAGAAATCTATCGCTGAAACAAACGCTAGTGAAAACGAATCGAACAATGCAGTTCTGCTTCTCGATAGCAATTCGTTACACTGAAAACCGCCACTGAGACAACATCGATCAAATCAATGTATCGATCTTTCACTCGTTGACCGTTTTAATCGAACACCGATCGACGCAACATTCGTTTCCAGTGGATAACCATGACCACGAATTTTTTTACAATTTTCCACGATTCGATTCACAACCTCGTTTTAGTACAAAGAACTCGACGATTTAACATTGCATGGTCGTGTAAGAAAACTCGCGTTTGTGTAGTTAGCGAAGGCAACGGTTTCCAAGAAATCGGCAGAAAAGAAAAATTATACATCGTTGGAGTTCTATCGAGTTTCTTTTAAAATTGATCGAGAAATAAACGTGGGTATTATTCGATAGAAAAAAATTTCTTTTTCATTTTTATTTTATTTCTAAGTAGTTTCCAATCAATTCTCATTGAGAATTACAAGTAAATTATTCTGACGTGGTACTATAACGTGAATAATAAATGTTTATCGTATGTTTGATTTTAGTTGAATCTAATGTTTAAATCTAAAGGGGTAATGCCTTTTTAGCCTGCGGATCTGATCCATTGTGTCAAGTAATTGAGTAACTAGTGGGTTTTTGGTAGTTGTTAAATTCTTATGTTATATCTGACGTGGATATAGGTGTGGGTGATGGTGCTACTGCGGATGGTGTTACTGTTGCTTTTCTTCTCATTTTTGTGTCGTGGAAGAAAAATCGGGACTATGGGTGCCGGGATTTGAACCCGGATCCCGAACGTTCGTAACCAAAGGCGCCAACCACTGCGCTTTTTTTTTATAATATTTATTGACCAGTAGATGAGTATTACATTTGTATGTTGTTCACAATAAACAATGGATTTCGTTTGTGGGGTGGTTTAGGCAAAAGTACCGATACGTGACGGTACGACATAGCCATACGATGTTTTGTGTGTCGGAATTACATTTTTTAGTGTTATAAATATACAACTTAGATTTATGTCGCTGTAGAGCAATGCTTATATACGATATTGTTTCGCTAACCACTGCACTGCCGTCGTCCGGTGATGATTGCTGTCGAGTACCACCACATATCTATTAGTGAATTTGGATATTTCTTCTTTAACTGTAGGTATCTTGAGGTCGCCAAGTATTGTTTCGTTGATAACATAGCAAGGTGCATCTATTAACCCCTTATCCTACGATTTACGTTCGAGAATTTTGGATCGAAAACGTAAACAAGCTATTATATATTATATTATACAGGGTGGTTGGTAACTGGTGATACAAGCGGAAAGGGGGTCATTCTACGCGAAAAAAGAAGTCAAAAAATATAGAATAACAATTTTTCGTTTGAGGCTTTGTTTCCGAGAAAATCGACTTTGAATTTTCGCTCGGTACACGTGCGGTACGTTATAACGGATCTCACTGTAGATCGCTGTCTCGATGGAAAAATTAAAAAAAATTAAAAAAAAAGAATTTTTATTCTATATTTTCGACTTCTTTTTTCGCGTAGAATCACCCCCTTTCCGCTTGTACCACCAGTTACCAAGTACCCTGTATGTTATATTTGGCCCGATCATCGTACTACGGCTATGCCTGTAATATTTACGTCTGACCCGATCATCTACAACGGGCTATGCCCGTAATATTTACGTTTGGCCCGATCACCTACTGTGGGCTATGCCCGTAGTTGTAGGTTAAGGGGTTAAGGATCTTAGAGTTTTTGATTGGAATCGTTGAAGAATTTCTACGTTGGAATTACTCGCTGTTCCCCATAGTTGGATCCCATAGGTTCAAACAGGTTTTAATATGGCTTTATATAGCGTTATTTTACTCTGCACGCTTAAGTTGGAACGTCTACCAAAAAAATAAAAAGAAAAATTCCATGCATTTCGTGCTTTCGCTTAATTGTATGAAGGTTATCTTTGCCAAAGATACAATGTATCGTTGGAAATCGACAAAGTTCCTTTTATCGTTTCGTACATGTTCCTACCTTAAAGAAAAGCTTCAGATGGAACAAACAAAAATCCATTTGTATTATATAGCGCATTTAATCATACTTGAAGGAACGAAAAGCACACATGCTACCTTCTGTGATATTAATTTATGGATGTACAGGAAATAAATAGAAGGATTAAAGCTCTCCTTTGCGATATTGCGATACAGGCGGCATATTCGCAATACGCTCGATATTGCATATTAGTACAAACAAATAATTTATACGTGATAATATAACAAGTTATAAAAGTAGAGAAAATAAATGAAAAGCTTAAAATTATTCTTTCATAGAACGAATGTCGCGATGGAAGAGCATCGGTAAAGAAAGAGAAGAAAAAGGTATAAAAATTTGCGATTTTCAATCGTAAAATGTAAAACTGTTCGATGGTCGAAAAACATCGGACCGTGCCTTTTTCAAGCCAACCGTCCAACGATAGCACGAGTACCGTTTTTTCAAAGACACAAATTACGTTAGCACTACTACCGACGCGACGAACGTTTCCTACAATTTCTTGTGATCCCCGAATCACAATATTCGATTCGTCTTTTTAGTGCGCGTACAATGCCGAGCAATCCAATTCTACCGGTAGTTACGAAGGGAACAGCAATTCCCTGAGAGGGTTGCTTGCGAAATTCGCGTTTCCCTCGCTCTGAAAAAAAGCGTCGCGACGCTTGCGTTCCATGTTCTATAATGTATTTACATGACGTATGATTTCTTTAACTATCGTCAAAGTCGATATAACGTAATAACAAAAAAGAATATTAATACGAGGAAAGAAATTGCACAGAAGTATTATAATATGAGTAAATGTTTTGCTTAATTAACAGAACAATCGTTTCGTTAGTAAACTAGTCCCGCGATGTCTATTGCAATTCTTTTTATTTTCTTCTCACTTTTATGGAAATCATTTTTCTATTTTTAAAATACGAAGCAGTAGGTGTTTTCAAGCAGGAAAATTTAAATTTCAGAATTTCAAGGTTAAGATAAAGGCCAATATGAGCGCAACAAGGAGCAAAATCGATGAAATTCATCGATGTTAATTACATGGTTTCTCAAGAAAACCTTTTCAAAGGATGGAGTGGTACACAATGGGACATATTACGCTTTCCGTTTCTCCACTTACCATTTTTTGATTCACAACTCATTGAACTCGTTGAAGGAATTAAAATAAAATAAGCTTTTTTCATAAAGTTGAAAGTTTAAAAACTTGACTCGAGCTATTCTCGAAGGAGACACAACTTCTGCTGTAGCCGTCTGATATAAGTTCTACACAGGAACTAATCCTATCAAATGCGAACACGGATCCCAGGCTCTTCTATTTCACGCGTAAAAATTATCTATCGTCAAAAACGAACGAATATCCGAATATACTGGATCTTCTAATTTTATGGATTTTGCAAAGCTTGACATTTTTTCAGTATCTTCTTCGTACGATAATAAACGCACGGAACGTGACTCTCGATTCCCGAGACTTCGTAACATCAGCATTCTTTACTCGAAATAAAGCAACGGTTCAACCAGGTTTTGAATTTCGCAAATTATGCAAAGCTTTGTATCTTTCGCTCGTAACAATTAAACCGAGCATCTGTTTACGAGTCTGTGGGAAACTCAAAAATGTAAAATTACACACGATACATCAAAGTATACGAGATATTCAAAATATAATACTTTTATGGTATTTAGTGGACGAAGGAAATTTCGTAACTTCTATTTTCGAAATTGTGTTCATAAAATTCTAATTCTTGACAACAGTAAACGCGAATATAACACGACTCTCTAGCAATATGCTCGCTGCATGGAATTCTTTAGAAACAACTCGCTTTCGTGTTACCGATTTCGAAAATTCGATGCACTTCGGAGAAGCCGATTTCCCACGTCCGCTTGCGGAACGTTCCGAGGACCGGTGAAACTTCAAATATAATTTTTAGCCAGGAAGATGGAGTACCATTCGAAAGGGCATGGCGAGGATCAGCAACCGTAAGGATCGACTTTGGCTTTTCGGTTGGCTCGGAAGCGACTCGCGAGAAAAATGAAAGAGAGATGCAGACGCAGCTGATCGGCTATAGATTTCAACGAAATAGAATTTCTTTCGGCGTCTCGAAAGTGCTCGTTGCAGGTGACAAATTCATCCTGAAACGACGAAACTTGAACCGAGAGGGCCTATACGCGAATCCTTGCCACGAACCGATCGATCGATCGTATCGACGATGTCGCGTCGGTGGCTGTTCTATTCGCGTCGACCATTTCGAAAATCGCATTTGTTAAAGTCTGCCGGTCTAGGGAGCCCTCTTTCCTCCGTTACGATCTTCAACGGCGATTGTTACATACTCGATGATACACGTTCCAAGGATCTTCGATGATTGCGGATAGCCCCGCAGCTTGTATTCGCAGGGAAAATGGCCAATTTGTGACCGAAAGATATACTTTACTGCGATTTCGTTTCCTCTGGTTTTCAGGAATATAAGCATCGTGTTGAGATGTTGGCGAAATAATCGATTTGTGGACAGACGTAAAAACGATTTTCCGTTAGAGTAACGAACCCATCGAGGATCGAGCGATAGTTGATCGTAATATTACAAATACTTTGATTTCTTTGAATTTTATAAAAATTGTTGTTGAGAATTGTGGATCTTTGAAGCCGAAATAATGTTATAGGAACACTACATTTATACTTGGGATTAATATTAGAATAATAATATATTTATTTTATGGACGATTTCTTATATATTCATCGATACACACTTGCACGCGTCTCAGCACTTTCTTCTATACCCGACTGTTAACCGACCAATAGTTTACATTCATCTGTTTTCGAGACGCCGCGCACACACATACCTCCACACACTGATACCCACATACAAGTATCTGTCGGAGAAAGGTTGGAATTTAGGGTTAGGGGCGTGAAACGAATCTTCGTTTGGATTACACAGTGTCGTTATGCAATAGAGAAGACATTGACTAGTGCAAATACGATTATTATAGGATTGGACAAGTAACCGTGGTAATTAGATTACTCGAGAAACTAATGACAATGATCCTAGGTTCAATAACGAATCCGCGGTCAACGGGATGATGGATGAACATGCTCACAAATCCAAGTCGGACTCTGTTAAAACGTGGAATATCCACCGAGCGTACAGACGCTAAGTAACTCGCTGATACGACCTCACGAGAGTATGACTTTCCGTTGCGATGATGCTGCAGAGGAAGACTATGATGGGGTGTGTCTAAGGACACGAGATCCTTGGATTCGTCGAGGATAGCCTTCGTCCAGAAGGTGAGGGAAATTGGCGTTGTTGCTAATTGGTCAATCTCCATATCGGTGGTTAGAAAAAGATGCTAGCCGCCCTCGAGGGAAAGTTGCTAGTGGGAGACGTCGTTCGTTGAAAAATAGGTCTCCTCTATCTTCTCGTAGTTGGGACAAAGACTGTTTGTTTGAAGGACTTTAGATAACTAGATCTTAGTGTTTATAACGGCCCTCGGGCTAGCTGATCACGTACTGTGGAGACGCACCGACATCTGGTAATCATCATACCCGAAGAATAGGATCTGCGTGTGGCGAGCCACGGGACAGAAACCGTTGGAACGTTTACTGTCGCGTGCCGCCACAAATATTTCTTTTAAGAAGAGCTATAGAATCACTCCGTACCTTTGTTAGAAAAAGCGTTCATCCCGTGACCGCGGCTACGTTCGGCGACTGGCTGTCGCCACGAGCCCAAGCTCATTATCACAAATCTCGAACAAATACAATCGGAACGAAAGACGACAATTGTTTAATTATGCCTATAATAGAATCTAGATTACGGTGTTAAGGAATTTTCCCGAAGTTCCAAAGGGAAGGCTCCGATGTCCTTTCATCTCCGACATATCTATACTACGCATTTAACCCAGTCCAGCACAGAAAATTATACATATCTCGACAATTGTAAAATCTATTGTAGATGGAAGAAATAACTTTGGTGCGAGAGATAGCGATAGCAACTAACGTTAACTCATCTTTATTTGTTATTAGTTTTATAATTATAGAAGCTTTGGATAATCTTAGGGCTATCTTTATCCTTTGTCAGCAATGTAATACTTTATCGCTTATACGATCATTCACAGATAAATGAATCTCAGTCGCAGTTTTGCGACAACTGGATAATTCTCTAATTCTACGTAAAATAACTCGCGATCAGCAGTGTTTAATTCAATATTTTTCATCGCAGCGTTCGACAGACGCAACGAATGAAAAATATTACGCCGAGAGCTTCGTTATTAATTGGTCGTAATATTTTCCGACGACGAACAGCTAACAATAGGTTGTTAAACGTTCTCGATGGCAAGCAAATCGCAGAAACAAAGAACGAAAGAAAGGATAGCCTGGTTTTTTTCATAATTAACAATGATTTAAATAGAATTTGTTTGAAGATCGTTTGGCTACTGGACGGCGCGCGACTTTGACCGAATTCTTTTTCCTTTCCCGGGAACATTTTAATTGCTGTTCTTAATTGCAAGATCGCGCACTTTGGCCGCTATCCTTAATTATAAAGCTGCTCGACAGCACAAGCAATTGTATTAAACGGGGGATAGGGCAGAGAATCTTTTAAATTGCTTGCAGTGGAGATACAAAAAGAACAACGTACACGATTCGCCGTAAACTCGCTTCTACTTTGTTCTCTCGACTCGTCGATTTACCCAGCCAGAAAGCAATGTTTGCAAATATTACAGTTGTCTTAATTTTCGCGCGGAAACTTCGCTTCATAAAGAAACCTATTAATTCGCAATCTTCGCGAAACTCTGCAAATTAATTTAATCGTCTGAAAAAAAAACCTGATATACAAACCTGACATTCAAACCTGTTCAAACATACGAAACCTGTGGTAAACATCCTTGAAAAGCTTTCGTTTACAATTTATACCTTTGAATTCTAACGTTCTGCTTATCGCGATGATAATAATTTAAAATAACGTGTACGATTATTATTGAAATTGCTTATTTCGCAACGAAATCATTATACAACAACGTCTAATATCGAAATGAAACGCTTAGCTCTCCAAATCTCAACTAAATTCACCGCATGTCCAGCTGAACAAATTGTAAAGTAAAAATTAAATAATAAAATAAAATCTCAACTAACGAAACTAACCTGAACAAGAAACAATCGTTAAAACACAGTATCCGAATCCTGGCTCTCGACTTCAGACAACACATTCAAAACTTGTGGCTACGTTTAAAACGAATGCCGTAAAATTCCCCTTGCGTTAATTAAGCCTCTAAATTCGAGTACACACGGCTGTAAATCAAAGTTCTTTCGCGCGCAAAACACCAAACGCTTGGCAACGGTAACGTTTCATTTTTCGTAAAATTATCGGACGAATTTGGTATCCCGGACATAGTCGGCCGCTGCTCCGAGCAATCTCTGTACAAACTCGTGCAAACGATCGTAAACTGTACTGTGACCTCATTGGGGGCGTTGACTTATTGCGAGGTTGGTTATCGTAAAGACGCTTGTCGGGAAAAGCAGCGGCTTTTTTAGGCGCTTCTGTTCACCTGGTCGAGCCGACTCCACGGAACCAATCGAATTTCGATAAAAATTACGTATCGCTTGTCGAGCTGGCAGTGTAGCAGGTCGCGCGACGCGCCCAATCGATGAGCCGGAATCGCGATACAGTAGCGAGTTACGGGATTGAGACCGAGCAGAGGTTTCTGTATCGAAAATTGCGTTCGATGCTATAGCGAGGATGTGGCGAACGAAATTAAAGGCGAACAAGATATTGGCCTGTGTTATGTTGGTTGGCCGGAGTTTGTTGTGACAAGGGGATAAAAAATGATTCCTCGTTAGAAGATCAGGGGAAGGTAAAAGATCTCTATTTCTAGATGTATTGGTGATGTATTTGTACGTTTTACGCTGAGTGTTCGTGACAATAGTCGGATAAAATATTATATGATCGTATTATTCTGTTGCAAGAATTTGTAAAACAAAGATAAATTCATTTGCGTTTACAGCAACGAAGAGCAGAGTAATGGAAATATGAAAGTGTAATTCAAACGGGAATTGACAAGATTTTTAGCAAATCTTTGGTATAAAGACACATTCTGCGATAAGTATTCTAACAGAAAAGTGCTAGTTATTATTATAGTGCATTTCTTCGGAGGATTATTAAATTAATATGCAAAAAGGTGGTTGGAAGAATTTGTTTGATCATGTCCCTTATGCGACTTTGTTGAGATACTCGTTCTTTAATATCTACGTATGGATGTATATACTACGTCTTATGTACCAATGAATGAAACTTCTACATTTTATACGGAGTTAGTACGAAACAGTTAAAAGTCTTGATAAATGGGATAAATCTTCTCAAGGTGAAGTTTCGTTCTCTAAGGAACGCTTGATAAAGCACTCTTCGTGTAGGCCGTTATTTGAAATAAAACAAATGAACAGCGCACCACTAAATGCCCGCGAAAAGTACCATTTAATACTCTGCTGTCAAAAACTACGTGGCTTATCGGAGAAAAACTTAGCATATTCATCTTTTTCCAATTTTTCAATTATTCCAGTCAACGTTATCGATGTTGAAAAGAAAAAAGGGAAGAAATTGAAACGTCAAACCATTCGTAAAGATCGGGATAAACCCATTTCTATCGGCATAATGCAATATTTTTAAACCTATCGAAGAGATCAAGATAAAATATGCATAAAATATGAGAAAATATATAACGCAAAAAAAAAGAACATTTCGGCAAAGATCAATCGAATGCTCAATCCACGTGCACCGTCGTAAGTTCGTAAAATTACTATAAAAAATTATACGTCGGTCATTGTGATATTTCACTGTGATATTTCTAATGTTAACGCCGTGTGACGGAAACAAATTATCGAGGAACGCAATGTCGTGCCTCGATTTGGGCATATTTTTACAAAAAGGATCGTGCTCCTCTGGTTTCGACGGCACATGACCGCGACCGTCGAGAATATTTCATCGCGCATCAATTCTCACTGAACGCTGTGCACCATTTCCATCGAAAAATAACAGAGAGGAACGCGTCAGCAAGAATAATAAAATAGAGGCACGAATCGGATATTTGAAGCTTTCACGCGTTAAATACATTTTATATTACGCGATCGCGCGTCCAGCCACGTTGTTTACACTTACAACGAGTGATATGCGGCCAGCTTAATCGAAAACAACCGAACCAGCCATCGGTTAGGAATAATAAAACGGGGCGAAATTCGAAGAGCGGCTATCCCTATCGGGTCGTATGAAAATTAAAAACGCCACGAGAACTTCGGCAAATGAGTTTTTTCCCCGATTCGTTTATTAGCGACTACGTTCGATTGCGCAAATAATGAAAAAAGTCAAGGACATGGAAATTCGCTTGTATCGTCTAAATACCCGTTTTTATGGGAATTTTTTTTTTTTTTTTTTTTTTGCAACGTCACTATTTCTCTATGTAAATCTAAAAATTCAAATAAAAGATTCACACACAACAGTATCTATGTAAATCCATAGTTACATGTAAACGAATAAATCATGCAAGAAACTTCAGGTATGTGGTTTACAAATTACAGTTAAATAAATCAAAGAGTCGTGGAGTCTTTAGCGATCTTTGGGTTTTGTATTTCTGCACGATCTGCAGTTTCTGTGTTGTGCAGTTTGGTGATCTCGTGTGTAGTTGCAGGGATCTTTGAAAGCTTACGAGATAGCAATAGATGCCATCGTCGATTCAATTTCAAACACATATATCGAATTTTGATTTGCAAATTTTCCATACCGTGTGAGAAGGAAACCGATGATGAATTGAAAGAGAATGATGAATTTCGTATTCTTAAATACTTAAAACTTAAAATATAAAAAAATTAAAATGTTACAAATGGATAATTCTTGTCAAGTAATTTGGGAAGATTATAATAAAGAGATTATAATCAATAATCGAAGAAGCAGACTTAAAAGTTGCCACGTAAAAATTATAATAGTTGTAAAATAATCATAATATGAAATATTTAAAGATTTTGCACAATCTATCCGAAGATTCAACATTTACTTCTACTCGTCTTTTGTTTCGAACAGATGTACACTAAATAAATCTTTTTCGAAACACATTGAGATTCGACTAGAATATACGAAACTCCGAGTTTTTCGTTTTGTTTCAGACCGCGCGAGGATTTTCTTCAAAGAGAGTTCTTTTAGCACGGCTTTCTTTCCATTTGCGCTAATTCGTGTCTTCAAGGAATGGTCGAAGAACCGTGGAATCCATACCGTGAAGTCACGCAGCCGGAAGTGCATCAAAATCCCCGCATACTTATCAGAGCTTCGAACGTTCGCCAACACGAACGGGCAAGCATACCACGGAGTTTGGATTAATTCGAAAATTCGCAAAGAACACGCGGAATCTCAAAGAAACTTCTCCATCAGACGGCGCGAAATTTTCAACTGTTTTACTTTTCTATCTCATTGTATAAAAATCCTATTACAAAGTAAAAATATTACATTGCTCAAAAAAGGAAAGAAAGAGCGAAGATGAAACGAACAGTTCTGTCCATGAAATAAAGCGATCGAGGTAGTTCACGCGAAGCGTTAGATATTGTTCGGAGCGAAACGATATCGATTTTTCAAATTAAATACACAAGCAAATACGAGTAACAACAACTATCAGTGATATTAATAAGCGACGTTATCAAACTTTCCTCATTTCAATTACAAACACATTAAAAGTTATATTAGAATCATAATTTTCGCTTAGAAAACTTCTGAATCGCTTCGGACACTTTGATAAAAAGAATTTACACATAAAATTAATTAATAAATTATGTGAAGCGCGGCTTAAAACTTCTGTAGACGGCTATATCGCGTGCATATTTCTCATATTACTTTACACCCACCATTATGTAGAAAAAATCATTTTATGTTTCAATGGAAATTCTACCAGATACGTAACGAAATATTTCAGCATAATCGACGATCCTGTTACACGTTCAAAGTTCACAAACAATCGGTTTACATAGAAAGAGGAGCGTAGTTGACGCAGGAAATGACTGGTCTCTGTGTTTCGCGAAAACAAAAACCGGATTAAACGAATCGCTTCGTGAATACTTCCATTTTTCAACGTGTCAATTAACCAAAGTACTGTTAATTGCTCTCGATTGCACGCAATTTTATATTCCACAAATGTACCACCGATAGGATACATGGGACAATAATGAATGATCTATGGGAGCAATACTGAAACGTCATAATAACAAACATTCATTTGCATTCTCGCTAATTATTTGAACAGTTGCGCGTGTCGCGAAACACAGCGAAACAGCCTCGTAAAAATTCAACCACGCAATTACGTTGAATTTATTATGGAATTCATTTTGCAGCGGTATACGATACGCTAATTCCCCCTGTACCTTTTCACGGCTATCTTCTTTCCAATCCAACGATCAAACATTTGCTAATTGTCAAACAAACATCCGCTTGTTTTAAGACCGATTTATACGTACTTTCGTATCATAAAATTTTGACGTCTCAAAGGTTACGATTGCTAACAATTTTCATGTAATATTCACGTTAATGAAATATACAATTCTTTACGCGAGATAAATTAAACGAAGTAATTTCATTTGAATCTTAAGTCAAACTTAAAATGCGTCGTTCGTCGATTTCGACTATTTCGTTTTGTATACGCGTTTCTTGTTTGAAATAATATCGGAAGTTCCCCTATAGTGTTCTCGTAATGGTATAAGGAATACGCAGAAAATTCGATACATTCTCTCTTTAAGTTATAAATTGAAACTTATTCTTAGTCATTCCGTGGTCGAAATTACGCGTAACAGTATTACAGTTCTTCAAAAGGATGCTACAACTCTTCTAAATTTTCTTCTAACAACGTCATACTTGAAAGTAAATACACGATACCTGAAAATGAGCAATATTTTTTGAGACCAATTACCTCGATGAGGAAATTGCATTGATTCCGACGACAGTAAGCGAATTAACACTGACAAGTCGTTGAAAAATGCCTCTAAAATGTGATGCGTAGTAAAAGAATTCTAATTTCAGAATCATCAGTCTTCGTGATACATTTGCCATTTATCGAAGACAACAAATTCGTCCACGCTGACATCGAATTCAGCGTGAAACATATGCTCGAACGGTTACACAGCGTAAGTGGCAAACAATGGACAGTTGGAAACGTTGTCAAAAACTTCACAGCACGTTGCAGATTGACAGTACTACACGTTTCGCAAATAGTTTATGGACGATAACAGACATGAATATGAAATTGCACAGGGGAAACCGTGCTTCATGGTTTTCAAATGCTTCCTACTAAACACCGTGCAGATGTATCACACACGACGATCTCTAGGTATTCTGAAACCGTACAAGACGCTTTGCGACCAGCTGTCTATAGAGTTTACATGAAATTTGCATTCTCTAGGCGAGATTTCTTCCCGAGTGTAAATAACCGAGAGTAAAACTTCAAACTACTATTTTTTTTTTTTTTTTACTAAGACGTTTGTGACAATCGATTTAAGGATTTTTATGCAGATTCATATTTTTGAGTATAGAATTCAAGAAATAGACCCTCGATAGAGAATTGTTTTATCCACCAAATATTCGTAACTTCTTCGCACTACGTGCATTCTGTGTGTAGTTTTGACCTTTGTAATTTCTTACGAAACGCGTAAAAATTCATAGTCTAGTTGCAATTAACACGGTTCATTATCTTTTGTGTTAAAGCTTGGAATTTTCTATCTTTCGAATTAGATCTGGATTTTCGTCCAACTTTGCCAGCGAATGTCATGTTGACTCGAACAACTGTTTCAGACTTTCTTCTCTGATTTTAGATTAAACGGGGTTAAATTACGCGAAGCCCTCCAGGTATATTAACAAATTTGCGAAAATTATAATCAAAACGAAATTGAGATTTTCTATTACAGTAGAACGTAGAGATATTCTTCTAACATTTAACTTTACCGAAATTTGTTGTCTGAATATTTTCTAATTTTAGTATCAGGTGGTAAGTAGAAAGAAGTATTGTAGTATAAACTGCTAGATTCAAAGATAGAAATCTTTTAAATCTACAAGACAAATGAAATTTTTAAGATGTTATAAACATTCGAGAATAGCGAAAATAGATACTTGGAGAAATTAAATAAACAGACTGTCTTCGTTCGATAAGATTAACCGACACATAAATTCTTCAATATGTAGTATGTATCCTTCACATATGTAGTGTTATTATACAAGTTGAAATTAGTGTTACATTATAGATAGTTTAAGAGAACACAGCTATCGCTGATGAAAACAGAACGCCGATAGTTTTCTGTTTAATTTAAAGTTCAGCAGACAATGACAGGCTGCTGATCACATGCAGTCCTTGCGAGGCAGGTAAACCTAAGTCAAAAAGGACGCGCAAGGTGCGGAGAAAAAAATCTTTACAAAGACAAGAGAATCTCAGTCAACGAGTGTAAGCGGACGGACCAGCGAGGGTGAGCAAACGTCTCATTTTACCTAACGATAAAATAATAGTTCAATCTGCCTGCTGACGTAATAGTCATCCGCTCTATCATCCCTACACATGTTTATATAATTTTTAATCTATGATTAAAAGATCCCCAATTTACTTTTCGTTTCTTCTGACAAAGCATCGTCTGTGATCTTTCACGGAGCCAACGCGGTAGATACGAAACTGGTTAATAAAAAGAAAAAAAAGTGTTGGGGAAGTTGCAACGCGGATGTGAAGAAGTTTCTCGCACGCGAGGAACGGGTAATGAGTTAACAAATTATGCACGGTGGACGGTGTATTTCGTCGAACGGGGGAATACTAAAAATAGAAACAATGAACTAAAATTAAGGGAATTAAAGGATACACGCATTCCACGCCAGACGAACTTTTTCAGTAAATCCTTTCCCCTGGATAATTAGGGGAAAAACTTTAACCAAAAAATGTCCGACTAACAGGATTCGTTTCCTGCCGTGGAAATGGTCGCGCTGCTTTCTTCCTGGCGCAATTTTATATTCAATTAAACCGTGTTAATCTTCGAACAGGCTAAACCAATTACACATTGCGAACTTAAAAAATAGCACAGGTGCGTACGAGTTATTTATCATAGGAAATTAAATTATCAGCGAGCAGGAGAATGAAATTTCGTTCTATCTCATTTTTTACACGCTGTGCGTCAACAAAATTCAGATAAAAACTAAAATAATATGTAATTTATAAAAGTACGATAATTCGTTCGAAAATAGCGGATATTCGAATGGAAGAAAGATCGATAGAAAAAAATATGCCAGTCTATTTTTCACAAGTTTAAGTTGCACGGCACTTCTGAAAGAAATAAACTTCAGAAAATATGAATCAAATATAAAGTCTCGATATCGTTGAAATCCTATAAAGGATGAATTATTCCTTTCGTACCATTTAAATGCCGTGCCTACTTGATCTGCAGTTATCCCTTTTATCTGGCAAACTTTATAACCCTTTCTTCGCCTCTCTCTCTCTCTCTTTCTCTCTTTCTCTCTCTCTCTCTCTCTGTCTTTCTCTCTCTGCGTTTCTTCCAATTAATTTATTATCGAGTGTAATTCAGAGAAAATGCTGGAAAGGAATCGCGGGTCGGTGTTTCGCCGCTTTTATCTCGTCCAATTAGCCGACTTTTCGATTACCCCCGGACCTCCCTTACTTGCAATTACGTCAGATAATCAGACTTCTTTTCTACCTACGGAATACGAGTGCAACGTGTAACTGTAGAGGCCGTTATAAAAACGAATAATATTCAGTATTCTAGACGAATTACATTAACACAAATTACCAAGTTACAGATGGAATCGCGATACGCCAACTTTAAGTTTTTCAACATCGTCCAACGATCTAAATTGTTCCATTTACTTTTCGAATCAATAACAAGCTTTCAGCGTTCTACGTTTAATGATTTTAATGGCTTTAGAATCGTTAAAGAATAATGCTCATTTACTAAGAATGTAAATTATGTAATTTCATTATGTGCGCTGTTGAAGAATAATTCTCTTCGTTATAATATCCGGCTACTTTATATTTTGCAAATGAATTAATAAAGCAGTTATAAATAATGAAAGAACGAAATACGGTTGATTCAGTGTTAAAGGGATATTTTAAATTCCGAACAAGTAAAAGAAACGAAGAGAACGTCAAATTTAATTGAAACGTAATTTGAATATAGTAGTGTTTTTATAGGGGAATTAAGAAAGGTAATGGATTACCGTATTAATATCTTATAGAACAGTTCTGCTCTCTCTTGATCAAAAGTGCCACTGACAGTAAATGTAACTTTAATTTATCAAATGAATGTCTATTGCTGCGTTATAATTACCTTTTTATAACGACCTATCCATTTTTTTATTGTAACGCATATTACATTTCTAAGAAATGTTGATTCTCATAGGCCGAAATTTTTAAATGTAGTTTACAGGTACACTGAAGGATTAATTTTGCTTTTAAGAAATGTTAAACGCCGTCGCAGCGTTTAAGATAGCAGTGAAGATATTGTTAAAATTTGCAAGTAATATTTATCCAGTCGGTTTTCTTACCAATCGCGTTCTAAGGCCAAACTTATCGATTTTAGACTCGTAGTCTTCTGGATTGAAATTATCTCACCCACCTGTAACGCAAAATAGAACGAAAAGTTATTTACAGTTCTCCTCCCTATAAAATCTTCTTATCGTTGAAAATAAATTATTTGACAAATCACAGCCGCCATGAATCGCAGTACGCGATAACGTACAATATACTGAAAGCTGAATATTAGAAATAAATGTTCGAAGAGACGATTATACGTATATAAAAATTAAAAGATTTTACGGATAGGACGTTTATAAATAATATAACTTCGATACCTTTATGCATAAATATATTCGTATACTTCAAGAATTTGATCAATTAATACATAATACAATGAGTAACGTAGTATGTAACAATATTACAGATCATTCGAAAAATTCAACGCATACTTCTCTTTAAATTCATCCTGACTGAATAAAGAAATAATTGGTAGATCAAGAACGGATAATCTATTCGACATTCTTTGTAATCTTTAATCCGTGTCAATTTATTTTCACTACATTCCGCTCTTTTTCTCTAACAATGAACTATCTCACAGATTCTTTCCTTCATCGAGTAGCTTTGATAGCAAATATAACGATCCATTCTGAGCACAAAATATTAAAATAATCCTGAAATCTCTCATGCGATTGCTACATTCCTAACATCACACAGAAGAACTTTTTTATTACAATACAACGCGTCATTAAATAAGACGAGTTACTTCGTCATTCGGGTTCTCAATAATCTACCACGCAATAATTCTATTATTTGGTTACGATAATCTCTTTATTTGTGGAATCTCTCAGTGCAATGTTTCGTTTCTCTTGAAGATCAATTATGCTTCGTAATAGATTCATCGATTCTTTTATCAATTTTTGATTTCATCATTACAGAAACAGGTAGCTAAAGAATGACCCAGTCGAGAGATTACGCGAACAAAAGCGCGCTATCGTTCGATTAGCGATACTTTTCGAATTGAAGATAATATAGAAGAGGAGTTTGGTATTAAAAGTCGTTTGAAATTTAACAAATCCCCCGGTATCAGACGAGCAGCTTATGCAAAAACTGTCACATGATGTATGTACACCGCCACGTGACACGAATGCAAAATTCATTCACTTATCTGCATAAATTTCTGTTATCTCGCCACTGGCAAAGGTCACACGACTGTTTAACATAACGTCAGTGCGGTGGCGGCAAGGGACGTCAAAAATTCTTCAATTACCCAGCGGAGAAGTATGCAAATATTCACTGGACGAGCCTCTTCGCTTGCAAAAATGTCTAACCACGAAAAGAGAAGGAGGGGAGAAGAAGATAAAAAAATGAAAAGAAAAATTGACCAAGCAGCTTGAAAATACCATTGACCAGTATTTCGTTCGATCACCATAGAATCGAGAACGTACTCTCCTAGTACCTTCGATATTTGCACAGGTTTTTAATAAAGCAGTTCGAAGCAGCCGAGAAATAAATTCCGAAGAAAGCGTCGTTTTTCCGCAAGAAGATTATTGCTTTGGCCGATTTTCCTTGTTCGACAATGCGATCGATATCTCACTGACCAAAAAAAGCTTTTTTTTCAGTCGTTTGTATTCTTTTTTCTTTTTATTGCTTCTTTTTTTCTTTGCCACTTCCCACTACGCATCGAGATACGGTACGTCGAGTCACAGGCAGGAATATTCAAACTTTTTGCGGCCCAAATTCCATCCTTTTCCATCGAGGCACCGACATTTGTCAATACGATATCGCTTTTCGATTGGGTCGGGTTCGACCTTTTGTTTGCGTCGAAGTCAAAGAGAATTAAAATGATTCGGGATGTGCGCTGACCGCTGGAAAGTTGCATGGGAAATTTCCGTTTGGGAACCATTTTGGGAATTTGCAGAACGATTTCAATTTGATCTCAACTGGGATTGATATGGGATTCGTCGTACTGTACAAGTTCGTGTTTAACTCCGCGGAGAACCAGCTTGATCCGGCAGATTCAAGCAAAATATTTTTACAAATATCTTTCGATAAACATATCCTTTTATATCGCTGGCAATACGAGAAATTTTGATACCTGAAAATGTATTTGCTATTTGTAATGTACGATACCGCTGTCTTATACATCCACCGATGGGATCCAGGAGATGGAATGATAAAAGACACATCGTCGAGATTGATTGAACGCTTTTACAAAGTTTCCCCTTTTAAGAAACTTTTTCTTACGAATACCTTTTACACTGCCTCTAGCGTTACACTTTACATAAAGATGATGTTGCAGTTACGCTACCAGCTATAACGTATAACGTTTCACTTTCTAACTCCTAGTTAAATTACAACAAAAACAGTCATTAAATATTACCTTGTTTCTTGTGTAAATTAACTACGCCATTATCTCGCGTCAAGCTTAAGTACAGAATCGTGTTTTCATTCTCGTTGAAGGTTCCCTTAAACAACCTTGATAGGCAAGACATTTCATAATCGAGAACACAACAGTCCCTGTAATAAGTTACAACGTTTCACTATTAAACGCTACGGTGCGGTGTAACGAACGAAAATTACATTTATTAAAAACACTTCCTTCTCATTTTAATTCCACAACCAACGAACAAAGAAGGCAATAAAGAAAAGGAACAATTAAACGAGCAGACTATAGGTACCTGTGCACGTTTGCGCTAAATTAGACAAAATATTTCAACTAAAATATTCGTTCTCTCTAAACTGTCCGTAAATAATTCGCTATACCTGTCTTCCAATTGAAAGTTTCGCCACGAAAATAATTCCCAATGCATTTATTCGAAATTACTAGAATTATTATTCGAAAAATAAAAAAATTCTCAGACTGAAATAAATCTCTATTTAAATTCGTGATTTAATTACACAATTTTCATCATAAAATAATTCATGAAACAACAATTGTATCCATAACAATATATATTTATGTAATTTTACATCACGTAATTACATGCAGAGCCCAAGAATGATAGAATTTCGAACGTTTCGTTTCCTCCATGGATCATATCGTTTTAGTTAATATAACCGGCGGCTAAAAGACATTTCATAACCGATATCGTCCAGTTGTATCGCGTCCTCGAGCGCTATCATTTGCTATTCCAGAACCAATTTCCTCCATATAAAAGGAAGAACCGTGCGAGTTTTACTTCAACGTTCGCGCTCAAGTACCGAGATATTCAGCGAAATCTGCCACGGAATAAAACACGCGTCACATGGATAAGTTTCACGACATGGCGCATCGCATCGAGTCGATAATACGATCTTGTGAAACACTGTTACCAGGAGAAATCGTACATATTCGTATGACTCGAAGGTGATCTAATATCGCGCAACTGCTTTGATATAAACAAGACGCGAGTAAGTGTGATCTTTGTAAGGATATCACGTAGTTACGCGCTACTCGGAATATATGGTTCAGAAGAATCGGAAATCGTTTAGTTTATCGCTTCAGCTCAAAATATATTAGTTTTTATAACGAACAAAATTGATGAATTGAAGTTAATTTACATTAATCGATGGAAATTAACGAATGTTTTCTTCTTTAATCGAATCGATTTATATTGATTTTCTTTCATTATTATTAGTATTACATATTTGTAATTTGTAATTTTTCCTTTATTCCTTAATTTATTCCTTTTTTCATATATGCAACATTAGAAGTAAAATTTAGAAACTTGGCAAATTACGCTACAGGTATTAAATTATGCGACTAAACGATAGTAAAAATCCGTTTGATCGATCGAAGACGAACCGACGTTCAGTCAATCGAGTATAAATTATTTAGAAGTAAATTTTCTAGAAACTTCTTAAGTCTCGTTAAATTGTTATACAACTGGAATATCGATAAATCGACCATTTTCGTCGCTCATATTAAATGTTAATCCAATAATATTCAATAATATTCATAATAGATTCAACGTAATTTCTTCGAGTAATTACAATAATCCTTTCGTTTCTTGCGTTCGAAGCACGTTGTTCGATTTATCGCCGATGTTTAATTAGAAACACGTTTCGTTAATATTCCGAGCGCGAACACGATAGAGCTTCGGACGGAAAATAAGAGGAGCAATTAAAGATCTATCCACGTCGAACTGTCACGCGGCCCAACACTTTACAATTGAGAGACATCGCAAAACAACATTCGAAAGAGATTTATTGCCGGGCATGGTACAGCCAGATGCCTGTAAACCTTCAGCCCGACTCGAAAATAGAGAAAACTCGTTCACTGTGTGTCGTCACTCTCATTTTTTCATCCCTTCCTGTTCCGTGTTTTCGCTGAAAACCAAAAGTTGGGAAAATATTTTTATCTACGATCCATCACGCCGGATCTAACGGAAAAAAAAACGCAAGAATAAGCAGAAATAATGAGAAAATAGGTATCTCGTGTACTTCGACCTACGCGTGTGCACTTAATCTTTTCATCCATGGATTATTATCGCGGTTCTTCCAGAAAATTTCTGGTGTAACGTAATTTAGAAATAAGACGAACACACTACTAGTTTTTTTTCCTTTCTTTTTTTAAATTTTGGTTCAGAAAACGAGGATGGAACAGGGAGGAACGTGGAACATAGATCTTAGTTACACAGTGGGCAAAAATGAATTCCGAGATTTCTCTTGGGGCAACCCCTAGAATTCTGCCACTGAATGAAAAGATAATCTGTGCAAAATATGGAAATCGCGATTATTTGCCTATCAGTGAATTTCCTCGACCAAGTAAAAGATACAGCGTCGATTCGAATACGTTAGTTATTATATAACAATTAACGTTACTTGAAACCTTTACTCAGAAATTATTATTCGTTTATATCTGTGCAGGAGGATTTCTGTCGCTCTTTGAACGAGTAACCGCGTCTCTCATTTTCCTCCGACGAAAGGCTTTGCACATCAACGCACGGAATACCGAAACTGAAATCGCGTACAGACAATCGAAACGTTCACGATCAACGGAACGAGTCAACGCGTTTTTCGCATTCCGCCCACGCGACCAGCTCAATTAACTGCAGTATAAATCTAGCGTCGAGTTTTTGTCCGGTTTCTCACTCTCTCTCTGTCTCTCTCTCTCTCTCTCTCTCTCTCTCTCTCTCTCTCTCTCTCTCTCTCTCTCTCTTCATTCATCGTTCTCGGTTTGATCCAATATCGGCAAATATAAATTTATTCCGGGTTACGATAAGATGCAGACAAACGGGGATTTTTTTGATAAATAATCGTACGATATAGAGAAACTGATATTGAGAAGCGACTCGACGTCGTTTCCATCGAATGTTCGAGTTGGAAGCGCGGTAACAACGAGCGAACACCACCGCTTTCACCAGGGTTCTCGATATTCTCCGAGTGGATTTTTAACCCTGCTGAATCCCCCGGAATTAATTAGAGACCGGCAGGGAAATCCTTGTAAACAAGGGAGGTGTAATATTTCTCTCTTTTCATCGTGTCCGTGGTTTCAAAGTGAGGCGAATATTATCTTTTCCCTCCAACGGCGGATACGACATGAAAATTCATGGAGGGATTATTTCCGTGGCGGTGCGATTTAATGACTATTCGCGGGCATATTTTCCACGAGAAAAATAATACCTGGAAACCGGCGACTTTTCGTCCCGCAGATATTTGGAATAAGATTATCAAACGCTTAGCTACGTTGCGAGTACTTTCTCCCTCCCCCCCCCTCTCTCTCTTTCTCTCTTTGTTCGTTTCGATTTTGTAAATTTATCGACTCTCATCATTGGGATAAGAAGACCACAGGGAAAAATCACGATAAATCACATCTCTTTTATTTTCTAATTAATTCGTGCAGCGAAACGCGAATATATAAAGCAAGCCTAAACGATGCAAAAAGCGCAACTTTCCCCTAACTTGCTTACTTCTATCCGACAGCTGTCGCCTCAAAGCAGCACAAAGTATATACTTTCCGTAAACTTTCGCTGATCGGTGCGTTCCTAATTTAGTTCAAGGGTTCAGAAGGGGCGCAGCAAAAAGCATTTATTCGTTGGAAGCCTGTAGCGAGTACGATCATCGACTCGCTGCTGTAGAATCCAGGAATAATTACGAAGGTCCACTAAACTAAACATACGCCTTGTTTATCTTGATAGCTAGAAGGGAGTATTTTAATTTCATTATTAGGGGGGGAAGTTTGTTCTTCCTTATAATGGGATATTTTAATTGCATTATTACTGAGAAAACTTGTTCTTCCTAATAATCTAATTATAATATTCTGAAAGTAAAGAAATATACAGAATTGTACTTGTCTTTTTCTCCGTTGTTCGTCTCCATGTGAATTAGCAGGAAGTTGAAGAGTGGAAATCAGATGAATACCGTTTAATTACTTCTTGCCGATTGCGATTTTTAGACAAATAAAAATCGAACGATTGTAAAGAATTCAACATCGGAAATAATCGTAATTTATTAATCTGGGAAAATAGATTGGTGAAGAAATTAGTAGTGTTCGAAGTTTGTAGAGAAGAAAAATATCGAAAAATATAATCTAATTAGATTCAGACGAATGAAATATACAGTTGTAAGTACCATACGATTGTTCTTGTTTAATGAATCGAGTAAAAAATTACGCGATGAATAGTAGACATATAGACAATGGTTACAGAAAATATTAACATACAAATTTTAGTAGTCACGCGAGGTACTAAACTACGCTAAAAGTACTAAACTAACTGATCAATTAATTAAAATGTAAATGCTGTAATAAATACCTCTTATAGCCATAACTAATTTATCGTTCAGTGTAACTATTACATATTTTCTTTTCCTAAAACTTCGTTAATTTTAGATCGATCGGATTCTTCCCTTCGTTGCCCAGCGCTATCCCCACTAGCGTGCGTTCGTTAGATGTACCGCGGCTGCTAGCGCGTGCATGCTCTTCCGAGAATTCGGCGGAAGAAGTATAAGGATATGGACGGAACATTCGGCACGTCGGTGTCGCGCTTTGACGGCATAGCGCTTTGCATCGCGAAGCTGCTGGAAGGTTCCGTGACACGTGCCGCCACAAAGACATCCACATAGGTCACACTCATTACTGCATAGAGAGTGGGGATTCAAAATCTTTTCAAGGACCATGGATCACTTAGTCAGTCTGAGAATAACTAGCAAACTGTCAACATTCATAACGTTTACTTGTATTTTACTATAACTTTGTTTAATAAAAATCATATAGTATTGTTTCAATACAAACATTGTGTCTTCCACAGTTTATTAATCTTAATTTCAAGATTAAATTCTAACAAAAAAATTTTTTTTTTAATTTTTCCATCGAGACAACGATCTACAGTGAGATCCGTTATAACGAGACGTGATAAAGTGATAAAGTTACCGAGCGAAAATTCAAAGTCGACTTTCTCGAAAACAAAGCCTCAAACGAAAAATGTTTATTCTATATTTTCGACTTCTTTTTTCACGTAAAATCACTCCCTTTCCGCTTGTACCACCAGTTACCAACCACCCTGTATATTACGTGCGATTATCTTATACCAGAATTAATACGACAAAAGTATCAGATAAAATCTTCCCATCCTCGTGCACCATTATGAAAATATCCTAGATATTATCCACATACATTTCCTGTTCAGTGCTTTCGACATCAAACAAATTTCCAACTAAAAATCCCTCGATACTCTCCTCTGACAAGAAAAATAAGCTTTCTATAGTCACGGAAATAAAGAATTTACGATATCCAAACGGTCATAAGATACCCGACGATCTATCGTTCTAACGCAGTTTTATTTTCTCTAGCTTCACCCGAGGCAATCTCCGAACCACTGTGTTTTTACCACGTTCGAGCCTTTTCTTTCTCGCTTCGCTTCTTTCTCCTGAGCGAAAAAGGTATGACACGATCGAGACAGATTTAACGCGTTGAATAACCGCGTTTCGCGGGAGAAACGATCATTTTTTTCGGATACCTTTTCGAAAAATCGAAAACGCCGCTACCGTAGCATGGGAAGATAACCGAATATAACGCTGTTATCAATAGGTGGCTGGAAAAAAAGAGAGAGAGAAAGAAAAAGGAAAAAAACAGAGGCAGGAGAGTTCAGCAACATTCAGAAGTGCACCGATGGTATCGTGCGATGCATCAATCTGTGGTCACCTTTCATCGGGACCTGCGCAGTTGCCTGTGGATTTTTGCCGATCGACGAAAAATCGTCGAAAATTCGTCTGGAACTCGATAACGGCGATTTCACGCTTTGCGCCCCGAATGATACTTTTCCAGAAAGATCCGGCAAACTTTGTCGCGTTTCATCGCTTCATGTTTTGTCTCTGTGGAGAAAATTGGTATTTCCCGTAGAACCAATGTTTCGGTTGAAAATATTACAGGAAACGTTTTACTTGCTATGTTTCAAAAGAAATATCATAAGAATTTTTATTTACTTTTTTACGCTTTGAAAAAAATTGTTTGCCGTTGTTTTCACTGCCTTCCAACTATTATCGACTTGTATAAAGTTTATGAATATAGAAGTATATTATTATAATATGCCACGTTGAAGATGCAACAACGTTCCAATCGATAGTCACGGTTACCTTGCCTCTATCTTTGATCATTACGTTACTCCGTAATTTTAAGACTTTATCTCGTTATCTTGGCGGCGCTCTCAACAACATCATCAACGAGAAAATAGTTTACGTCAAGGTAAGAAAAAGACAAAAAAAGAACAGATAAATTGAAATAACCACCAATAGTTAACTATGAAATTAAATAGGTGATATTTTTAGAACATAAAAAAGAAAGATTAAATTTAAAATTCTGAAAAAATTGATTTGCCCCACCATGATTTTCGATCTACCACTTATTTTAAAATCGGTAATTAAACGTATTATTTACAAGAGATAAACACTTTGCCAGAAAATAATCAAAATTCCAACACTTGTGTAGAATTGAAAAGAACAAAAGATCGCATTATTTAAAGAAAAAAAACCAAGAATCCACAACGTAATTTTATTAACCATCGACTGTTTCTGTCGCTCCGTATCCTCTGCTTTCAGATAACATCTCCGTTAAATTTCCCGCGATGGCGCAACGATTTTCCCTCGAAAAATCGCCGATTAACATTCGTCGTCGTTACTCGTTGTTAATCGGTCGTTTTATGCCAGTGAAAATAAGAATGTAGGGTCCTGTCGCGTCATCCATTCTCAAAGCTTCTGTAAATAAGTCTGCGCTAACTCGTGAAGAGGCAGAGCAAGTCGGGCGGCGCTTTGTGTTCAAAAGAATGCGCGAACACTCTCCCTCTGTGTATGAGGCGAACAAGGGGAAAAAAATTAATTAACGCTGGGACCAGAAGCCGCAGCCCGCCAAATAGCGCAAAATTCACGTCGATAATGCAATTAATTTTTTGCCAAGCGATTCTTTCGCCGGTCGAGGATGCCTGGCCCGGAAACCCTTTGACTTTTAACACGTCCTACGTAAAATGGAACGAGCAACGCGTCGACGTTGAGCGATAAATCTGCTCGAAACTCGCATAAATCATTGCAATATTTCGCGTGCGCGTTCACGATGAACTCAAACGAGATTTTCCATCCCTTCTATCCCCTTTTTGTCTGTTTTCTCGTTTTTCCGTACTTTTTTTTCTTCTTCCTTTATTTCTCCATTCAGAGAGGAGGTATTATAAATTCTCGAAAACGTAAAGCAACGAATTCGCTCGATTCGTTGTAAGGAATATTCCTCTTACTTTCGTGATATTTTGTGCCACATTTGTTCCACGAATGGAATGCTTTCGAAAGTTGGAGGAAGCAAAGCCAATGGTTATTTCAAGACATCGCCGCAGACAGGGAGAACGGAACTCGACCGTAGAGAATATTTATATGCTTTAATACTAACTTGTTAGTCAGCTGAAAATAATCTTCCCTCGTTACGACGCATTACCAACTTGCATCCAATTCTGATGTAATGCAGATCTTCGCGAAAAAGCATTCCGAATACCTTGTTCCAAAAGGTCATGTGCTCGCTTATAACGCAATTAGAAAATATTCTCGATATATTTATAGCTTCTAATTTATAATCTAATGGCTGTGGAACTATTACGTTCGTCTATTACGGTGGTCTATTACGGTGGTCTATTACGGTGGTCTATTACGGTGGTTTATTACGGTTCGCGTAGATTTGTTGAATTATATCCAGACATCTGATTGGTAAAACATTTTCAGGAATAGAAGGCTACACATTGGGGATACGAAATTCACAACAGTTCGAAATATGATTGATTAACGAAGACACGAAGCGAGTTAACGCGTAATAAGACCCGTCTATTTTTGTAGAAAGGAATTATATATTTTCGACGTATCAAAAGATGATATTGCGAGCTAATAACTACTTTATAAAACAAATCCAATCTTGTCTATAACGATTTATATTTTAGAGAAACAATTTTGACTCAATATTATCAAGAAAAAATTCTTCTTATCATTTACATCTCATTAAATAGATCCAATTACTTCAAGTACTAAAATTTCACAAATTCAATTGTTTTCTATTTACTTTCATCATGAAGATAAAGAGACCTAGGTATTCATAAAAGCAACAAATTTATTATTAAATAAAAGAAAATCGTTCTCTATCGTACACAACGTAAGCTAGATAAAATATCGTAAGGATTAAAATGGACGAAATTCATTTGTTTTAGGTATCGGATAATTTCCGTACCATTAATCCCTAACTGTCGAGACCATTCGTGGTAACGGAAAATTTACATTTTCTGGACTACATACGTATACGATTTTGCGTGCACACGTCCGAGCGAACTTGCACGTGAGCATCGTGCATATTGCACGTCGTTTTTCAGCCCCAGGAAAATCCTGAACGTGCGGAACCAACGGTCCGCTTTATGAAGCAGCTTTTATTCGATCTATTGCTGCAACACAATAGTCTCCACGGACTCGATGCGGCCGGAAAGAAAGGATCGTTAGCGGGATACGGCAAGTTCCGCAACGGTCAGCTACCTTCCGACAATCCTGCCATTCTCTTTCTTATCAATAATACGTTTTCGAGACGGTGTCGCGATTGCTTCTGTCCCGAGAATGCATATTGGTCGTCTGATTTCAAAAGCTACGGTTTACTTTATCGTGCAAGTTAAATATCAGGTCGTCCGAAAAATTTCTTTCCTTTTATAAGGAAATAATGGATGCACGACATTTTCCGTTTTATATTATTTTATCGAATTACGTATGATCCATTTTGTTCTATCAAACTAAAGATCACAACGTTCGACAGATTAGGTTTCATGTTTGTGTAAAAATGCGTCGTTGTAAAAGACGTATCTATGAATTTTTTAACGCTATACGAAGTATTTTGTTTGTAAAAATGGAGAATATTATAATCTCCATTCGATAATGAACAACTAACAACTAGAACCTGGCTACGGGGACATTGAAAATTGTATTCCAATAACGTAGGTAAGCTGTTTTCTAGAAAAACTTTTCACTTTATCCATTTTTATGAACAACATCGAATTAATATTTTTATTTTCTAAACTAGTGCTGTTAACATTCGTTCGAATGTCGTTCTGGAAATTGCTAACGAGAATTACATTATCGACTATATTTATTTATTTAGCGATTATATTCGATTTTTGTTCAGTCGTAAAACCTACACTGGAACGAGCGTAAGAAGCGTGAAAAACTGCTACCCTCCTCACGTTAATTGCAACAAGTTATCAAACGAGATTCGTCCTACAAACTATTAATTCAAACAACAGATTGATAACATCAAATAGATATACAAGATCAAGTTTATCGCTACAGTAGGTCGATCTCGTGCTAAGGGATTCTCAAGCAATTGGAAAAAACGACTCGTAACTTTTAATTAAATTGGCTACCTGCTAGTCGACGATAGTTTATACCTTCAGCAAAATCCAGAAAAGTTCCAGAGAAAATTAACGAAATGGATTTTCGTTCTTTGTGTATCCTGATAAAGCTGCCCGATGGTAATTTCCCAACCAGAGAAATCCCGGCTATCGGCGAAATTGATTTAACGATTAATCGTTGCCGTAATTATTGTTAAGCGCGATTCTTAGCTTGTTCTATGTTCACGCGCTTTAAGCGCTATGAAGCGCGGCTACACTTTTTCATTAGTCGCGTCAATAGTAATTAAATGCTCCATGTTACATTTTAGAATCGACATTATGACGAATATTTATCTTCCGATATCGGCATCTAAGGTTTTGCATTTAATTTTTATTTTTTTATAATAGTTTTTAAATCTTCAAACTTTGTAACATAAACCACGATCGTTAAAATCCATTTTGATAAAACCAATACAATTCGGCAAATTACACTCCCATACCTTAGTAAGTAACGACGATAAAACCAGGAGGAAAATAAAAAGAAAAGAAAAGCTCGGCAAAAGACGAAACTAACGTGTCAATCGGAAAATAAAATATAATTTCGTATCGGCAGTTTAAGATTTCACGAGGAACTGTAACCAGCATGGGAACAAATATACGAACGACTTTTCAGAAATTGCAAATCCAACGGGACGATCGATATTTCCGATCCATTTTCCGTTTCACTGATACCAAATTTTCGTCCGGATACTAAAAGATGCGTGTAACTGCGAACAATGGCCCCGAACGACGAGTGCATCGAACCATCGGACGAAACGGATGAAACCCCATAAAATTTGATACGGGCATCTTTTATTACAATTCCTGGGGCCGAGCGGAATTGAAATTTAGAAGGAATAACCACTCTCGTTATTTTGCCCCATTACACGGCGGGTGTACCCTTACAAAATGTACACGGTATAGATGGTGTCGTTCGCTTGGCCGGGGAAAATACTGCGCAAGAAAAATCGCCTGGAACAATGAACGGAAAATTGCACGCTGCAATAGATGCTCGAACGTGAACGCGGATCGAACCGAATTGATAAAGCTTGTAATAGGAAACACGCGAAATGAATAAAACCGTGAAATAATCACCGAGAAATTTCCTCTCCAATGTACATATTTATCGAGGCAAAAATAATATTGATCGAAAAATTCTGCTGTCTTCCTCCTTTTTCTTTCTTTTTCGTTTCTTCTTTGTAGGCAAAAAAGATTGATTTAATTAAGATTGATTTAATCGAACGATTCAACTGAAATTTGTAGCAATTACTCTTCTACAGGATATCCATTGTTCTGTAGGAATAACAATGAAAAAGTTTTTATCGTCGTGTTGGTTGAGATACATCGTCGTTTCTTTTAGGTACACGTATTACGATATATTATATTCGAGTAATACCATTTGTCGTTGCCATTACATAGAGTAGTTTTATCATAATTTAAGAGACAAATAATCTTGCACATTGCTTCGTGAAATATGTTCAGGATGACACAATTTCACTCCATCACGTGGCATAAGAAATGTTTTACACTAAATTACTTTGTGTGTCGGAGAAGAACTTTATGGTCAGTATGACTCTGTTGGAGATATTATTACTTTGAAGATACGAGTAGATCGTACGTTCTTCTCCTTTCTTCGGTATATACAATACATATAAATCTTTCCATGAATTTATCGCTTATACATGTATGTTCGAATCTAAGAGAAACTTCGAGATTTCATATAACAAGTAAAAGTCAATTTAAATTAGTTTCACGTACGATAAAAATTCTACGATAAATTTTTTAATACCTACGTTAACATCGTCGCGGTGTTCGAATTTTTTGTCTCAATCTCAGTTTAGTTTCAATCGTAGAGATGACTTTAGAGATATTTTGAGGAAAATCTCTAGCGCGCAATTTAAACGAAAAATCACGTATATAAATAAATATTCTTTCATATTTTCCTCGAACCTGAGATATTTTCTGACCATAGAAAAATACGATTCAAATGAAAATGATCTAAAGAACAGCAGGATTAAACATAATAGATGCGTTATTTGTCAATAGAGGTATAAGAGTCTCTAAGATTAGATATAATTCTGTCGTTTTCTATCTAAAAACCTTTTTCATCTCTGCGAGACTTCTCTGTCACAGCATCTACCACCTACTGTTATATCCTGTATATTCAGCACGTCGTTTTCGTTATAGTTCTCAACCTCATATATCAGATACCTGTTTCTTCCTACTAGATATAAACAACTAACATATTCACGACAAGAAACACGACGTTCTTACATAAAAAGACAGTTGCGCACGTATAATACATCGGTTTATGTTGCTGTCTCGCGTACATGACGCAACTGAAACAAACATAGCAAGCAAGAGACCGAGTAATTTTTTTATATGCTGTTCTTCATCTCCAACGGATGCGAGACGCGGGTTTTTGCAAAGATTTCGATTCGAAAGGCAAAGTTCGCGGTTAAACGTACTTTGTTCTTAATTGAAAGTACCGAAACTTGATCGCCGTTAAGGAATAAAAATTGCTGAAGCGTTTTTGAGAGAGAGTCGAAACTCGGACCATTTTTACCAACTTCTCGCATCCTTGACTCGATAATTTCACCCTTGCATGGAACGCGGCAGCTATTGTTCGCTAATAAAAAAAGAGCTATCGATCGAAACAGGTTCTTTTTTAAACCGCTATGACGTATACACTTGTAATCGTTTCAAACGTGTACAAGTTAAACGGTGTTTACAGGGTCAACGTTTTCTTGCAGTATAAAAATTGTCGTTTAGATTCGTAGAAGACGTATGTAAATGTACATGCACACTTTTACCTACGTGTATGTGTGCATCCTACATCCGTAGATATACCTTCTCAAAAACCCTAAAATTCCGATGACATATCTACTGAAGTTCATTTTACGATTTAAAACGCGAGACCGAATCGAAGCTTCTTATTTCTTAAATAAAATCGGAAATATCTACGCGTATCGTACTTTATCGCGGAAAACATATTTTATTGTACCGTTTGAGAGACTTCAAACTTTTCGAAATTACTCTTTGGCATTAAAAAGTACAATTTGAATTTTCTAACGCTCGATTTAAAGCCCAAAGTTTAAGTCCAATCGTATCGAGCGAAAGAATTTCCAGTTATTTGAACGGTCACAATTTCCGAGGGAAAGCTCGCGTCACTTCACACTACATGCAGCTCGACACAGTGCTCTCCTCTCATCCTCAACAGCGTGTTCGTGTTAGCGTTTCGCTAAAACTGTTAAACGATGGACTTAAACAGTTTTCCCTCAAACTGCAAATCGGACACAAGTTTCACACGAATACAAACAATCTACGATGCAGTCTACGATGTGGGCCATTGTACGCTATGTAATCGTAGGTCAGCGAGATTTCGATATCGGCTCATTTGGGGAATCTTCCAGCGTGTTTCCGTGGCAGTGGTTGGTTAAAGTGTCTACAGGTAGGATTATTTGAACGAGAAGGATATTTGAGTGGAGGTAATTTGCCTTGTAATTCACCAAATTCGGTTATGAGCAATTTCTAAGCGATCTACATTTGAAAACCGACTATTTAACTCGTTATTAGTAGCATGATGAACAGTGAAGTATGCGATAGCTTGAGACAGTCATAGCTTTCTGCGAGGATATCATTTCTCTTCGTCGAAATGAAAGAAATTCGTTCGATTAACGTAAATATTCTCAATTGCAATTATGATAATTCAGTATCACATTTACACGTATACTACCTTATTTCTGGAAGTTATGTCTTTTCTTTTTTTATTTACTTTATTTTATTTTATTTTTTATTATTGAAATATGTATAATTTTGTGTGCTAGACTAGATTGGCCGCGTAGTAGTGACACATGTACGTGAATATGAGTGTGTGGAAGTAAATGTGTGCGCAGCGTCTCGAAAAACATGAATGTAACTGTTCCGTTGGCAGTGTGGTATGGAAGATGCTGAGACAAAGAGAGTGCTGAGACGCGTGCAAATGTATATCGACGAAGATCCTGGAAATCGTTTATTAAATAAATCTAAAACTATTTTACTATAAATTCTAAGTGTAATCTTAGTGTTCCTTTACATTTATTTCGGCAATTAAGATCCACAATTCTCAAGATTTATTTTATTAATTTCTACATAATACCTCCTCGTTGTTCAAATAAGTACCCCATAAGATTAGTCGAATATATTTTCACCATATTTTCTCATTCAATCGTTAATACGATAAATGTTAACGATGTCTCATAATATCTATTAGATATAAAGAATTTTTCAACGATCGCGATATCACGATGGTTCTGGTGCAAGTGGCGTGTGCGATCCTTCGCAGTCCGCTTATCAAAAAGGCGTCTCTGCCTTCCCCACTCCGTAGCCAGATCCTTTGGACAACGTCTCTGTTCCTTGGCAATGCAACGTCGAGTCGGTTCACTTGCCATTAGTAAACAATCTCAACATGCTCTAAGTCATATCATCGACGCCTCGTAGCTCGATAACTTCAAGATGCTGGCTATCGACTTTCCAAACATTCACCGTCAAGTACCTTGGTGAGGTCTTTATCGAGCCTCGGTCCAGTCATAGATTACGGTAAGGTTAAACAACGGCGAGCTGTCTGCCATTGTATCGTCAGGAAGATGCATCGCCGCTAACGTTCGCAACAAATTTCATGATACTGTGCAAAATTGAAGATCGAAGATTACACTGTCGAAGCTTAAGCGACACGACAACCTTACCTCGCTGTGTCACGAATTTCTAAAAGTTGGTTCCGATGGTGTTGCTTCGACCAAAAACGGTTCTCTCCGTGTACAGCGACCATACTTTTGCCGGCCGCAATTTCCGATTCCTCGAGGAGGAGGTACATAAAACCGTCGCCGGTACACTTGACTTATTTGCTCGTGGCCGGTGGCCGGCGTTGCATTTATCCGGGAATGAACAAACGGAAGGAGACAAGCACCGGGGGCACAATAAACCAGCGGGACCAAGCATCGGGACCAAAGCTATATCGGAAAGTTCTGACAAGCGCCGCTGGACGCTTTTAAAGGGGAAAAGTTACATCGAAAATAGCCGATCGTCTGGCGGCCAGCCGGCTGCTGGTTGGGTTAATCCTCTGTGTTCGAGCCCTGTGTGACTTTGACACTATCTCTCCGATCGAGTCAGAGGAAAAAGATGAAAAGGAGAAAATTAAAATGAAAAAAAAAATCACGCGGCTATTTTACAACCTCCGAGGGACATGTTTCTTCTAATAACGGGATACTTTTGACAGCTGAGTTGTGCTACAGCGATTAATAATAGTTACCTATCTTTCCATTCTCGCTTTTATTCTCCATTCGTTCTCCTTGTTTTGTGTCGGTTTATTGATAGCATCAGAATTTTTTTTTTAACACTTGTTGCTCCTATTTTAATCTACTTATGGGGAAGACCTATCTGTGGATATCATCCTGTTATCAAACCTTTTTTGTACGTATGACTTTCAAGCTTTTATTGTCACATTCTTTTTAAGGATTGTGAATAAACACCGTGCGCTATGTAATTAATCGAAAAGAAAATGATATACTTAACGTACTGTTGTATAGTGACGAGCCATTTTATTATTGGACTGTCTTGTTTAACAATAATAAATATATTGCGCACGACGCGACCACTAATTGCGAAATAGATCTATTACATTATGAAAACGCGCACATTCTTCTATTTAAAGAAAGAATCAGCTATAAGGCATCTTGCTCAAAGAAAGTTATTACGCTTCTTTCACATTCGTGAAACCACTAATTGCGAAATAGATCTATTACATTATGAAAACGCGCACATTCTTCTATTTAAAGAAAGAATCAGCTATAAGGCATCTTGCTCAAAGAAAGTTATTACTCTTCTTTCACATTCGTATCGGTAATACGACTCACGAAGATGAACGCAACGAACAGTCACAAAGAATGCGATTCCCAATACGAAAATTAATTTTTACGGAAAGCTGCTTTCACAAAAAACCGAATTTCGGATCAATTTTTTATCGATTGTTCGGACTGAAACGCACGGGATCACTTTGCAAATATTTGTAGGACGCATCGCACGAAAAATCCTGCACAACTATTTACACGGCCCACATATCGATTTTCACTGATTTTACTTTATTTCTTTTGCAAGAGAAATTCGCGCTGGTACACACGCGAAACTAGCCCTGCCAAGATTTAAAGAGGAACATCTCGTTGACTTTAAACCAATTTAATTCCCGTTCGTTGCAATTAAACCAATCTACGCTGATCATCGTAAATTTCAATCTTAAACAATCCGACGAAACATATTTTTATTATGAATCGTTCCATGTATATTCTTTTTTTCTCCGTTATACGAAATTAACAAAATTATACTTTGGTCTTTAGGTCGTTTCCATCGATCGACTGAAAACAGGGTTTCATTATTTCTCATCGTTTTTCAAATGTTATGGCTTCATAACTCGAGTCACGTAAATTGCCGCGAATTCTCGCTGTGAACACGTAAATAGCGTGAAATATTACGCAACGTGATTGAATTCGATGTCATTAAGTACAGTATATCTATCTTTTATAGATTCACATTGAATTCTGTGTACGCAATTCGTACTACAGAATTCTCTTTATCTGTAAATTTCAATTTTCATCGTATTAAAGATTCATTATATTGCATTTGCGACAAGATCGTAAACAATCAACGAACAGAAAAATAGTACTAGTAAACAAAGAAATGATTACAAGTTTTTCGATTAACGTACATTTTATCTAAAATAAACTTATTCGAATAGCCTGCTTCTTCTTCTTCTTCTTCTTGTTTCTAATTGGTATTTTCTTCGATCTATATCCAAATGAGTTTCCAAGCGAAATTTCTTTTACGTTACCTTCTCCAACGCTCAATTTTACGGCATCACGACGTGACAACGTAATAACAACTTAGTTGACATTAGTTTAACCTACAATTGTACGGCGAATAACCCACTTGGGGGATGAAACGTTAGCGACACAGAGTCGGGTCGCCAGAACAGACGCGTGCTAACCTAAGACAGGGTTGAAATACTCCAGCTATCTTACCTAACAATAAGTTATCGGACATTCGCGAGATTATCGAGTCGCTAGGATTCCCAATAAGAGAAGCGGAATGCACGAGAAACAAGTAGGTCGTCCGCGAAACCATTTCAAACTAGACTCTCTTTCACGATCCAACAAATATTATTAACGAAATTTTACAAATTATACGAATTACCATGCTAATAAGAATAGGAAATTTGGTACACGTCGGTTTTACAAGCTGGAAGCTACCCAACTCTAAAAATTAAAGTCTAGTTATATCGTTCGGTGATTAAAGAGGATCGATATTCATTGAAACGAAAATAAAGAAACGACGAACTTTAGGCAGAGAATAATATGAGAAAAATAAGGTAGTACATGGTGGAACTTGTTCTTCCCAATTACGTAATGTTTTCCCATGGAAAAACGTTCACATTTGCAGAAATAAATTATTTTGATAATTAGATCTTAATTAAACGCAAAACATCTCTTTTACGATATCCTTTCATCAGTAAGTTATTTAATTATGTAACAGGGATATTATATAACGCCGGCAAAGATAAAACAGGAATCTTTGAAGCACCGACAAGCTAATCTAATTCGGCCACCGTTCGCGTTTCTCGATCTTTGGCGTTTCGTGTCTTACATTAATTACGATTCGCAAAGCGTGAATAGATAAGCCTTTGGTTTGGAATATTTCATGCGGTACACGGCTGCCAGCTTCGATATTTTTTAATTAAAGCGAGGCAAAGTACGGATTCGAGAATAGTATTTAATTCTACCCCAACGAAGGGGTTAATTATTATTAAACGAAAGCGGAGCGAGGAATCGCGTCAAAGCAGCAATCTCACGTAATAAGAAAAAGTAGAAAGAGAGAAAGAAAATGAAAAGTGACACCCCATGGAGTATGCTCGATCGAACAAGGACACGTTTAAACGTAGAAAATTTCACTGCAATTTTCGACATTTTCGATATAATTTTCAAAATTACGGCTTATCCGATTATCTTATTTGATAGAAAATTTCGAAATTCTAAAGAAGATACACTAAAATATTCTTGTTTTACCGTGAAATTACATTAAAATCGATAAATCAAGAAAGCTGGTGAAAATATTTTTTGACACCTACGGAAACCTTTTCCGAATATACTACGTACCATATGTGTTTTCTCTTCTGACCTTCACATACGATTCCTCTATTCGACTCGCTCTGATCTGTTTACTTCATCCTCCTAGATAATCCTCCTATATCAATCCTGCAACTTCTTCGACCAAGTAACGTATCGGATTAAAACCATATTTTCGCCCGAAAGAGAAGTAGATGGGCAAAAAAAGCTGGAAAAAGGCGCATTCACCGTTCGAATCTCATTTCAGCCGAATGGAACGGAGGATCTAATCGCGTGGCTCAAAATCTAGCAATGGTCATCTCTGCGGTTCCGTCGTTCGATAGAAATTCGATATTGACTGGAGAACGATCCGCCGTTCGACAAATACGTATCGAAAGCAACAAGAGGAGCACAGCATGGTAGTAGACGGGACATACGTAACGTCGGAGAAAAAGGAGATAAAATTACACGGGAGAATCGAGGTTTCGTGATGTCTAGGTACAACCGTGTTGTCGCTGTTCACGAGCATCCTCTGGTACCGCGCTACCCTCAAACTACCCTCGCCAGAGTGTATACTGTATGTATGTCGAGCAAGTTTATGCAGCGCAGCTGACTATGATATCGCATCTTTCTGTACACGCACACGTGCACTACAGAGTTTACTATGGGGCGTTTATGCATATGGCGCCATTATCGTGTATCTTGCACCCCTCCATTCGAAGTCGTCTTTCTAATATACTTCCGCATAAATCTAATTATGCTCGTTAGTAATGCGTAGACTAGAATTATGCGGTCTCTGTTTGCTTAACGTTCGTCTTCTTGTCGTTGCACGCGCCACTCGTAAATTAGCCTAATTAAATGCGATGTCTTACATCGACTATTAAATTCGCGGCGACATTCACGGCTAACGCGGAAATATACTGTCAAGTCGACGAATAAACGAGGTGACATTTGATAACGGCAAGTAATTCTTGTTAACTATCTAATTCTTAATTTTAATTGAAGATCTTTTATCTTGCAAAAAAAAAAAGAAAAAAAAGAAAAAAGAAACAGGAGATGAAGAAGAGCTGCGGAGAGAATGTTGTGGAAGATTTTTGAATGAAATATATGATCTCGTGAACTATTAACGAAAAAATGTACGCGCATATGTATATAATTCTTTATATTCCGTAACGCAGATTATGAAATATATGCGAGAAGTTTTATATCATACTAATCCAACAGAGAAAAGCAATAAAACAAGTTCTATAAACATTTACCCCGTGCAACCTTGTTTCCCAGTTGCAACTGGTTTTCGGTTTCTCGCTGTAAGAACTTGGTTAACTAAACTGATTTCGCTCACGATCAGATATTTGTAACCGACATTCTGTATTTTTTTTTTCTCCTTAATTGACCCTATTCACGGAATATATTCCTAAGATTATGGTCGTACTTTATACAGCGATTTCTATCGTCAGAATTTCAAAGAAAACGACATTAATAATTTACAAAATAAAAATCATACAATCCCTTTAACCGCAATAACGAATACATTTTATATTTAACGAAAGAAGAAAGTCAAATTTACTTGCAATCAAATACATACTTTTAATAATACAATACTTTTAATAAAATACAATGTGATTCTTTGGAACATAAAGTATTACAGGATTTTAAAAGGAAATTACTTGAATTTATGCCGTAATCTTTCCCACAATATGTTGCAGCTTTGACATACAAATTTTTCGTGTCGACAGGTGATACCGAACACCGAGCGTATGTCCATATTTTCACCAACCTATTATTATGGCCAACAATTTTTTCTCGGAATACTTGAAATGCATTCGCATATAAATTCCCCTGTCTTTATTAAATACACGTGGAGACTGTAATTATGCGAGCACTCTCCAGTTCAACCTCCGTTCAGGGGATATGTCAGGTGTGTTGCGTGCTAACAGCGTTAAAAGATTATACTTCTAATTCCAAACCCCGGTAACTAAGTACCGGAACCATAGCGGCCAACTATTTGAGACCGGCGTGAAAGCCACTATTTCAATCGTTTCCCACTTAAAACCACATACATCAGGAAGTAAATTAGCTATTATTTATGTCGAGCCAACCGCGCGAAACGGCGATTTCCGAAACGAAAACGAATAGAAACGATCATTTTTAATTACATCTTACGTTTCGAGATATTTGTTTCTTTTATTCGCTAGCTATAAACCTCTGTTTAATTGCGAATTCAAATACCGAAATAACGTGCAAATATAATTTTATCTAAAGACGTAAATGAAGCCATTTACATATTGTTTTATTAGTTTAAAAAAAGTATACTGGTGTTATTACATCAAATAGGTACATTACCGAAGTGTAGTGTACAACAAGAAATACATATAAAAATTTTCGTCACAATACAAATCGTAACAATCTCCGTAATCAGAAAGCATGAAAGATCTTAAGAGAAAGGAATGTTCAATGTTCGCGGAATTTTTCGTATTCGTCAAAATTTATTGCGACTGATATCGATAAAAAAGGTCCTGTATAAAGAGGTGAATAGAAAGCGCGTGAAAAGACGTACATGGTCTAGTTTTAATATGCACCGTGAGAACGCAGCCTGACACGAGTGATCCAAACGCTTGTTCGAAATTTGACCCTTTGTTTTCTAATTCTCCAAAGAAGTATGTATTACGAATTCCTGGTGCACGCTGTCAAAACGAATTCTCTGGCTGCCTGCGCGTATACACACAAAAGAACGTTCACGTATTCGCGATATTTTATCCGTGATGCATTGCTCAGCTTGGCAGTTTCTGACGTCGCGGCGGTGCACAAAGCGAGACCGGTCTGAATAAACACGCGATTCAAAAGTTCAAGAGTCTCGTTCAATTTCGAAATAGAAAAGGTGGGAAGGAAAAATGAGAAGAGGAGGGAAATAAAGAGGGGGAAAAAGTAGACGAGTGCAGAACGAAAAATGGGAATGAGGATAGAGAGAGGGCGAGAACGTCGCGTGGTACGTCGTCGATACGTATCATTTAGATATACTACTGTGCTCTCAGCCAGTCGGACGACTTATCTTCTATCTCTTTCAAGTTTAATCCTCCGTCTGGGCGCAACATTTTTCCTAACTTTTATTTACCGAGTAAGTTACCTTCCACCTCCTCCCATTGCCTCTCGTTCCTCTGGTAAATTGACGAGCGCTCACAGTTGTACAACTCCGGAAATCATATTTTTCAGAAAATTGAAACGTAACTTTTGCAGGATCGACTAACAATGGCAACGACGCGACAGTCTCTCGCTCCGTCTGCTATATACCGGATAGAACGTGGTTTAAGCCGATTAGCGTGGTAACGAAAGAAACTCAGTTAGAACTCGAACGTCAATGGGACTGCCAGTTGTCCGTGAACTTAAAAGGACGGGAATTATTTTCATTCGATTTGAATCAAGTTCCTTTTGGCTGTAGCGTGGTCTTTCCAGACTTTCCTATAAATTTCTCTTTGGAACGATCGATTTTTAAATCGTTGATATCGTTTTTAAGTTTAACTAGTTTCGAAATATACGAAGAGTATTCTAATGCGAATCATTTTTAGAAATTTCGCGAAAGGATAAGTGGGGAAGACTTTTATCTAGACTCGTTTGCAGCGACGCGATGTCGCTGCGATGTCGCTGCGATGTCGACAACGATATCGCGGCGGTGTCGGTGCGCGATTCCACAGACGGGCGTTGCGATGTCGCTGCGATTTGACACGTCAATGTATGTAGCTATTCATACATGGCGACAGCAGTTAAAAAGTAGTACATAGTAGTAGTAGCATTGTGAATACGAAACAGAATGGACATCTATATGGAAAGGCGGGAAATCTTCGTCTATCTAATATACAAGTATATACTTTATCAAAGGAAATTGCAGGAAATATAATGTTCGCCTCCTGAAAGATGCATTTGCCACGACGCTTATCGTTTCCCCCTGCAAACATTCTTCGGTTTTAAAGTATTAGATGTTGCCAGGATTTCCAATTAGAAGCTTGAGATTTTACGTCAAATTAAATTCAAGTTAAAATTTTCAATTCCGAATCCAAATAAAAATAAAAATTTCAAGCCTGGAATAAAGAAAATACTCTACAAACGAGGGAATGTTTAAGACAATACCTTCATCGAACACGCACAAAAATCTCGGAATTATGGTAATATTCTTGCTCAGAGAGGTACATTATTATTCAGAAAGACACATTAATACGTATATTGCGTAGAATTTACAATATGCAACCAGTTTAAGGGCAATGCAATGAATTGGGGAGAACCGCTATTAAATTAATGACGAAATTACGATCAGCCGCATCTCCAAACGCATTGCGTATTCCGTCAAAGTACGATTCGTTACGTGTCGAAATCGTCGATCAGACAAACGTTCATAAATCTCACAATATCCACGTAGAAGAATTCGACCGACGGAAACAAATTATTTCGAGTGAAACGAGCATTTCTGTTCTTATAAAATTGTAATTATATTTTAGAGTGACAACAGAATGTGTAATCGTTGTACTATTTGATTCTAGATCGATTCGCGTTTTACTGGGATGTTATGCTTCCGTTCACATTTCACTTTCTGCACAACCAACCACTTTCGTTCAGAATTCGAAGCTATTTCATTCCTTCTCGTATGTTTATTATAAATTTAATATATCTCGCTATTCTCTCACCTGTTAAATGGTCGTCTCTATCCCCGTGCGGATACGAGATCCCAATTTGCACGATAATTGCTCTGACTCTTGCTGTTTGACGCTATATTTATTTTACATGTTGCAGTATAAAACGAACGATAAACAAAAAAGGTATGAAAGATGCTCGATTGTTTCGATGTTTCACGGCTTATGTAGAACGTTGGAAAAGGATTTTTGAAATTCACGATATTTTTCGGAAAAGTTCCATTGTCTATTTAAAATATGATTCGTGAAATTCACTCTATATAAAGCTGCAATTTTTTTGCCAAATTTTATATTCAGAATTAGGAAAACATAATTTATTTTCCTATATTATCATCACGAAGAAAAGGATAAACACTTTTATGTATGTCACGAAGCAATTGTATGCTCATCACTGAATCACCTTTCTAAGAACCTAACGTGACCAACCTAACATAATAATGAAGGTATTATAATGCAACCGTAATACTGTAAAAAAATATAAATAAGCGAACGAGATCTGTCAGTTAATAAAGGTGCAAGAACGGTAGAATTGAAACTGATTTCGCGCAGACTGTTTCTTCGTCGATCGTTAAATTTTTTAGGCAGAACGTTATCTTGACGCTGATTAAACGCAGCTTTCGCGCAAGTGCAAACGGTCAATTGCGACTGTTTGTTTCTCGTTTGGCGTCGTTGCAGAAGCTTCGCGCAACACTGCATTCTGGAAACGAAAGAAGCGAATTCTCTCGTTTAACGATACACACAATGTAAAACCAGGCTCGACTTGCCTCGCCCAAACGCAAACCATACTCCTTTGCATATCCGTGCAACACTCGACGAGAATTAAACGGAATGTAATCCCTCGCAACATAATATCCTTCTTCTGGCTGCCTTCAACAAATACGGATCTTTATTAACCCACATTCAACAGCGCGTTTGCATAACTCTCTCTTCGTTTTCGTTCAACATCCGTGAAAACGTCTTTTTACAATATTTACTCATTAATCTTCCGGGCGTTCTCTCGTTTCAAGCCGGATATGGAACAGCAACAGCCGGTAAAGAAAGGAAAAGTAAAGAAGAATAAACGCTCGGAAAGAAAACGTTTCATTCTAGCCAAAGAGATCTTTAGATGTGTTCTCGAATAAAAAAAGAAGAGCAAAACTGAAATCCGACCTACAGTCAGTGGCCTCGATTGCTCTACTTCCATCCGTGGTGTTTCACCGATAATTATCATATTCCTCTAAATGTCGAACCGTTTTCTTCCTCTGCGAAGAATTTGTCGATAAAATTGTAAAATATGCGCGTCAAACGCATAATCCGGTCGTTTGTAATTTGTCCGATGACGGTGTGTCGATATTTTTAGACAATCTAGTTTGTCCTCCTTCAAACAACAAATTATACATTTGTGTCTGAATAAAAGAAGAGAGAAAAATTAAATTCATCGTCAGATTCGATCGCAATGTTGAATGACAGTTGCTTATTTTCAACACGGTATATTGTATTTAATATTCGTGTATAATATATGTATAAAATTGTTTCAACGCGTCTTTATAATATTTCACAGCTTAAATCGTGACTGTAGCGTTAAAAATATTAAAAATGTAACTACTTGTTCGTTCAATTCCAATGTTCCGATTAGCTCCGACATCGCCAGATTGGTATCCCTATTAAACATTCTAGTGCCAATCGTCGTTAATCACTATAACCCGACACTCGACGTGTCAACGAAATATTAGATACAAACGAACAAAATCTATTGCATTTAACTCGTTAAATCTCTGCTTCTTTTTTTTTTAACTCTGGTCACTATACCATTTTTGCAACCTTTGCTCTCCACTTAAATGCATTTGTTACGAATATACTCAAACGATAAACCGCATAATAAACTCGTACAGCGACACAGCATACAGGATGAGACACTTAAGATTTTAAGCTGAAACATTTTCCGATATAATTATTAATATGGAAAACATTTCAGTTTAAACTCTCACCCTGTATTTTCTACGAATTATAGTGAAAAACTGACAAGATGTCCACGTGAAATGAAGCGGGGAGAACTTTATACCGGTAAATTGCATGAGTGTATAATTCATGAAACATCAAAGAACAAATCGAAAGATCATAAGAGCACACGTTTCGCAATCACACGCAACATGTTAAACCTCAGTCGCGTATCGTTTCATTTCCTTGCTACGCTTTATTTCGCTTTGTGATTATCGCGATGACTAGACGCGCTTCATCCTCTAATTGCAGGCAAGAGCTCTGAGAGGAGAGGCCAATGGCATCTGTAATCGACACATGAATAGTTTACGAGCCATTCGTAACGGCACAATACCGGCAACTTGTCATCGAAACTATTTCCAGAGCGAATCCACGATCTATTTCACGAAACATACTCAGCTCTATTACGCGATGGTTCCCTCCGACGTGGTATCGACGCATCAGAACGATCGAACCGTCCGGCTACCGTCCAACCGGGATTTTATGGACTGCCGTACGAATAGTATAACAACGTTGAATTTAGTGGCGAGAGTCATTCGTGAACGCTCAATTGCTCACGATCGAACCAAAGATTCCCGAGTTTTGGCTGCACAAAGCTGCCAGCTTCTTACAATCTCTTTCCTCTGCCTCTGTCGTAACCTTTGTGTCATACGTACATAGAAGTACGGAATAAACAACACCGAGTGCCCGTTCGTTTCAATGTGATATTCTTTTAGTTACGTGTTCTGTTTTTCCAGCCGTACAGTAATTCACGAAAATATTTAAACGCTTATAGGAACATCCTACGAACATATCGAGTGTATTATACAATTATATTATATTAAAATTTCAAACCAATCTGGAGAAGCGTGTAAAAATTACAAGACGCTTATTGCAAATATGTACAGTTCACAGAAATCGTCAGAGTATTTGAACAGTCGATTATTCATTATATTATCAAGTGTATTATACGCAAAATTTCAAACCAATCTGGAAAATCGTGTAAAAATTACAAGACGCTTATTGCAAAGGCATACAGTTCGCAGAAATCGCCGGAGTATCTGAACAATCAATTATTCATTATATTATCATTATCATTAAAACCAATCTGGAGAAGCGTGTAAAAATTACAAGACGTTTATTGTAAATATGTACAGTTCACAGAAATCGTCGGAGTATTTGAACAGACGATTATTCATTATATTATCAAGTGTATTATACGCAAAATTTCAAACCAATCTGGAAAATCGTGTAAAAATTACAAGACGCTTATTGCAAATATGTACAGTTCACAGAAATCGCCAAAGTATTTGAATTATTCGTTATACTTCTCAGTAATAAAAGACCTAAAATATTCTACTATTCTATCGTCTCTGTAATTATACGTCCATAGAGTTGTAATGTCTAAGGAATTGTAGAAATGTAATGTCTATAGATTCGATCGAAATCATCGCAACAAGATATAAAGGCAACACGAGTGAACTATAATTAAGAAAAAACACAAAAATCACTGCAGAGCTGCGCATAAGACTAACATAGCTATCTTCGCGTAAGTCTTTCAGCCAAGGTATTACCTGAACCAAGCAAATCTACGAACTTCTAATTTAACGCGACATTTACCAACGAGATCGTAACTCAGGGGTCACGGTCATTGGATCAACTCGTTTCTATATAGCATCAGCGTAGAAGTCATCGTGACAACGAAGATCCGTGTTTATTCGATGCTTTCAGCTTCACTCGGGGCTCAAGTACAAAGGTTCGTGGCGGCTGGATTTTAACGAAGTCAATTTGTTCCCTTGGTCGTGTATTTCAGGCACGTTTGATAACGCGAACTCATCTCCTGGCCCAGGTCGGTACAATAATTTGTTAACTCTCGGCTCATTCGGCCGAAGTTTCCATTTTGCAGTAATTACAAGTCGAGGTTTCCCGTCGCTTCTGTTCGGAATTTTTTAACGTAGCGCCACTTTCTTCGGAGGAACATCCTCTCTATTCATTCCGCGCGCCGTCTTCGATCGAATTTTGCATTCACAAGGGAAAGAAGAATGTCCAATCCTTGAATTTGTAGTCGTGAAGAAAAATAAAAGGAGAAAGTAGAGAACTGTCGAACACAATGGAAAATAAAAATTCGTTTGAACGAGCTTTATCGTAGTAATTTCGTAGAAATACGAATGATTTAACCGGTATGAAGTATTGTTACGAACAGCCCTGATAAATTCACACGTCTGTGAACTTGGCAATTCACAGGTTGATAAATTTATCACCCGTTTCTAGGGTAGTGCTATAGCTGCCAGCTATTACGAAATTCGCAATTCATTTCTTGCTTGATTGCTGACTGTTTTAAAACGAACATAAAAAAGAATTGTAGAATTACGGAGCTACGATCGTATAAACTGTTGATGCATTGCTGTTAAAAACACGTTGCTTCGTTGTTCTCTACGGGAATATATTTGGATGTGAAACTAATAAAAATCTCTGAAATTATTACAAAGATTATTTAAATATCCCAACAAAGACTCCTAAATAAAGGATATTCGTAGATAAATGCTTGTAGAGAGCAATACAATGGACCTGCGTTTTTTTTAATAAAAATCACAAAACAGAGGTGAAATATTTAAAAAAATGGTTGAGTTGCACGACTATAAATTTCTGTCAAAAGCTTGCTTCAGACGGAAAGGTTCGAGCGACGAAAAAAACCTGGCCGCAGTGGACCGGTGATGAATGAAGGAAATAAAGCTTCTCCGACTAGTAGCTTTAACGAACATCCGCCAAATCGGCATACAACAAATTTCATATGATCATAGATGGAGACCAACCACTAAATAGGAATTATTCGTACATATACGTTCGAATCAGATGATATAGAAATCAAAAAGTATCATGGTTTATTAAAATCGTTTTTCTTTTCTCATATTCCAGCAATAGTTTTTTAGTATATTCATAAAAAATATGAAATTGTCAATTTAGAAACAGCGCTTAAAGTGACTCAATAAATCGAATAAATCGGAATCATTTTAGATATTACGAACTTTGAATTTAAAGAAACAATAATTGCATTGTTTTTATCAATTAAATTAGAAATATTTATTGGTAAAATTCAAACTAACTTTAAATGTTCCGAATGATAAAAACCTAACACCAAAAAAAGGACAGCGATGAAAGTTGTAAGTTAAAATAAATAATTAATTAAATAATAAATAATAAAATAAATAATTTGATGTCGTGTTACGTTTAAACGCAAGTATTATTGCTTACACTTTTCTTCTGACCAAAATGACACTCTTTACATCTGAACAACAATACAAACCAGATACAGGTAGACGCGGCTAATGAAAGTCATTACCATTCACCGCCTGATTTTTATCAACCTCATAAATATTTAAGGAAGCAGGTGCTCAGACTGATTGCGCCGCTGTAAAGTACCAGAAATAGAGCTATTTTACTTCTTCACCGGACCCCGAGTTTAACCTACACTCCAACAATTTCAACTAAAGCATAGGCCATGTTCTACATGGGATGATAAACAACGAACAAATACGAACAATCGAAAGTATCGATAGAAACCGTCGAATTGTCCACAACTGCTTTCGCAATAACAATGCGGTGAAAGCAACACGTGGACGCATAAAAATTAATTTTATCCTACAACTGCACATTTGTTTCTGACGAAAAGTGGAAAAGAGGCAAATTATTCAAGGTTTGCACAATGCATACTTTTTGTACCAGGATTTTTAGTCGCTGCGATAGGTAAAAGTTTGTTGGGAAATTTGCAGAACAATGATCGACAATTGCATTATCGAGTCTTAGGAAACAATAAAATTCTTTTCTTCGTCAATGTTTCTCTTTTAATCTTATTTATTCTAAATAATTTACAAGTTTGGAAATAATCAATTTACTTTGGATTTTAAGTTAGACATACAATTACTATCATAGTTGGAACTCCATTATGCACATAATTCCTTAAAATAAGAATTTTCAAGACTAGTAGAATTCAGTTACATGTGTTTTCTTCCTGCTATATTCTTTGGATCATTTGCAACAATGTTTTCGTATTGTGAAATCGCTTGCTTTAGAGTTCACGTTGGAAGATCACGTCATTTTAAAAATACAACGATATAATGTACGTTGAAAGGTTTAAAGAATTCGAGGCGCCTCGTGACAGTTGATTAAACGCGTTTATTAAATAAAAATATTTGTAGAATATTATATTAATATTTTGAAAATATTCGGTAGGGTAGCTGTGAATGAGAGGGCAAGTTAAAGCTGATGCACGCGTGCTTTGTTCGTGCAAGCGTGCTTCAAATTTCCTTGACCGAAAATCAGCTTACACTAATTTCCAAGCGTGACAAGAAAACCGAGGCATCGTCCATTCTAATTTAATTGCGTATCGTCGTCGCCGCGCTTGCACACCCGCCCGTTACGCTTATTTTTACAAAAGCGTCGCGGCGTAAAATCGCAGCCGGTGTAATCGTGTTTTCCCCGCTTTTCTGTCGAGTATCATGAAATTTCACGAATTTCCTCCCTGCAAGCAAAATTCACAGAGGAGAAGAATAACGACGAGAAACGACGCGACCAAGACACCTCTGACTCTCGATTTTCACGGTCGTTTTATTTGTATTAATTTCAACTGAATATTTTTTAATTTGAACGAAGCCGCGACTTTCTATCTAAATTCAAATAAACTAGAGGAAAATGGATCTTTTATGTAACGTGCCTCGTTTCGGTGAAAATTATTTTTTAATTGGTTCATTGTTAATTTGCAAACTCTCATTGATTATGCAGCTATTCTCAGTCATTTGTTTGAAATAACGCTAAAACCCAACTACATTTTCCGATGCGAAATAAGTTGGGAACTGATTATACTAGAGAAATTTTAGCCTACAGGAAAATTCAGTGAACTTGGGAATTAATTGAGGTAAACTTAACTAACGAACTTCGAAATCAATTTTCCCCAAGACAATGCTTCACTTGTTGCGATACATTTACTTTCTCATATAGATCAACCTTCTTCTCGAAATTTTAATAAAGTAGATAATAAATAAGACCTGTAACACGGACATAAAATCTCCCCTTACGTTAAAACTTCCTTCTCAATATCAACCTACGCAGAAGAGAAACAAAATAGAAAAAAGGAAGCAGAGAAATGCTTAAAAAGATGCATAAAAAGGAGATCGACATTAACAAAATGAAACGCGCTGAAAGATCATTTATAAACGTTAAAAAAAAACGAGCATAACGGAGCATCGTCTATCGTGCAAATTAATATCACGTGTAACAGCAAGCGTTGATAACAATTCCGCGCAATTCCCACCGTCATCCCGTTCTACAATCGATATTAAAACACGCGACTCGTCAGGCCGCGTCTGCCTCAAGATTCCGGAGAAAAGGACGTGGTAGCTTTTACGTTGGCGGTCATTTGCACCTGATTAATCAGACATTACGCGATATAGTCGATTGTAAGTATTTCCTTTGTTGGTCAACTCGACTCTTTCCGAGACGACATTACGTTAATTTTCGGGGCTGTGAACCGGCGCGGTGGTTGATTATCTGCTCTTTTAAATTGGATGGAAAATAACGGCAAACAGGGGCACGAGAGGTCGATCGTCGAAGGGGACTCGCGGCTCACGAACCGTTCACAGCGGTCTCACCTGACCCAAGAATCGGAGTTATCACGGATGAATGTCCGCGCGAATTTAGTTACGGCTCTTTAGCGCGCGGCCACTCTCTCATTTGATAACGCGCGATACGTTTACGCGATACGTTTGACGCATCGTGGCGAATACACGTAGATACAGGCGTTAAACGTATGTAAGCGTCGCATCCGTTCATCAATGCGCGCGTCACCATTTATCGTTTGCCGCGGTTAAAATGCTCTTTCGAGCCTTAAACAGCGCAGGCTCTTAATCAACATCCAACACACGGACAGCTACGGTTTCGACGGAATTTTCGTTAACGACAGGTGATTAAGTATGCGCATGCTGCTGACTTCGAAACGTTAACCTCGTCATGTTCTACTCTGCCTTCTTCGTTCTCCTTTTTTTTCTTTCTTCTTTTGCTCTTTTCTTCATTTTCTCCCCTTCACCTCTTTCGACCGTGCTTTTGACCGTACTTTCCCGACACTTTGAATAACGATGTAAGTAAATCGATCGAGGCGGGGACCGACCGACACTATTTTCCTGCAACGCTCTATTAATTTCAGTTGAGTTTCTACGTACGGTCCCCCGTGTTCCGTGATTAATTATCTGGCTGATAGCTTCATGGCTTCATTCTGCGTGGTAACGTGTATCTGACTGAAGTAGAAGGGGCGCCAGAGTGAGCAGCACAGGGTGACAGATTGTTACCGTGAGATTCGGTGAACTTTTTTAGGGAACGTTCCGAGTTGACGGTTCCAACGGGAGAGTCAGATGTATACGCGGCGATGAATTGTTCGCGTATGCTTTTTGCGTTTTAAAGATAGGTATTAGGAGTAGTTTGGAGTAGACAGTTGTGAAATGTTACTCCCTGAGGTTATTCGGACCAGCTCCTAGTTTACTACAACATGGTTCCGTTTTCTCTTGAATATGAAATATTACGCTTCCGGCATCAACTTAAATAACGTAGATTTGCAACTAGATCCTAAATAATTATCGAAATTTTATAAATTATTTTCATTAGAAAATAATTATCTTCTCCGAATCTTCAAACAAATTTTATCATATTACACTAGTGCAAAGAAATTTGTTAATTTATATAGCAGTATATAATTTATTCATGTGCATTTGTGTTGTGCTAAATTAAAACAAATATTAGTTCTTTATTCCTTGAAAAATTGATCGAATTGTTCAAAGCAACTATATTTTCCTTGTACTTCGTTTAAAAACTTAAAAAACTTCTAAGCATTCACCGATTGTTACGCTTTTAACATTTAGAGGCATTAAACGCCATCAACACAACAGGCCTCGACGTTGCAACAAGGTTTATAGCATGCCCTGCCTTCTAAAATATTCCGCAGGCAATAATCGAGGGGATTAAGATCCGGACTTCCTGATGGCCAATCTTCTGCAGTGATGAATTCAGGTAAATTCGCTTCCAGTCAACATTGCATCGCTTTGGCCTTGTCGGCAGAATCTTGCTGGAATATCCAATGTTTTCTAGCAAACGAAGTATAACTGAGAGGTTTAATTACCTTCTCTAAAACGATAACGAGCTACCGCTTTTCAAGTCTTTTATACGTACAGTAAAATCATTCTGTGTGGAAGAGAATTTGTAGCGCGACTACAGGAATGAGAACTAAGAAAAATAAAGAAATTAATATCAAAATTTCTTCCAAATCGCATATTTATCTTCGAATATTCGCAAAGCAGGTTCGAATTCAAATTTTCTCGTTCATCAGTCAGATCGGTAACACGAAATGAGAAGATTAATACGAAGATTTCGTCGAAGTAATAAATATTGTAAAAATGTTACAAAGTTGATTCGGAACATTGGTAACATTATCAACCGTTTTATCGACGTTTCTATGTCCTCGTGCCTCAACGTGAACCTTATTACATGGAAGAAAAAAGAATTTTCGATCGAAAAATTTCAATAGAATCGAGGGTAGCCGTACCATTATTCAATGACACAGAACAGTTTCAATGCTGCGACATAACGGCCACGATATAATTAAAATTCCTGCGCATCTATTAAAGCCGATCATCTCTAATAAGAGGTACAACGCGCGCAAAACGTCAGTTGCGGCGCGGGTCAACGTATACACTCCGTTACGAGTGAAATTACAATGTAAAGAGGAACGTTGTCGCTCGGGCGATCGTTTGCAACGCTGCGCCGTGTAATCTAATTACACCTTGCCGCAATTATTACAACAGTCGACGAAGTGAACAGCATTTGTCGATTAGTGTGGCCGTCATCGCGTACAGTTCATTAAGGGTAATAATTGTTAGAGCAATCGAGCCAACTGAGACTCGTTTTGTTCGAATACATATAATCTGCAAGTACAGAAATACAAAAATATCGCGGAGCGTAGAAAATTTTATTTGCAAATTGATTTTCGTCGTTCCATTGAGATGCTAGAAAATGTTGCTTTTTAATTTTTACATTCAAAGTTGACATCATCTCTGCGAGGGCTCAATTCTTAGATTTCCGTCCTCATATTCTGTTTTCACTTTTCTGGCTTTATTCCCTTTATTGAAAGAATTTTCCTCGAGAATTCGTTTAATCGAACAAACATCCTCCGTTTAATTATAACAAATAGTTGGTTGCAAGTGCGATTAAAAGAACGACGGAATGGAATTTCATCGAGTTTGTACAATGTACGTATTTCAATGATATGAAACTTTCAGTAATTTTTACGAATTTACTAATAATAGAAATCATAAAATAAGAGAGGAAAATTTAAAAGCCAAACTTTTTCGGCATTCTTCTTTCTTCTCGGCATTTTTGTTGTGCAGTTGCCCAAAAATAAATTTTTGCCATCGCAATTTTTAGTTTTACAACACCAATACGTCAATCAGAAGAGAAATATTTCCGTATAAGTGTGCTTGAATTGAAAAAAAAAATGTTTTGAACAAATTGCAAATACCTTCCTGCGTTGTTGAATATTAAAAGTTTTAGATTTCACCGACTGGCAGTATTTTATTCGTGCAACAAATTGAACATTTAATAATGTCCCGAGCTGCCGTTGAATGGCGGCGCTTCGTTTAAAATACAATTTCTATTCTGAAGTGGCCGACAGTTTCAGTTTGAATAACTGTTGTCCGGATTTGTGTTTGCCAGCCGGTTTTAAATCCGCGGTTCGCAGCTTGAACGGTAAAAACAACGAAAACGAGGTTAATTAGGCGCATCGTTTACTCCGATGTGAATGGGAAGGAAGCAAACTAAGGAGGGCCATTTTTGACCTAGTCTCAGGAAGCAACGTAACTCTTTTATGCCTCGATGTTAATTAAACGTAATAAAACAGCAAGGCCGAGCGACGAGTAAACGCAGTAAAATAGGGAGCGAATTTCGTGGTGGCAGTAATTAATCTCATTACGGGTGGCGGTAATTAAATTGACCTTCGATTCGAGCAACAGTTGTAAAAAAAAAAAGAAAAAATTAACGATTATACCTTAGAAATAAACAAGAAAGGTCTTTTCCAAACAAATTTTAGCAATAAGAATTTTTTGATTACGCGAACGAATCAAAATATCTTTATCAACACTGACATTATCAACAAGTTTTATATGTAATAACCGATACAAATCAATATTTTTTTCTATTTCTCAGAAATTTTCCAAGTCTCTTAAATATAAAAAAAAGACAAATAATGAGAATTCATATCGTATCACCGCCTGATATTTTTATATTTTCAATTCTATGAAGGAATATCTACAACATGACACCGCTTCGTCAGAATCTATCGAAATAACCTACTTGTTAAAGTGCTCGCGCTTGTAACATCATTCTGCCATTTATTAGAATTTATTAGAATTTACAAATGGTAAAACGATTCGTTAAATAAACGCGTCCTCTCCAAATGATCGTTCCAACGTTTCACGTGCAAACCATTATACCGGCATAATTCTCGCAATAATCCTAATTCCGAATAACATCCTCCATAGTGATTCTTTGCAATTTCCATGATAATGATAATCGCATCAGAGGAGTGAGAGCTAGCTATGGCGAGAGCAAAGTGCGCGGCTTCGTTAGCGAACCGCGCCCTTTCAGATGGAAATAACAAAACTAATAAACTTCCGGGGGAACAAAGTGGCCCGAGCGCCACGTTACAAGCCAGATTTACACGAAGGATTCAGGAAACAGAGAATCGCGTACGGCTTGCGCCCGTTGAATGCACTCCGCAGCCGGATGACAGGGTTAACGCAAGACTGCGAGCTTCCGCGTCTAAGATAGCTGCAAGTGCAACCTACAAACTCAATGCAATCTACCCATCCGCCTACAGGCTCATACTACCACCGAGTGCTCTATTTTTTTTCGCGAATAACGACGCGTGCATAATGCAGAGGCCCTAAGGCAACGAAAACTCAACGGAAGTCACGAGAATCCGCAAACGAGGAAATGAAATTTATCCTTCGAACAGGGACCAATGAAATACTTGCTACTTACAGTTCAACGATAACATGCGAATGTTTATCGCTCGAATGAATAAGGGAAACGATGTACGTTTAAAGAGTTTTATTTGAAGTTAAATAAATTAGACGTATTTGAGATTATGAGGTGATCGTAAAACAATTTTATTTAGTAGAAAATCTGTATAATTTGTATGACTTGGCGATTAAAGTAAAAGGTAAATGGTAATATTTATAGGATCAGTCAAATATTTTAATATACGTGGAAAAAATGATTGGAGCTAAAGTCTAAATACTAATATATTTTTCTGTACAATTTTGTACGATATGAAAGTGTGAAAACATGTATTTTATACATTAAAATATTATAAACAATTGAGAACTATATTTTTATGAGTACAACACGATGGTTATGCTTTAAATAAATTACACTTGTTGCATTAATTAAGAAACACTATGGTTGTATAGTTCATACGGAAAATAAAACAAAATAGTTCATAAAATCTATTTAAAGCCAAATGTTTATACGTGTTGAGTGCGTTAAACATTTCCGGACTATTTTAAAAAGCTTCGATTCGACTTTAACTGATCGATAAACGTTGTTCTGAGAATTTTCGAGGGGAAACTTAACAACATTCGTTTATGCAAAATGTCTGGCTGCTGAATATAGTCCTCCTCTGTACATTACGCACACATACCAGTTGGCACGGTTTCCATATTTCGATATTATGTAAACTGCATAATATCTTCCGTGATGTAAGAAGGAATTAATTATAATTAATTATACGATTAATTCGCGACAAAAATTATAAAGAAATATCAATTAACGCGTTAATAGCAAAATATGGTCGTTAATTTGTTGCAAGTTCGCTGAAAGGAACTTCGTTATATTCCTTCTTACATCAGGAAACATATTATGCTTATTCTATGCCACAAGCGAAAATGTACCGAGAACTTGATCAATGCCTGCTGATTTACCACTATTCATCCAAGTTTAATACACGTTCAACAACCAAATAATTGCTTCGACGATGTTTTTTTCAAACGCGACAAATTTCGTACGTTATTAAACAATAGATTAATCTACATTCCAGGGAAGCGCTTAATCTAGCTCCTATTAATAGCGGTGTTAATTACGCGTTTACGCACACCTAGGAAAACAATGGCGACACGTACTTCAAAAGCGACCAACAGTGACTTGAACCTAACAACTTTGTCGGGCAAAGTTCCCACTAGTAAACTACTATCCCTGATGATGTATCTTCATTACAAGGGTTAACTACTGTAGCACCATACGATAATGATATAAATGACAATTTCTTCGCCACTGTATCGAGTGTGTTGGTTCTATAATTCTAATGGCCAAAGTCTATACCTATTTATATGAATAATTAATTTTTAAATATTCAACTTCAACGCTTAACATAATCCTTTGTTCGTAATATATTGGAATAGCGTTAAACAATTTTTGTGAATTATTATGAACTGTAGTTTAAACAGAAGATATAATTTTTACGAAATTCTGTTTAATGTCGATCTATTTTAATTACAGGAAAATTCCCAACTGCGTGGAACTTAAAACTTTTTAGGAATATTCCATTATGACAGTGCAACAAAAGTTTGAAGCAAGAGGAAAAGCGGAAAGTATACGGTGCATCGTATGGAACGAATCGAAGCACCGAACGATTAAAACCAAGTATCTTCGCTAACTAAAATCGAAGTCTACTAAAATTTGGCATTCTTTAAATAAAATACGCGAAACGGAAGAACGGAAAGGCTGGAATCGGGAATAACAACCGATTCTTACGAAAGTATATTACAACGAATTACACTGACTATTAAACGAGGCGGCAGCATGCCCAAAGGATGTAAAACCCTTCTCTGTTCCGTTGCCAAGTTGTGTTTCTTAGAAAGGCAATCACGACTGTTTCGAACATTACATTCTATTAAAGTAAGCTGTCTCACTTTGCTAGCAGCTTCACTTGTTTAAAGGAACGCAAATTTTCAACGACCCGTTGCAAGAATTCCCTACGATCTAAATTTCCTCTTTAGAAACGTTCGCGTTCAGCATTTTCCGTCCTTCCAATTATTCCAATTCTTTTTGCTCTGTCCCGTGCCACCTATAATGTGCCAAAACAGAGAAAAAAGAAAAGGTTCAAATGTTTTACACGTTTCACTTTTCTACATTTTACGTTTTATCGTCCCTTTTCGAAATAATTCAAGAAGAATATTTGAATATCGTTAATACGTCTGTTTCAACCAGTAGGAAATAAAAATCCAGCTTTAATTGCAGGTTCTGTTAGAAAGCAGCTTCAAATCGTCAGATTTTTTTCGAATAACGTTTGTCCTTGGAGCGTGTTAGTTACGCTCCAGATGCCTAACGACTGGCAGAAAATATAGAAGCATATTTCCCGCAAAAAAACAACGCGTATTACCGTGCTGTAAAATGACGGCATCGCATCTAAAAAGTTAATTAAAACGTCCTAAGGTCACCGCGTGCTTGCACTTTTTTTGTTACCTAGTTGTATTCACCGGACAAGGGTTGTCCAACTGGCGCGACCTTAATCTAATTTCGTCGAGATTTTCGAGCATTTTTGCTCTCTGTAATAACAACAGAAATATCATAGCTGGCCTCCGGCTAATATTGTAAGGAAAAACCATCGCCATTAAATCGCCATTAATAAAGAAACATTCATATTTTTTATTATGAAACGAGTGAATCTATTGGAAATGAAGAAAATTCCTTTTTTTTTTATATATATATATATATAGATTTTAATGTTAAAACTAACAGTGTAATCGAAATCATAGATTTATAATTTTCCATTTTGCATTTTTGTAGATTTCAATGTTTTATTATGAAATATATCGATAAAAGATTGTTCCTTTTTCTTCGATACAAATTTCATAATTTAATCATTCTAAGAAAAAGTAAATATAAAAACTTCCATAAAACTGCTACTGTTTCAAATATTCTACTGAAACAACGTTATTACCATTGGCAAATTTCAAATATTTTATTCTGCTATTTCCACCATTGCCAGTGCTAATGCGGTCGCGGGAAAACATCGCGAAAAAACAGCTTAACGCGCTGGTGGATTTTCCCTAATACCTGGTGCAATCATAAAACTTTCACTTATCCACGCTGCAAATAGAAATTCGAGGAACGCTGGCAACAGACTACATGAATCTTTGTTAACTGAAAATTACTTTCCATTTTTTACGAACGATATTTCATAAGCGTGCTTTAGATAACAACGGCAGAGCTTTCATATTAACGAACAATTTAATTCGTAATAAGAAGTATTTAAACCAATTAAGGTAGCGAAATTTTTTTTCGTCATTGATAAATTTCTCTTTTAATCTTTTTGCAGTCTTCGAATATTTACTATAACAAGAGGACTTAATATTTGAAAAATATGCTTTTGCCTGAAATTGGAACGAGAAATCGTACATATCGAAGGATATTCTTTTTTCATATTTTCTTCAAACTAAAATAATTTGTTAAGAATAGAAAAACACGAAAATAATCCGTAATAATTAATCGAGTTTAATTGTCTCTGTTGCTTGTTTTTTCATAACAATTCGATACACTCTCTTTCCCGCTAAATAATCTCATTCCCACGGGAGTTTTATGATACATACATTCGATTAAACGGCTAATAATTTCGTGAACTTTTACGTTCGACAATTTTATCATTAAAACGACCACGAGGGAACAGGCAGGACGTTCCCTGAACATTTCTTATCTTTCTAGGCATTTCCCGTGTCTCATTTTCCTTATCTATCTTCCTTTACCCCTATCTCCCAGCCTTTTTCCACGTGGAAAAACTCTCCCCGCGGCTTTCTCGAGTTCGAAATAAAATTTCCATTCGGTTTCCTTTGAAAATCGTTCGAAACCACTCTCAGAAAATTGCTGTCCCCTTAAGTAAGTCTCGTGCTGGGACAGTAAGTAGCAATCAGCAATAAGCAACCGAATTACCTGCTTGCCCATTGTATCGCAAAACAGTCAACGATATCGATGTACAAAGGCGTATTTCCTCGAATCAAATGCACCTTAATACGAGAACGTGCACTTTGTTGATTACCAATCCAGGTAAATGCTAATGAAGAAGCATTTAATAATTCCATGACGAGATCACGTAAATTCGAACGATTATACCACAGGTACTATATACTATAGGTACACCGTATATAGATGCTAGTATCAGCTGTTTATCTTTGGCAGCAAGTGCTATTTTAGGTAATGAGTACTGCAACGTAGACCCTTTTTCATCTGAACGTCTTTAAAAATAGAAATAAGGTGGTCTACTTGATGCTATTAACTGCTTTTGTCACGTATTTGTTACGTATTTGTCACGTATTTGGTCACGTACCGAATCAATGCGAGACATATTCGTCAAGCAAAAGTTAAATATCGTCAATTGAGGATTGTCATAAAGCTAAACGGGCTAAGTAAACGAGTTCCGTTTGCATCAGTTAAGTAATTGACTTCTACATCGTTTCCAATGGGCGCCCATTGGGATCCATATTTATTTTTCAAAAGACCACCAGCCTCGTTCTCTGACAAACTGCTTAACTGATACGGATTTATGCCTTAACTGTACTGTATGAATTAACTACAAATCACCAGTTCACGATTTACGTATAATCGCGTTGAAATTTTGAGATTTTCTCGCTACATGTACTTATCAATTATTTTCTTACAAGGAGATTCTTTCTTTTCCTTATAATGTATGATATACAGTAAAATAACATTTTTTTATAGTTCGCGACTAAAATATACTTTTACAAGTGTCCTTTCTGTACAGATGATTTTGGTTAATTGTTACATATTCTACGAGTGTTTAATATTTCGAAATAGAAGTATAGGTTAAAGGTAATCTAATACAAACGGAGAACTGTATGAAAGTTTACATTCACGAGAAATACAAGCGAAATCTGTAAGCAAAGGAATAAGGAAATAGCGAAGCAATGCCTGCTACAATAAAAATAATTTCACCTGAAACAATGTCGAACAAGAAGCTGCATTTCATCAGCGCATTAACGTACGATATAAGGAACGCGCCGTAACCCTTTGTAGAACACGCACTCGGCACCCTACGCGGCACCCTACGCGGCACCCTACGCAAAACAGAAAGGAGGAATAGGAGAACGGAAATATGATATAATGAGATGCGAACGTGTTCTAACACAGCGGTTTTTCACGCAGTTGCGAGGCATTAACACCACGGCCATTGACCACAATCGATGTCCACCAGTGTTCCTTTGAACAAAACTCTTAAAAAATCTTGAACCGATTTACCCTGACCATCGAATTCTAAGTTTGACTCGGAAAAATCAATCTACTATTTCCTTCCAAAATGAAAAATGAGAACAAATACAACTGAAAAAAAGGAGAAATACCTGAACGAAACATAATTGTAATTTCGACCAATCGCGGGGAGACGCAATCGCGAGGAGAGACGTCAACGGGAGTCGTAAATTCCCGTTACGATTATACTAATCGACACCACGAGTTGATCCCCTGATTTCCGTTAAGATAATAGGGGTGATTAAGTTTGTATAACACTGTGATTCACAGAATTATAAAATATATATATATTTCCAACACTTAAACTACACTGTTGCGTAGATATAAATCGTAGATAACAACTTGTCACACGAATATAAGACAGATATGAATAATAGAGCAAGGCTCTTATAGTTGAATTTCGTATGTTAGTGGACGTAGCATTAGAGGATACTTAATAGACGTTAGATTTAGATGCTACACTTCGACGTTGTAGTATGTAGAAGAAGTAAGTTGACTTTCCTAGCGGTGTTGAAGAAGTAAGTTGACTTGACCCTCCTGATGTAGCAGGAGAAGTCGTTGACTTGACCCTCCTAGTATCGTAGGAGAAGTGATAAGTAGGAAGCCTCCTACCAACGTGGTTCGTGAGTGACCTTGTGCATAGGAAAACTCAGCCTGTTCTAATAGATAGCTATTCGGTTTTTCCTAATGGGTGCGTACCCGCTTTCTCCGTGTTTTTAATTGCGCCTAATAAACCCAAGGACCTCTCTAAAAACCAGATGTGCGTCGAAAATATTTTTAGGCTTAAGAAATCTTTCAGGACAACGGATTGAATGAAGACACATGTTGACACAATGAAAGAAAAAAGTTATGGTAGGTCCTTAGGTTTATTGAGGGTCGAAATGACGTTACGTAGGCCGTCGGCTGCCCGGTCGCGAGAGCTGCAGCGCCGATGTTTTAGACGACGTAACAATAATGTTTTGAAACGAGACTCGATTCCAGAGCTTCGCGCTTTGTTACTGGCACCGATTACACGGAATGAAGTCCAACGAAACGAAGAGCTCAAACGTGAGGTCGAAACGAGCCGTGCATGGTTAATGATACACGGCCAACGAAATTGTTAATTCCCGTTCGTAGAACGAAAAATAACGGGCCGAAAAATTTCAACGAGACGAGGAAGCCTCGCGGGATGTACAGAAGGGACTTGGCCCATCAGTTCGGGTCATCGTGTTAAATTTCATTTTATGGCGGATTCTTTGTCGAGATTCAAGGTACGAGGTACAATTTTCTTTTGTCGAGTGTAATTTGTCGGAGGTCCACCTAACCATTTAAGAGATGGCACGTGGCTTTAAGATTGAGCGCTGAAAGGATTGGTTTAATGTAGTATGTCTGACAATAAGTGCTACATACTATCTATAGTATGATAAATACTGTCTGTCGTTAACCATTCTTTAACTATTTATTCATTTACATCGATGGTACAGGAAACAATTTTCACGTTATCGTACTAATAGTTCAAACTGTATTTTTCGAAATAATACACTGTCAATTTAACCATGCACTTTAACAATTTATTCATTTACATCGATGACAAAATGCGTCGCTAACTGGACTCTGCATTATTTCGAAAAATACGGTTTGAACTATTAGTACGATAACGTGAAAACTGTTTCCTGTATTACTTTTATCGATAAATTTACAAATATACTTACAACCTTTTTGTCGATTTGTATTTCTTTAACTTCAAAATGTTTCGCAGGTTAATACTCAGATGTAATATGTACAAGCTTCATGATGGCACTATATTAATTCTTCCCACTAATGAATAATGATAAATATCATACAAAATATGTCAAATGCAATTAATGCAATTAACGCACAGTAACAAATACACGAAAGGTGACTAAAGAAATAATCACGTCTGTACGTTAACAAAGATATTCTCAAAGCTAATATATATTACGTCACTACCGATCTTTACAAATTCCACAGGGAGGAGTCTCGACAATCGACAATGAACACGGAAATACATGTGTTGGCGTATGTAACAATTACCCTGCAATTTAAATACGCGGCGTTCCGTTTAAAGAGGATCGTTCCAGAACGGTGTTTCGTTGTGCATGAACCCTCAAGCTGTGTCGATTAGCACGTGATGCACAGTGAATGGAAAACGCCGCATAAAGGGAAACGATCGTAAGAAAAAATGCGCACGACTGCTCTGCCCCGGTGCCCACCTCGCATCGTTCAATGATAAGGTTACCTATAGACGTACACGGGGGAGAAACGAAGAAAAGAAGAAAGAGGAAGAGAGAGCTTTGAATAACTAAAGTGAGAGTTAACAAGAATCTGCATCGACCATCCTGTGTTAGTGAAACGAGCGGTTTCATGATTATTTCACGAACGTTTTTCCCGGCGCCCTTCTGTTAAAGAAACGCGGGAAAAAGTTTGCATAATGAAAAGACGCATTTCCCGTAGAGGTTCCTTCGTCGACAAAGAAGCGAAAATTCGCGAATTCCGACAAATTTTCTTCGACCGAATTTCTTGACCGTGAAGAGGAAACGTTGAAACGAGCTCTATAATTATAACAGAAAACTTGAGGCTTCTACGCGCGGTTTCTGTGTCGATATCTCTTTAATTATATCGCGTTGCAGTTTAACGCGGCAGGATTAATGAACTCGTTACGGCCGCTTCTTCCTCCGAATAGAAAATCAATTTCGAAGTTGGGTTCTATTACCGTGTCCCGATATCATCCAACTTCCTTTGCCAGTGAGGGAAAAAATAAAAATTCCTACACGATACGAAGGTCGAAAACGGAAACATATGAAAATTAATTTTGCAGAATTATTTGTGTTGTTTATAATTTTGCACTTTTTCTATTTCTCATTACGTATTGAGAGAAAACAATGGCAGAAAGGAAATCATCCTACTCGAATTTCATATCATTTAAATTTAAAACATAGTAATTTATAATATGAACATTACTAAAACGAAACATATTATTCTGTAAATTTTGTCTTCACAGTTGTCAAAATACTAATACTAACGAAATAAAAATTATTTAGAATTAGTTTATTTCAAATCTTCAAAAAATATAGAGTGATAAACTTATTGAATTCTTGAAGTTAGAAAATTCTTTTTACTATATTCACTTAAACTGATCTCATTTTACTAATGATTTGTAATACAGTCTGGAGAGAAAATATTCTTCTACATCATGTGCGTGTGTTTAGGAAAGTTCAACTATGTACGATACAGGAGCCTTAAAAGTCAAAGAAAAAGCCGATAAAAATAACCTCCTTTTACAAAATGTCCTTCGTTGTAATACATTAACTTTTATATCACGAATACCAACTGTATTTCAATTTAATCTGGATTTTCATAATCAAAGCCACAATATAAACCATTATTGTCTATTCAAGCAAAGTATGCATATATATACATATATATTCTCACTATTGACAAATGTAACTAGCAAACTCTATTTACTCGAAAATCCTCGATACACGAAACAAGAATCGACAGAACTCTCAAAATAGCGCACGTGAATCGAAACTGCTATAAAACGAAATTAATATTCGCCATACTTCAAACTTGTTTTTTGTTCTATTTCCGAAACCTATCAAATTAGATTGCCTTGGTAGAATCAGGCCGCGAGAGCGGTGACAGCATCGCTGTTTCCATCGTGAAACAGAGAAACGAAAGCGCCACCACGACATGCTGAACAGAGAGAACTAATCGGACCGGTAGACTGCAGCAACGTTTAAAAATAGCTGCGAAAAGGGACGTGTCGTGAAACTTTGTGGAACGATGACATGGCGATCGAATAGGAAACACGGAATAAACTGTGCCAAGGATACGCTCGGGGCAATTTGAAGTGCCAGAATTTTCTCTCGATCTCAATGCATTTTACCGCGTAGTATATAATTCGTGAATGTGGGAGTAAACGCTATTTTAGAACGCCCGACGCGTTTACACAGGCGCGAATCGTAACGCATAACGTACCTTTTCGAACGCTTGTCGTAACGAATGTAACGGAAAAAGTTGACTGAGTGTGTATGTATGTTAGGGGGAAGGAAACAGCGATGTCCGTTTGTGTGGTACGGTGCCAACCGCTCGACGAGATAGCGCACGTGGCCACACATCGCGTATACATAGACACTTACAAAAAAACATCGAGCACGGGACAGCGAACGTCTCTCGCGGGACCCCGCAAAAACTAGCGGCGCAACCAGAAACAATTTCTTATCGTGCAACCCCATTGGCCACCTGCGATCGCTCTACCAGATAGCGCGGAGTGTGACATTGGACATGATATATAAATAACGACGTTGGTATTGTTGTTATTGAACAACACAGTTCGACGACAGTTCGACGCTGTCCTTGTGCCGTCGATACAATAAAAATGTGTAGCTTGATGACTATTTTCGGATAGACGGGTCAAGTTCGACATCGAAACTCTTCGATACTTCGTCTAATGAAAGGGTTACCGAGAATCGAACGACAATGGTCCCCGCTTAAGGACGCACTCGAGGTATTAACGGTACGATACACGTGTCTACCGATCGTACTTAGTGAATAATAACCATGCACACTAACCTTGAACGTATCCCAGCAGAAAGAGGCTGCAGAGGATCCAGATTCGTATCATTGTATTCATGGTCCGCTGGCACTTGACACTTTACTCGCGGCAGGATACACCTCTTCGTCACTAACTGATCTCCGTTCGTATCACGACCACATTCACACACCTTGTTGTCGGCACACGGCAACTCGCGCTCACGATTCTCTTACCGCCGGAAATGGGATACTGGCCGCGATATAGACTTGGATATATCGGAAGGAAGGAAACGCAACGTGCGTTAAAACTATACGATTCACGGGACAAGGCGTACCGGTACGTACCTTCCACAAGGACGAACGAAAGCAAACTGAGCCACTGTTCCCTATCCGAGTTCGTATCCGCCGGACTCCCTCCCTGCAGCCCGCGACCGCCGCCAGCGCCCTCCTCCCGACACTCCATATACCCGCGGCACTCCCCTCCACCTCCGCGAGTCCCGCTCGACACTCTCACCCTCTCTTGGCCCTCTCTCACCCGAAACCCCACCTGACGCTTCCGACAACCCGTTTGCATCGTCTTCCTCGCTCATTTTTCCATCGGGTACGATCGTTCTACCTCTTTTCTGTTTCCTGCGACCCCTCAACCCCTTTTTTAACCGACCTTATCGAGCACCGCCGATGCGCCCGGCCGATGTCATAAGCCCCTTTCCGTGGCCGCTTATTCCTATGTGTCAATTTATCGCGCTTTTTAGATTATCGCGCTATGCGGATCACTCTCTCGTTTGCCTCATTCTCTGTCCCTCTCTCTATCGTAGATCGCGCCTGTGCCAGTTATCTCCGTCGCCTCATTGCCGCGAAAGGGCCCACCTTCCATCGCATCGCTTCGAACTGGGTTAATACACGGGAAACGATTGTTTGTAGCGCTAGCCCGCCGATACCAACGGCTCTAGGTTGTGCATCGCGCAATTTCATATCGATACCTCCGAGTTCCCACTAATTCTCCGATTTTATGAAAGGAACTGCGCGACACTCGATCGCGATACCTTACGGTATAATTACTATGTTAAGGCAGATGATAATGGATCCGTTGAATTTGCACAGTTTCGCGGTTACTTGCGATTGTCTCCGCTAATTTACGAGGGTTTCTAATTGTCTGCTTTTGTGAAAGTGTGGAAGGATGACAGTGGTTTTTATTACTTGGTAAATGCTGTATTGTAATTTATTTAACGTATGATTATCAATACCTTTAACTTTGCCAAATAAGACGATGCAAATGTTTCTTTTCTTTTTGACGTTCTTTCTCTTCTCCAAAGCTCATCTATAATTATTGATTAGTTGTCAATATTTAACCCATAATCGATATGAAGGGTGTTCTATAAGCTCATTATATTCTACTTTAAGAGATGCTTAATTTAAGTAAAGTCTTATTTATCCTCCAGTCTTTCGCTTTTATCTATTCTTTATAATCTTTTCAGTATAAAAATCGATAATGGTTGAAGCATATTTAACGTTACACGTTAAAAACTTATTTAAGACATATGCAGTACGCTTCTCTTTTCCGCGAAAGAAAAGTTTATTGTTTGAATTCCATGAAAATTGTATTCAATCCGCGAAGCTTTCACGATGTAATCAATAGTACAGTGTGTGGAAAGCAGTTATTCCAATTTGTCAGCTGATCGACCCCTTTAGATACCATAAATTTCTGATTATTGATGCACAAATGTATTCAATGTTTAATTTATTTCCAATGCTATCGCCAAAAGTAAACTACGAAGAATGGTAATTCCGCAACGTATGATCTATTTCGCACGAGAATTTAAAAGCTGAACACAAATAAATCAAAATCAACTATGATATATTTATATTCGTTCGATTTCAAAATTTCAAAATTCATAATTGCATCTTTGCCTTCGTGTTCTTCTTTTTTGATAAAAAAAAGGCGCAAATATATTATACTTTTGAATATTCACGCCAAATAACGCGTATTATGTTTTCGAAATTAACCTCCAGATAACTGTTGATTGGCCTATAATCATCGAAACTATCCTCGACTTTTATCGGGACAATATCGACGAAACTCCATTGTTTCTAAAATATATTCATAGAGAAACAGAATACCTACGAAGTGCACAAAATAATATAGATATCCTTCACAGTTTGTACCAGTTAGACACATTGTATTTTTGCAGAGCAGCCACTTCTCTGTCATTTTGTTCGAGTACTATTTCGTTGTTAAAGGGTCTTTAATATAGCGTCGATTTTAACCCACGCTACGACCATTTGGATTGTAAAACCAGCGAATTCCACGGTTAGACCATTCGCGCGCATCCATTACCGGTTCGTTGATACTTTCTGCAATTTACGAACGGTATTTTCGTCCCATTCAGGGTCAATGCGCGCAGGTTACATTCTTCTTTTATCTTCATTCGTTTCTATTCATGCGGTTTGACAATATCGAAATAATCGTGGCAGTCTATAGACGTAACGTCGGAACGTTCTATTCTATATAGGAAAATGACGGTGCACTATGTACGATAGGATCGACGACGATTCCGCTTAAATTTCAAGATCCTCTCGGTGACAAGCTTTCAAGAGCGTCTCGCTTCGAATGAAAAGCGGAATACTTAAAAATAAAGAATTTGGAGAACCCGATTGTCGACGCAAGAACGGTATTGACGAATTTGTCATTCTCGTTCAATGCTCGGGGTATTTCCTACGCGAATCCTGACGCTGACAGCTCTTTACCGCTTCTCGCGGATTCGTCCCCGCTCGTTCTTGCTTATTTTTCCTTTTCATCAAAACGATCCCGCTTCTTTCATGCCTCCCACCGAATTCTTTCTACTTCATAACGCGTTTAATCGAAATCGCGGCACGCGTATCGTGTCGATGCTTCTGTTTCCTCGCGTCGCCACTTTACATTATCCCGCATACGTTATGTTCCTGGGTACTTTGAATCGTTATCCCTGCGGTATGTAGGAAAATTATTTATTAATTATTATGTCAGATTTATCGAATTTTCTGTACGATTTTCACAAACCAATAAATGACTTAACAAGCATAAAATTCCCAGCTTTCCGATCTTCGTTCGTGTATATTTAATAAGTTAATATGAGAATCGACATCTAGAATTTAATTTATACATAATATCTATATCATTACATTGAATCAAAAGTATTATCTGTCCATCGAGTATTCGATCAATCTCGGTTGTGTAGCTTTTTTATTTACTTAAAAATCGAATTGTGAATCGACAAGCTTTCCGGATAATCCAATACTTTCAACGAAAACCAATTTGTACGAATCGTGTTTCCTTGAAACAACGTTATTTACCTGATCGTATACAGAGTTTTAAAAATAATATCGAGATGATATCGAAAACTATATATATACTGTGACGTCTAAAGATCACATGACTCTCAGAGAAAGTCAGTCGCAAAAGAATAAAACAGATTTACAAAACATGTCCCCCTAAGCTGAAGAAAACAGCGGTGAGGGGTGGCTACAAGCTCGACCGCTTGACATTTAAGCTTTGACGCTGGCTGATACCCTACGTTTGAGAGTATAGCCGCCTTTAAAGGCTATTTATTTCCGATCTCCCGCGTTCACTATCTTTTATACCTCCCGGGAATGATATTCACCCGGGCGAATTGATCTACGGTAAAGGTTACAAATGGTCGAAACGGGAAGACGATCGGTATGCACGATATTTTACTTCCGCGCCACGTCCGTTGATCATTGTTAGCGGAGTCTTATCGTGAGCCATTGCCTTCGCGAACTCGGGACGCAATAGCGTTCGACTGACAAAAGTCGATAAATAAGAGTATGCTTTTCATTTGCATTATATTAACCCTGGCGCGTGAACGTCGATTCCATTTTCCACGGTGCCAAGTCAATTTCATGCCGGGAACGTACTTGTCCGTGTGTCAATCCTAATGGCTAGTCGCGTGTCGCTCGTTACATGATTACAATTTATCCGGATGAGATGAATACTTCATTGGTGGGTAAGTTGAAGAGCCAATTTCAGGTCTGTCGTTTTGTATCGTCTGATTTTAAACAATGATCCTGATCCACGATGGATATTCATGTGTTATTTTTTAAGAAAATCCTGTCTCTGTGACGAGCTGTCTTTCACAGCAGCGAGTTGGAGTGAGTTTTTACAGCACGTTGAAACGTATAACCGACAGTTCCGGATTTCTTTAGGCAATTACGACGTTTCAATGAGACAATTTGTTTGCTACCTTTTTTCCAAAACGTCAAGAAGCGGGTTTTGTGGGTTAACGGAAAGTTGGAACAATTAAAAGTTTAACTTTCTAGCCGTAATCATGGTATTACATGAGTCTCGGTTGTGCTTCCGCGAGAATAATGCTCTGCCGCGCGGTTTTATATTTTATAATATATTTTTCTTCCCTTTTTCGCTATTAAAGTTTCAATAAATGTGAATAGAAGGCTGCAGAAAAGATATGAATGAACATAATAGAAACAGGAAATAGTAACTTTGTAAACAGGGGTCCAAGCAAACTTTATGCGTTCTCTTTATAATTTTACCAAATGCAGTTCAACTCTATGTTGACAATTGTCACTGGCATCCATTCTTCTAAAAAACCTTTGTACAAACTTGTCGCTTTTATTTGACCTCCCTTTTACGTCAAGTACTATTACGGTGTAATTTAAACAGGGGCTCGATCTTTAAAATTTAAAGGTTACCTAAATGTCAGAACTTCATGAAGAACGACAATGTGAATCCAACGAATCGATACCTTCGTCTATAACGATTTCCCTGTCTCGAGCTTTTTGTGCGTTGTGTGATTTCGTTTTTGCGCGTACCTCGTCTGACCAAACTTCGTCTATTAAAATAAATGTTTTGAATGCATAACGAGTAAACAGTTGGAACGAGGGATGACGATCGCGTGCCGATTCGTTGGTAATGAAATCAATTGTTAGGACAGCCCGTGTGTCGCGTGCTTCCGTCCGCGGCGTCGATATTTCAACGATGCTCGAAACAATGAAGTGTGTTTTACCGAAGTTAAGCTCACAATAGCTGACGAAATCAGCTCATTGTTCGGCCGGGGGAGGTTCGTTAGCAAATACGCAGTGTCGATATTTCTGAAACAAATCAACGGAGGTCTCGAGCCCACGAGTCCAGTAACGAACATTCAACTGTTGTGCATTTCGCTTCGGAACGTTCACTCTCGAAGTCGATCGATCGAAACTTTCGCGACGTTCGCTTCAAATATTCTTCAAATTTCGAGTACCTACGTTTTCTCCTTCTACTTGGTCTGGGTTTTCCAACGATAACTTACATCGTCGAATAGCAGAACAGAAAAAAGAGAATGTTACTTTTGTTCGAGAACGTCGCGCTTCGAGGAGTTTGGAATCGAGACAGAGGAAATCTTTCGACAAAGATTCAGAGGAATGATCCTCGAATCTTTTGCCTCGCGTTGAACGTACGACGAGGTTGCGGTATTATTGATTTCCAGGCGTTGGCGAATCATGTTATTAATGGTTTCGGCAAACTGATACGTTTAACCGCAAAACCACCGTAAACGTTCATATTAAGCGCGCAGCACGACGAGAATTGTTCGGTGCTGTATTCTTTTCGATTGTACAGGTTGCTTCTAAAATGGTGTTAGCCGTGAAGATTCGTTACACGGGAAGGAAATCTCGGCTTTGGCGGGTGGAGATTCAGAAATGCTTCCTTCCTGAATTATAGATATCTTTTGCTCGCTGGGAAGTTGCGCAAGAACTTCTGCAAAGTTTAGAGCATTGTGACAATAGAATCAGTGTGTTCGTCTCTTGTCTTGAGAGAATCGTTGGAAAGGAACCGGTGGAAAGATTAGAATTTCTAAGAAAACAGACTTTTCGTTATTATAATACATACAATAAAAGATATAGTTGCAAATCGAGAAGAAAGTAAGAAGGAAGTAAAGTTGCGTGTTCTATCTTCTTTGGCAAAGTAATTGAGTATTTAACGTTACTTTCGAGAATTATGTTCTTTAATTTGTTAAACTCTTGTAATTTGATTCTATATACTTTTATGAGAAATGAATTTTCTAGTTTTAAAGTTATAAATTCTATTTTTATACAAAATGAAAAGTGGATTTTATCGAAGGTTTAATCGTTTAAATAGAAATTTTTCCCCTTTCAACTAGATACTACGCTTCGAAGATCTGATCTCTTTGATATCGAATAGATTGCAATATTGCAAAACTTTTTTAATCACGGACCATTTCTATAATAGGGCTCGATATAATTAAATGAAATTCACGAAACCTTGTTTCGCGTTCTACGTAAAGATATCGACAATTGTTCGGATTAATATTCATCTTTGTATAATTAAGGTATTTGATTGCTCGAAATATGAGGTATTGAATTCATATGATTCACATTGCAATATACTTTTAATTATTTATCTCTATTATATTATTGCATCTTAATTTACAAGAATTCGATACCTATTGGATTTTTTATACAATTTTACGTAGAATCAATATATGCAGAATAAATATGTCTAAAACATACTATCCGACGTTCCTCGATAAACTTCGCGTTAGAACATAATTGCGTTTGATTAATTTCGAGAATAAAGTCGGAGATAGTGTCCAAGCAACTGCGATCTAAGCAAAATTATTGTTGACCAGTAGAAAACCTTCGACATCGCAAAACAGAGCACGAACCAATATCGAGGCACCACTAATAAAATAGCAGTGTCGTAACATTGGTAATACATGGTTGTACTATTGGAAACTACTAAAAATACAAATCATAATCGATCAATAGGAAATCGATATAAATTCCGCGACAAGGCAAATATTGAGTTATCTCTGTTGTTTGTATTTCTTAATACAGAAACACGAGTCATTTAAATTTACAATCATAACGCTACAATAGGCTACAAAAATCAAGGGATCTAATATTTTTAAAGATAACTGTAACAGTAATCTCGAAGCATATACAATTTCATGGTTTTTTTTTTTAAAGAATTTTTTTTATAAAATAAAAAAGGAAGAAATAATTTTATCGAACTGCATAAGAAATTTCTCGTTTCGATCCTATTTCAATTTTCTCTCAAGTGGGCGTCGTTTCGATCAAAAGTTTATGAAAGAGATGGAAGCTGCGAGGTGTGTCATATCCGGTAGATAAGAGACTCACTAGAGGCGCAAATAAGGTTTCTTCGTGCAATAACGATTCTCGATACTCGCATCGGCAAATTATCCTGTTGCGAAATTCGTACTAAACAGCGCATTAAAGTACCGAATCACGGCCGAATAAAACTTTCCTGCAAATTCTACCAATTCAAACGATAGTTCGCCATTGGATGTTGGGCAGTTTTACTTTTATCACTTTAGTTTCTGTGCAAAATGCTTATACGTAATTGTTCTCGGAATAATTCATACCAAAGAAATGTTACGAACTTTTTGACTACGTAATTAGTTTTCACTGATTATAAGTCGAAAGAATAATTGCGATCGATATAAAATATTTCTGACAAAAACGTTAAATATTGAACTATATCCATAGAATAAAAAAAGTTGAATATTAAATAGAAAACAGTTTTTGAAAGAAAAACCTCATGTATTTATATATATATGGTTATTTTTCTATCAAACTAGTATTAAAAAATCTATCGATAAAAGATAAAAAGAACTTTACGATAAGTAAGAAGTAGTTTAACACTCCTCATTCTTATGTGTGTGCGTCTATCATTTCGTCGTATGACCGCATATTTATTATACTACGAATAGAATGAAATAGAATGTTAATCTCATAAAAAAAACTGATCACAGAATTACACACAGTTATCATTATGTTATTATTATATGAAATTATTATATAATAAGTATTGTACAATATAATCCATTGCAAAATAATCTTTACATTTTTCCATGTCGACGCGTGTTATTTGTCATATGTAATGAACAGAATAATGTTAGACAATTTAGAAATAAAAGAAATTTAAAGATTAATGGACTCCAGGAGCGAAGCATCAAACATTTTTGCGTAATTCACCGGACAAATTAAATTCCAGCGGCAATCTCCGCTCGACGTTACAATTAGCCCTCGCACTATCAGCTCGGGCGGAATGAAACTCGCGGGTGCACACATGCTTCTTGTCATCCCACCGCGTCCGTGTTTAATGTTAATTTAAATTCGCACCACCGCGACCGTCTCGTCGAATTCAACCACTCGAGTTCCTTTGCACCTCGCGCGCGTACGACTTGCGCGCACGTTCGAGCGGGCAATAATTTCCTTTGATGTAAGAAAGCTTTTAATTACGTAGCGCGATCAGGTCGACCGAGAATATGGTCAAAACGCGGCTCAACGATACCTTAAGAAACTTTTCCCTAAACGCCGCGTTTTCCGCACGCAACCATGTCTGCCAACGAACAACCTGATTGTACCTATATACGTGCAACCTGTATGGCAGGTATCGCTTGAACAGAGTTCGTCTATACGTTCGTACTCTCGTCATGCTAATTACTCTGTCTAGGTAATGACGCGGTGAGTCTTTCCACCGGTGGAAAGATCTCTGAATATCTGTTAATTGTAGCGTGTCAGAAAGGACGTCGCGTCGTTGTACAGGAACATTGTGTTTTCTCGTTGGCTCTACGCGAGATTTACTTTTATGTATGAGTTCCACCAACGAGCCGCCGTTACACGACGAAACCTTATTTAACACTTTAACTGTTGGACACAGCTAGACGAATCTTTTTCCATTGAAACTGACACATTGGATTTTAAATAATGTTTCATGATTTCAAATTTTATTATCATTATTGTTATTACTGTATTTTATTATTCGCAAACCTCAGGAAGAAAGACGCGATAGGTCTATTTTTGTTGATGTCCTACTTTCCGTGCTACTTGATGACAAAATAGAAGTATTTTAATATATATATATGTGTGTTTGTACAATTGAGAGGACGTGTTAAAGTCAAAGATATAAATCTTTTAAAAGTAGCCGATAAAATGAAGTTTCGTAACAGATTAATGACTATGTTATTTGCCATAATTATAAAAATCGATGTCTTCTTTTTACAAATGGTAATTAAAGCGTGAATTTCACGTTCGCTGGATTAATTAGGCGATATTAACGAGAAATTATTATTACATTTTTGAATATAATTTGATGCACATTTTGAGTTATATCAAAATATAAGAAACAAGGAGAAGCTGGTATAGAAACATAACACGATTTGGACAGAATTGTTCAATGAATTGTCAGATCCTTTATTTCTTCTTTTCAGAGGTAAGTGCATCGAGTTCTTTTGGAACAAAACTGTATTTCCTCGACGAGGGCACGAGACAATAGAAGGGACGAATACAACCCTTAACAACATTTACTTTCGAGTAGTATATTTCCTTGGCCTGTTTTTCCAGCGAAAACCGACGTGTAACATATCGAAAAGATTCGTAATAATGATAGATCGAATAAAAGGTAAACAATTTGAAATAGTTAAGTATTTTGAAAATATCGTCTCTTTTAGTTTTTCGTTGCATTCCCTTTTTCAGATGTTTCGATAATCAAATGCTTTCATATTTGCATAATATTTGCTCCCGTTTTATGCTAGGAATATTTGAATAATTCCCAAATTATTTTTATTCTCTGTGTTATACAAATTCTGTTGAAAATGACAACGTGAGTTCGTGCTCGCCATCCATATGCGTCATCGCAGATGCGTTAGTTATAAGAAATAGTAACTAGAAGATAGTCCTAGTTACAATCGATAGATTTAATCGATAGGCTTAAGATGCTTTTTTGTTTTTATCCCTAGTTTTTGTAAGTGCGTACAATAAAGGTTTTTTGGCTCACAACGGTGTGATAAATTTATCCATTCAATAAAATACTAACTATTGTGATCTTACCTCTGAGTATAGAAATAACAACAGGAATGTTTCGACTTGAAAGATATATGATGGCATTTAAGGGCCTTGCGAATAAAGAAGACAATGCTAAATCTTGTGGCGGATCTTTAGAATTATTGCGGATCCAAATTAGTATGACCGAGGTATGGATTATTGTTTATAGTAGCACCCGGGGCGTAAGAACATACAACAATTATTTAACAACGCGAAGAAACCATATGAGATAATTCATAATCGTAAAAAATAAGTGAAGCGAGCGAAATTGCTTAACAATTAAAATATCACTATTTCTTTCCAGCAATCTTTGAAGAATATAAATGCTATGAATGTTATGTGTGATAAATGTAGAAAGTGTTTGTAGCAAAGCGTTATTCGGTGACGATGATGTCGGGAAGGAAAACTAGTGATGGGTAATAAATAAAGTAATAATTTCAAACGATTGAAATAAATTATATAATTCTATTATTCACAATAAATATACTACAGGTAACAGCAAATAACACTAAGTATTACACACTTAAGCTTACACACATATTTGGATACACTATGTGGATACATCAGTTTATAATTTGTTCCCACTGTATGCCATCATACATTCGAAGCTGTTACTGCTTCGGGAACATTTTTCTGGATTGCTGCAGCAGCATGTATTTATAACTTCATTATCCACATTGCCCCACCATGGATAATTGACATTCGACCATAAATTGTCCGCATTTAACCTCAGATTCTCATATTCGGATGATTGCTCCACATTTGGAAAGGATTCCTCGTAATTGACTTCTGGAATCTCTCCATTTATGAACGAATTCTGGAGATTAATCCAGGAATTCGCGAAGGTTGTGGCCGATTCCTCTCCATTCGACCAGGATATATAGCCGTTCGACCACACATATCTTCCATTCATCGATGGATAATCTTCGTGGATAAACGGATACTCGCGATTCATCCACCCATATTCGCCCTTTGGCCACCTAGTCTCATCATGCGGTCGCGTATTCTCGCCGTGAATACTCGAATTCTCCTCCTTGTTACAGGAGTTCTCGTTCATCGAGGATTTCTTTTCGCTCATCCACGAATTCTCACTCACGCCAGTTGACGATGAATGAGCCTCTTCGCCGTTGGTTTTTGACCGCCATCTCATGGTGCTCCACCGCCTTGTTTTCGGTTTTTCCACTGGAGCTAATGTGAACAAAAATTTCAGTGATTTTATTATACATTATTTACGAACAGACATTTAAACGATGACGGTTTACTAATGAACAAGTACTCCAATGAAATTATTATAGGATAACATATTAATGACGTGCATCATCGAATTGAAATAAAACAAAAATGCGCGATATGAATTTTATGAATGGTTTATTAAAAGCCATTACTTTCTTGCTAGAGAATGATAAATTCGTAGTTTGAACGACACGATGATTGTCCCAAACTATTGATGGTTTGTGTCAACATATTGATAGCAACAAATTTACATCTAAATACACATAATCGTGAATAAACTGTGAATAATTATGCATTTGTTTCGCATACATGCTTTTCTTATTGCAAAAATAAAAATTCCTAAACATTGCATACTAGTCGTAATACTAACATACCTGACATGGGGTTTTCTTTGGCAAGAACACGCGTCCTTAGCTGCTCTGGATCTATAGGTACCATCACGCTGTTCTCCACGAGCCTCGAGGTGCCATCAGGATCTGAATCAGGTAGTGGAGCGCGAAGCATCATGTCCGAAGGATCTGGCATGATTACTGTTTGTTTAATAAAATCTTTCGTCTTCTTAAAATGTTACTTAACACTGAGTCAGTAATCGAAATATCACTATTAACAACTTTACTACAAGTGTTTACGAGTGTTGCGAATGACAAGTGTAAAAGTGTTCGTACTGAAGCGCGTTTAGCAGTTGTGGAATTCTTATTAAGTGATGTTCTCGTACACGATGTCAAACTACTTATAGGTGTCTTCTCCCACCACTGGTCGCTTTTAGGGTGGAGCCTTGGAATACTGTACAGGGAAAAGTTCACCTATCCCATGGTTTATTGAAGTGTAAACTCTAGTTACTCATTATGTGAATAAAGGACTTCTGTAATAAGAAAAATCTCTAATCCTTGTGTTTTATGGTTTAAATGAGTTCCTTTGAAATAAAGTGGGACTGAGCAAATACGATGAAACACTTGTTGATTAGCTGGGCCGAAGGACGTTTTGTATTGTATGGTGCGGTCAAGGGACGTAATATTTTCATTGTTGTATGCATTTCCAAGTATATTCTAAAACTTGTTTTAAATATACAATATATACAGGGTGGTTGGTAACTGGTGGTACAAGCGGAAAGAGGGTGAAAGGTTCGTTTTTTTTTTCATCTTGTTAATTATTATCTTATAGAGACTTTGACACGCTTAATGCCATGACCGGCGCACCAAAATTAGTAGAAATACATAATTTGAACAAGTGTCAATAGTTATAAATTTTTTATTATTTCCATCGTTACCACAATAGTGTGACGAAACTAATGCAGTATAAAATAAATAAAAATAGTTCTATTGTTGCATGAAATATCTATTATGTGCGCCATCCAGCAATGGCTGTCGAAGATGGGGAAATTCGCATTTACCTTATTGTCTTATTGTCTAAATAAGTATGAGGTAAATAAGGATTATCGTTTATGGTAGGACCTGGGGTATACAAACATAGAACAATTACTTAGAGCGAAATTGCACTATAGCACAATGGAAGCCACCGGTGCCCTCAGTGAGAAAAATTTACTAACACTTTGACTGCCACGCCGAAATCGCATGTTTCGCTCAGTACGCCATTGGAGTATTTTTATTATTAAAAGCATATAATGGCAAAATAATAACAAATTGATGATCTAATACAACATTCTTCTCCAATGGACCGTTTATCTTATTGGTGGTCACGGGTGACGTGCAGAATATATTGTTGAAACGTGTAAATGATATTAGTAAACGGTATTTGCTCATTCTATATATAATAGTAAGATATGTGCGCACTTCTAACTCCAATTATATGATTATAAAACAGCATTTACGATTATTTTCCAAGGTGTGTTTATAATAATATTTGTAGATTACCCCTCGAAGATATGCAGGATATGTTTCCATTTTTTTTTTTTTTATTGATGTTCTAATGAAAACGTTTAATTGTTTATTTGGGCACTATTTATTTCAAAGTATCTTCTATTCATCGGTTATATTAAAAATGCCCCAACTGTCAATTTTCATACTATTTTGACGATTGTAAGAATGTCAAGCGCTCCGGTCACCAATGACCACCGTGGCGTCACAGGAGATACTGTGGCCGGTCATATATGATCAACGTAGCAGTTAAAGTGTTAATGATGATTATACAGAGTTATATATCTCTTGTAAGTAATATTATAACATTATATGTATCGCATAATAAAAAATTCATCGTGGCACTATCGATAAATCTTGTCAAACTGGCGTGGCATTCAACGTGTTAATATTATATTAGGTTGGCCTACATTGAATGAAATTTGAAATCCACCTAATTTCTTCGATATATAAGTATAAATATAAAGTAACTTCTTTGTTATTTAATGTATTTTTTTCGACCGTATTCGCGGAGAGACGCGTTCGCGATATAACGCGTTTATGACAGTCTTAATTTCTCGTCTCGGTACGCTAATCGACGCCACGAATCAGCCGATCGTCTATTTCGGTTAAAATAATAGGGGTTGGTTTGAATGACATTCACACTGAGTTAACAATTAAAATATCACTACTTCTTTCCAACAATCTTTGAAGAATATAAATGCTATGAATGTTATGTGTGATAAATGTAGAAAGTTTTTGTAGCAAAGCGTTATTCGGTGACGATGATGTCGGGAAAGAAAACTAGTGATGGGTAATAAATAAAGTAATAATTTCAAACGATTGAAATAAATTATATAATTCTATTATTCACAGTAAATATGCAATTATATAATTCTATTATTCACAGCAAATAATACTAAGTATTACACGCTTAAGCTTACACACTTATTTGGATACACTATGTGAATACATGAGTTTATGATTTGTTCCCACTATATGCCATCATACATTCAAAGCTGTTACTGCTTCGGGAACTTTCTTCTGGATTGTTCCAGCAGCATGTATTTACATGTGCATTATCCACATTATCCGACCATGGATAATCGACATCCGACTATGAATTGTCGGCATTTAAAGGCAGATACTCGTTATCTATCGAAGATTGCTCCACATTTGGAAAGAATACCTCCTAATTAACTTCTGGAATCTCCATTAAAGGACAAATTCTGGAGATTTATCCAGGAATTCGTGAAATTTGTGGCCGAATTCTCTCCATTCGACCACGATATGTAGCCGTTCACGCACACATACCGGCCATTCATCCACGCATATTCTCCACTCATCCACGCATATTTGCCATTAATCCACGTATACTGACCATTCGTCCACGGATTGCCGCAGTGCATCCGCGGATTGTAGTAGTTGATACACGAATTCTCGTCGTTGATACACGAATTCTCGTTGTTTATACACGAATTTTCGTCGTTGATACACGAATTCTCGTCTTTGATACACGAATTCTCGTTACTCATACACGAGTTCTCGTCGTTGATACGCGAATTCTCGACGTTCATACACGAATTCGCGTTGCGTATACACGAGTTCTCGTCGTTGATACACGAATTCTCGTCGTTCATACACGAATTCGCGTTGCGTATACACGAGTTCTCGTCGTTGATACACGAATTCTCGTCGTTCATACACGAATTCGCGTTGTGTATACACGAATTCGCGTTGTTCATACACCAATTCTCGTTGTTCATACCCGAATGTCAGTTGAGCACGAATGTACTTCCGTTATCGAGGAATGAGCATCTTCGCCGTTGGTTTTTGACCGCCGTCTCATGGTGCTCCACCGCTTTGTTTTCTGTTTTTCCTCCGGAGCTAAATGTGAACAAAAATTTCAGTGATTTTATTGTACATTATTTACGAACAGACATTTAAACGATGACGGTTTATTAATGAACAAGGACTCCAATGAATTTATTATAGGATAACATATTAATGACGTCTGTCATCGAATTGAAATAGAACAAAAATACGGTATATGAATTTTATGAATGGTTCATTAAGAGCCATTACTTCCTTGTTAGAGAATGATAAACTCGTAGTTTGGACGACACGATGATTGTCCCAAACTACTGATGGTTTGTGTCAACATATTGATAGCAACAAATTTACATCTAAATACACATAATCGTGAATAAACTGTGAATATTTATTCATTTATTCCGCATACATGCTTTTCTTATTGCAAAAATAAAAATTCCTAAACATTGCATACTAGTCGTAATACTAACATACCTGTCATGGGGTTTTCTTTGGCAAGAACACGCGCTCTTAGCTGCTCTGGATCTATTGGGACCACCACGCTGTTCTCCACGAGCCTCGAAATGTCATCAGGATCTGAATCAGGTAGTGGAGCGCGAGGCATCATGTCCGAAAGATCCTGGCATGATTACTGTTTGTTTATTAAAATCTGGATCGCGGATCTGGAAAACGCGTCTATACAGGTCAGCAGAATGTGGCTTCTTGTTCTTGAGATCATAGATATTTTCGTAGTTAACAACCCTAGCGGAACTAGTTAGTTTGTGAATTAAATGAGTTGCTTTGAAATAATGTGGGTACGAGCAAATACGATTAAATACTTGTTGACTACCTGGACCGAAGGGTGGATTAGATTGTATGGTGCGGTCAAGGGACGTAATATTTTCATTGTTGTATGCATTTCCAAGTATATTCTAAAACTTGTTTTAAATATGTATATTATATATGTATATATACACAAGATTCTTTATGTTGTTAAAAACGAAACGGTACCTTCCGTAATAAAAATTGTATTACTTTAAGTTGATTCTTGTTGAACCTACAAAAAAGTAATTATTTCAAAATGATTGAAATTAAATTAAATAATTCGATCATTCACAGTAAATAGACTCCTAAATAACAACAAATAACTCTAAGTATTCAACAATTAAGTACTATTTTATAGTAGATAATGTCGGATATATATTTGTAAAAGGATTTATTGCAAAAGAGAGATATTTACACGACTGTCCTGCATGTAAATGCAGAATGTAAATAAAAAAGATAGTTCTAGTTACAATCGATAGATTTAATCGATAGGCTTAAGATGCTTTTTTGTTATTATCCCTAGTTTTTGTAAGCGCGTGCAATAAAGGCTTTTTTGGCTCAGTGTGATAGATTTATCCATTCAATAAAATAATAACTATTCTGATCCTACCTCTGAGTATAGAAATAACAAATTCTTTCCAGTTAAAAATGTTGTGAATTGCAGAGTGACATTGGGACAAAACAAATTCAATATTTTCGTACTTCGTAAAATACAAATGAAACAAAAATTAATAAATATCGAGAATTGTTACATACCGCGCGTCACAATTTCATAACGTTATACTTCACGTCGGTAATTATAAATTATTCCTCCAAAAATCACGATAATGAAACAAAAATATCTACGCCAGTGACTAGATTTATAATACGGAATTAAAATAAATATTTCGGCCATTTTTAGTTAACTTTTAAATTGTTGACAAATCCACAACTCTGATACATTATAGACATAATATGGTATCGTGTTGCGGAAGATAGAGAATTTTCAGCAGAGACACGAAACAGTTTTGTTGATCCGGCCTTCTGCCTAAAATAACCAGCCTTTCTGATCGAATCATATCGAGAATACCGTTCTGACTTTTATCTAACAGCAAAATCAGAATCTACGAGGTTTCGTTCGTAGTTAGGAAAATCGATACCGATTTTGCGAGGGGCTGCGCGCTGAAACGATTACGTCACTGGATGTTAAATAGAATTGATATTAAAATGCATTCGTTGCATAGTAATACGTATGCATAAAAAAATAACGAAAAGAAAGGCCACAAAAAACGAAGTACATATATTTGTGCGTGAGAACTTCTTAACACTGTTGTTTATCCTACTTTAAAAGTTAAGAAAATGTACAAGAACTCTTGGAAAATTTATGGATGGTATATTTATTGTACAGCGATACGCATCTATGTAAAATAATGAAAAACGTGAAAAGATACGTACGTATATTTATACATGAAAAATCGTGAAATTCTTTTAAATCTACAAGGATGTCTTTTTGAAATTGATCAATGTCCTCGTTGAATATCAGACACGCGATAGACATCCTTTAAACGTCACTGCTATTTAATTTTTATGATAATGTCTGATTTGATATCTGATAGTCTGCATAATCGACACACGTCGTGATAGTATGTTTGTTGATACGATTTCAACGTGATCATTTCGACGACTCGTTGGCACAGTTCCTGGTAAAAATAGGGATAGATGAAATCGCGAACGTCCGTGCCGAGTTGTTGCCGTGATCGCTGGTAACGTACATACATCGCTGGATAATCGGCTGGAGGCCTCTGTCAGCGTAGCAATCTCGGCTTTTCTAAAGGCTAGGAACATGATAACCTGACACGCAACAGGAAGGATACGTCGCGAGGATCGGGATAAGATAGGTGCACGGAACAACTGTGAACTAAGAGCCAGAAAAATAAGGAGTTTAGGAGGAAATTAGGAAACGCAATCTCGCGATGATTGAATTCCGCGAAACCACTCTTCATTTGTAAATATACATGTTTACGGTTTCTGGTAATACTATAGTTTCTACAAATTCAAATAAGCATATCTTTCTTAAGATCGATGAAAATGTTGTCTCGTAATTGAATGAATATTCTTTATTTTATATCTTCATTTAGAAACTTTTATAATTTCAATGTGCTATAAGAATATATTCACATATAACATTGGATATCACGCTATTGCATTACACCACCAGCTATTACATTACAAGTTATCGTCTTCTTAAACATTTTTATATTATTATTCTTTATTTAATAATGCCGAGTAAACTTCAACAATTTCGAATTCTATCTTAGACGAGCATCCAGCATATACGTTATATCGAAATATGCAAATCACTTTATAATATACAAATGGTACAAATTATAAAATTATGACATTAAGCTCTGATGTTGAGTATTTTCGACACCTTCACGATAACCTAATCCTTGCGAGGAAAATTGTTACGCAATCTGTGTAAAGTCGTTTCCCCAATCCTATTTACGCTTCATTCATCCGCGCCGGTTATGAAGTGCTCGAACCGCCGCCAGAGTCCCGCGACGTTTAAAGTTCCGGCGCGAAACTTTCGAAGATACTTCGCCTTGTACCTTTGTTTGAACTGGGTTGATTTAATTTCCGGGTACCACGTCACGCGAGGTCGGTTACAATGGCGTAACTAGCAACTTGCGATACTCGATGCCAACTTTTCTAACGGCGTTGTAACGTTGATAAAATGTCTGTTGCTTTGTCCTATCATTCGACGAGATTCGTCACGCCGTTATACGTCGAAACTAGGCGTAGAATGTGGTTTTTTGAATCGACTGGATGAAACTGACTTGCCCGAGTCGGCAAAATAAATGTCTCGTTCTACTCGTTGTCTGAAAATTCCTTTTCGCAAGAATTCTATTCGTAGACTAAGAAATTCTAACTGAGAAAGACGAAGAATTTTTCAAGAAAGGACTCGTGAAGTTACAGATAGCAAAAGATCCAATTTAATTTCTCAATTAAAATATTTTTAATTACCTCTCTCTTTCACTAAGATACATGTTACTTATCCTATAACGACAAATATACCTAATATACACTTCCTACATAAATATCTTTAATTAATTTCCTGGAAATTTCTTCAAAGTTGTTAGTCAATTTGACACTCTAAAAAATAGGAAAAAACCATTTGTATCTGAAATGCGGTTGGCAGTGGCAGAAACATCGTAATATCGACAAATATTTAAAAAGAAACATTTGCCGTGCAATGTTGTATTAATAGGGAAATGGACGAGCTTTTTGCAATATTTTATCTCATCGCCCGGTTGTTCGGCCGGCGTACAATAAATCATTTCCAGTGATAAATCATTTCTCTGTATCAAATTACGAAAACGAATAATTACGGGTGGCCGTTTGGTCAAGTGGATCGGCCGAATTTTTGTCCATCGCACCCCAGCTTCTGTGAAATACACCGTATAAACGCATCGGGCCGAAAGAGAATCTTTTTAAAGTGCAGTAATCAATCAATTCGATGTTTAAAGTTCAGTGAACAATGCGGCAAAGGGTAAAAGAACGAACAGTTTTTACTGAACTCCGACATTCCGATAGGGGTGGCGCAATTAAAAAACGAAGAAAAATGATTCGAATATTTTAAACCGAGGCGTTTCTTTTTTTTTTTCTTTGTCTAACCCGTCCACGATACGCCACATTAGTTAACGTTTCGTTGGCCAAAAAGAGAAAAAGTTCGGTTAAACGTTTGTACAAAGTCAAACGCAATGGTCCTGAATCATGAAAAGAGATTTGCAACGCGTACGGATCTGCAACGTGAGACTTTGTCGAGGTAAAGTACAGATATACGAGTTATATGGACGTTCTTGTTTATTTTATTTTATTATCGCCCGAGTTATATAAGAATTTTGTTTGTTAAGTGAAAATCTATTTGACGCATTATTTCAGTCACATTATTGATATTATTTGAATGTTATTATATTAATATTCGTATACTGGATTAACATTGCATTAATATTATTGTATTAATGTCGTATTAATATTTCAGCGCATTAATTTCGTGCGCAGATGTGCCGGTAAATTATGATAAAGCAGTTGTTACTGCCTCAAACTACTAATTTAAATTAATGAAGTCCCAGATTTGTCGATTTCAAATTTGGATATTAGAGATTTTAAGGAAGCAGAACGTGTACATTGTACATATGTTAAATCTAACTTCTCTATTTTAACAGACACAATTATCATTGATATTACAGGCACTGTTACATGTCTAAAATTACAAATACAAAAATTATGTTTGACGTTTCATTTAACTTTAATTTAATTTAATTTAATTTAATTTAATTTTCTTTTATTTCATTTCATTTTATTTTATTTAATTTTAATTCATTTTATTTTATACTCTGTATACATGCATATCTGTATAGGTGTAGTAGGTAAAACACTACTTGAAGCATTTAAATGAACACGACATCACGTAATTGCAGAGAATAAAATTCAGAAATTTCTAACTTGAATTTGTGACCTATGAACACTGTCTTATTTCTCGTCAGTTAACCCATATTTTATTTCACAAAATATTCCCGGCGGATTGTTTCAATCGACACGGATTTGAACGTAACATGTTTCCTCGAAATGTTTGATGCACGTTATTTTACAAACAGTGTATCGATAACCATGTGCTTTTTCTTTCTGCTTGCGAAAAATTGGCAGGGATATTTTTGATCGGGGTCATAATATTGACAGGGTACAGGAACAAATACAAAAAAAAAGAAAGAGAAAAAAATAAAAATTGAATGTATCGTTTTAACTTTTAATTGAAAATGTCAAAAATCCAAGCGAATGGTATGTTTGTGATTTATTGACAACGGCAGTTTTGGAACGATGAAAGGCAGCATGAAAATGACAGCATATCTATCGACGTTGATACTTTCTTTGAATCATATTTGGTACAATCGCTTTTTTTCCTATTAAAAAGCTCTTTAAGTTTGAGAGACAGATGAAGCAATCATTCTTTCTTTCAATTTTTCTATAAACTCATGTTTAAAACATCGAAAGTGTTCTTTGTTTTTTAAACCGATAGCCAGACTGTGATAACAAAGACTCAAAAACTATTGTTGACTGATATCGATGGAAAAAATTATACGAACGCATCTCGATTTTGATGGCATACAAGATATTAACACATTTAATACTGTTCTCAAGTAACGTTGAAAATATGAATATCACTTTATTTCGTACGAATAAAGATTGAAAGAAGTTTCTATATTTTGTATAGTAATGATAATAATTGTGTATTTCACGTCAGATGCAATACATACATACATACGATATCACTTTTTTGTTTTAAATATTTGAAATATCTAAGAACTTTATTCAGCTATTTTTGAAAAAGTCAAAGGAAAGTGAGAAACAATTCTAAGAATATAGAAAATAATTAAACAAGAATTCCATTTCATAATGCAGAAGCACAATGGATGAAATCTTAATGACATTTCATTCACACTTTACGCAATATCCCTTTAAATCTTGTTTCAATTAAACTGCATGAAGCTGCGATATCGAATCTCCGATACAGTGCCCGTGTGTAAGCCACGGTTAGAGCAAATCATCCTTTCCAGCAAATTAAAAACTGATCTCGTCACCGACATTTCATATCTTCTCACTAATTCATAAAATAACCTAGACGTGGCAAAATGTTATTTATTAAATCAGGCAGAACGCGATACAAGTTTTGTGCAGCAGATCTGTCTTTGTAAAAGAAATGTCACCTGCGCGTTATCGGGAAATCCATTAATTATAAAATATGAAATTTTTATGTCTTTAAATAGGAAATATATGTTCGTATACCAACAATATTTTTAACAATAATTTCCATCAGTGACATCGTGCAGGCTGTGCGTATCAGAAATTCATTAATTAAGCACCGAGGAGCTTATGAACTTCCTAATTAGCAGCGATTACGAAGATAGTAAGCTGGTAATAATGTTTCATAAAAATACTGAACGCTTTACCGTGAATTATAGGTTCGCGAATTAAGCTTCAATTAACTCGAAAATTAGCAAATTACCATGAATGTATAAAAAAGAGGGCGGTAGTTAACTAGCAAAATAATTTTTCTTCGTAAAAAGTATGCAAACAGAGAAATTTCGAATTACGATGATGTATATACATACTATATATTGTTGATACTTTCTGAAGTATGTTATCTGGTTATATAGAAAATTTCTATATAACTTGATTTACAACACGGTATAAAATAAATAGATGTAATAAGTATCTAGAAAGCTAAGTTTATGCTTTAAGTGAAAAGTATTTAACATATTTCGGTAAGATGTTGGCAAACGTTTCGTTTCAATAAAACATTTCATAATAGTGCGTGTACAAAATTGAATATATAATACACGTATCTAAAATTAAATATTCTTGGAAACAGAATAATATATCGAGCGATATAATTGAATACACCGTGGGAGAGACGCGGATGTTTGACGCAGTACCCGTTTTTACGCCTAGGTCGTCATATTTTCACATTACTTTTTATTAAGCGCTGCACATTGTTGGATTTATTTTTTTTTAAAATTAACAACCAAGCAACAAATTTTATACTTTTTCGTATTGTCGCGAAATAAAGGCGAGTTATTAAATTCTGTCATGCACATTCATCGTTTCGGTACAATGAACTGTCGCCAATAAAAATTTTACCGGTCATCACGTAGGAATTTTGATATTATTAACAATTTTCGTACAAAAATTTCTATATATTCTTCATATAAAAACACATTCCAACAATAGATTACTTCTTTTTCGCTTTTGTTCCATGTTTAGAGTTATTTTCATCCTTTCGTACTCATTACCAACGAACCTGCGAATTCTATCAATTCTTGTCTATTCAGAACAAAAGTTAATTAACACCGCATACTTTCTTCGTTGCCACTAAGTTGATTGACACTAACGTAGTTAAATTAAGAAAACTTTTAAACTATTATTCGATCGTATTAACCCACGGAAAACAAGGCTGGGAAACTTTTATAGGATTGTAACTGATAACAATGGGGCAGGTAAAAAGGGCTGCGTTAGATACCAAGTTGAATGAACTTGAAATTAAAAGATTCCATTTTATTTTACTTTTTTGTATTTTCCACGCAATTAGCATAAGGGTTCTTATTTTTTATTCCGCGCATATGGCGAAGTTAACTGAAAGAAGCTCGGATGATGCCCGACATCTCAGCAGCACAAGGGAATACACTAGGGGTGCAGTGTAGAATCGAATGCCCGAAGAATAGTAATTTCGCCAATAAATCAAAACTTTCTTGCCATGAGCGTGTTCCTTCTATTCACCATGACTACGATTTTTCTCGTCTCCTGCTTTACGTGGACGGAATCATTCCGTTTTGGACGAGGATTTGTGTGTTTTATCGATTCCCATAATAACGACGGCAATATACTTACTTAATACGTATACTTGCAATCGAAATGAATCTATGTTGTTAGCCAACTAAATATACCTCCTCAAGATACACGTTTTTCAAAATTGTCCTTTGTAAATATTTTCATCGAACATTCTTTTTCCAAGATCAACAATACAAACGAATTAAGTCGCTGATCATCGATAATAAGCGCAACAGTTTATATAGTACAGTAGGCATTTATAGAGACCCAAATCAATTAGACTATACGAGCGATCATTCCTTTTTTTTAATTTTCAATTTTTACGCTAGAATAATAAATTCATTGCTGCCGGTTAATAACTTCAATTAGTTATTCAATTAATAATTTAATTAACGGCCCTTATTCATTATCGAACCTCATTTGTCGCGAAAGAGTAATTTCGATTTCAGTCGATTTACTTTGTACAAATCTGCACTAAAAATAGCAGCTGACTAATAATATAATCGCGCATAATCTCGGTCGACGATCGACTTCGTCCTCTAAAATCAATAGATACCCTATCCAGATGAATTATTGCGAACGTCTTTCAAACAGTAGCTTCCAAGTTGGATCTGTGCAAAGAAAAGAGAGAGAGATGGCGAAGAAATAAGGGGAAAAAGAAGGGAAGCCAGGAATATCTTGAAAAGTTTCTTAGGACTGCGTGAAAGTATAATGTATCTGTTACCACAAATATCCATTGCTCTCCAAGGTGCCTTTACACCGTCGAAGGAGTTCCGTAAACGTTGTTATTCAAATTTCGGCACCTTTCCCGCTCCGGGGGGAGGCGTTTCGTCGTCCTCGGTCGAACGCAGGCGTCAAAACTCACGTAAGCTCGTTACAAAGTTACGATCCGAACTTTTTCTACGTTGTTTCCGAAATAAGGTTTATCGTCCTCTTGAAAGGACCCTGAAAGTAGGATGCCTCGTGGCGACGCTTTTGTGTCTCCGCGTTACCCCTAAAAACCCTATTTCCGTATTCCTTATTAATTTAAATTAGCCCAACGAAGTTTCAACGCTACTATACCGCTGCATCTTTATGATTCTTTGCATCGCGTAAAGAACATTTCGAAGAGCGAAATTTGCTTTTTCTGTCTAGTGAAAAGGTACGCATTTATAAAAACAATAACAATAGGTTATTGTTCCTATATATTGTTATTATATTTGAAAGTCGAAAAATGCGTGGTAAATCGAGCCATTGAAAAGTATCGTTTTAGAATTTCGTTCAATAAAAAAGAAAAGGAATGGCTAAGAGTGTTTCATTTACAAGTAGAGGGACTACTTTTCGCTTTTTGTCTGTAATAATTGGTTCAATAGCTATAAATAGATATTTAAGTAAATCGTCTTAAATGTTGATTAATGTTAATGTGAAGAAATATAATTAAATCTTTCTACGCGGTTCTTTTATCGCTTTTATTGTGAACAGGAGGGAAGATTCAACAAAAGAATTTGATTTAAGTATAATTAAATTTACTGGCGACTGACGTTGCTCACAGGAACTAAGTGAATTAATTAAGGCAAGGTGTTTGAAATGACGCGCGACTTGGTACGCAACGTGTGCTCGCTTCTCAAACTCGCCAAACCCGAAGAAAATTCACGTTACGGGGAAACTCTTAGGTTATCTTTACTCCTTTGTTTTCGGGGCAAATAAATAGTCGGTACTTCTTTAATAATATAAAGGACTGCATAAATATGAAATATTTCTACCGATTGAACCAACAATAGACAAAATAACATAATTCTTAATACAGTAAAAAAATTTCAATACTGTGAATCAAGTATTCGTTATTTGGAAATATATGTTAATCAACATCGTATAAAATAATACTTGAAATAACGTGAATTTTCTAAATATTAGAGTTACTTCGTATATTTAAGTATTCCTTGGCATATTTCATCAGTGACAAGATATATGCAAAAAGACTAATTCGAGAAAATTACAAATAACATCAAACATCAAATTTATTAAAAGATCTCTAGTTAGACCTCGTATATTTTTTTCTTATCTGGTTATCTTCTTTTTGGCAAACATACACCTACATAATTCATCGAACGTTTCAAATAAAAATCGTAAAAATTCTCTTTAATTCATTGATCGCTGTGCCCTTGACCAAAGATTTACGATGATACTCTTTTAACGTTAAATTTAGAGATGGTTACTTATTAAATCACTAGCACAGAACCACACCGCGAGTCATTAGAGAAGGGAAGTCCCGTGGGTTTACAGACTCCGACTGTAATACGAAATAGCCGGCAATTTACACTTCGATCCTCCGATGTGGGTCACTGATTGGTCTCATAAGTAGTGTCGGACACGAACACGCGTGGCTGCATCGTTGGAAAATTGCGGCCCATACTCCAAGCAAATCAAACGTACAGAATACGGATGAAATCAAACCGCCACGTGTTCCAGTCTCGTTAGAAAGCGATATATTTCCGTTCGCTTTTCCATCCAGTACACTATGATTTCTGTTGTGTTAAAGATTTAATAAACAAATGGTGTTTGATTTCGTTAGATTGGAAAAATTCTGTTCCCTGGTAGAGATAACCAATTTCGGGAAACATTTTGTATTTATATAGTAATTTCGTAGTATATATACCTAGAAATTTGATAGATAATCGTTGAAGTGTTGTAGTATATTTAAAAATTTAAAAAATCTAGGAAAAGATATATGTAAAAGTTTAAATAAATAATTAAAGTAATTAAATAAAATCAAAATAATTCATTAAAAGTAATAAATAATTCAAACCCATAATGTGGATTTCTTCTATTTTCACATTTTTAGTTTCGCAACAATGTGATTTTTCTTTACGATCTTTCGTTTATTTAATAAATTATTGGAATATTATTAAGAAAAGTAAACAAATGTTACAGCAAGAATTGTAATTTTATTCGATGCTTGACGATTTTATTCAGTGACAAATAAACTTCAACGATGTTCATCAATTGTTCAGCTTACAATAAAATATGATTCAATAAGAAAATTAACATCATTGTTTTATAGTAAATTATTCAACGAAATTAGTCGGTTAATTTCTATGGAGCGAAAAGATTAACGTCGAATTTTTCTTTTGCTGGTAACGCTTTCTCGATCGTCGCAGACGAAGCTTTTGAATGAATTAATTAGCGAGATATTATTTTGATAGAATGTAACTCGAGCCGTTTGTCGCAGTTCGAAAAGGAAGTTAATTGTCATCTAAACCGTTTCACAAAGGAAAAAAAGCGAAGCAAAGGGCTTTCATACGAAAGTCGTTGATCGATCAAAGCGTATCTTGAATGAATTCAGCATTGAAAACCAATGACTGAAAACCAATTCGTCGATATTCCACGCGATAACCATTTCTCTTTTTTTCTTTTTTTTTTTTTCAACTTTCCGTGCTTCAAATTGGTGTTTTAAATCGCGGAGCTCTATGAAACTTATCTGCACCGTTTCGATCGGCTTCCATTTATTTCGTGAACATTTTCATGCATGCATACGTGCTATCTCACTGTTTCGACTGTCTGTTGTATCCAGCTTTCTAAACATCGAAACATCATTCGCGCCTACTTTCGATCGTTGACCACACTTTCGTATTCATTTACAAATTTTATCTTTCACTTGTATTCCGCATGTTGGAATACATTCGTTTTAAACTTTTGCGAGAAATATGTTTATGATATTCCACTTGGAAAATTAAATTTACCCGACTAAACTCGCAGATACAATTATACCGCTAAAATCCAATATACCGAAAATCCATCGAATCCCGAAGAACTCATAGAAACTCATAGAAAGTAGATTAATACCTGAACTCCCTACTAAAATGCCTTGTGAAAATGAAATCATCCTCGCGCCGGTGAAAGTTTTATCTCCGCTTCGACGAACGGCTAAACTTACCTTCGAACAGTAATAACTTTACACAATTCCGAGTCCGATGTTCAACACATCGCAATATCGGGAATAAAAGGTGAAAAGGAAAAATCTAAAAGACGCTAAAAACCATTGAAAGCTTTAATCCCGGGTCGTTGATGAAACACGCGTTCAACGTCGGATTGCCTGACAAAAAGGCGTCGCGAAAACGGAGCAAAACACGACGAGGCAGTCAGAAACAAAGACAGGCAGTCATGCGAGAGCTTCCCGTCAAAACGATCGTTACCAGGAATCCGTGAGAAAGATGGTCGTTGGGAAAACGTGACTACGGAGTGCGGTTGAAAAATTGCGCGATGCGGAAAGGAGCAATGTTAAACAAGTTGTGCCGTGTACGGGCCGCGAATGAACCGTACACGTATCGGGTCTCTCTTTTACGTTTTCGAACAAAAACTAGAAAGAAAGGAATAGGGAAAGATAGACAAAAAAGAACGAAACTGGCAAAAGGAAGATAGAAGTCGACAAAAAGAGAGAGAGAGAGAACGAAAGAAAAAGAGTCAACGAAGAAGAAGAGAAACGAGGAAGAGAACGAAAAAAGGAGAGCGCAAAATAAAAATTCTTCCCACCGTCGGTTTTCGTGCTTTGCGCGAAAGAACGTTTCCCGCGGAAAGGTGCTTATTTAGGCCAGCCACGCGCGCGAAAATAAATATCAAAGGCAAGTGCGTTTCTTCGTCCTACCTCCATCTCCAACCGCCACCTCCTCTTCCTCCTCGTCGACGCCCTTTTCACCTTTTCCTTTGCTGGCAACTTCTACGCCTCCTCGTTTCCACCCTCTTCCTTTTTCCTTCTCGTTTTACCCTTTTTCTCTCTCCCTCTCGTACACCCTCTTTCTTTCTCTACGCCGTCCTGCGCCAGGCTTTCCGACAACTCTTTCCACCATTCGTAAGCGTAGGTTGAGGCGTGGGCGCGCGTTCTCGCACCGCGTAGCCTGTGAAGTCTCGCGACAGGTGTGCGCCACGTCGAACGCCGCGTCTGAAAATTTTTCACGGGGCTGAAGACTTCAGGTCGGAGCACGGTCGGTGGCCGTTCGGGCAAACGTTTTCCAACGGTACTTCGAATATCGCGAAATGTCTGCTGAGCGGAAAATGCACTTTTAATTGCACGTCAAAGTCAAAGCGGCGACCCCTTGGCTCTCGCGCTTCTATCGTGACACGAGGCGCAGCTAGCGTGCGCTCGTTCACGGCCTTTTTCCAACCGTTACCCTAGTACACACGCTCTCAACCCAGCACACACTCTCTCTTACTCTTTATCCATCTCCTTTCCTCCCGCGATTCTTCTTCTTCTTCTTCTTTCCCTTCATCCGTTTCTTCTCTCTGTTTCCCCTCTTTTCGCGTCTCTTCCCACTTCCCTTTCCTCCGTTTTTAGCTCCTTCCTTTGCTTTTTCCTTTGCCTTTTTCTTTTTTCTTTTCCTTTTTTTTTTTTTTTTTTTAATAAAACTCACACGTGCTTTTGAAGTTGCTCAAAGTGCGACGCGTACACGCCAACACAACCACCCGTACCCCCGACGTTCTTTCGTGTCGAGCCACGTTTTCTCTGTTCATCGTTTCAGAAATACCATCGTTTCCCCGAGTGAAGTTCCGACATGCAATTTGAGTGTTCGTAATTTGCGCTACCGGCCACAGATTGAGCTTCTAACTTTGTTCCTTTCCTCCTGCCCTCCATTAAGAGAAGACGTTTGACTTTTCTTTTCTCTTTTTTCTCTTCTCTTTTTTCTTTTTCTTTTTTCCTATGGATCATTCAAGATTTCGAAACATCGTTTGGCACTGTTTATTAGAGCCGGCAGTCTTTTTGGAGTCGCGAGTCGGTCGTTAGCGGAAAACCAGCGGCAGCTTTGATCAACGATTTCTATACTTGATGTTTCTTCGTTTTTCCTCGCTTCTTCGTTTACGTTGCCACCGCTTTTTCCGTTTCTTTTTTGGTTTCCGTTCGGTTCTCGCCGTGTTGCGAATTTTTCTTTTTCTTTCTTTTTTTTTTTTTTTTGTTACATGCGTTAAGTTCTGCTCTTTTGCTACTAGTTTAAACATTTCGAACTAGCGATAGAAAAAGAGAAAAACATCGGAATTAGAGAAGAGTTAACCCGTTCGACGGCGAACCTCCGAAACAACTACGAATTTAGGCTGAATTTTTAATTAATCAATAATTAACGAATAATGCGAAATTAATCGCGAACATTTTCGTTCGCGTCGTTGTAGATGAATCGAAGGATATTATGGCGTGTGTTATTATTACACATATATAGAACAGTAAATTACCGAAGCTAGTCAACTATTTACCGTCGACAAATCGTTTCAATCAAGCCCCGATAACTAATTATTAAAACAATATTGGACATTAACAAACCAAATGTCATGTTACGTATACATTACGAACACGTGTAACATTCACAAGCTGTGTCAATTAAACTGTTAAAATCGTTATATTAAACTTAAGCGCAATCTCGTTATTTTATATTCCAATTTCAATAATTCTCCGAAATTTTCTCCCAAATTTCAGTAACAAATTCCACTTTCCACGAGTACTATTATCTTCCTATTTTTCAAATATTAATTTCCATGCACTTGCAAACACGTTCCAATCGCTACTAACATCAAAATCAATATGATCATACCAAATACCAAATGAAAAATAAAAATATCCAGTTTTCGTTGAATGAATGTCATTAAAGAATGAATGTTACTGTTTGTAGATACCATTGTCTCTCTCTTTCTCAAATATTAGCTTTCATACGCTTACAAATGATTCTCAATCGCTACAAAACAACAAAAACTCGACACGGTTGTCCGTAAAATCGAATAAAGGATAAGAAAAATATCCGACCCGGTAATTCGTCACAAAATCGTCATAGATAATTAAATTCGATGTGGTTAGAAACGCGAAAGCTTCGTCTTCATAATCGTTTTCGTCTGAAGTCGATACGACTATCCGTTACCGAGATATCGTTGTTTAAAGCGAACTGTAATTTTCCTCGTTTTACTTTGCTCTCTTGCTCGCACGCGCCAACTTTTCACTCGCTCACGTTGACCTATCCCAAGCTTCGCAGCTGTTCGCTGGTCAGCAACGAACGCTGACTCAGCGACTTTTTACTACCGTTACTCGCGACGTACGCACTCGCAGGAAAAAGAGTAGGTCAGGATACATTCAGAAATTCGGCGCTATTTCCAGTAATACTTTCGAGTCTTATATCTCGGCAACCGTTACAGATATTGGATTAGAACAAAAAGCGTTTTAAAGGGCGTGGTCTGCGTTATACACGAGGTGGTTATGAGTGGGAAATTTTGTGATATTTTTTTTGGATCGCTTTTACATTGAAATTGGAGATCGCGATACACGTACAGTGAAATCTTGCTCTTAAATTGCGCATGCTTTTGTAAATTTATATTTTTACGAAGTTAATTGAAAGAATGGAACGTAAATAGAGATTTTCTCGTCCCTGTTTTACATATTTTAACGAGTATTATGTTCATATTGAAATTAAAGGCTACGAGAGATACGTGGCGATCGTTAAGCTGATTATTAAATATTATTTACAACGAGTACTAGCGTTATTCTGATATCTTTACGCATTATTTGAATTCTCCGTTTATTTTTTATATTTATTAATTCAAATAGAAGATAATTTCTGCAAGAGACGCGAGAAATGATACACGTTAATTAATTCTATTATATGCACGGAATATTGAGTTTCATTTATGTTCACGACAGTACACATTGATGAGCAAAATATTCGTTAGAAAAATGGTGAATTATCATAGTTTCAAATAATTCATTTTTAAATCGCACGATATACTTCCAGGTTAAAAATCAAACAAACGAGAAACAAAGAAGTATACCGAGTAGAAAACAAATTGTCGATACTAGATCATGGTTTATCGGATTGTGCAACATTTTTTCGTTACCATCAGCACGAATGTTGCATTAGAAATGGAAAATAGTGTTTCCAGGGAACAGTAATCCGTGAATTCCAAACATCATACATTCTCAATAAAATATTGGTGTTGTGTCTGATTTACTGTCTCTGTTTTTACTACTGCCCAACCAGATCCGTTGTGTTCTGGTTTATACGACCGCAGAATTGTCAATAACATTCTTTCCATGTTGTTTTTTCCCCAATCAGTAAACAGTGAATCATGTTAAAGCTGTTATGTTTATCCACATATTTCATTTCTTTTTTTTTCTTTTTTTTTGTCATCCGAGTTTTTGTACATTTGTCCTTTTTTTTCATTTCAATGTCAGAGCAGCTTTTCAGTAAATTATGTACCTCGTGTTTCGATCGTTCGCGGAGAGACGCGATCTCGAAGAAACGCGGTCAACGGGAATCGTAAATTCGCGTTAAGATTAGAATAATCGACGCCACGAATAGATCGATCTCCTATTTCGATTAGGATAATAGAGGTGGAAAGCTTGTTGTGGGTGAGTTTTAGGTACGAAGAAAGCGAATTCGTTGCTCACACTTTTCGTTAGGAAAGTGAGGGTAACGATCCGCGATGCCCATTGGTTATGGTCAATGTAATAAATGAGAATAGGTAGAGGAACAATACAATAGGTGCGTACAATAAACCTAAGGACTGTTCTAAAAACTATTTATAAAACAAAACATTATTAACGAACGAGAGATTCCTCCAAGTTAAAAGGTTTACCTTACTTAAAAGCATTTAAATGTTTACTTAAAAGAATTAATTTTATGATTGGTCATTAGGTTTATTGAGGGTCCGAGGAAAGGTACGTGGGCCTTTAATGGCCAGATGATGAGGGATGCTTTATAATCCCTTATTACTGGTACACATTGGAAAAAATTTATTTGTTTACGAATTTAAACCTGGAAATTATGTGTAAAATAATTAAACTTTAGAATATTTCGAACGCCGTATTGTTTCAAACTCTAATTACAGGGAAATCACATAGGATTTTAACTTGAGTGCGCGTCAAAATGATTGCCAGATTTTGAAAATCGTACGTGCAAGACATTTTAATCATATTTCCTCTTATTTTCTATTCCTGTATTGCACAAGTTCGTTGTTCTACTGAAATGTTATTTAAATGAAGTTGTAGTTTCGAAAAATAATGAAAAATATTCTACTACCTAATATACGTTCCCGGAAACAAACTTTTCTTAGTTAATGAACAAAATACGATAAAAAGCTAATACGCAATATTGGAATATCACTGAAAAATACACATTCGTGATAACTTTTCTGATCCGTATTCTATCCTCTCTAATACATCGTACGAAAGTTTCACAAATCCAATGATCACCGACTATGTACGATACACAGAAAAATTTAGCGAGAACTCCAACTTTCGTTTCTTTTTCGTGTCACAAGGACGGATGATCGATGCACGGCTATTCAATCTGTTTCCAATTCGCGAAATTTACTGTCGCAAATAAAGTTGATCGTGCGATCGTCGAGTGACCGAAACTTCGTGCTCGTGAACAATCGTCTCGACTTTTACGATGCACACGCGATACTATCGACCATGTCCATCGATAGTTCCAAAAATCCTCCGCCACCACGTTCCGTGAAATCGGTTGTAACCGGCAAAGCAAATAGCTGTATCGTAAACGAACGATCGTTTCAGGCTTGTTCGACACTCGGCTCTCATTCCATCTGCGTTACGAACTATTATTTTCTAATGTATTTTAATGTATTTATACATGGTAATGTATTTTCTAATTCAAAGTATTATTAACACTAAACCTACCGGCGCGGTCAAATTGATCGCTTTCGCGACTTCCACACAAATTTAACCATATTTAAACTTTATCATATCGCTTCGTAATTTCTGACTTTTCCTAAAACATGCATACAGTATATTTTTCGCTAATTAATTTTAGTTTGCTCTTTTGTTTTCTGAGAAAAATTTGTACTGTGTCTTGCCTACCGTGAGCGGTCATTTTGATCGCCCGACAAAATATGTTGGTTATTCTTAAAATAAATGCAATCAGTACAAAGAAAAGGCTATTTCAAGGTCAGATGGCAAACAAAACCAGTAAAAACAAATAGTAACAGCTGTTACACCCGCTTTTACACAAGATAGTCACCAGCAGTCGAGACATGACAACTCAGGTCCATAATAATCCTAAGGAACTGCCACAAAATGTAGTATCTTTTATAGTTTATTGTTACAAACATTTTAAAAGTCGAGAAGTTTCTTAACCCATTGCTAATTGCTATAAAACACGGGAAAAGCTTTCCCAACTCCACCCTCGAGTAACCGTTGGTGAAGAACGGTCAATACTCATTAATATTTTCGTACAAATATCGCCGTCACAGGTCATATTTTTACCTGCTATTGTCTTTTCGACTAGAATACATCTCAGTTTCTAAGGCGATTAGTCGACATCTAAATTCGTTATCTCTAAAACGCAAACAGAAAGCATCTCAGAGTGTTTCGTGTAAAGTTGTTACAAAAAGAAAAAAGAAGAATATCAAATTTGACAATAACTTTTGTATTCCGTACATGGAATTATTCTGTGATAAATATTTACCCTAGAAATGTCAAGATTTTTCAAAAAAAAAAAAAAAATTATAAAAAAAATAAAAATGACAGATATAGAAGAAGACTGTTCAGTGTTATCGTTGGCAGCAGAGAGTGAAACTGGGCCCGATGGAACAGTTTGCAAAGAAATAGATGCAAGTCCCAAACCTGGAAGGACATCAGTTCATAGTATTTTTAGGGATATGCTAAACGGCATATAATGAAAGGACAAGTAAAGACGGCATTTTATCTTATCATTGATCACCGTACAAAGGACTATATAATAAAATGTACGGAAGAAGAAGTATTTAGAGTATTGGGGACTAAGAAGGAGCTAGATGCAACAAAACTAGATGCATTTATTGCTCTGGCAGGAATGACTTTGCTGAAATTATGAGGTTTGTACGATTTGATAAGAGCGAAAGAAGCTAACGTTTACGAACCAATAAATTTGCAATGGTATCTACAGTATGGGGCCAATTTACAGAGACTTCACAAAATCGTTATAAACCTAGTGCATATGTTACTTTTACATAAAGAATCGCGGGGAAAAATGGCCATGCAATAAAACTATCAACAAGTTCAGATTCATTACTACAAAAATCTTGTCAAGTAAAAAATTGTAAAGGTTACAAAATTGCGAAAATTTGTTTAAGATATATCTTAAAACAAAAGTAAATTAAAAAATTTTAAATTAAAATTTTAAATTTTAAATTAAAAGTAAGTTAAACAAAAGCAAATTTGGACGAAATTTTATGAAGGTTCATCATTTCATATATATTTAGTTATAAATTGATCATTATCTAAGTTAAATCATAAAAACTATTACTTCCTTAATCACCGGTCATTTTGACAGCACACGGTAGGAATAGGTACACTACAATACAATAGGAATAGGAAGTGTCGGTAGCTTTAGTGTTAATCTTTTTGTGGACAAAAGTATTAGTGTGAAAACAGACCAGGTAACTTAAATATTTCTATTACTTTCACTGAAAATATATACACCAACAGTTAATAATTGGATGAAGCTAATCTTCATTAGAATATAACTTTCTTTTCCTTTTGAGAATTGAGATTATATAAATTCTTTTGAGAAGAGATTATATAAACAGCAGTATTATATCACACGTTTACGTGCATTGTAAATATATTGCACACTGTATAATCAAACAAATCGTAGTTACAATTATAATACACGACTTTATTTTCATGACTGGTGCGCGTTTCTCAAAGATCTCACAAGCAATTAAAATTTCGTACAGATATACCACACCTAAAAATAAATATGCAAGTCAGCGTATTATTTACCGGAAACAAAAACCGTTTTTGAAAATTCTTACGAGATATTGGCAAGAAAAGCATGTTCAAATTAAAGAAACAATCTCAGCCAGAAATAAAAAAACGGTCGTGTCTCTTCAACGAAAATTGAAACAATGGTAAATCGATGTAAATCGAGCGTAACGCGTGGCCGCACGATGATCAAACGTATTAGTCCGACTATTGTGGATATGTATTTCCATTTATTCTCCGTCGTTATCTCCCTCTTCCTTCCTTTGCTTCTTGCCCCATTCCTTCCTTCCTTCTTGTTTTATTTCTTTCTCGCGCCTTTTCTTCTGGCTCTCCTTTTTATTCTTCATATTAGAAGGCGAGAGCGTTGCCTGCGTTTTAATGAAATCGAGCGACGGCACCGGCTTTTCGTTGGAAAAATGTTAATACAAGAATGACAAGTGAGAAGAATTTCATTAGACGGCCGGCGTAATAAGTACAACGTTCGCAATGGAAATCATCAGGGGGTGAGAAACGCGGAGGGAAGAGGCAGGAGACATCTGTTATTCGTTTATTACACTCCGCTCTGGCGGCATTATTTTTTCATCTTCGTTTAATCCACCACCGGTTTTCTCTGTTCGACCGGCCACGCAACGAGCTAGAAATTTTTCAGCCGTATTGAAACACACTGTTTCACACCAAGCTTGTGGAATATTGCTGTTACTTATATTGCCGTTGCTGGGATTTATGCTTCGTTTTTTCCCTTTTTTTCCCCTTTCCCTCTTCTCATTCAAATGGCCATGGTTTTTCAATGATTAAAATAATGTAGCTTTTCGTCAAATTAGTTTCTCTTCTTTTTTTCTTGTTGTTTTACAATTTCTTAACGCGTAACGGGAACAGCGGCGTTATTAAGAGAATTTGTTCTAAAGCACGTAGTTTGGACACGAGCAAATTTTCATTTCACGGTGCGATGATGTATAGACCATCTATTAACCACTTGAGAGATACTATCCCGTATGTACTCCATATACAGTGACTCACAAAAGTATTTGAACATTTTCCATAGAAAATTTTCATGAATATATTATGTGTATTATATGAAATTCTTTGAGATATCATTCGCGTTATAACATGTCACGATTATCGTTATTAGAAAATGTATGAAAAAGTCAGAAGATGCTGGCTGCAAGTAGACGGTTGAAAAAAAAGATTAATACGACATATTACTAATAGTTGCTTTAAACATATAATTAGTGCCGAAGGCGGTTTCATCAGGTATTAAAGTTGATGGACCACTTTGCACGGACAATATTCACGCGATTTTAAAAGCTCGTGCGGGATCTCCGTTCTTATTTCGAACAATCCCTGAACGTTCGTGAATAAAGGCAGTCGTTTTGTCGCTTTAGACCACCGCCATTCAAAAGGTTGAATTTTCTTGCACCAGGGAATTCCTGACAAAATGTATTACAGCGAAGAATGAAGACGCATCAGACAAAAGGGTCTTTCTTCAGCTGCTAAGAAGGTCGTAATGTGTAACTACCCCCGGCTATATTGTACGAACGGTGAAAACGTGCCGGATCTGTTAAATGGCCAACAACGTTTAAACCCTGTACGCGCTGACTCTGTAACGATGGTAATAACTGTTGCGTTTCTCGTTCTGGCCCCCTTTTTTTTTTTATATATCGAACCCCCCGAAGTCAGGATAGAACAATGGGAGGAATTATTTCACTGCTATTATCGAGATTTAGTATCGTTTCGATTCAATAGCCGCTTTGACCGTTTCTGTTTATTATTGTTATCAGAGAATTCTAAGTGAGAAAGGAGATATAACCACCGATAAAAGACTCGGCGCACCCTGTAAAAAGAGTATTTTTATCGGAATAAAACACTACAAAATTTTACTACGAGGTTATGAGTATGTTTTTACAGGTTTCTCAATTTCATTTAGTCAGTAGACTCTTATGCACCTATGGAAAGTTTAAGGATGCAAACATGTACAGAATAATACGGAAAAATATATGAAATATTCAAAGTAAAGCAAACACTTGTTATGATATTTACGGAGTAAGCGGAACCTCTGCTTACGTTCCATTTTTTTAATTGCGATCATGAAAATATAAATTTGCATAAAAATCCGCCAGTCTAGTCGTTACACCTGTTCCATTTAAATAAAAGTGGCCGTTTTCCGAAGTATACGAAAATTTTCGTGGGTGACTGTGTAAATATAAATTACACTCAAGATTAAATAAAAGAAGAAACGAAAGGGATGGATGGTAAGGTTCGAAGAACAGGTGTGGTTGAAGGAAAAAAAAATGTAGTAATAGTAACATAAAACTTATGTGAATTGTATGTGCATAAAATATACTTCCAGTCCTTCGATTACATATTCTTAACGTATTGAGATTACCACTTTGACGATCGAAAGAATTGCAAAGGAGTATGGTAATAAGAGCAGGAGGAAGGAAGAGAAGTGGTAGACTGTGCATTTTGTTCTGGTTCTGCTAGTGGACCATCAAGTCGCGAACGAGGGGCCAAGGGAAGTCGGGGGGAAGGATCTGGACATTGGAATCGATAACCGGGCGAGAATTTACGAGAATAAGAATTGCTGGGAACCCAGTAAAGTATCTGTGTGCAGGTATACGATGCGTCACTGGCCACGATTCTAATATAGTGAGACTGGAAAATTACTTTGTTGCCCCGACTTATGGAGATACTTTTAATAATTACGAAGATAATTAGATGACATTTGAAGATGACATTTAGTTTTGATATTATTAGTATTTGATATTATTATGGTATTAGTTATGATATATTGAACTACCTTTAGCTTAGTTACATATATATGACATTCTTCCTACCGAAATAATCAAAATTTAACTGACTTTCAGATTTTTGTAAGGATATTTAATATTTTCTTCTTCAGTTGAAACATCCTACTGAAGAAAACCGAAGGTTCAGATAGGAAACTTTTGCACATCGCTCTGTACGCCAGCTACGAAATAATTATACTTCTGTTTGAAGCCCGGTACAACGTGCCATAATATCAATTGGTTATTGAATATCGAACGTCATACTTGAAATTGTTAAAATTGTTAATGAACGACGAATTGTTTCGATCACAGGGACAGACAAGAAACTGAAAGCTCGATCAATTTCATCGGCATATATAATAGGAAGCAAGGAGCTATTCCTTTACCTTCTATTATACCATTCCATGTAAGACACGCGTTTTGCCTTTAAGAGGTTGCCATTTTCGACAAGAAATATCCGAGAGTTCCAGTTAAGTCTAGATTAGGTGAAGTTTAGCAGCGTTGAACAAGCGTTTTCATGAAAATGTACGTCCACTTTGTAACGAATGAAATGGCGTCGAAAGCACGTAGCACAGTAAATTATAATACGCGTGCCTGTTCGAGGGAAATCTGACTTTCTTCCGCCATTTTTGAAATCAAGAAAAGCGTATTTGGAATCACAAGCGTCAAGAGGGAGAGTCGCTTCCTTTTCTAGTCGAACGACTTGGAACACGATTTTAAACAACCGTTTCGTCTGACAAATCGTCGATTAATTTTCCACGCTGTCATATCTGCTTGTAGAAAGAAAATCTTTGGGGAAATCAAGGCAAAGTTAAAGAAGGGTTAAAAGAATACTTAAAAGGACTAATAAGAATTTAACTCAATACTCTCAACACCTTATTACACATTTCTAGAATTACTTTGCTCGAATCTGTTGGGAGGTTTGTAATTCAGTTGCAACTAAAATGATACCATATGTTAATTCTATAGATAGATAAATAGATATTGTAATTCCAGTTCCCAAGAGGCTATACAATGGATTTATGGTTTACTTATAAACACTCATCTCTCCACATCGTACTCGTATCACCCTCTGGCCTGTACTGCGCGCAATACTCTTGTCGGTCCTATTACTTTTCACTTTCCTGTCCTCTATTCAGCTCCTAGTATGCATGAATGTCTACATAAATTACAGAGTGTAGCGAAAGACAAAGGAAAAACATAACAGGCAAATATAGAACCATAGAAAACATAAAACATTCGTATCGAAGTTCGAAGTACATCTGTGATAAAATATCGCGAACTAAAACTAAATTAAAACTAAAGCTAAAAGTATATGTTAATTTTATATGGGAATAATAATTTTAGTCTATAGTTAGACAAACTGGTAATTTCGTAATGTTTTCCGCAATACGTTTGTATTTGATGATCACGCTGATATATAAAAATGAAACGTGTGTCTGTCCTTCGATCAGGCCTCAACTATGGACCAGATTTGCTTAAAAATTGGCATAAGTATAATACAAATGTCGGATTAGAACATAGGCTATTTATTTTCCTTAAACTCACATTGGTATTATTAAAAAATTGCTAGTGCTGATTATTAAAAAATTGTCAGCGCTGTTTTTAGGTATATTTTCATGCTGTACGTTCGCGCCCTTATCTATCTCTATCTCCAAGTCTCCACAAACTTCAAATGCGCATGTTCCATTTGACCATCGGTACGTAAATAGCGAAACCGTAGTCAGGATATCTGTAATAGTTTCCAGGTTCCAACCAGGCGAACATCGATGATTGATGACTTTAGTTTAATTTCATTTATTTTGATTTACTGTCACGTGTAATGGCGTTGCTCATTTGCGTTACTTATTTTATTACTTTAATATTTCGATCATATATATAAAAACAAGTTTTCTTTACTTATAAATGAATCTGGGCTATTATTACCTACATAGAATAATTATATTACCCCAACAACGCCGCGTACAGTAGCTAGTTTTACACAAATATTGCAAAGCAAAGTTTGAACATCGTGGAATTTCCCTGGATTTCAAAAATGTCGTACTTCTGTAATTCTGTTTGAGGATACGTTGGTTCAAGATTCACAAAGCCTCTATAATCAGTCTTTTTCAAATGAACACTCCGTAGAGAAACTTGCGATGACAGAGGCGAAATCTCAGCTTTGAGAATTTCATCCCTCCGCGGTAGAGACACTCGCAAGTGTCTCAGGGTTTATCGAATTTGTTGATAGAAAACCGAGACGCAAAAGACCCGCTTCAATTAGATAGAAAAAATTTGCCCAAATTTCAATACGATCGAAATCTTCTTTGGTTTCGAAATTTTCAACGTGTCCGTAATCTTTAAAATTTCCATCGTATTTAAATTTGTTTCAATCTCAAGGTAAATCGTTCCGAAACTTCCTCTCCTTGATTTGTTCGGAAATTTTGCAAAATAAGAGTCGCAAGTCTCCACGTGAAATCAAATGGCAATCGAAGCTCAACGAGCAGGAAAACATTAACAAATCATTCGGTAAGATACATAGTAATACGTCGAATGTGCGAGGAATGTCAGGAACGAAGATGGAATCTTTTGCGTTCTTTGGCCTGAAGCGGCTGTTGTGCCGGAACAAAATTGCAGTTTAAACAAAGAACGCCAGGGGATCTGGAGGAATAAAGAAGCCCAGAATTTCTTGGCTACCGCGGTTGAATTTATTATTCACGTAACGGCGCGAGCGTACTGCGGAAAAACCCGGAGATATTCGGTTTCAATCTCGGAGTCATATTTACATGTGACCTCAATAACAGGTCGAATACTGATGCTGCCGCTTGTTCGTATAGAAATAAAGAGGCTGGGCCGCGCGACGAATGAAAAAAATTCTGTTCAAACTTGCAACAGTTGCAACCCAAGATAAACCTGTTCGCGCGATCATTCAGGAAGATCTGTCAGTTTTTAAAGGGGCAACGTTCTAGCTTTGCCTTTCTTCTTGCTACGAACTGGGATAGCAGAGTGGCGAAGACGAAAATTATCTTTTTTTTTTTTTTGTGAAATCGCGACTCCTCGGAATAGAAAAAATGAGAAGTGTTTTTACGTGAAATGAAAGTCGAAATTGACGAGACTGTAAATTATTTTCTCGTAAAATCTAAGAATTATTATATTGCGAAAAAATGAATTTTCCAAGTGACAAGGAGGTCGAGAATTGTTTGAAATAATTGAAAAGCGATCGAGAAAAATCGAAGGAAATATCAATCGACCGTATATACACCGTGCGTCGGGTATAAAATAAGAGTACAAACCCTAATAATCCACATATGAATCGAACGAGGAAACGGTAGATCAAAGTAAGCTGTTTTATTGAAACAACATTAAAGCCAGATTACGATGAAAATGAATAAGCGAGATTCGACTAATGGAATGACTAATAAGGAATTAATAATAGAGGACTATACTGAGTAGGAACGTGAGAGTCTGTCCTATTCGAAAAGAAATACGCGTATTGCTGGTTTACTAACAAAGGCTGAGAAATAATGTCACTCCAAATTACCAAGATTACCGTGACATTATCAGTTAAAAAAAATTATTATTAGAAGCGTATAGAATAGGTGCTGAAATTGAATAGGATGTTTACAAGTTAATAAAGATAAAAATAAAGTGGAAAAAGGGGAAATAAAAGTTTGTAGTTTGTGGCGTGGTTATTGAAAAATTTGAAAGTTCATAAGAAAAATAAATAGAAAAAGAGAATATGAAATTCTATTAATTTGAAACCTCGTTTTTCAAATAATTGAAATTAAAGTGTTGTAAGGTACATATGCACTGTGGGTGGTGCGACTGAACAGGTTATTTTGCAAGCAAAAATGAATCAGAAAAAGAAGAAATAAAAAATTTTTTTTGAGGCTTAGTTTTCGAGAAAATCGAGTTTGAAAATTCATCGAGTACACGTGTATGCATACAGTCAGCTAACTTTCGACCGAACGCGTTCACAGTGTGGCTGTCGACGATTCCTATTTCAAATCCGATTTTCTCGAAAACGAAACCCCAAGCGAAAAAATATTATTTTACATTTTCTTCATTGCTTGTAGCATAACGTTCTATTTAGTTCTATCAACAATATTTAATAAGCAGCTAGTCAACTATACGTGCACTTCACAAATATTCAAATTTAATTTTCTTGAAAACGAGACTTCGAACGAAAAAATTTCATCTTTTTTTTTTAATTTACTTTCACGTATAAACGGAACGTGTTGTACAACGTTCCAGTAACGTTACTGTATTTAATATAAAAGCTTTAAAAAGCTTATATTTCTCTCCGAATCTCATTTCTATTTGAAAAACGAAAAAACGCCCTTCGTCGGAAGAAAAATGTAGAAACGTTCCGATCAAAGTAGCATTTCGTCAGCGATGTTTGCCGAAAAACGTCTTCCGTTCTGTGCGCGAATAATAAGACTGTTTGCTATATTAAAACAGACAGCGGGGAAGGAATCAACGTACGAACGCGCTGAGATCAATATCAATCGTTTCCAAGGCTCGGTCAAATATTAAGAATTTTTTGTCAAAGAGTACGCGACTTTATGACTTCCATTGCGCTTTTATCAGCTATCCATTGCGATACATAGAACGAACAAAATAGATTATTTCGAATCTCAGTAGGAATTCACGATAGATAAATCGTGCATTTCTTTGAAATTGATAAAGCGATTGATCGGTTTAGTGATGTGAGAGGTACAATTACTAAACTTTTTTATATAGCACTTTAACAGTTATTCCATGTGTTATTTTTTATTATTCTCGTTCGATTGAAAATTCAAGTGAAATGGATAATAATCGTGAGATCGAGCAGTTAACGTTTACCGAAAATCGGGACAAATGACAATGTATCTTTTCCTTAATAGCGTAACAATCAACTACCATTAATTACCGGAGAGAATTTCGTATGTTACGGGCATACGTTATAATTCAAAATTCCATAGGAACGTGAAATTCGATTAATGCGCGGCGAGTGAAAAATGGCACGAAATCGCGTGGACTGTGAAGTCGGGCTGGAACTCGTTTCACCGAGTCGCTGTTTCCATCATCTTTCGGCCTGATCGTGGCTTTTATCTTCTCGTGGCAGCAGACATTCCGTGGTTAAGAACATTTTAACCAGTGGCATCGAGTATTTAACCGCGAGGTCCGTTAAATTCCAATTAATGCGACAGATCGATGAGCGTTAAAATCTAGTAATTCGACGAACGTAACCGGTCGACTAAACGGCCATTTGCCTATTTCCAAATGAGGCCGTCGTCCATATGCACGCCATGCAAATGTTGCATCTGCAGCTGTCGGTGACTTATAATATTTCATAAGCCATTCCTAACAAATATCGAGATAATGGCTTTCGCTTACGTTTCGGAGGAACGGGGCGTGTCGACGCGATTCTGTTTGAAACTGCAGTCGTTTAAAACTCTAAAACGCGTCGATGCGATGCTACAGGATGGAAGCTGATTTTTTAATGATCCAAAATAGATATCTCTATGGAAATTTCATATGGGCTGTGTTTGTATATAATGCAATTCATATAACGTTTTAATCGAAGTTCGATTATTATTCAATCTACAGATTATTCAATGGAATTATTATTGAGTTTAAAATTAATATTCGCCTTGATACTTGTAACTACTATGAAAAGGGTGGCACAAAACGATATTAGTTTTCTTTAACCAGCTCTTAAAATGTCTTTGCGAAATTGCATCTCCCCACATTTCATTTTCTTCGACCATTTCTTTTTTGCCTCGTTATTTACATACTTATTATATCTATATACCAAACTTTATACACATCATTTTCTCTTATTTTTACTGTTCCCTTTGCTTAACTATCCGTTTTCAAGCGTTTTTATTTGTCTTCGTCCAGTCCATCTTTATCAATTTTTGGCTAGTGGTGTTCGTCGTTCCTTAGTTTTGTCTTTCCCAGCTATCTCTTCTCGCTTGTGCCTATTTCATACTCGCTGTCTTTTATTTAATTCTAAATACTATCACGACAATTTCATCCCTCCTACTAATTCAGTAATATTTTCGATAGAAGAAAAACCATTGTTTTAATTTTAAGCTACAAAGCTACTTTTATTCGTGGAGATTTACACATCGTTGTAAAATTTTCAAACGAATTCCCTTAAAATTTAATGCAACGATACTTTCATATTTAAGGTAAGGTGTAGATATGAATATCGTAGTTTTAGAATTAGATAGAAGATACTAAAGTAAACAATATGTTTATCAGACCATCGTTCTAGAAGTGCATGAACAAAAAACAAGGTATCGAAAGAAATTCTTTTTCCAGTACGAAGAATTCGTTAAAATTTTATTCTTCAAGCTCGATAATATTTTCCCTGAACCAGATACGAGAGAAAACGATGGAAAAAAATGGACAGATCTCTATGTATCTGTTTTCAACACTTACGTTTTTAATTGGATTAATTAACTTAACCTCACTTGCCCGCTCATTCTTCTTCCCTCCGTCCCGTTTTTAACTGTTTTCCTCCTCCTATTCCCCTTTTCCTCCCTTTCAGAAGCGTTCTTTACGCGGCCTTATTCTTCTTTCCGCTGTTGAACCCTGTGAAACGTTACAATGGCGTTTCGTTGCGAGCGCCCGCACACATAATTTTTCCGGGCTAAAGTCACAATTAGCAGAAACAACATCGTAATTTACAAAAAATTAATGAATTTAAAAAATGGCCACGCTAGCTTTGTGCGCTATTATCTCGTCGCTCGAGCGCCTAGATTATTTTATAATTCTTGAAGAAGATAAAGTTCAACGTCCGCGTTCCCTCGCGAAAATCTCGTCTTTCGATTTCTCTTATTTTTCATCCTAACTATCACTTTCATGGCATTTATTGTACGCTACACTTACGTACGAGATCGCTGAATGAATCCTTCGCTGAAAGTATTGTATCATCGAGGGACAATTAATCGGCGATTAATTAAGAAAACGACTAAATGAAATTCCAATTCTGCTTCGTTCGATTTGACATGAAATCAAACTAAAGAAAACAGCGGAATCAACATCGACAAAACAAATAATAAATACCACTCAATCGTTTCACGACTTGAGACTAGACTAGAATAGACTAGAGTTAGATTTTATTAACGTATCATTAGGAAAATATGAAAATATGTTTCGAAAAGGCATTCGATAAAAGCGAGTGTAATAATTCAAACGGTGTCAAACAGATATATTCGCCACTTAATCGAGTTTTCGCAATAAATAAACCGTAAAAGTATATTTATAATTGATGGGAGATTCGATTAGTTATATTGCTCCCATATATTAGTTCAATCACGATTCGGGTAAATCGGGTAACATTTCAGGACAATGTTCGGTATCAGTAATTCGATATTACGAGTACGATTTTCGAGGACATTTGTTACCAATAACATTCGTACAGTCCGAAAAGTTTAACAATACAGCGCGAATGACGTTAACTGGACTGGGTTACAGGGGTGGTTTTGTTAAAATGAGATAAAAAATTCATATATTCGCATCACGTTGGACCAGTTCCCTTCCTGTCACGATACGTTCTCGTTTGACGCTCACTAGACACAACCTGGCTCTCTTATGGTACCATACAAAAAAATAGCCAATAATGTTTTTCTGAGCCCTACAAGGTATTGCAGACGAGTCGAAAATTGGTTTTCGTCGTTCTTCCCTTTTTCGAAGAAGATCGGATATACTGTAGCTACTGAATGGAAAAAATGTTTCAAGGAAACGAAGATGTTAATCGTGTGATGGGAAGTAAATAGTATTTGATCTATATAGCATTCATTAACACTTTGACTGCCACGATGATCATATATGACCGGCCACGGTTTCTCCTGTGACACCACGGTAGTCATTGGTGACCAGAGCGCTTGACATTCTTACAATCGTCAAAATAGTATGAAAATTGACAGTTAAGACATTTTGAATATAACTGATAAATAGAAGATACTTTGAAATAAATAGTGCCCAAATAAACAATTAAACGTTTTCTTTAGAACATCAATAAAAAAAAATGGAAACATATCCTGCATATCTACGAGGGGTAATCTACAAATATTATTATAAAGACACCTTAGAAAATAATCGTAAATGCTGTTTTATAATCATATAATTGAAGTTTGAACATACATTACTATTATATATATAATAGAATGAGCAAATACCGTTTACTAATATCTTTTACACGTTTCAACAATATACTCTGCACGTCACCCGTGACCACCAATAAGATAAACGGTCCATTGGGGAAGAATGTTGTATTAGATCGTCAATTTGTTATTATTTTGTCATTATATGCTTTTAATAATAAAAATACTCCAATGGCGTACTGAGCGAAACATGCGATTTCGGCGTGGCAGTCAAAGTGTTAGTAAATTTTTCTCACTGAGGGCACCGGAGGCTCCCATTGTGCTATAGTGTTGGAAATTGTGTGTTGTTGGAAATAGTGATATTTCGATTGCTGACTCAGTGTTAAGTGACATTTTAAGAAGACGAACACTTTTACACTTGTCATTCGCAACACTCGTAGACACTTGTAGTAATCAAAAGTTGTTGAAAATAGTGATATTTCGATTGCTGACTCAGTGTTAAGTGACATTTTAAGAAGACGAACACTTTTACACTTGTCATTCGCAACACTCGTAGACACTTGTAGTAATCAAAAGTTGTTGGAAATAGTGGTATTTCGATTGCTGACTCAGTGTTAAGTAACATTTTAAGAAGACGAAAGATTTTATTAAACAAACAGTAATCATGCCAGATCTTTCGGACATGATGCCTCGCGCTCCACTACCTAATTCAGATCCTGATGGCACCTCCAGGCTCGTGGAGAACAGCGTGGTGGTACCTATAGATCCAGAGCAGCTAAGGGCGCGTGTTCTTGCCAAAGAAAACCCCATGACAGGTATGTTAGTATTACGACTAGTATGCAATGTTTAGGAATTTTTATTTTTGCAATAAGAAAAGCATGTATGCGGAACAAATGCATAATTATTCACAGTTTATTCACGATTATGTGTATTTAGATGTAAATTTGTTGCTATCAATATGTTGACACAAACCATCAATAGTTTGGGACAATCATCGTGTCGTTCAAACTACGAATTTATCATTCTCTAGCAAGAAAGTAATGGCTTTTAATAAACCATTCATAAAATTCATATCGCGCATTTTTGTTTTATTTCAATTCGATGATGCACGTCATTAATATGTTATCCTATAATAATTTCATTGGAGTACTTGTTCATTAGTAAACCGTCATCGTTTAAATGTCTGTTCGTAAATAATGTATAATAAAATCACTGAAATTTTTGTTCACATTAGCTCCAGTGGAAAAACCGAAAACAAGGCGGTGGAGCACCATGAGACGGCGGTCAAAAACCAACGGCGGAGAGGCTCATTCATGGTCAAATGGCGTGAGTGAGAATTCGTGGATGAGCGAAGAGAAATCCTCGATGAACGAGAACTCCTGTAACAAGGAGGAGAATTCGAGTATTCACGGCGAGAATACGCGACCGCATGACGAGACTAGGTGGCCAAAGGGCGAATATGGGTGGATGAATCGCGAGTATCCGTTTATCCACGAAGATTATCCATCGATGAATGGAAAATATGTGTGGTCGAACGGCTACATATCCTGGTCGAATGGAGAGGATTCGGCCACAACCTTCGCGAATTCCTGGATAAATCTCCAGAATTCGTTCAATAATGGAGAGATTCCAGATGTTAATTAGGAGGAATCCTTTCCAAATGTCAAGCAATCTTCGATAGATAACGAGTATCTGCCTTTAAATGGCGACAATTCATGGCTGGATGTCGATTATCCATAATCGGATGTCGAGAATCCGCTTTCAAATGGTGAGTATTCGTGGCCAAATGGCGTGTATTGGTGGATGATTCGCTGGTATCCGTTCATCCACGAAAATTATCCATCGATGAATGGAAAATATGTGTGGTTGAACGGCTACATATCGTGGTCAAATGGAGAGGATTCGGCCACAAATTTCGCGAATTCCTGGATAAATCTCCAAAATTCGTTCAATAATGGAGAGATTCCAGATGTTAATTAGGAGGAATCCTTTCCAAATGTCGAGCAATCTTCGATAGATAACGAGTATCTGCCTTTAAATGCCGACAATTCATGGTCGAATGTCGATTATCCATGGTGGGATAATGTGGATAATGAACTTGTAAATACATGCTGCTCGAGCAGTCCAGAAAAAAGTTCCCGAAGCAGTAACAGCTTCGAATGTATGATGGCATACAATGGGAACAAATCATAAACTCATGTATTCACATAGTGTATCCAAATAAGTGGGTAAGCTTAAGTGCGTAATACTTAGTGTTATTTGCTGTTACCTGTAGTATATTTATTGTGAATAATAGAATTATATAATTTATTTCAATCGTTTGAAATTATTACTTTATTTATTACCTATCACTAGTTTTCCTTCCCGACATCATCGTTACCGAATAACGTTTTGCTACAAACACTTTCTACATTTATCACACATAACATTCATAGACATTTATATTCTTCAAAGATTGCTGGAAAGAAATAGTGATATTTTAATTGTTAACTCAGTGGGAATGTCATTCAAATCACCCCTATTATTTTAACCGAAATAGTCGATCGGCTGATTCGTGGCGTCGATTAGCGTATCGAGACGAGAAATTAAGACTGTCATAGACGCGTTATATCGCGAACGCGTCTCTCCGCGAATACGGTCGAACAAAAGTACATTGAATAAAAAGGAAATTAGCTTATATTTATACTTATATATCGAAAAAACTAGGTGGATTTCAAATCTTATTCGATGTAGATCAACCTAATATAATATTAATGTCTCAATAAGATAATAATTAACAAGACGACGAAACGATCAAAATACAAGTAATCCGATAGAAACCTCAAATTGTAAAATTTTCATATTTTAACGAAACTCTGAATTAACAATAATATGTAATGTTTTCATAATGAATAATCGTATGATATTTTTTAACTTTTTAGGTGAGGTTCGACAAGGACGTATTAGAAAGCATTGATTCTGCGAAGGCGAAATTTGGGGGCGTGGGCGTACTAATTAATTCCGCTAGGGTTGTTAGCCAAAATATTTACGATTTCAAGAACAAGAAGCCACATTCTGCTGACCTGTATAGACGCGTTTTCGAAACTAACGTGTGGAGTTTATTTAACAGAACGCGCTTAATGGTCGATTTGATGTCGGAGTACGATCCAGATTTTAATAAAAAAACACCAATTATGCCGTACCTTTCGGACATGACGCCTGGCATCCTGTCACTTGATGCAGATCCTTATGGCACCTGGAGACCCGTGGTTTACACCATGGTCATCCCAACAATTTCAACGGATCAAAGAACAGGTATTCTTGCATTTTTTTCTCTTCCTAAAAAAAAAAACCGTGAAAGTTATATTAGTATTACGACTAGACTGCGAATGTTTAGGAATTTTTATTTTTATACGTGCAATAAAAGAAGCATGTATGCAGAATAAATGCATAAAAATTCACAGTTTATTCACGATTACGAGTATATAGATGTAAATTTGTTACTATCAATATGTTCCCCGACACATGAACCATCAGTAGCTTCGGTTAATCATTGAGATGTCCTAACCACAAATTTATCATTCTCTAAGAAGGGAGCAATGGATTTTAATAAACCTTTCCTAAAATTCATATCGCGCATTTCTGTCTTATTTCAATTCGACGATGCGCGACATTGATATGTTAGTTATCCAATAATAATTTCATTGAAATCTTTGTTCATTAATAAACCGTCATCGTTCAAATGTCTGTTCGAGAACAATATACAAAAAAATCACTGAAATCTTTGTTCAGATTTAGCTCCAGCAGAAGAAAAGGAAACAGAGACCTGGAGCGTCGTGATAAGAGCATTAAAACACTACGCAACCAACGAGAAAGTCACTCCTTCGACTCCACCAGACATCGAGAATTCCTACACAAGCGACGTAAATTCGTCGACAGCTTTCGACGTGAGTGCGTGGACAACTGGCGGGAATGCCTGGACGAGTGTTGAGAATCCGTGGATACACGGCCACAATATGTGGTTGTACAGCCAGAATCAGTGGATGCACGGCCAGATACCGTGCATGCACGACCAGAACCAGTGGAGAAACGATCAAAATCAGTGGATGCACCACCAGCATGTGTGGATGCACCACCATCATCTGTGGATGCACCATCAGCATCTGTGGATGCACCACCAGCATCTGTGCATGTACGGCCAGAATCTGTGGTTGTACGGCCAGAATCCATACATGCACAGCCAGATACCGTGCATGCACGACCAGAACCAGTGGAGAAACGACCAGCATCTGTGGATACACGATCAGGATCAGTGGATACATGTGCAAAATCAGTGGATGCACGTCCAGAATCCGTGGATGCACCGTGGTTGAACGGCGAGAAACCGTGGCTGCACGACGAGATTCCGTGGACGCGCAGCAAGTATCTATTTGTAAACGGCGAGAATTTATGGTCAAATGGCCAGTATGTGTGGTTGAATGGCCAGTATGTGTGGTTGAATGGCCAGTATGTGTGGTTGAATGGCCAGTATGTGTGGTTGAATGGCCAGTATGTGTGGTTGAATGGCCAGCATGCGTGGTCGTATAGCCAGTATGTGTGTTAGAAAATTTGTTGATGAACGACCAGAATTCGTTGACAAACGGCGAGAGTTCGTTGACAAACGACAAGAATTCGGTATTAAATAAAGGGAAATTGTGGTTCAAAGAAAATCCATGGTCAGATGTCGAGAATCCACTTTCAAATAGCGAGTATTTGTGGCCAATTGGCGAGAATACAGTTATAGATATAAGCTACTGGTACAATTGAGGAAAAATTCACTAAGCATTTATAGTTTTGAATTTATGAAGACATACAATAGGAACAAAACATAGGCATATGTATTTACATAGAGGATAGTCGTATAAAATAAGTATCTCTCTTTTCAATTAATCTTTGTATAAGTATGTATTCGATATTATCTAATAAGAAATAGTGCTTAAGTGTGTAATACCCAGTGTTATTTGTTGTTATCTGCAGTCTATTTACTGTGAATGATCGAATGATATAATTTATTTCAATCGTTTTGAATTTATTACTTTTTTGAAGCTCTAACAAGAATCGACTTAAAGTAATACGATTTTTATTACGGAAGATAACGTTTCTAATAATATAAATAATATAATATTAAACGTTTTTAATAATATAAAGAGTTTTGTGTTTATATGTATAATATACATGTTTAAAACAAGTTCTAGAATATACTTGGAAATGCATGTACCAATAAAAATATTACGTCTCGTGACCCTATGATATATCCTAATCCATTCTACGGCCAAGATGTCCAACAGCTGTTTAGACGTATTTGTTCAGACTCCCAAGGAACCGTTAATTGCTTAAGGTTTAGAAATTTTTTTTACTGTCGAGGCCCTTAACTTATACAATACATACTGAAAATTGAGACTCTCCTTTAAGTTATTGCTCATTACGGTAAAACATGGAATAAGAGTGACCTTTGGTGGGGGGCGGCGACCACCCATCACTCGTTTTCCTTCCCAACATCATCGTTACCGAATAACGCTTCGTTAAAAACACTTTCTACATCCATCACACATAACATTCGTAGACATTTATATTCTTTCAAGATTGTTGGAAAGAAATAGTGATATTTTAATTGATAACTTAGTGTTAAGCGATATTTTAATTGTTATCTATTATCTTAACCGAAATAGGCGATCGGCAGATTCGTGGCGTCGATTATCGTATCGAGACGAGAAATTACTATCGTTGACGCGTTATACTGCGAACGCGTCTCCCTGCGAATACGGTCGAACAAAAGTACATTAAATAACAAGGAAATTACTTTATATTTATACCTATATATCGAAGAAACTAGATGGATTTCAAGTTTCATTTGATGTAGACCAACATAATATAATATTAACACGGTGAATGCCACGCTAGTTTGACAAAGTTTGGCCGTGCTGCCACGATGAATTTTTTATTATGCGATACATATAATGTTGGAATATTACCTACAAGAGATATATTACGCTGTATAATCGTATATCTGTATAAACTTTGACTGCAAACGATGGTCATTGGTGACCGGAGCGCTTGACATTCTTATAATCGTCAAAATAGTATGAAAATTGACAGTTAGGGCATTTTGAATATAACCGATGAATAGAAGGTACTTTGAAACAAAAAGTGCCCCATTAAATAATTAAACATTTGTATTAGGACATAAATAAAAAAAAAAAATGACAACAAATCTTGCATCTAACGGTGGTACTGTGTTTGCATCCATATCTTTGAGGGGTAATCTACAAATATTATTATAAACACACCTTAGAAAATAATCGTAAATGCTGTTTTATAATCATATAATTGAAGTTTGAACATACATTACTATTATATATATAATAGAATGAGCAAATACCGTTTACTAATATCATTTACACGTTTCAATAATATATTCTGCACGTCACCCGTAACCACCAATAAGATAAACGGTCCATTGGGGAAGAATGTTGTATTAGATCGTCAATTTGTTATTATTTTGCCATTATATGCTTTTAATAATAAAAATACTCCAATGGCGTCCTGAGCGAAACATGCGATTTCGGCGTGGCAGTCAAAGTGTTAGTAAATTTTTCTCATTGAGGGCACCGGTGGCTTCCATTGTGCTATAGTGCAATTTCGCTCTAAGTAATTGTTCTATGTTTGTATACCCCAGGTCCTACCATAAACGATAATCCTTATTTACCTCATACTTATTTAGACAATAAGACAATAATAAGGTAAATGCGAATTTCCCCATCTTCGACAGCCATTGCTGGATGGCGCACATAATAGATATTTCATGCAACAATAGAACTATTTTTATTTATTTTATACTCCATTAGTTTCGTCACACTATTGTGGTAACGATGGAAATAATAAAAAAATTATAACTATTGACACTTGTTCAAATTATGTATTTCTACTAATTTTGGTGCGCCGGTCATGGCATTAAGCGTGTCAAAGTCTCTATAAGATAATAATTAACAAGATGAAAAAAAAACGAACCTTTCACCCTCTTTCCGCTTGTACCACCAGTTACCAGCCACCCTGTATATATTGTATATTTAAAACAAGTTTTAGAATATACTTGGAAATGCATACAACAATGAAAATATTACGTCCCTTGACCGCACCATACAATACAAAACGTCCTTCGGCCCAGCTAATCAACAAGTGTTTCATCGTATTTGCTCAGTCCCACTTTATTTCAAAGGAACTCATTTAAACCATAAAACACAAGGATTAGAGATTTTTCTTATTACAGAGGTCCTTTATTCACACAATGAGTAACTAGAGTTTACACTTCAATAAACCATGGGATAGGTGAACTTTTCCCTGTACAGTATTCCAAGGCTCCACCCTAAAAGCGACCAGTGGTGGGAGAAGACACCTATAAGTAGTTTGACATCGTGTACGAGAACATCACTTAATAAGAATTCCACAACTGCTAAACGCGCTTCAGTACGAACACTTTTACACTTGTCATTCGCAACACTCGTAGACACTTGTAGTAAAGTTGTTAATAGTGATATTTCGATTACTGACTCAGTGTTAAGTAACATTTTAAGAAGACGAAAGATTTTATTAAACAAACAGTAATCATGCCAGATCCTTCGGACATGATGCCTCGCGCTCCACTACCTGATTCAGATCCTGATGGCACCTCGAGGCTCGTGGAGAACAGCGTGATGGTACCTATAGATCCAGAGCAGCTAAGGACGCGTGTTCTTGCCAAAGAAAACCCCATGTCAGGTATGTTAGTATTACGACTAGTATGCAATGTTTAGGAATTTTTATTTTTGCAATAAGAAAAGCATGTATGCGGAACAAATGCATAATTATTCACAGTTTATTCACGATTATGTGTATTTAGATGTAAATTTGTTGCTATCAATATGTTGACACAAACCATCAATAGTTTGGGACAATCATCGTGTCGTTCAAACTACGAATTTATCATTCTCTAGCAAGAAAGTAATGGCTTTTAATAAACCATTCATAAAATTCATATCGCGCATTTTTGTTTTATTTCAATTCGATGATGCACGTCATTAATATGTTATCCTATAATAATTTCATTGGAGTACTTGTTCATTAGTAAACCGTCATCGTTTAAATGTCTGTTCGTAAATAATGTATAATAAAATCACTGAAATTTTTGTTCACATTAGCTCCAGTGGAAAAACCGAAAACAAGGCGGTGGAGCACCATGAGATGGCGGTCAAATACCAACGGCGAAGAGGCTCATTCATCGTCAACTGGCGTGAGTGAGAATTCGTGGATGAGCGAAAAGAAATCCTCGATGAACGAGAACTCCTGTAACAAGGAGGAGAATTCGAGTATTCACGGCGAGAATACGCGACCGCATGATGAGACTAGGTGGCCAAAGGGCGAATATGGGTGGATGAATCGCGAGTATCCGTTTATCCACGAAGATTATCCATCGATGAATGGAAGATATGTGTGGTCGAACGGCTATATATCCTGGTCGAATGGAGAGGAATCGGCCACAAACGTCGCGAATTCCTGGATTAATCTCCAGAATTCGTTCATAAATGGAGAGATTCCAGATCTTAATTAATACATTATATGTTACATATTATATGTTATACATGTCCTGAAAAATTTCAAATCACTTTGTATTTATATTCTGTGAATAAAACATTAATCGATTTAAGATTTCTGATTCCTTTCGTTATTTAAAAATGTTTACTTTTAATTGTCCTCAATTGTAACGTCATATTTATTACAGTATTTATATACTAACTAAGTAAATCCGAGAATATTAATTTTCGTATCATACAACGTCGCTTACACTTACATAAAACTACAAAAACTTGATACTATGAAAATGAAGCGTATAAAACCTGATAAAAATAGAATCACTTCGTTGGAAAATAAGGGTGGCGAACAAATACTTTCTGTAACTACCGTATGAAGGATTCGCTATTCGTCAGAAAGTTTCCATCATCGTTCCTACTATACTAATCTCCCTATTTCCTCACACAGGTACGAAATATTCAAAAAATAACAGAATTAAATATAAAAGATATCTGCGGTTCTTTTATTTGATTCGTCGTTTGACTGAGCCGAATAATCAGCGTTATCATTAATCGACGTTGCATTCCAACAATGGAGAAAGCTGCAGAACCCGAGGAATCCCCGAGATATTTTACTTCATAATTCCTGTCCTGCCCCACCCAAACGTTTACTGATTACACTAAATTCCAACAGTGGAGCGACTCGCAAAACTTCCTACAATAATAACTCCTCGAAACAGATATTCGCAATTAAACGAAAACCTTGTCTTGAGGATCGTGAATCCTCGTAGCTCCGTAAAGTGGACGAACCATCAGAAAGAGATTACAGAGAAACTAAATTTCTTCGTTCGCTACAATGCAGTCTGTTCCCTTCAGAATTCAGGAAAAAAAGAAAAAGAAAAAAAGAATCTCATCGTTAGAGTCAGATATGAAAGCTCCGTGTTTATTCGGCGTTCGAACTTTGCCCCTCGAAGTTGCTCGACTGTAGTTTCGTCTTTGTTCTCGGATGTTCCGCCACTGTTTACGGGTTTTACATGTAACTTCTCGCTAACTGTTCGCCTCGATTTCTGAAACGGGTACGGATGCATGGATTCGATGCTATGCCACTCTTCCCACTGATTGATGACGTTCCGGACCAGTGGTTCGCGGAGTCCTTAGATAAGGATTCCGGAATAGTTTCGACAGTCAATATTTTGCTGGTATCCGTGGTTGCCGGCGATGCTGCGGAATATTCGTTTAAACAGGGGTTTTCGTGCGAGTCGACCGCATCGCCAGAATGTTCGGATACACGCGATAAAAAAGTTTTAACGAATAAACAGCGCTAGTCGAATCGGAAGTTTTCTATCGCCGTCACAAATATAAATAAGTAAGTGGTGGAAAATTCGATCTGGAAAGAATAAGTATAAATGAAACGAAATATTTCAAATAAAGTCGAAAAATAACATGATTCCGTTGATCGAAAAATATAACAAAAGTTCTGTTTTTAAATATCCGAGTCTTATTATTTGACCAATTTTGAGAGCCACTGCTTTAATTCAGGGGATTTGGTGCACGCTAAAGCACTCAATATTTGCAAATCCCACTAATAGATACCGCGATACAAGTATGCCTAGGGAAGAGGAAGTTCCCATTCAAACCGAATATACATACGTCAGAGGGATAATAAATAAAATAGAAGCATTATTAATTCAAATTCTAAGCTGTTCGGACAGGCGAATTTCCATTTCAAGTATCTAACATACTTCTATTTTAATCGACACAATGTTAAATTAAACGGTGAAGGAAAATCCACCGAAATGTTCAATAAAAATTATTTACCAGAAATGTAACGTACTAATTGTACGATATTCATTTCAATTTTAATTACAATTATTTGTCATATTATATACGATATTCATATATTGTGTCATTATCGAACAATAATTTTTCTAATTACCTTCCTTATGCACAGCTGTGAAAGATAGAGAGGGAGAGAGAGAGTGAGAGAGAGAGAGTGAGGGAGGGAGAGAGAGAGGGAGAGAGAGACAGAGAGAGGGAGAGGGGGAATACTGCAAATCTTTAACACCACTGTTTACCGTGTGTAGTCAGTTAGTATTGGATTAATTTGGCTCGCGCAGTATGCCATAATTAGCACTGACACTATCATAACTAGCGTTGTAACGCAAGTCACCTCCCGTCAAATTCCTGCAGAATAAGCAGATTGTTGGTTATGCGTAATCATGCTCGTAAAATTAACCAGAATCTATGCATTCATGAGGCAAAATCGAAAACCTTCCTGGCACAAACCATACTGTCGAAAATCGGTATCATAACTTTAACATACATGTATCAATATCGCAACTTTCTCATCTCTTTTATCCGTTGTCTTTCCTCTACAGAGCAGATCGGTTCATTAATTTTACCGTAGCAGTAACCGTAGACCGAAATGGAACTTGCTGGAAAAAGTATTGCTCTCGTCGAAATTTGCATTTAGATGCAGTAAGATTATCGGGAATTTTTGTTTCAGAAAACGACTATTGCGACTGATAGCGCCATCTGATGCGCCTATTTGGTACCGTCAGTACTTTCGCAGGTTGGTGCGTAAGAATTTCCCCTAGACGAACTTGGCTACCTATCAAATCAGTCATCAAATGACTGTCGCGCGAAATAAATCATGGCGAATCAAATTTTAAGAAAAGACTATGCAGATTCCTAGTTTAATCGATGAACGTTAGCGGAAGAATTTTTCATCGATCTGTCGACTGAAGTACCGACGCGCGTAAAACGACTGCCGTAACACAGCGCGCTCTACTTGAAGAACGCGGTGACTTACCATGCACGTAGGCGAGCTTTCATATCGTTTACGGACACGCCGTATAGATAGCTCCACAGTCGTTTCAAGCTGCCAAACTTGATCCTTAAATTCCTAGGATTAAAAGGGTCGGCGATAAACATAAATGGGTGTACAGATACAATTCAACGAGGGAACTTGTTAAATCGATTCTCAGAGAATAATGTTTGATTCGGCCAAGAGTCGATTAAACAATTCCATTGGCGGCAGCTTTCAAATTCGATGAATAGTTGATAATTCCTGTTAGTATTAAAATATCGAATTTCAATTGGCAAAATAAGGAATGAAAACATTATAAATGTAGTTTTCTTGAGAAGAATAAGACAAGAATATGAAAAGAAAAAATGAATTTTTGTCATTGAAATTGAGGAAGAAATTCTTCTCGGTTAAACATTGTTTAACGTACGATTCTTCTCTTTTTTCTTCTTTTTTAAGTTTATACAGATAATTTCTACAACAATTCTATACACGTTACGTTAATTCTACGTTACTAGAATATTAATACTGTTCCTGTATCACATGATAGAACAGAAGTCGAAATCTTCTCGTGCAGATCCGTGATTAGTCTTCGGCAATGATAGACATTAAATCGTTATATCTGGCGAAAGATTTCATCGACGTCGAAACGTCGAAGCTGATCGCACGAAACAAGACGAACAAGGCGCACGCAATGTGTTCTGTTCCCACGTAATCAAATACTGTCCTATCGACGTTCTCATTTTTCAAGGCAGAAAGTGATTCCACGAGGGATTGTAGTTCGAGATGTCGGAGGTAATCTTCCGAATTGGCCTGATCTTTAGGGATTCGATGAAAGGGTATTGGCACAATTACCGTCACCATGACGTAGCTATTCTGTGGACGTAGCTATTGCGTTCTTTCGATTCTTTTCTTCGCAATCATGTCGACGACAAAAAACCGCGTACCAAGCTAACTAAAAGTTCTTTGACATCCTATATAACTTTTTTCTGTTATATTTAAAAAGACATTATCTTCTTGTCCTTTTTCTTGTCCTTTAAAATATAGGTATGTCGTTTGTATTTTAGCAACGGTAGATTTTGTAACAGTAGTTTGGGTAATTTTACGTAATTTACAGGAAATAACAGTACGCAATACGTGGGCTCTATCTTTGGTGTATGATTAAGATTTTTAGAAGCAAAGAATGTTTAATTTCGCTATTTTTCTGAAAATGAACATTATACTTCACTACTTTGCTACTTATCGTTAAATTGTACTACTCTTTGTGTATTTTACATTTTTCATGTTTTCACAACGTGTTTCAAATTTTGCAAAGGAAATATCCGAAGAAATGCATATGCGAAGAAGTAAGCAAACAAAGAACAGCAAAGCTAAATGTTTAAATGTGCCTACTAGACTTTAATCTTTTTAGATTTTAGAAATAATTACACGTATAGAGTTGTACAATCTGTCTGTCTGTCTGTCTGTCTGTCTCTCTCTCTGTCTCTCTCTGTTTCTCTCCCTTTCTCTCTCTCACTCTCTCTCTCTCTCTCTCTTTCTCGGCCCATGCTATTACTTGTACTTTCGTCTGACTAATAACGGGACCTGACTAATTCTACTTAGATGTACGTCTCTGGTGGAAAAGCTTTCTACGAACGGAGCTTGATTTTAATTATAACTGTTGGAATACAACGATATCAATCGCATGCAGATAAGGTGGTTGATCGTATGGATTCTTCTCTTCGTTGTCCAACGCTATCCCCACTAGTGCACGTTCGTGAGATGTACCATGGCGGCTAGCACGTGCATGCTCTTTCGAGAATTTGGCGGAAGAAGCTTAAGGATATGGATGGAACATTCTCGATGGGTACGTCGAGAAGCTACTAGAAGGTTCTGTAGCACATGTGACGCCACACAGACACTCACACAGGTCACACTCATTACTGCATACAGAGTGGGGTTCTAAACCTTTTTAAGGGCCATGGGTCACTAAGCAAGCCAGTCTGTGAACAACTAGCCAACCGTCAACATTCATAACGCTTACTTGTATTTTACTATAACTTTGTTTAATAAAAATCATAAAGTATTGTTTCAATACACACATTGTGTCTTCCACAGTTTATTAATCTTAATTTCAAGATTAAATTCTAACAATAACATTTAGCTCTTCGTTACAGAGAGTTTCTAAACTATCATGAAGCACCAGTACCAATAAACAATTATTCGATATTGTCTGTGCTCTTTTTTTCGAAATCGAGGAAAACAGAAGTTTTATTATTTTCTTCGTATCTCTTTTGCTTTTTCTCGTTCAATTTAGAATACGTAGTCGTTATTTCGTGGCAGACTGTACGACATAACTATACTTAGAAAGCAAAAGCAGCAGGAACTTCAAATATTCCAAAATATGTCGAAGAATGAAACGAATGCTATGTTCGTCGTTTTTTCGCGGCTGCCAAGTACATCATCAACTCTGGTGATCATTGAAGAAAGAATACACGCACGAGTTCGTGTAAATTCAAAAAGAATCGTTGCAGAGGCCTATGACGAGCCATACGTAGTGACGCATTGCTATCAGACGTTGGTATTTATTTTCAAGAAAGAACGTTAAAGGAAACTAGAAGAAAGTTTTCGAGCGTAACTGGGGATTGTTGGTAATCCTTAAATATAAATCTGAAGCGTGATAGGGTGGCCCGGGACGTAGAAAAGCTGGAAAAATATATCGCGTTACATGTACCGTGCCGTTTTCCGAAATAATCGTCGCCGTTTATTACCGCAAAACCTGTCCGAGCGCAAATTCCCACGGTGAGATTCGCTGACTCGTCGCCGGATCTGAATGCATGGCGTTATGTTACGTGAGAAAATCGCGCAAAGGGAGAGAAGATTGCACGCGGGGAAATTAGATAGTGGCGTAATAAGAAAAGTAAGGGAACTCGTTAGCCGGCTGACAAGAACGTACCTCGCTGTTCTGCCACGCTGTTTTAATTACTACATTCTAATAGGAATTCGTTTATATTCGTTTTAATTGCTCGTGTAGACTTGATTTTCAGGTCTGCGTGAAGTTACACTAGAAAGAAGAAGGGATAAAATAAAAAGCGAAACAAGGAAACAAACAGAGAGAAAGCAATTAAAAATAATGGGGGGAGAAGTTCCAGTAGGAATTTATAATGAGCATGTAGATACGTATACAAATATCCTATTTATTCTCGTATTTTTACACCGCCGCGTTTCGTGCTTCAATTTCAAAGGGTTTTCAGTCTCGACGATTTGTTTCGCGAAACTTTCCGCGAACATCGTAATCAGCGGAATTTGGACCCTGCATCGTTCTCTAAAGTACGGAAAATCCAAGTTTTCACGGATAAGTTGGTCGCAGTTTTACCGCTGTTATTAATTTATTTTTACGCGTGACCAATTTCACGGAGAAGTATACTCGTTCGAACTTGAAAGTTACGTATGTGACTGGTTCTTTGAAAGTCTGAATTTAATGATTCTATAAATGTAGCTGAGCTCCGTAAAATTTGGCGGAATTTACGATTCGAAAAGTTGAGCTGACTGTCGAAGACGAAACTGCTCGCAGTCGATTTTAGAAAACGAGATGAAATTTTCACGCTTCTGGAATTTTCTGGTACGTTGCTTTTTACAGACGATTGATTCAACAATTTTTTATTTCGTCAGATAGTTTATGGTAGTTTCTTTGTTTTATAACTTCGTGTTAATTTTTATTGAAATTTTTAACGATCTTCTTCTAACCGGCGAGAAGAGTTTTCAAATATTTGAGACATTCCTCTAAAATGCTCGTTGTTTTATGGATAATAAGATTTCACCGTTTTCCAATTATCAAATATTAATTAAGTCGCTAGTAATTCTGCTTGCAGCAAATTAAAAACAACAAGAAATAACGCTCGCGGCGTTCGATAATCCTCCAACTATAAAGTTTCAGCGTCATAAAAATTGTTTAATTTACATACTTCGTGCTTCGAGTGTGCTTCATCGATTTATCTCCCTATAAAATTAAATAGAACCTGTAAAACTAAACATACAGACGCTTTCGCGCAAGGATCACTTTAAATGCAATTTATTCGACTTCAAATTCTCCAATCCTTAAACTTATATTTTAAAATACATTAGCAAATCTAGCTAAACGTACTAACAAATCTGACTAATGGATTTATTCTTCGGTATGTAAGAAACATTTAAACGAGCAGGATGAGAAAATGAATTTTCTTTGAGAAAATGATCCAAGTGCTAATTAGTAGATATAATAAAGATTCCATATTTTATGTTACGAGTATATAGTGTACAACATCCAGCGTCGTACAAATTGCATCTATTTATATAAAGAATAATACACTGAACGAAGTATGCATATACGAACTCGCGCGCAGCTGAAGTAAACCTCAATTGAAATTTCAAATGCTTCGCAAAGAAAAAAACGTTCATCCGGAAAGACTCTTATTGCTACTCTCGAACGGCATTTTATTTTTATAACGTTCCCTTTCTCCATATTAAAAATAAAATCCCTCGAGATCTCCATTTCCAAGAGAGTAGGTATAAAAAAAGCTGTGTGTAAAATCTTAGCGAAGCCTCCGAGGAACAATATTAAACTATTAAAAAATATTCGTGACCAAGTTGCGAAATTAAACATCATGGGTAAAAATATCAAAAAATTGTCCTAGCCCAGCTCGAAAGTATTCGTGCTACGAGTAAAAAGGGAAGAAATGAAATAGGAAGGCGAGCAGTGTGCCGTAGCCAGAGCTGCACAGGTCACGCGGAAACAGTTTTCCTTCGTGATTCAACCCTGTTCTTCCTTTCGGAGAGTCAAGCCCTTCGCTAAATCGTCGCCGGCTGACTTCCGGTACAAAGAAATCTGTACGCATACGGCTGAGTAATCCCTCGACGAGGCGTGGTGGTTTCTCGGCCTTAGGTTCGCAGGAACTAGGACGTCCGATATTAAATTCTCGTAGCGAGGCAAGAAGACCGTCGTCATCTCCGCCGGAAGGGGACTTTTTCGCGAACGCGCCTCGCAAATATTGACACGATATTTTCAACTCGCGTTTTCATGCCGCTGCTGCTATCTTAACGAATTCCATCGGTCATGAAAGACTTCGTTCCTTTTCTCCCGTTTTCCCCTCTTCGTTCCCAATTTTATTTTTTCTTCGTTCCTTCGTTCTTCCTTTCTTTCCTTTTACCTTCTCTCTTCCCTTCTGGTCTGCTCTTTTTGGTTTATTCGTAATCGATAAAGGAAGAACGACCTTTCAACCGAGAGCTGACGTTAAATCTTTTTTTGCAACTTGAACGATTCGACGGCGCGAGAATGGATAAGGGAGCAGAAACTTGTTAGCCGACTGATTTCAGTGAACAAAAGCTGCACAATCCGGCAAATAGGTGCCGGCGAAAGGGACAACCCTCGGCCCTTCATTGTCCAACGTACCCTCTTATTCATTTTCAGCCATTACTTTTCAGGGAATCGAACAGAGCCAGACCGAAAAAAGACGATCTTATCCCCCGGTTCGACCCGTCCGTTACATTATGCCACTATTTTTGGGCATTGAGCTTTACGTTCAACGCTGCACCAGGTCAGGGTTTGGTAACAAAATGACGATTTCCTTTGTTTTATCACGGTTATTGAAAACGTACAGATACTTTAGGCAAAATTAATTCTCGCTTTCATTAGATTCCATGTTATTATATTTGTTTCTCCGTTGACCTAATTTGAATCTTCAACAAGAGATCGTTTCATATTACACTCTACATTTTCAGTTTGTAAGATTATAGCTTTCTGAGAGACGAATAAACGAAGTTGCAATTCGTTACAGTAGCTCTCTAGAAGAAAGCGTTAATTTCGAATAAATCTATTTTTGTTAAAAGTTATCGTACAATCAGTAAAAGTATGTTAACACGGATATCGATTACAAAAATATGAAAATTTATGGAAATTATATATGTCCAAATGTAGTTTATGCAGCATGAACCAGTTGGTATGAAATGTCAAACGTTGCAAGGACCGCAGAGGTTAAGATAGAATTACGATTATATCGCTTTAATTATGATCGTTTACGTGTAGTATATCAAGGCATAAACTAAAGATAATTCTAATGTAAATGTCGCGACTTGTACGTTGAGCATGTATCTGTGGTTTGTTTGATGTTTATCGGAACGATAATATAAATTAATGATAATATAGAAATATATAATAATATCGTTATTGGGTTATTTACATATCCGATTATTGATCATCGGAAGCAATTAGATCGAGTTTACATTTCTGTCCGCGTATTGGGCGTAGCTGAACAAATATTCTTTGTAATAATTTATGTTCAAACACGTAGGATATTTATTTACCTGTTCGTATACAATGTAGAAATTGATTATTAAATGCAATTCGAAATCGAGGCATCTTTGAGCTGAAAGAAAGAGGGAACGTGTCAAGTCGGTATTGTCTACGATATTCATCAGCGGTTGCGCTTTAACGATTGATTTCAAAATCGCGAGGGAACAAAAAAAAAAAAAAGATAATTCTATACTACGCAGTAAAGTCACGTCAGTCTATAATGAATCGTATAATGTGGGACAACAGATTAATTATTGTGCCTGAAGATGAAAATTAACGAGAGAAAGTATACGGTTGGATAACGACAAATATTATTCAAGACTTGGTATAAAATAATAAAATCGTTCGTGCGAACTGCAGTGCGAATTACGTATGCAGGATAATCGTTATCTCGTTTATAATCGTCGTATAGCTATCACGATAGGTTGTGAATATGTATACAGCGACATTAAAAGGAAGAATTCGTTCCTTGCCGTTAGTTTATTATGTATCGCGAGAAAGATTAATAAAAGAAATGGGACTAATAAAAAAAATGATATACTGATTCGGCATTCGCTCACGGATATCTGCTGGCGTCTAAACGGTATAATATACGGCAAAACGAAAAAATAATGTCAAGTGACGCTTGACATGCACGCTGTACCATAGTAACCTGCCTCGTCGAGCTTCGTACAGTATCCAAGAGCGAAATGTTCGAATGCAAGAAGGTAGAAAAGATGGGAAAGTGGAAAGAACGGATTGAATGATAAAAAGAAGTAGAAAAAGTATGGTGAATCGGGGAAAATTTCTGATAAAATAGATCATTGTAGTTTGGTTAAAAGAAGCCTGGCAATTTTATAATCAGAGTTTCTATTCGAAGGAACAATGGCGATGATAATGACGTAGAGTCGATCGAGCGAATTTGTCTTATTAATTCTTACACGGTTTTCAGGTTACAATGTACAACTTGCGTTATAATATTCTTATTTATTATTATACATATTATTATTTATTAATACACGTATTATTTTCATTTTATTACTATTTTACTATACCATGAATACTGTATTACAAAATAACTGCAATATACTACAAAATATATTTCCATATTTCGGTTATTAATTTTCATAGTTAAATGGTTAAGATTATAAATTATAAAGTAAAATAACTATCTGGCAGTTACGTAAAATATATAAATATTTATAAATCATCAAAAACGTTGAGTTATTCCCGGGGGAAATATTTTTTTTTTTTTTTTAAATCGATTTACCTGAAAATATACGAAACCATGGTAGCATAATTAGGTACTGTATAATTAAGTTTGATTTAAAATAATTTGAATTTCAGCAATGTGCAACAGAAGCCAGATTAATATTCGCTCGTTATTGTGCGAGTGGTATGGTTTCATTACGTGGATGGATGGAGAGATTAAACATGTATTGATACGTTAATAACTTTTCTCCATTTTTTCAACGTATCAGGTAATCATATCTGTTTAAATTTCTATCTTTTCAGAAAATCTAGATAGAAAACGTAAAATTTATATAATTACGATAATTTTATAAATCACGAGAAATGCCACCGCGATAATGCATCACGTCACAGTACGAGATTCGCGTGACGTTCAATTTAGGTTTTCGTTCGATGCGGAATCAACGAGACGATGTAACTCTCTTTGGAGGAATCCAAAGTTCCGAGGGATATAACAATAGAAAAAGCGGAGGTAATGTCTACCATGCGAACGGCCGGTTGTCGTAACCGCGGCCTGGATTTCGCTACGCTCCCGTTTCGATCGCAGAAGCACCGATAGAAATCGCTAATTCGCTTTTGTTCCTTTTCCTCGCCGCGAACGTGCGAGTTCCCAGAGTTACCAGCGCGCCAATGAGTCTTTGCTGCGATATGCTTCGACAGCACAAGCGCCCAACTATTAGACGAGTTCGTCCATTTTGAATAGCACGTTTGAAATACCAAAGTGCAAGTTCTTAATGCAAATCTTAAGCACAAATTGTATATTTATCGAATGTTAACTAGATCGCTGTGGTCTCGATATAGTTCTTTTATTATATGAAAATACTTGGTTATTTTCATATTCGAAGGTTTCTTGTTGTTTTCACAAAGTATGGTTGCTTTTATTTGGACTCGCTATACTTCGACTTCAAACGTCGCGATGAATAATTAAACTTGTATCTTATAAGACGTAATTGATTTTCAAGCCTTTCACGATCTACCATTTTAGCAAGTAAATTACTGACGAAACGATAGGTTCATTTATTTATTTACAACATTGACGTTAAACCTTAGTGTATCGTGTGTCTCTTTTACGAAATCATTCGAAAAAGATATATTTCGGTCGGTAATTATTCCTATGAAGTTTTCAGAGTGCTAAAAAATGTCAAACCTGGAAATGTTAATATATAATAACGATAGAATTCTTTTGAGAAAAAAAAGCAGAGAAGAAAGGATTTCCTCTTTCTAATCAATAATAAGAAGAAGAATAACGAAAAATATCAGAACGGTCTTTCGTTGTTTTTCTTCAGAAAAAATATACTGGTCTATATTCCTAATGGCAGAAACCCCTTTTCTCGAGAAAGTTATGATTCTATTCTTAGATACTATCGTATGAGAAGTGTGGCAAAATAAATTCAGGGGTGGAACAGACGCTATTGTGTAGGTATAGTTTACGCGTGATATCCAGGATGAAGGGAATAATTTGTCGATTTTATGATAGCATATTTTACGTTGGGTGTGCTGAATGTACATATGTAGTAGTCGGAGGTAGTACGTGGTATTAAACGAGGTAATAAGATGTCTGTATTATACGGATGAGTTGATTAAGCTTCTACTCTGAACTTGGCTTGTTAGAAGATCATTTGGCGCGAAAATCTCTTAAATGAAGTATCGTTCTTGATTTATTAAATATTGCTATTCTGAAAGTTGTTGACATTTTGTTATATTTTATGGACTTAATAAAGTCGAGGTTTGCATAATGAACATTGTGATTAATTTAAGTTGCATCTTACAGAGCAAAATCGTGAGAGGTTGCTAGCTTTTTATGAATATTTAACTTCGATGGATTTCTGCTCGCTTGGAGCACCAATCGTAAGAAAATAAGCAAACATAAAAAAGACACGGTTTATCCTTTTATAATGCGAGTAATTTTTTCCCAGAGAACATAATTATTTTCTCAATTTACGACAACGCTAAACGATTTTCAATCATCGACGTGCATTTTTCTGTAGCATTCAAATTGCTAATGTATTTTGAAAGAATTTTTAAAATATTTAGACGTTCGAGAAATTAAAACAATGATAATTTATTTCTCAAACAAATATACATATACAGGGTGGTTGGTAACTGGTGGTACAAGCGGAAAGGGGGTGATTCTACGCGAAAAAAGAAGTCGAAAATATAGAATAAAAATTTTTCGTTTGAGGCTTTGTTTTTGAGAAAATCGACTTTGAATTTTTACTCGGTACGCGTGCACTTTATCACGTCTCGTTATAACGGATCTCACTGTAGATTTAAAAAAATATATAAAAAAGAAAAATTAAAAAAAAAAATTTTTATTCTATATTTTCGACTTCTTTTTTCGCGTAGAATCACCCCCTTTCCGCTTGTACCACCAGTTACCAACCACCCTGTATATATATACGTAGATTTACAGGAATAAAAAATACAAAATTCTCTTTATTCGTAATGCAAGAGGCTGCAGTTCATCGATTAATATCTTCTCTCTCTCTCTTCAAATTCAAATTTGTCTTTCAATTATGAAATTAATTTGCTTTTGAATTAAACGAATCCATATACTAAATTAAAGAACTTTTAAAATTTCTCAGAATCCTATTTCTGATGACTCAAGTGACAAACTGACTTGCCACTCAATAAAGATGACTTTGCCAGAACCTACAGATAGTTTTATTAGTTTTGCATGCAAACCAGAATCGCTGTAACAATTAAAGGTAATAACGAAGCTCGGGAAGAATTTTCATATTTTCGTACCTTTGTTCGATGGAAGTCTGGGAAGCTGCGAGTAAAAGCCCAATTACACGAGACAAGTGGAAATTGAAGAGCAAGCAATTCAGATTGCGTTTCTACAGACGATAAGCGACTTCGATTCTTCGATTACCTCGCAGTTCCCAATAATCGTACATGGATGAGTTTATCAAGTTACTGTACGCTTAGGAAGTGACAGGAAGAGGAAAAAGAAATAGACTTACAATTCGTCATAGCACAAAAGGGAGCTAACGGTGTAGTGATTACGGTTTACCTTTTTGCTATCTGAGAACTTGCTCAAAATAATACGTACAACGTATAACACTTTACACTTTGGTTAACGAGTATCATGTAACTTCCATTGTTAACTCGATAACGAGAGCTTTGTTCTTTGTAGTTTTTGCAAAATTTTATTTCCCCGAAACACAAAGATATTAAAATAGAAGGCTGAGATACGCACCAATGTTTCGTCAAAAACATGGCGGAAAAATTGGAATAATTAAAAGTTATTATTTCTCATTATTTTTATATTTATTATAACAACGTATGGAATATCTATTGCACGTGTATTCTTTTAAGTAGAAATAATAGAAAAATCCTTTACACGAAAGTAAAAATAAGGGGAAAATTTTATATAACGTGTTTATTAATATTTATTCATCGCTGAAAATCATAAAAAAGTTCAGAGAATCGTTTACATCCGTAGAAGAACTTATTAACTTGATCGTCCGTCGCTGTAATCACGGGAGAAAAAAAAGAAAGCGGAACAATCTTGCCTCGTTTTTGAACTCGTAACAGGGAGTTCGATGCTATAACGATCGTCGACAATTCGAAGATCGGCGTTCGTTTCTACTTCAGCCAGCTGCACCAATTAGTAGACACTTGACAGCTAGGCAACTTCATCGTTGAGTTGCAACTTAAAAACAGCGAAGTGGATACGAAGCGAGGAACTTGGTGGACGTGATTCGATGGGCAAATATAAACGACCTCGCAGCTTCGACAGAGCAACGGTACACGCGGCGTTCATTAAATCGTAGCAATTATTCGGTCTGGTTCACCGATGCTTTTCAAAATTATCGCGCGTTTCGAATTTTCAAGACGACAATCGCGTGCTGTAACTATATTGCCAGAGTTGCGCTATAAATTAATTTTAATTTATAACTGTAACTTATATCTCTGGCAATCGAAACGAAGAAAAGCGCGTGGCATTTCGATTAGCTTACCCTCGTAATAATTTGAACGAAACGTGTGGGTAATTAAGATAATAATTTTACACTTGAAAGTCAGATTGATTCAAGTCCATTTTACTCGAAATTGAGTTACATATTATCAATTTATCTATATATATCGCAAAAGTGACTAATCTACTCATCAATACCCGCACCACACCCCTGTACCTAAATAGAAACGCGAAAATTGGACAGTATATTTGTTTTGCGAATTTATAATGCTTATAATCCTTTTACGATTTTTGAAAATACAGATCTTAAAAGGGTAAAACGGGAGTAATATTTCTTTTATAATATGACCGTACTTCTATATCCACTAAAGTTAGAGACGTGAAATTAGACATATAAACTCCTCGTTAAAAATAAACGAATACGCGTTTGAGCGTTTGAAATTCAACCCATATAGGGATAAAAAGGGGGTAAGCTGTTTTCTCAAAAGATAGCCGCATTTCCATATTCACTAAAGCTAACGATCTGGGATCCGGCAAACAAACTCCTCATTAAAAATGAGGATAAACGTGTTCGAGTGTTTTTCGAAATTTAGTTTCTAAAGGGTTTTCAAACAGAGACTAATAAACATAAATTATCGTAAAAGCGCATACTGTGCGAGCGGAGCCATGGACGAAGTATACTATATTATATTATATCCTAGTATATAGCAAGTAAAATATAGTATATTATATTATTGGTATTTCTTTAACTTATAAAAATAATACACGTATATTTGTGTTGCTTTGTAAATAAAAAGAATTAATGATAGAAACCGTTTCAAGTAGAACACAAACATAACAGAACATAACAGAAATCTTACTTTAAACAAATTATAACATTTGATAGATTGTTCTGGAAAATTCTTTTTAACAGATTAAGTGAAGAAACAGTTGTTCACCCTACGGAAATAGTACTCCACATAATCGTATCACAGATCGCGATGTATCCAAGAGATACAAGTGAGTGAAATTATGAAGTATTACGAAGCATATAAAATGTTTTTTTTAATAAAACGTACTCCTCTTAACAATGTGTATAATCTAGCGATTAAAACCAATATTTATCAACGACAAGTCACCATCGATCAGGACAATCCGATTATATTGGGTTGGTAACTGATTACGGATTTTTTCATTAGGTGAGTATTGACAAAAGCCGCAATCACTTAGTTGTCAACCCAATAAATTAAGTAACAAACTATTAGCCGTAAGTTAAAATTTACATTCAAAGTTTACAAAATTATTGGATACTATTACCGGCGCCTTAGATATTGCTACTTAAATTGATCATAATAATTTCAGTCACGTGTGTATAAACTAGTAAATCCTATATTTATATTTTTCTCATAGAACTGATTTTAAATATAACATTAGGTTGAAATTAAATTTGTCGTTCGTTGAGCAATATCATGAATAATTTCGATAGCAAATATCAATAAACATAATTTTCAGAATCCTGAAACGTCTCGCTCGATACGTACGAAAGAGAGATGAAACAATTTAGGAACATACGAAGAGTACTACGTGCACATAAATCCTACGAAAGAAATTAATTCGTGTGGTTCAATTCGTCCTTAAAATTGGTCACATTTTTCCGCTATTTCATTGACCGATAGCCGTGGAATAAATAAGTGGACGTTGTTTACCATTTCCCCCTGTTTTCTCGTTTTCTTTTTATGCCATTGACTGGGACGGAATAATACTCTATTGCCTTTGGTAAGCCAATGTAAACGACCTAGCCGCTCTCACGGGCCATGATAGAGGAACGTCGTTTTTCCAAGGAAAGTTTATTTGGCATTCACGTGTATTTCACTTGTGTTCGCCACGGGAAAGAACGGGGATGAGCGAAGCATAGTACAGGAGGAGAAAAGAAGGTGAAAAGAAGTAGAAACTTCTTCACGAAGGTAAAGGAAAGTTAATACGATAGTTGCGATTCAATTCGAAATGCAAGAATAATTGTACGGGTATTCTCTTCGCCCCCTTTTTAATTAAAAATCGTATCGATATTTATGATGAACACAATATTATGCCAATGTTTGGTATTACGATGAATCAAACCGTTTTACACGTACGTTGCCGAACGCGGCTACGCTAAATCGCGAAAAGTAGAAACTGAAACCAAGCAGACTTGTAAATTCTTATACTCGCTGGATATATCGAAGGTTTGAGTGAAAAGTTTGCGAGAAAATTCTAGAGTCCATGAAGTATGTAAACGCAAATACTTAGGCTGATTAGGTTGTTAAGAAATTCTTGTCTGTTTCGTCGTCGGAGAAAATAGCAATAATAACTGTTACATCTAACTAAACGAGGTCAAACATAGTTGAAACAATTATATGCATTTTAAGGTATCAAGTCTGTTTTATCCTTCTTTAGGTATGCTACATCATTTGAAATGTCTTCTTCTTTATAATCAGTGGATTTCTTATTTCTTACATTTGAGAACAACGTGGAAGAATGCGTCATTTCTTTTTTCGTTACTTTTTTTTTTAATATTATAAATATTTATGAATATCGAAGCTAAAGCGATATTTGGACATGAAAATTCTACGACCATAGTAAACCATAGCAAAGTTAGATATATATGTCTCATACATTTCGAAACTATCGAAAGATGATAAAATATCACAGATTCAAAACGAAATTGCTATATAATTGACATCATTACTCGTGATTCGTCGAAAATTGTATTTCTACAAAGTCTTGTAAACTATAAGTAATAATGGTACATTTCAAAATCAAGCAAAAGCGACACATTTTCGCACCGAAAATCGCGGTACATCGGCACAAACTTCTGCTTTCCGTGCGTGAATATAAAGTCCTTCTACTTTTCCACCGAGAAATTTTCGTAGGAATATGAACAAATGTATTTTTACGCTTCGAAGGGAGGCAAACGATGCCTCTGGAGGATCGTCTTTCACATTTTCGAGCGAGGCAACGTTTGTTTTATATTTCGAGAGTAACGAGGAACAAACGTTCCGAAGGATTTGTTCAGGAACTCTCGATAAAAGCTACTTAACGTTCGGATATTCAGCCGCTTTTCGTTTTCATTATAATGTAATGCACCACGACGTGACGAAATTTCACATCGACGGTGAAACATTTACGGAGTTCGATTGTAAGTAAAACATCACACGTACGTCGCGTACGCGATACAACTTGGCCGTAATTTCTCATCTGAAACTGTAATGAGACCGGCATTACCTGAATTATAGCTCGCGGCATCCACCATAATGGAAATAGTCGTGTGAAATGTATCGACTTTGTCTTCAGAAAACGAAATACCTCGCGAGATACGGTAATTTAAGAAAGAGTTTGCACATTTATCGCATGGATAATATAGACATTTCTCTGAAGTCAAACTAACTTCACCGTTTATCTGTTTCTCCTTTTTTAAATTAATTTCTCAATTTCATTACCTAAGTACACGATTAATGTTCGATTCCAGAAATAAACAAATTACTTTCATGAGATCCCTTTCGAAATTCGTTTCGAATTAAATTTCTTTTAACACCATTCTCCTTTTAAACATTTTTTAACCATTCTGTTCTATCAAATTTTTCATACATTTCTTTTTCACGTGTCTTTGCATTTAGCTAAATTTAAGTTAAGTTAAATACACAGTTGCAAAATTATTGTTTCCATTTGAAGACTTCGATAGAGCTCAGCGACTCCATAAGAAATCGCCTCATTATACTTTTCGATCTTTGAACTGGAGCAATCAAAGAAGCCGACTGCACGCAATCGAGCTTTACTTTCTACTTCAATCCCTTCTCGAGGCCAGCATCGATAAACTAGCCTTTTCTTTTCAACCTTAAGAATTTCCTTATTCTCGTCGATAACGAGCCAACGAGAGTTTGTCATTAATGACAAGAAAGTGTCGTGGTAGAAGGCCAAGGTCAGTCACTTGAAAACATCTACTCGCCGTTTCATTATGCTTGCACACGAATTTCCTGACAACGAATTCACCGACGGATGAACCGACCAAATCGTTAAATCCAGGACGGAATTCACGAAAGGTTCACTGACATTGGACAAATGTGGAACAAAATTGAACAATTTTAAGGGCAAGGTAGACATTGAAAAATGTAACGTGCTTGTTAAATATTACTGCCACGTCGTTAAAGAGTATACATTTCTACTTACGTAATATAATTTCCAAGATAAATCCTTTATTTGCCTACTTCTTATTTCTACATTTGTATATTAAAAAATTAGCGTATGATACGAATAATTTGTTTAAATAATTTTGCGAATTGTATTTGAAATATACAATTGTTACATAGATTTTTTAATTTCTTTGAAATTTGACCTTGCGTCGCCTTGATAGTTACACCACGTCGTGTGTCATACAAAATCTCTTGCGCAACACTCGAGACACGTTTAGAAAAAGTTTCTGTAAGTGTTCAAATACTTCCGTGACCCAGTTTATTTTCAAAAAATAGTGTAAAGAGTCATCTAACTTCTAAACGGCGCACCTAGCGTTTCAACGAATTAACAGCTTAACAGTAGAAACCACAAGATCATGGGACGTTACAAGACATTACGGTACAAAGTACTCGGTATTCCATTTTCTTCCAGGAGGCAACTAGAATCCAAGAAACCGAAAGAACCGCCGTAACGCGAAGTTACGAACATCCCGATCCGGTGGAAAACCGTAACCACGCGGCGAAAGCGTGTTCGTTCTTTTTCTTATTTTTCGTCAGGCGAGAGCGTGCGGGGTTGGGTCAACGATTTTCTGACGTTTACAATGAAAGAAAAATACACGTTGCGCTGTACATTTAGTTTCATAAAACAGACCGACCCCGGAGCTCCGGAATACCTCTTTCGCCCCTGAGCTTTGCACGCTTTTTCTACTGTTTCTTCTGTCTTCTCCTCCATACCGCACCGTAGAGAAAACGAGATTATTTTTCGTAGCGTTTTCCGACGTAAGATTGCGGTTTAGTCATTATTATTATTCATCGTTCATCGAAACAATGGTTCGTAAACTGTTGTTTCCTATCTTTTGTTAGGCTATGGTTACAATGAATTCGTGTTTTGACGAACTGTTTTGAGGAATAGTTTGTTAGAGCGATACATAGCGATGTCAACCTAAATTGCATAATTTGCACTGCTCTTATTTTTTAACTATTCTATTATAAATCCGTTAATTGTTCGTATCGTATGTGCCTTATAGCTTAAAATACTAAACAACGTACAATTTGTTAGTTTTCGTAATAATTATAACGGTTACTCATGACCAGCAATGTATTAGGTTGTTCGGAAAGTTCTTTTCGTCTTTTTAATAGGAGGTAAATATAAAATATATTATACATGTCGTACAAACGAGACTTTCAGGGAGTCAAATAATTTTTTTATCTTGATTGAATTTTTATCACAACTCTAGTTTTTGCTAAATTTCTTAATATCGTTACGTAAGTACTCAAGTCAAGAAACAAGTTACTTACTTTCATAAGTACATACGTATATATTACATCGGAAACAAAAAAGGTTCTGTATCTAAGCTTACCCCTTTAAATTGTTTAAATTATACAAAGTAAGATACACTTACGTTTCAAAGAAAATTCCACTCTAAGCAATTTTTAACGAAATCGTATTTAAGTTAAAAGGTAGGTATCCTCGAGTTGCATTAAAGTTTTACAAACTGACAATAGGTACATATTTCTGTCAATTGAAATAAAATAGTAATTTTTTACCTACATATATTTGCGTATTAAAACCAAACAAAAAAAAAAAAAAGGAGAAAAACAAACTAAAAATTGGGAAGGTCAATAACGTAATAATCATCGACTGAATATTTACAATAAATACTGGGAATTTATGTCGTTCATGGTTTTCAGAATAGCGACAGGAAGCTGGGCTAATCACAGTTGCCTGGTATTTTCTTTCCATTTCCCAGAATTTACATTTCATCACGTTGATAACTTCATCTCCTGTTGAATAGATCCGAGCAAAAGAACCGTCGGTTCGTGGAATTCTGATAAAATCACCGGTCGAAGATCAGCGTTCGTGACCAGGTGAAAAAGAAAAAAGAAAGGGACAATAGAAAAAGAGAAACAGAGGGAAATATTTGTAAAACCACGCAACGTGGCACGCGAGGAACGAAAGGACGAGGCATTTTCGTGCGTCGAGACTCATTTGTGAAAAACCAGAAGCTTCGTTGCTCTATCATGCACTGGGCTCGTGGAAATTTTTAATTTGACGTTACATGCATTATCCCCTTTGTCTGGCCCAATTAGGTGTTCTTATAATAAGCAGCGACTAGGTAATTAGCGAGGGCATCGTGCAACCGGAAAATTCTGTACAGTTAGTTTGCTTGATTGGAAACAAAGGTAGTCATTAATTAGATCAACTCCGTCTAACTGACCAATCGTCGTAAACAAATAAAGCGCAGGAGTAAGGAGTACATTTTTCTGATTTCTAGAACGAAGTTCGTTTGTATATTAACAGATTGAACATGAATTAACATTTGCTGTTATTGGCGTATATGGCGCGTCATTCAATTACTATCTTACAATTATATTCTAAATAATACTATTATACTAAGGCGATTACTATGCCGTTGAGTTTGTCATTCCGACAAAAATCGATAAAACTATCATTAGTCGGTAAACACAATCGCCTGAAATAAAGATACAGATTTATAATGAAAGAAAAATACAACGTGAGAAAAAAAGAATATCCGATAAATGCATTAATCTCGAGAGTACGGTACTATTGTTGTTAAGAATCGATCGTTGTTTTTGATTGTTTGTTATTATTTAGAAAATTGATAAGAATTAATCCGTACAGCAAATGAGTTCTGATTGAATATATGCATATTTGTGTTCGATATAATTCGAAATATATTTCTGGCAGATGTGATTAATCATTTTCAACATAGTTCTATCGTTTTATATTTTTCTATAACTAATTCAGTGGGAATAAAAAAGTTTTGCAAGTTATTTCTCGTTCTCTGAATCTAGGTAATTTAAGGTGTTATGAAAACGTGGCGTCTCCCAGGCGTTCCCATAAGATGCCAAGTCACATAGCGTGACGCCAAAGGAAACATATGTTCAGCTACAATAGGGTAACAACACTAATAATACCTGGCTCCCCCAAATCTCTGACAAACAGGTTGCGAAATATAATGGGGCGTTACGGTTGGTCAAGGCCATCTGACAATGAGAATTAATAGGTTATTGGTTCATTGCTAGATTATATGGTTCAATTGAGTATTACGTGTTGTGAATTTTCGATACAGGTATAATCCAGATATTCTATTATCTTTAATCCGTACGATGCGATACATTTTTCGAAAATATTCCGATTATCAAAGAATATTTTAAATATCATTGAAAATAATTTCCAATATTTATAGGTATATTTATCGCAAAGAGGAAAATTTTCTCTAGACCAAAAGTATCTTTGTTTTAATAATATTCTAATACGTATACGATAATATCCTATACATCATATAATCGATCAAAACAATCGAATATCAAACACACGATATACATACAGCGTAATAAAAAAAATTATTCTGTTCCCCATAGAAAGTTCTTGTTCCCTGTTTAGAAATAAATACTCTTCCTATAGAACAATGTCAGATTGCAACTCAATACGTGCAATGAGAAATACATTTAACGTCCAACTAAAAACAGCATTTCTCGAGCAATTTTTCCAATCGTGCGCAATAAATCATCAAACATGCGATATACACAATTCGACGAAACAAATTAAATAATCGAAAGTATTAGAAATTACCCAAACGAGTAACGTTCGATAAATCATTCTGCAAGATGACAATGACAAGGTTTACAATGAAAAAATGTTAATTCGAGATCGCAGGACGTTGCCACCACCTTTGGATAGTGGTGCACGATGAGTACACGGCACGCTTCTCCCACCTGCGAGCCATCCCGGACGGATATACGAGAGCAGCCGTGGCAGGCAGTCGGCTTCCTTCGTAGGGACATGCGCAGCGACCAGCGGAACGACAGGTGCGCGCCGTTCGCTACGAACCGCTTAGTTTCGGGTGAGCGTACGAATCGGTCGTATCGCATCGTGCCATCGCGTCTCCCGGCCTGTCAGTCGGTCGCGGCCTCCCTCTCTATCTCTATCAGTCGGTCGTTCATCGCGAACTTCTCTCTCTTTTAAACGACAAACGCGTAACACTCGTGGTACACGTTTGACGCGGTACCACGCGATTTTTAACACTCGACCAGCGCTCGGCTCGACCGATCATCGTTCTCCAAAGATCGTCTTCATCCTTAACGCAGATCGCGCGCGATATCCACTTCATTGAGGGATACCGAACCCTTTCCAGTAGCAGCAGCAGCTTGTCGACGCCCTGGACCCAACTCTCTCTCCCTCTATCTCTCTCTCTGCCCCCGTCTCTTCCGTCGTTTCTCTCGTTCTTTCCTATCCAGTCGCCGTGGCTGGCTGCATAGTAGCCCGCCGTTTATCGAGCGTGCACGTGCTCCGTGTCGTCTCTCCTGTCGCGCTCTGCTGACACGTTTCTAGCAACCCGACGGATCTCGTTTATACCAGAACAGAGTCTTCCTTCGGATCTGATTCGGTCGAATATACCTATACCTTGCCATATACGTGACTAACGATGAATTTAGTGTGATCTGACGGGCGTGCGTTGCATCTGGATCCAGAGAATCGGATGTTTCGCGAAAAAGATCGATATTCGTGGGAGTATCTTGGAGGCGACGATTGCAGGTGCTCTCGAGCTCATTTGAAACATCACGAACAGTCTACGTTACCGTAGAACTCCATTCCGGTTGAAATTTCTGGTGTGCAACTGTACGGAGCACGACCTGTTGTTTGGGAATTATTGGCCCTCCGTTGTTGGCCAGTGAGTTGTGTGTTGGCCGTGAGTGAAGGTCGGGCAAGCTAGAAGATAGATCACGGTACAGTGACCTGACGAATGTGGTGCGTGAATTATTGAGTCGCCTTTTCGTTCGCCGTGGCTTGTTGATTTCTCAGGATGGGCTGTGGACTGGATTTACTTTGCAGGATTACCGGCTGGGACATGATCGCGACAATTCTGCTGCTGCTCCTCGGCTCTGTTCAACTTCCTCAAGGCGTTAAAGGTGAGTTACCGTTGTTTTATTCTCTTCGTCGGTAGTTTTGGATAGTCCAGCACGAAAAGAAATCGTGAAAGGAAAGGCAAAGTGGGAAAAATTATCTCGCGCGATACGACGAGAATTCGCGATGTACGATAGGTCGAAGGATCGTGGAAACGGTTCGTGCGTGAATTCGAAAAAAGTTACACGTTCTCGAGGAGATATTTAGAGGTTATCGGAGAAGAGAAAGAGAGACGAGAGAGAACGTTGGTACGTAGGAAAACGGGGCGAGAGAAAGGGCAGGAATGCGCGTGTGTACAAATGGGCCGCGATACGCGCAGGAATTTACGAGCGGAAAACGCGTGAAAACCGAGTGGGAAGTTTTTGAGAGTTTCCCAACCAGCATTGCGCGGACAAAAAATGTACGGCTCTGCTTTCCGTATAACGAGAACGGGTAGCGAAGTTCGATCGTGTCACGCGCCCTACGAACGTGTTTTACGAAATTCATGGAACTCGCCCTGGTTGTAACCGAGACAGAGCCACCAAGTTACTTGGACCCGAACGATAAACAAACCCTCCCGATTGTTTGTTGCTCGAGAAACACGACGCTCCGGGAAATATTGGCTGCGACACGAAGTGTAATTTCAATTGGTGATCCGGGTTAATGGGTTGAGTAGCTTTTAACTTTGGATCGTGGAATGTTTTGCGTAATTAAGGCGATACGAAGTGTATACGTATAGATATATGTAGATAACAACGTTATATTTTATTGTGGATTGTTCAGTAAATAAATCGTATGCCTTTTGGGGTTTTATTTGTATAATCATAAATGCTATTAACGCGAATATTTTCATTGTAAATACAGAATCACAGAAATGGAAACGATACGTGATTCAATACGTAGTAATGTTTATAATACAATACCAATGCAAGCCATCGTATCGATTCAACTACTTTCGGATAACGAATACGATAGTTATAAATAGTTGAAGCTTATATATTTAGTAGACTATTTCTTTTATCTATAAATTTTCTAACTTAAGATATTTTATATCGAAATGGAAAGATTTCTTGATCCGGCTCTGTTATAGTAACATTGATAACGCGATATTCGTTAAAGCTACTATACGGACAAATTTATTACAATTTATAGTCCTTTCTCTTTTCGAAGATTAATTAATTAATTTTACTGGTTACAATTAGTAGAAATGTGCTCGTGTTCTTGGCATCCACAGGATTAGATTCACAGAGCATAGTATTGATGCTCCGTCTGTAAAACTTGCTTGGAGGTATTGTCTCCGTCATCGAGCGACTGAACAGAGGAAGAACTCGTCAAGCGTTATATAGAAATTATTGTCATAATAAAACGTAACATTTACATTTAGCATTTGAGGACTGTATAAAAATTGTAATTCGTTGGTTATATAACACGAGACAAGTATGTGATATTCTGGCGAATTTAAGCACGGTGCATATTTATAGACATAGAATCTTCGAGCGAGACAGAAACCCAGCTCGATCACAATTTCGAGCTCGTACAATGAGCCTCTGATGGATTGTTTCAGGTCGTTTTAGAGCAGATTTTTCCACATTTGTCATATTTGTTCGTAGTTCGTCTCGAAAAAACAAACATACCAGTTAATTTCGTACGAACCCTCTGTTTCTACCGAGTTGGCACATTTGAACTCTCTCTATTTTTTGAAACACCATATTTTTCCGAAATTTTCTTCATTCATGATATTTCCACGTTGGCGATTATATTGCCCCTTTTGTGTATAAATTAATCAACGCATCGTTTTATTTGATATTATTTAATTTTTTCTGGTCATAGTCCTGATTGTAACTTTTTTCCACGGCTATGGTTAACGACAGGGAACTGAGAGTTTTTTTACCTTTTGTTTCTTTTTTTTTTTGATACCAATTAATAGCCCGTAGGGATTTATTTTCAACTTGTTCAACGTTGACCATTATTGCTCGATTTTTCTAGTTTTCCACGGGGTTGGTTACGCAGAAAAGAACCTGCTATTTTATAGAGTGTTTTAACGTTTCCAAGTGCCGTTTCCAAGCGACGTTTTCACATTTCCATGTGCCACAAATAGAGTAATTGCAAACATCTCACAACTGCTTTTCGTAATTCCTGGATTAAAAAATGTACAGTGTGTCCCGGTTTTGCAACAGCAAATTGTATCAAATAGGTCCCGAATCTTCGCATTAACATCCAACGTGTATTCATTTTTGTTCGATAAACTTTCTCCTTCACAGTTTCGCACAAAATAATAATCCATTGACGTGATATCTGATGATCTCGAGGGTCAAGAAAGCGATCCTCCTCGACCTCATCGTTGAGGGTAATGGTCATTTAACCATCGCCGGGCTACTTGACCTCGGCGAGTAAACATTGCAGTTTGTGTAAACGTATCAGATAGATATCGGTAATGTGTTCTTATGTTGTATAGACGAAACGTCGGTCCATTGTGATTTCGTACTTTCGTTATAACTTTTTAACGAAGCGTTTCAGTTCAAGCGTCAGCAGTTCCAGCATTTGTTTGTCTCTCCAAAATTTGATTATGGTATACAGGGTCGGAGACTTTAAGGGCTTATAGTATTCGCCAAGAGGAGGGAAAATGTTCAATCGGTATAGGTCCTGCAATCAATCCTTTCGACGTAAAATCGATTTTTATCATTTACGAACAGTCGATGTCGCGAATAAGTTTCTTCGTTGAAAGTAAACAAAGAGATTGATTCAGGACTACGTTATGACTATGATAAATAGATATGAGTTTTTCATTGCGACGCAAGGGAAACATATCGAACATTTAGTATAACGCGCAAGATTTTTACTTTCTTGAAGTCGCTTTACTTTGGTGCCAGTAAGAATTTTATATCCACAACCTTGAATCATTCTCTTTGCTTGCGTTCAAAAAAGAAACTCATTTACGACGTCGAATGTTCGTAAATGATAAATATCGATTTTACGAAAGGACTGATTTTCCAAGACCTATATGTTGATTGGGTATTTTTTGTTCCTCTTGATGAATGAGTACGAAAGTTCCTTAAACCCTTGGATCCTTTTTTTTAACACCCTGTATAGTACAAGCAATTAGTTTAATTAAGAAGAGATATAGCGGATATACAGTGTAATCATTGACGAAAGTATTCAAATCCTTTTACGAATACGTGTATTATGTGTATTATACCAAATTTTTTGAAATTTCGTTAACACCATAAGGAAACCCATTTATCATGATTGTATAGATAAAGTTTGAAATAAATCTGAAAATGTGCAGTCATATTTCATCCTTGCAAATGAATGTACATCGTAGCTAATACAATTTAAAAATGTTTTGTGTATACATGTAATATACATCTAAAAGTTTCGTATGGCGAGTGTTTCACGAGTGTTTTACGAGTCACAGTATGTGTGAGAAATATTTAAATTTATATTTGATAATTCTGTGACAAACCTCTCCTTCAAATTGAATAATATCATACGTTAAATCAAAGTAATATTTTTGGAAATATCCTTGTTACAAAAACTAAAATTTACGTAAAAGTTGTATCACTGCGCGATATTTTTATATTTGATATTAATCATATTAATTCTGCAAGCAAAAATTTGAAAGGAAAAATTCGTACAAAATATTAACTAAAAATCATCCGAATAAACAAGTAAGGGAACCGTAGTTTCCGAGGATTTGGCAGCGCTGGCGTGTTTAAAAAAACGTATTTACGCTCCGATGTAAATAATGTTCGGGTCAGAGCAACGATAAGTATGGTAATTTAATAAATTCATATCGTATTCATATAGGTAACAGCAAGAGAATACAAGGATTTATTTTCGTGGAAACATTCCCTCGCGTGAATTATCGTTGCAGAAATTTTTCATGGATATTTCAATAATTTTTACGAATAATTCACTGTCACGTCGTTCGAACACATGAACAATAATTTATTACCCATAATATTAGATACGTTCTCTCTGCTATGCGGAGCAATGTTTTCATTGACTTGACAGTGAGTATTCTTCGACTTGATATTCAGATAAAATATGTGACGCAGGATATGAAACCAGCACGAAGTTAATATACTTCGCAATTTTTTGATATTAAATTCCTTTAGTTTTAAGACCTTACTCACATCGACATTGAAAAAATCGCATATTTATGAGAGTTACACATACATATGTCAAACTTATGAATATTTAATTATTCAATTATTTTTTTTTTTTTTTGCATACATATTCTTGAATTATTATTGAAAACTGTAACGATGAAAGACAGGAGAAAAAAGATGGTTTATAAGGTAGGAAGGAGAAAGAAAGGTTGCGTTTCATCCTGGGCATACTACCAGACAGAAGTAAAGCAAGCGAAAGCTTCCTAGGAGGCCCGTCTCTTATAATCTGGAAGTCAGGTCAAAGAGCGTATTTGCATCGACTTGTATTTTAAACGAGGACTTTCAGGAATTTTATATTGCTGTAAATGTTCGTGATAAAAGCGTCTCCTATTGAATTTTTCGATTCGCTAGATAATAGTGCGTTATAGCAATCAATCGAGTCGATGTTATAGAACATGATCCATGTATAGGTCGATATATCTTCGAATGAAAATGAACTGTTCGATAAAAGGTTTTACTATAAAATTCACGATCCGAACCCCATGATTTAATTAGATATAATTATTCTATCATGTAATTACGGATACACTCGAAGGAATTATGTAACGTGATAAATATTTTGCTTGAAGCATTGAAACGTTTAGAACAGAAATTAAAGTAGATAGAGTGTTCTTTTGCTTTTCTGGAAAAAACAAGCATGATCGAGGGTTACTTTGGTTACCATTCTTTCGATGGCGTTAATTAATTTCAACGAAATATCTCACACAACATAGTTCTGTGCCGTAAAGATAATTCGAATATGTTGGCGTGAACAAATCTGATGATTTCTGCGTAACCAGAGGCAAAGGCTCGCGATAGAAGAGTGAAATTCTTCAAAGTTCATTAACTTCTTAGCAGTTGCTATAGAGGATATCCCGGAATTTCTCACGCGGTCGCGAACTCGATAATAAACGCGGCGAGTATTCACGGTGGCGTTGCCTATCTTCGCAACGGCAACGTGCACCCCATAAATTTCTCGCAATGCCCTCGCGGGATACACAAACAGAGAAACTTTATTCTTTCCTCGTTTCGATTTCGCGCTCGTTTTCTTATATCCGGCGACTGTATGCAAATATTGTTCCGCTGCGCCGGGCTGGTCGAATTCTTACCGCAATTTCAACTCCATTCTCGATGCCAACTAACTTCATGTCCGAGGAAATGTTTTTATTTTCAAGCTGAAAGCTTCCCACGCGCCTTTATGCGTTGAAATGACAAATGTTCCGAGAGAATTGATGACTGTATTGCTTTATGCAATGTTTCTTGCGTTCATGGGAAATAGGTTGAAAGTAATAAAATTGCGGCTTTTTATGTATTCCTGAGAAATCGAAAGAATGCACGTGGTATTGAAAAATATATAAATAAAATATTAAAAGTATAATATCCTGCCATTATGATATTTAGCGAATGAAACGAATCTCTCACTGATCGTTTCCCCATCTTTTTAGTTATGTTTATAGAAACGTGAAGTTGAACATTCGCAATTCGGTAATTATTCGCTCGAAATTCATCAGACTGAATGTGTTAAAAACGACTCTATCGTTTCTTACGAATTAACAATGCAATCTTTTAGGATGATTAGCAATGTGAAATTCATGCTTCGGATTATTTTGGGTATTATAGCGTATTGTATTTTTGTATAAGGAGATTCACTTGGCAATGCAACTACGTAAAATCCTACGGTAGAATTTAGGGCGTACAGCTCCTCTCGAACAGTTAGCAGCCATTGCTGCATGATTTGGAGCAGAAGTACGCAGCTTCTTCTTTAGTTTTTGAACAATGGTTCGGCTGATTCAGCTGCTTCAGCCTGATTGTGTGGGTGCTGCTTTTTCCGAAGTACTTTCGATTTTTGATTTTCCTTCGTAATATGACGAATAGTGATCCGGAAAATCTGATGTTCTTGCTGTAGAATTTCTATTTAAATGTCATTAGTATTGATTTTTTACTCTCGCATTTATTTTACACTACATTTAGCAATGCTCTGTCGTAAAAAGTATCGAGACGGTTAAATAAAATTTGATTCGGTGAAGGTTGACGGAAGAAATCATTTGTATATATATTTTTCTAGTTACATTAACACTTTATCAATAGCACTTTTCGTTAAATACAAAATGATGCGTAAACTGCAAATATTAAGTAGAACGCCAAATATTTTAAAAATGTTACATTTGTGTACTTTTTGCAAAAGTTAAAGTACTTTTAATATTTCTATAAGTATTAAAACATTATTGTTTCACGTAGGATACCAACTGGCATTTATCTACAGATAATGTATATAAAAGTTAGCCTATTGATCGATATTCTCCATTATTAATTAAAGTGTTAATTACTAGGAAGGTTCTATAGTAGGTGCAGCTAACTGCAGTTTCATAATGTTACGACTTGGAAGGTAAAATAGAAGTTTGCGAAAAATTTCATCTTACAGACCATCGATGAAACTACTAAAGCGTAATATTCAGAAAAGTAGTAACAAATTATCAAAAATTTTAATATTGGAATCAGAAGATAGGAAAAAATTCCAACAATCAAAGGTAGCGCTTTAGTTATCGACTTTTAGCTCAGAGATATCATAGCATTTACCGCTTTGACTTTTAATATAATTTTATACCTTACAAACGGACTAATAGTTCATTTCAAACAAAAAGTTGTAGATTCACGATTCTCATCGGGCACCGTGAAATAATTCCATTTGCCTTTCCTCAAAAGAGTCGTTCGTTCAAAGGGTTAATCACCCTAATTGCGAGAGCGTTCGAACACTTTTACGAGCCAAGATACGTTTCATCGAGCGTAGTCGATAAATTTTTGTAACAATGTCGAGCTTAAACTCGACGAATGGAAACAGGGGCAGTAGAATGGAAGAGAGAAAAATGAAACTTGCGAAACAGAATGAAGGAAATGATGTGAAATTCAAAGGTGACGGTTGTGCCAGGAAAATTCAAGCAAATTCGTGCATAAACTTTTGGTGAATTAAGAGGTCGAGGAATTTTAATCTCGTAATGGTGCAGCTCTCGTCGTTTGCAGGACAGAAACTTGTAGGAAAACGTTTACTCGTAACCCGTTGTTTGTTTTTGCGACGTGAAAGACAACTATTTTAAAGTTAAGCTCGTTTTGATATGAATGAGAATATCGCGGCAGTTAAGCGGATCAACCTTTTTCTTCTCTTTATACACATTCATTAATTCGCATTCACGTATCCCCTTCTTATGCATGAAACTTGAAAAAATAAACATCGACCACGAGTAAATGAATTGCTCGTTTCTCTATCGCGACTTAGTTCCTTGTTTCTTCGGCGTGACAAATGATGTATCATCTTTTCCTCTTTTTTTTTTCTTTACGAATGATTTTATAAGACAAGACTAATACGTTGTATCTTTCAATACCAATAAATCAGTGATTTATTCACGCATCGATGATGGCCATTTTTTCGAAATGAAATATGATACAGTGCGCGTGATATTAGGGGCAGTTTATATGATATGATAAAACAAGTGCTGGGAAATATCGTTTGATTTAACAATGTTAGATTTCTTCTTAAATTGTAAATTATGCTTCTATCTGGTTTTAAACAGTTGAGAAGTAACGAAAGTAACAAAGACGGTGAATTGAAAAAGTTTGCAACTCAGCTACGTTTATTACAAGAGAAAAGAAATCAAATGAATATTCTTCTTTCAAAGCAATAAATACTTTCTACCTACGTTTCTACTTTTTACTTGCCTTCCACGCAAAAGTTCGCAGGGCGGAAAGAATTACTTTTGCAAAGTGAAAATTGTACAGCTACTTACTTCTTCAAAAAACCAGAAAATTTCATTCATTGGAATTTCATAGTATACTCTTTTAAACTTTTCCATAGTTCGCGCCTTTATTTCGTTTCCATTCTCCAGCAACTATAAGATGCACGAAAAATTCAAGTATCTTTAACCAGTTAAAATTAACTAAAAAATCACGTGTAAATCGTCCTGTACAATACAGGATGTTCCAAAAATTAGTCTCTCTCGTTTTTAAATAATCTATGAGAAAAATAAAAAATCGCCCATTTTTTATTCCTATCTTATTCATTAAAGATTGGAAATTAAACGTGTAAAACGATATTCGTCAATTAGTCGTCTCTGCTCGCACAAATAATTTGAAATCTTTCGGGCGCATTTTGCATGTTGATTCTGAGGATCTTCAGAGACTGCCAAATTGTCGATTATTGTGATGTTGAAACCCCGCGTACAACACACGTGTGATTATCGTATTATCGTAAAATGACAGTTTGACGGTATCTTCGAAGAAATTAACATTCCACTGGAAATCTTCAAAACCATAGTGTAAAATCCATTTAGCCTTCGATAAACGATATGCATACGAAAATCAAGGATATTTCATTTCTCTTAGCGGTTATAGAGAAAATAAAAACAAAAGCTACATTTTTGGGACAAAATTCCATTAGTTTTCCTACGCTCAAAAAATAAAAATACTTTCTTTCGAAGTATCGTCCTTAACGACGAGAATTGCTTCGCGGGTAGATAATTTGCAGCGATCAACGGCGAAAAAGCGCGTCTCGAAAATTCTCGCGCCTTAACGAGCCGATGGCATGGCGAATGTATTTTTCGTTGCAGTTGGCGAACTTTTAAATATTGGAAAAGCAACTCTGCGACGGTTGGCCAGTCGACCGGTGTACAGGAGTTTTTCAGTTCTTGACAGTTTTACGATTAACGACTTGACTCGAATCGACGCGCGTAGCCGCTGCACGAAATCGAGTTTCAAGCGGTCCGCTAGTCGCTCGCGCTTTAAAAAAAGCTCTAAGTTCCACGCACAAATTTTCTGTTTCGTCTTTGACCCAAATAAACTGTCGTTGCTGTTCCCAACTTTTCGATATCTTTAGAAATTTCGTAGGAGACGGGCCGAAACTCTTAATTACTGGACGAGATAAACACGGAAACATAGAAACTGATTATTCGATCTGTGTAAAATAAATATTTAAATTAAATATATAAATGTAGTATCGTGAGTGAGAGGCCTGGGAGTTGACGGGTGAACCGCGTGAAGTGTCGCGAGAGCCGAGGCGTTAGGCGTTTGTTTTTTCTATCGCGTAGTTTTGGAAAGAGTAGGCCTACGTGATCTTGCCCACGAGCGGTTGCCAAGCGACGGAAAAGAGGGGGAATCAAGAGTCAGTTGTTGGCGAGTGGCGTTACCGAGAGAGTGTGGATGGCAGTTTGTAAAAAGTCGAGTCGTTATCTAATTATTTAATTGGGCTGTTTTCTGTATGTTTGGTGTGAATAGTTCAGGTTGAGCTACAATCGTCTTTTCTGTCAAATCAACATCTGTATCATCCATTCCTTGTAAATATATTATATCACGATATTACATTTTTTGGGGGCTCAGCCGGGATTGGACAAGACAGAAAACGAAACGGTTTAACAGAGCTATTCGCGCTAGTTGTGAGTTTACCGGTACGCGGTGCGGTAAAAGACGATATCGTTGACCATTTAAGTTGGTGTAGTGTGAAAAAATGGCTAACGTCGGGGACGAACGATTGTCGGGTGAAGAAGGTTCGACGCTGGAGGAGCTGAGAAGTAAGCTCGCGCGAATGAACCTCCCTATATCGGGCGCGAGGTCAGTGCTGATTGCGAGGCTGAATCGGGCGTGTAGGGCTGGACAATCGTATCCTAAGGGAGCGACGGGCGGTGAAGAGCCAACCGGTCAACGAGATTTAGAAAATGTACAGAGAGCTGAGCGTGATTGTAACGAAGACGAAAATGTTGAGAAAATGAATACGAAGGAGTTGAAAGAGCGCCTTGCTAGTTTGGGTTTAAAAACGACGGGAAGAAAAGCAGAATTACGCGCACGACTACAAGCGGCCATGGACGGTAACGATGTTTCGTCGGAAGAAGAAAGCGACGACGAAAGTGAGGACGAAGATGACAAAAAATACGCAAGAAGACACAAGAGAGGTACGCGAAGGGTGTATCAGGACCGTGATGAATATTGTCGAAGGGCATGTGTTGGTTCGACACTGAGTTTCAGAGACGTCGAAGATGCATTAGAGTCGTTTAGTGGCAACAAAGGTGAAAATGTCGAACGATGGTTCGAGTCGTTCGAGGAAGTCGCGGATACGTGCATGTGGTCGGATGGACAGAAGACAGTCTACGCGAGGAAGCTGCTGAAGGGATCAGCGAAAATATTCGCGAGCTTCGAGTGTCACGCCAGGACTTGGCATGAGTTGAAGAGGGGGCTAGTGAAAGAATTTTCGAGGAAAGTTAGCAGTAGGCAGGTACATCAGAAACTTGAAGAAACAAAAAAGGAGAGTGATGAAGCATGTTTGGCTTACATGTACCGCATGCTCGAAATAGCCAGCCATGTGGACATAGAGGAGGAAGCAAAGGTGGAATACATAGTGGATGGAATAATAGACGACGAGAGAAATAAGGCTATATTATACGGCGCTACGTCAATCAAAGAATTGAGGAAGAGGTTAGTGATGTACGAAGAGCAGAAGAGTCGCAGAGTAAAGTCGATCGTGAAGCCGGTTAAAACCGAGAAGAAAGGGAAGCTCAGTCAATCTGCAGATGTAATGAAGAAAAGAAGATGCTTCATTTGTGGTAGTGAGGATCATCTAAGTGTTAAGTGTCCGGAGAGAGGAAAAGGTGTTAGGTGTTTCGAGTGCGGCGGATTTGGACATGTTGCAGCGAGGTGTACGGCGCGACCGAAAGAGACCTGCGTAGTGTCAAGATCCGAGAAGGGGAAGTATATGAAGGAAGTGATGATAGATGATTGTAGGTTTGTGGCATTAGTGGATACGGGTAGTGATCTCACATTCATTCGATCAGACGAGTATGCAAGGTTAGGGTCACCACCGCTAGGTAAATGTAAACTTAAGTTCGACGGTCTTAGTTCCGCTGGCAATGAGACCTGGGGTGAATTCACCAAGGTAATGTTGGTTGATGGGTATAAACTGCCAATCACTTTACACGTTGTTTCGAACAAAATATTGACGAAGCACGGCATGTTGTTGGGCACTGATTTTCTGGATCAGGTAGAATTACGGGTTAAGCGAGGCGAAGTGACTTTCTTGCGGCTTGACGAACAGACTAACAAAGACGTGCCGGATATATTTAGAATCAACGCGATAGAACAGACTGATGAAATAGACCTAACACACGTGCAGGAACCGCATTATCGGGAAGCAATTCGCGATATCATTAAGGGGTACAAGCCGGAGAAAAAGCGGGACGTTGGGATAACGGCAAAAATCGTGTTAAAGAGTGACAAACCTGTGGTTCGAAGGCCGCGAAGATTGGTACCTTCGGAGAAAAAAGAGGTGGACGAGTTGATGGAATTATGGAAGCAGGAGGAGGAGAAGGCTCAAGTTAAACGGAAGAAAGAAGCTGTTGAGAAAGAAGAACGGGAGAAACGTGAAAAAGAGCGACGAGACAGGCGTGATGGCAGTAACACTAAAGACGATCAAGACGGCGATCTTGGTAGTCCCACGTCTCATAAAGGCCGCAGTAGTAGTACCGGAAGTAGTAGAAGAGACAAAAGGCGGTCTAAATCTAGATCTAAGGAACGAGAGAGGGATCGTCAGAGAAGCGACAGAGATCGTGATAGAGATAGAGATCGAGAAAGAGATAGAGAAAGAGAAAGAGAAAGAGACCGTGACCGCGAAAGAGAGCGTGAAAGAGAACGTGAAAGAGATAGAGAAAGGGAAAGGGACAGGGAACGAGAAAGAGAACGTGAAAGAGAAGAAGCAAGGAAAACTGAAAGAGAAATTATGCGTGAAAGGGAGGAAGAGGAAGAGGCGAAGGAGAGGAAAAAGAACGAAAGAAGAGCGAGAGAAAAAGAAGCAGCTTATCAAGAGCGTTTGAGAGCATGGGAGACGCGGGAACGTCGCAAACAAAAGGAATATGAGAAAGAAGCGGAGAAACGCAGAGCAAAACGGGAAGCGAGAGAGAGGGAAGCAAAACGCATCAGATGACAGCGAGATAGAAGGCAACATCTGAGGGCAGATGTTATTGCAGGATGGCCGAGTGTAGTATCGTGAGTGAGAGGCCTGGGAGTTGACGGGTGAACCGCGTGAAGTGTCGCGAGAGCCGAGGCGTTAGGCGTTTGTTTTTTCTATCGCGTAGTTTTGGAAAGAGTAGGCCTACGTGATCTTGCCCACGAGCGGTTGCCAAGCGACGGAAAAGAGGGGGAATCAAGAGTCAGTTGTTGGCGAGTGGCGTTACCGAGAGAGTGTGGATGGCAGTTTGTAAAAAGTCGAGTCGTTATCTAATTATTTAATTGGGCTGTTTTCTGTATGTTTGGTGTGAATAGTTCAGGTTGAGCTACAATCGTCTTTTCTGTCAAATCAACATCTGTATCATCCATTCCTTGTAAATATATTATATCACGATATTACATAAATATGGTAAATTGTTGACTTCTTGAACATTTGCATTTATAGGTAATAATTTTTGGAATTTACAACGGGAAGCTTATACAGAAAGTAAACTGTTGGATTAGAGCATTTTAAAAATTTGTTAATTGCAAATTGGGACGTAATTTTATACATTATTTACGATTACATCACAATTTGCATTAATTAACGACAAGTCCTGAAAACGATTACGGGACAATGTTATTCTGTGTATCATAATTACAAAATTAGTACTTTTAATTGCAACGTAACATCAATTCGTATTACGAAGCTCAATGTTTTAACGTAAATAGAATTTGAATAACTCATCGTTCTACTGCTCTCGATTTGTAGATTCTGCTTTCTAAAATAAACGATCCCGACATAACGATTATTTAACATAATTAATTACACCGTGTTCCATTTTCTGATAGCCAATTCCACGCTATGTTTCTCGGCAATTCTAACGAAAAACATGGACAGATGGGCGAGTGGATTTCTAAAAGTAAGATTAATGTACCCGACCGTTACGCATGGCTTTGTTGAAACAACGGAAAAAAAAGTTGTTCCAAAAATTTCAAAAATCATCGGAAGCGAATCGACGAGAAAGTCAATTGAAAACTCAAATGGCTCGTCAAACAGAAAATGTGTTTTTACAGAAAAAGAAAATTATTCGGAAAGCTAAAATCGTTTAATCCCTCTGCGAATGCATTTAACACTAATCGACGGTTGAGCGAGCACGCGTATACAGTGTGCACGGCTTGATGCCTGAGGCGAGTGAAAATAGGAAGAATTCGTAAACTATTGTTTCTTGAAATCATGTTCTAACAGGAGTAAAGTACGTAAATTAAAAAATTAAAAAGGAATAGTTTTTATTTACAAATTGACTAAAAATAGAAAATAATTTTCTCAATCAGGTATCATTAAGTAAACGAAAGAAATAATAACAGGGAAACTGTATATGTCGAGCATACGCGATAATCATATAATAAGATATTATTCAGTTGTTGAACTCATATTATTAAAAATAAAAACGTGATTCGTCGTATTAATTTTACGATGTATTTTCCATTCGGTCAATAACTCTTGCGTTTTCTTGAATAAACATTTTGGACAAAGAAATTTCTAATAAGCCAAGAAAGGTAATCTTCTAACGATAACGAGATAAAAATAGAGGAATATTTATTGGAACGATACTTGATTGTTTAAAAATTATTCTCTTCTTTTTAGTGTATTTTTAAATAAAAATCACCTCCTTTTAATTTTTTCAATTTATATATTTAATTTCTTACCTTTTAGTCTGTAAAATGTCAGCTTTCTATCCGTTCGCAAATTGAGTGAAATTTCGCTTACAAAATCCTATCTAGCCGGACGAGCAGAAAAATAAGCTAAATAAAACCCATTAAAAAAAATTTGTCAATTTTTTGAAAAATATATTGTATTTTTGTTGTTGGAAAGTTTCGCTTACAAAATTCCACCCAGACAGACAGACAGACAAAAAGGTAAGCTGAATAAAAACCATTAAAAAGTGACGATTTCGTCCAGAAGCCACGCTTTCACATGGATATAAACCGTTCTATCGAAGGGAATATCGATAATCGATCACGGAAATTAATACGAATTGATCCGTTTGAAAATAGTAATTATACCGGGATATCGTTAACTATGTTCGCGAATTCCTTGTCTTGGTTATTTGTATTTTCATAGTGTTCTTCCTCTAATTGCGAGTAATTGCCTGTTTTCGAATTTGTACAGTGCGGTGGAAGGAGAAATATTTTCGAGAACGTAATCCTAATTTATTCTATTTTCGTTATTTCACCTGTGAAATTGTTCATTATAGATTTATGATAGGTTTCAGTGGAACATTTTCTATCGGCGAACGATCTTCGATCAATTGTGTTTGAAATAAAGATAACATTCTGGAAATTAAAGATAGGATCTCGTAGATCGAGACGAGGCAATTTTATCAACGCGCAGCTTGGTATAACAAATAGAAATTCAAATTAAAACGTCGTGATTGCGGTTGATTTAACAGAAACTTGAAAACCACCCACGTTGAAGCAAAAAGTCTGAGATTATATTATTTCGCGATAGCTAACTGAGAGAATATTTCAAAAACTTTCTATCGGATAAAGTACAAATTAAAGTAATTCGTGACGATGATACACATCGGTTCCAATGATATCAATTCGATAATTTTGATGAATTTATTCTATATTATTCTATATAAACTAACTATAGAAAAGAAGAGGGGAAGAAAGGTAGAACAAGAAAGAAAGAGATAGTAGAAGGAACGGCGAAGAGAGAAAAGAGAAAAACAATGACAAAGAAGAGGAAAATACGATGTAAATTAGAAGTTGCAATGTTTTTTTGAGAGATTTACGATAAAGTCACTTTGTTTCTAGTTTGTAATTGAATCACCTTAATTAGATTTCCCCAGCAGTAGGCCTTGCACGTTTTATCACGGGATATTTCTCTATAAACTTTCCTAGAGGCAACGCGTTTAAAATAGGCGTATTCTAGCGGTGGCTAGAGCCGTGCAAATTCTAACGACAAAAATAAACGTTTCGCCTATGCTAAAGATGCCTGGCGTAACGCGCGATTGCACAGAATTAATGATTCGCTGTAAAACGCGTCATTTTCCAGAATAAAACGCCGCGATCGAATATTTGGTTCTTATAATTGTCGATAATGCAATGTTTTTCGTGATTTGATTACGAACGAACGTTTGTATGCCGGAAAAAGTTGTCGGAGAGGAGGATCAGAATGTAGAAATTAAATGTTTCAACTTTCTAACTTTATTTAAAATTGATCTAAAATTTATTTCAAATCCATTGGTTTATTTTTTAATCAATCTCTATTTTTCTACGAGTTAGAATCTGCTTTTAACGGAAGACACGGGCAGATAATTTAAAATGGAATTGCCAACGGTTAAACCTTCGAGCCGTGATCGACGTTGATCTGCAACACGTTCTAGTTTTACCACAGCACGGAGCGTGACAACACAGTTCCGTCGACTCTGTATTTTTGACAGTTCGTTTAACGCGTCCCGTCGGTTGTTTCAGTTTCAGTTTCGTCTCCGATCGCTGTCCGCGATTTTTACTTGTGATTAAACTTCGTTTCATCTCCTCCTTTTTCCCCTTGACAGAGGAGATTTCACTCAGCTTTTTCAGGAAAATTTTATCGAACACCTTTTTTAAATTATTAAACAAGTTTCTCCCTCTGACAAAGACAAATCTTTTTAATTAAAATCTCGATAACGGCGAGAAAAACTTCATTTCATTATCATTCATATTCTCAATCAGAAAGATATTATGTAAAATAGAATAAAATTTCCTGGTCGTTGATTAATTAAAGAAAATTTTCTACTTCATGAACGCATAATTACGTTCGAAAGAATCTAAAAGAGTGGAATACTAGAAAAAAAAAACCTTTTTTCAATTGCTTCCGGTACTTTCACTACATTATAATGAGTGTTTCAGCATAGATCGTGATTCGTTTCGAGTTTTTCAAGAAAAGACTCGTCAACTTACAAACGGCGAGAGTCAGTAAAACAAATGACGCCATACATCGCTCATTAAAACGTTCTCTTTCTATATCGCCAAAAATACGTTCTCTTCCAACGTCTCTTGACGTTACAAATTTTCTCAACAACCTAACTAACAGCTGTGATCCGTAGTGTGTAACCGTAATTTATCTCGTTCCCTCGTCCTATCACAGAAAAAATCCAAGTACTGTACAGTAATTAATAATTTTCTATTTTAAACCTTCCATTTGAAATTGAATTCCTGAAAAATTTATTTTCCATAGCCACGTCACTCTTTTACCACGCCGATGATACATGGATTAACCGGTTCGACGAGCCATCGTTCAGCTTATCAATGGATTATATGATCGCCGCTGCGCGTTTGAGTTCGCTTAATTATTAATTTAACAGGCGCGTGATTGATGGGCTCGTGAGATACGCAGTCGGAATATCAGATGGAAAGTAGTTAATCTTGCGTGTGGTGGGAGATGAACGTTTAACGGTTCATCAGCTTACCTATAACCAAACCAAACGCTTGACCGCGGCTAACAAATGGAAATTCGCGAAAATCCAATATCGTTGGACCGCGTGAAGATTGCGAGGCCGAAGCTTAGCGACGATAATAGAGGTACACGGCGCATTTTTAACGCGGAACCGCGTGCATCAACCTTCGACTATCTCTGGGATGGGGTATGGCAAAACGAGATAACGAGTACGGGTCGCGTTTCGAAAAAAAGCCCTGATAACTCGGTTATCAGGGTGAAATTTTTCGTTCGATCAACGAAGAAATAAAAATAAAGGGAGAGATATAGCATAGAAAGGCGCGGTGTTGGCACCGTGTTTGTTCGTTTTGTCTCGCGGTCGTTGTTCGTTCGTCCAACGCGAGTGAAACGCGTTTTTCAGATCGATTCAGGGCTGAAATGATTCGATAGGATACGAAATTCTACCGGTAAGGATTAAATTACGGTTAAGTTTCATCAAAATTATACATAAACTCGAATCCATCGGTATTGTGCTACCGATGAAACAAAGATTTTTTCTTTATTTTCGTCTGACAAATGTCGCGATTGAAAGAAATTTCTGTACCGATTGTCAAGAGCTGCTTTTTAGTCGCGATTTAATTCTAGAATATTAATAGTTCCACTGGCGATATTTTTCTGTGTTTTGAGAAACTTTAGAGTGAATTATTGGCTGCCGCTTTGAAAAGCTTTTTTACACAATAGTACTAGTCACCCTATTGGAATTTGCTGGTATGTTTGTTGTTGTAAAAAAGTCAATATATTTTTTGAAGCTGTGATAGCATGTCTCACCAGAGCACTATTCACGATTTTAATTCACCGTGAACTAAACGAATCGTATTTTTCGAAGCTGGAAAATATGAGTTACTGAAAGTTTTCAAATATTTACTTATGAACCATTTGGTTCGTCATATTTATATTACTTGGTCGTTTCTGTACATAAAATGGATATTTAATGCTAAGGAAACTATTTGTTTCCTACGCTTTGCTCCCTTTGTACATTATTAACGAAATTTGAAATCAAAGTTATACATATTAACATATAGATTGTAATTCTTAAAAATTAGATTCCGTAAACAAGCGAACAAATCTTTTTCATTCTACCGCTGAAACTTTTTCAGCTGAAAATAAATAATAGAATAAAATTGTAATTCGTTTACTCTCTTACAAATCGAAAGTATAAATATTCAATAACAAGCTCAACGTTCTTCGACGAGGGAGAAGAATTTTAATAACAGAATTGGAGGAGCAGGGTAAACAATTTCAGTATCACACAGTATCATACTGGAATTATTCGGTAGGAGGTTCAAAATACAGGGAGCATCTTCCAAATTAGAAAACAGAAAACAAGGTTACGAGAAGTTGTATAAACTCGTATCTCATGTCTAACATAAGGAGTCACGAGAAATTTAGAGGAAGGTAGGTAGGGGTTGACACCCTTCCTCTGTGCTGCTCGGTGTCCCGGAAAAACTGTTACTGCTGGTCGCACATGGTTCCAAGGGGTTCTTTCATGGTATGAAAAAACGCTGATATTGCAAATATTTGTTTTCTCCCTGTCATATTTTCTACTTTTACGATACATGGTCTGTACGTTTTCGGCACACATTACGTGATCTTACATTTTATTCGCTGTTTCAATCACTGTTTCTACAAAATAAAACTTTTCTATCGTAGGAACTTTATATCGACTGCGTCATAACTGACTCTGTTTCGGATTGTAGAAAAATATCTTCTTTTCCATTAATTATTAATACTAGAAACATATAAATGTCGTATAATTCTAACTTTCCGCAAAGAAGAAATAACGTATTAAGAATTAAGACCAGTTCTGCCGAAAATAAATACGTTTATAGTTTGGTTATTTAATAATTTGTTAATGTACGATGCTACGTACATTTACGATATTACACGTTTATACATTTAACGCAATAGGGTTAAATCGTTTAATTTTGCTATTTTTCTCCGATTAAAGTTACTCTTGTAACGAAAGTTATTAAAGAGGATTTAATAACGCGTAAATGCAGGAAGATGATACAAATCTAACTGAATGGCGAAAGGAATAACGATGAGAAAAGAATTGCTCTTTTCAGTAGATTCGGTGAACCGTGAATACGTTACGCGTGAATCGTCGATATGAAAGAACGCATATGGGATAGCTGAAAATTTTATTCACTGACCTGTCATCGAATACGTCCCTTAATATCGGACGATTTCCATAAATTGATCTTGTTTGATAACAAATTTCCTTACGTTCGTTCCTATTACGCACTTCCTACCTATATATTAGGTTGTCCGAAATGTTTCTTTCGTTTTATAAGGAAATAATAAACGCACAATGTTTTTTGTTTTATATTAGTTTATTGAATTATGCGCGAACATAATAATAGAAATAGAACGAAATGGACCTAATTCAATAAAATAATATAAAACAGAAATTGTTGTTCATCTATTATCACCTTATGAAACGAAAGAAACTTTTCGGACAACCTAATACACGTATGAAAGAAGCAAAAACTTGGCGTAGGATTAGCTAGAATTTGGCAAACAAAACTTGCGCAGAATCACGTCACCGCGTTAATGTTTAGTACAGCTTGGCACGAATATTTACTTTCTGTTACGGTATTATTACACAGGAATTCACTTATGAATTGTGTTTTCAAGTAGTAAAATATCGATGATCAATTCGTGGAAATTTAAACGCTGCACTGATGATGGTTCCACTTTAATTATTTTCTCAATATAATATAATTCCGCGAATATTCGAAATACGTCAGATAACTAGGTCAAATTAATAGCAACTGGTTACCTTTCTCGATTGTTACGGTGATATTGATTTATGTCTTAAGCAAGATAGGCACATATTATTTTTATTCAGAAACCTCAATGAATAATTAATAATTTAAAAAGTATTACTTTACGATAAGTATTCTTATAGGTTGTTTCACTTTTTTAAATCGATACCTTACGCAATTGTTTGTATACTAAAACCAATCTTGTGTCATACATTTTCATCCGTCGTCTAGCTTTTACAGAATTTTAAACAATTATTGTAGAAAATGATCTATTGAAAATAACGCTCTTCGATTCCATTCAAGAAGCTTTTTATTTGTCACATTTGCGATTCATCGAACATTTCACCGCTATATTCTTCATCCTTGTCGAAAATAACTAAGCTTCGATAGATTAGGTACACCATCGATGATCGCTACATTATTCATTTATCAATGCGGAATTTTCAGCAATGCCCGATACTATATATGTAACGAAGCATATAGTAATAACGGATATTCCATCTACTCACACTTTCATGTCGGTCGGCGATCGAATAGGATAAATATCCAGCACGAAGTTATTGAAAGTGCGAATTATTGAATGTAGAACGCTAGTGAACACGAAGGTTATTGATTGCCCTGTGAAACCGAAACCGACGAGAATTTGGTTGCGCGATATTGTCAAGTGGCGAAAATGCTGGGAACCCAAACACGGGCCAGAGGACTGATCGAGTTTTTTCACTTTTTCACCGATCATCGCGTGTCCATTCGAGCTTCGTTTCGGTTATGTTTGGCCACGGTAACGACCGATCGCCGCGCCTGTATTATTTCATTCGAACGAATGCTTCCCGTGGACAATGTATTTGCGATCGATCGTTATGCGCGAAAAGGCTAATTTAATTGAAATGTTGCGTGAAAGAATATTTCGCCTGCAATTGCATGCAGCTTACCTTTTTCCTGCCAATTATTCTAATTGAACGTTTGGCTAACGTTGCCAGCCTATTGCTTTAAGCATTCTTTTTCTTTCTAATAACGAAATTAGATCGTTACACGTATAGAAGCATCATGGAATCTCGATAAAAAAGTATCGAAAATTAAGATTTACAGAGAACATGCATTTAAACAAAATGTACGATAGTACGTTTCGTTCGTTAAGCTCGTATTTAGCAAAAAATTAATTACACACTGCAGATTGTGCCCCCCTTGAAACCGTCCACTTCCTGTCGAAATTATTTTTTTATATGGCGAACAATCTAGCAGTAATTTGCGTTTATAGATTGAAATTGGACAACCTGTATATCTAGAAAATCGTAGCTTCGATTCCTCGATGATGATGGAGAAACGAACGCAATATGGAAATCGCAAACGAGCCTGAATTATTAAATGGAAAATACGATTGTGAGTTTGTGAGTATTGGACGTAACGATGGAAGAGGGGCGAAACGAGCATTGTCGAAAGCGCAATTACGTCTCCGTAATTGGCGTTTTCACGTGACACACGGGCCTAACTAAGACACGTATTCACGGTGATTCCTTAGCTGCATAGAGATACCATTTGCGCGATCTAATCTGGACGGAAAATTGGCTTCTGCTCGCAGCTTAGCAACTACATTCGATGCGACGGTTTGACGTGAAATTTAGGAAAATCTAATTTACCGAGCCGGAGCGCGCCAGAGAGATCGTGATAGCTACCCTCATTGTTTTCGAATAAACGTGTTCGGGGATTTAATCGTGCGGTAAAACTCGGACGAATGAACCTCTGATGATTTCGGCCGTCCCTTGCTTTATTTATGAAACAATTACCTATTGTTAATTGTGTTTTAAACGGTTGCCCGATCGATCGTTAAAATGTTCAATGTTTTCTCGTGATTGTATAAAAACATTCACCCAAAGTTGTTCAGTCGTTTAAACCGAAAAATAAAATGTACATCGCGAACTGTGCAGTTTAAATTGTAAGATTAAGTGGAACGTTTTACTACGAAGTCCTAAAAGATTACAAAGAGAAAAGTATTAATTCGTCGTATTTCTTTAATTCTTAAAAATAATTCTCATACATATTTACCACATATATAATCGATCAATCGTTTCCTCTAATAATTCGGGTCAAATGTTACAGTCTGCTATGAGACCAACAGGTGTCGTGACGTTTATTTAATTAGATGTAAGTACATTTATCTTTTAACATTTTCACGATACAAGCATCGCTATTCACAATCGGTATCTTTTAACCTGGAAGTTTAATTAAAATTGCTTCTCTCGGAAAGTAAAAATAGGCCAAATAAAAGACAAAAGCTAACGTTTCTATCAATTCACGTTCCTTCGTTGTCGAGGATAGAATGCACCGTTTTCGCTCGAAGCTCCTCAAACCTGAAGATAATCGATTTCCGAGATTCGATAAACACAGGCGACTGGAACCGATTCGAGATATCAACGCACGAAACACTAAGATACTTGGTGATCGTGTAAAGGACAGATTCGATTTTACCACAGACCACAGGACGCAAATTCAAATTATACAATGACGCCCTATTCAATTCATTATTCGTTTAGAAGCGGCCAGCGGCGAAACTTTGAAACGTCACGTTGCGATTCACAACGGTTAATCGACGAAACTTTCGAGAATTGAACGTCTGAAATTCAGGCTATTACACTAAGTGTTTTCTTCGTGGCACGTGCGAATTGCGGAAACGAATTACCCGAATTTCACTCGATAACGAGACAATGCAAATTTATCCCGTTCGCTAATGTATCACCGTGCACTTTCCTCTCCTTCCAACAATGTTTTTGAGGAGACGCCTGAGCAAAACGCTTTTTCCGTTCTAAAGATTTCTTTCGCCAGTGATTCAGCGACCCACGTTGCTTCCTTCTTGGCGAAGAATTTTTGCTACATGTCCGCTTCTGCACTGTTGCAGCGTTTTAATTAAAACCTATAAAAATCGAAGTTTAGTTGAGATTAACGATTGAGAATTAAAGTTTTCAAGAGAATAGTCCAATACTGATCCAACGCTAAAATTCTAGCAAGATTTGGAAATGGTAGATGAAGCAATAGAAATTAAGGAAACTGTGAAGTCAAATCTTTGGAGAGAATGGCCCGATATCGAAGGAACGGAAAAAGCAATAGAAGTCAAAGTTGAGTTGCGATAGAAGAAAAATTCAGATTTTGAAAGGAACAGTCCGATATTGAGCTAATATCTGGATTTGTACCGCGTTTAAAAAGTAACGCAAAAAGCGATAGAAATCAAAGTTTGCTTAAAATTGAAGATTAAAAAGTAAGCTTTTGTAGAGAACAGCCCAGCATTGTTTGAATACCGGAATTTTAACGAGATTTAAAAGTAACAGAGAAAGCAATTAAGAGATTAAAGAGGCCTCGTGCAACCCGTAAACTATCGGTTTGTAAAGAATGAGTTCTATCGTAGGTAAAGCTCAATGGTTTGACAGATTTGGATGCGGCGATGTATGTGGTGAATAATTGTACCGTGTTAATTTGACAGGCTTTGGGACACTAAACCCTAGAGTTTTCGTACGTTCGTAGAACGTAAAAATATTTTGTATACTGTTAATGTATACTGTTTAAGTTTTAGAAATACCAGGCATAATGTAACATCGATCGCTGTGAGATTGGAAAGCAAAGAAACAAAAGGAAATAAACCGCGAGGAAGAAGCAAAGAGCACTAATAGTACCGAGTACATTCACGATGTTGATTTCATGTTTAATTCACACAGTGAAGTATCTGAATGCGAGCTCGGTCGTGCTTTGCAATTTTTTAACATCCATTATTTCTCTGGGAAATCCTGAAGTTCGCGCGGTGAGAAGAAATATCGGCGAACGCAGTTTGCGTTAACGGTTTCCAATAAGGCGGATGATAAATATTAAATGTTATCTACTGTGATGCTTTAACAAAAAGAAATTTGTTCGGACAATAATTTCAAATTGCCTTTGTATAAGAAACGCGTGCCGTGATTTTCAACCTGATCCCGTTCATCTCGTCGTGATTTTCTGCCAGACGATTTGTTTCTTTCACGTTCCATGTGTTGGATTTCCAGCAATAGATCAAACGACGTTGATTCGTGGTCGATTTCGAACGAAACTGTTTGCTCGTGTTTGCAGACACTGTTCTTTAATACCAGTTAGGCATATGTAATATTCCTTGAGTAAATCTTTACAGACATTGTTGGCAGACAAGTTACATTCCGTTTATTTTAATACGTGAAATATTTAGCTTACGAGTTATATATCTTATAGTTTTTCTAATCTTTGAAAATATAGAAACGTGATACGCGTGGAAGCTGTCTGATTGCATGGAAGAAATTTAACGAAATATTTGCATTTAATAATGTTTACTCGTATCTCTCTGAATATAATTAAAATAATGGAACCTCGATAGACATTTATTTCACCCGAAATATTATAATAAATATTTTGCTTTGAACATTTTGTGTTTCCGCGTGTTACGCGTTCTATACATCTCTGCATATTTACATTGCGCATAAGCGTATAAACGTCCACAGTCAAGTTGTAATCCAATCTATTAGTTTGTGGGGATGTAAACGTAGCCGTAATGTATAAATTCAATTAAAATTTCTCGTTGAATCGATTCTAATGAGAATTGGAATGATCGAAATGTTTTCGAATGTGCTTGACTGAGAAGGCACACGTGTTTGTCGCGTGATGCCACACGATAGCATAACGAGGAAATCCTGACCACTTGGAACAGAATAGCGAGAATTTCCTATTTTCTGAAAATAACCGTTCACCGACCCACTTTTCCAGAAGACGCGATGTATCGTTCGAGAAATGTTTCACGCTAGCGTTGTTGTAAATGTATTTTTGAGGGGAGCGTAGTTTCGAAACAGAAATCGATTCTGCGAGTCATTCAACGGTAAATTTCAATCTCAGCGTAGTACGTAGTGTACAGCGCGATGCATTTAAATATTTGAAACATTTTCAGAACAAATTGATATCTTTTATTTATTCATTCGACAGAGAATAAATTCTACTATTAATACGAAAGCAGAAAGATATGTTTTATATTCGATATATCAATTTTCGTCTTTTCTGTTATTTTAATGTATCGTCTTCCAAGAATATTAACTAATATGTTTGTTTTCAAGTGTAATGCGATCATCGTCCGTATTTTTACATTTGTTTTCGTTCTTGAGATTATGAATAAACGAAATCAATGATCTTAGCGCCATCTATTTCATATACTTTCTGTTTTTTAACTTGGTTATGGTCGATAGGTATGCTTCTACAGTTGCTTGGGATCTGTAGAATGGCGTAGAATGATAGAAGATGTAGATTAGAATTAATTAGATGCTGGGGCTACTTAGACGTTTTAGTATATTCCGAAACTTATTACGTAAACATCGACGCAACATTTCGTTAGCAGTTTTTATTTTCAGTCAATTTACGTTGTTATATTCCCTTGTTTAACGTGGGATTGCGCTAAGGGAATCTTCAAGACTTTCTCAATATTGTTTCTGTTATTACTCCTTTTCCCAGCTAAATCTGATAATTCGACAGAATTTACGATACAGAAGAACACTATTCTTTTTCGTGTCTCGAAATTGTACAGTGGATTTTTATAAAATATCTATTGCTTTGACAAATTTCTTGTACCTTGATCAGTTACATCGTTATAATGTTATAAAAGGCAACAACTTCGTTTAATTTATACTATAAATTTAGCTTTTCGGTGATGTCGCCGGCCCATGCTAGTAACACTGCTTGGTTCTTAACGAATTTGATTTACAAACTAACGCAATAAATTGTGAGAATTTTAAATTACTAAGAAGCTGTCGTTCTTTTACAACAGCGAACTGCATCTGTGCGCAACAAGATATGAAAGCTCGAAAATATTCGTAAATATTCGTTGGTGAATTGCACGAGGGAAAAGAGCGACAAGAGAGACGCAGAGAAAGTTGTAGAACCGTCGACATGAATGGTAACTCTCGCACATTTTTAATATCCGTAGTATTAAGAAAGTTTCAATTTTAAAGGGGTTTCCGCGGGTGCGAGAAAAAAGAGAACTGTTCACGAAGCTCCGTTATATTCCGTCGTACCTTGAACTGCATTCAGTACGATTTAAAAGTTCCTCCATCGACTGTGCCGGTAACAAATTACCCAGGAGCCCTGCGCTATCCTATGGAATTTAAAAATGTAAATGAATTAGCGCGAGATTGCACGAATACATAAAGCCGAGTTGTCGACTGAATAATTGGAGGTAATTGCAACGGTCCGAAGAGAGAAAAGACGAGAGAAAAGTTTCTTCGCAAGGAAAGAGTTCTCCGCTTATGCGTTCTTATTAAATTTTCTCAATGGGCCAGGTTTCTGTTGTCCGAAGGAAAATTTGCGACATTTGCATAATTTCTTAAACAAACGGTACGACCTCTATTAGCGCGATAATGTAATTTGCTCATGATTCGATGAGTTTTCGTTAGGCACATTGTGTTTAATGATGGGCCACATGGTAAATATAATAGTTCGTGAAAATTCGGTTAATTTTTAGTATTTTACAAGTACAGTATTAGTATAATGTTATCAGTGTAATTATAATTGTATAGTACAGTGACTGTTAACAAAGGATATAAAACAATTATAAACAATAATAAACAATAAAAATGAAAAAAATAGCCTGTACGTTTAAATAATCTTAACAAAATCTTAGCAATAATATATTTTACTATTTAACATATATACGTTACGTTATTAAATAATTAACTTAATCATCATTGCACTAGGGGGGAGAATGAATTTCCTGAGTAACTTTGAGCAGGTGTATAAATCCTTGCTTGTGAATTCACAGTGCGAAGTATAATGTTGCTTCGTTCTCTGAACTTTTTAATACTCTTTCGCGTCGAAGTACAAATTGCATTTTCTTCTAGCGCGCACATAATCCGTGTAAAATAGTACTGTTAGAGAGACTCGCCCGCACTGCTACAAATATGTCCCTTTCTTTTTGCTCGTCCTTGTTGAGACAATTAAACCACGTAGTAACGTTATGCGAAATTTAAAATTCCACGTGTGAAAAGAAGATCCAAGGCAGAAGATTTTTATATCTGTTCCTGGACTTAATTCTATGATACTCGTTTAGTGCAGAGTTAATTGCGAATTTGTCTGTCACGATTATCGACTGTAATTAGGTATATCGCTTAATGTCTTCGAAGGAAAGATACTACGATACATTTGCGGAAATAGCTTGTCATTAAGAGCAACGACGGCCAACGATAGAAAAATATTAAAATTTTCACGATTTTTCTATTTACCAAGATCAAATATAATCTCTTGACTAACATAATAAATATACCTTATTTTTTGCTTAACTTCTACAATTTCTGTAATAATATTATGTTACAAAGATACACACGCTGTAATAACGTTTCTTAAACATATGTAATAAAATATGACAATCTCTACAATACCATTTGAGTGGCAGAAACGACTAACAAACAAGTAACTCGTTCTAATTTTGTAAATCGTCTTGAACGATTAGTATCAAAAAATTCTTTATTTTAATCTGTATCGACAATTCTAATCTAATCTAGCTTCTATATTACATTAGCCACGCGAAAGCTCGAATGGTAATTTCGAATGGGCGATAAATGAACGGAATCTCGTTGACGTTTACGTGACGCGACTGTTCGTACACACATTGGAAGTGTCGCGTTACGAGGGAAATAAAGTTTTAATGGATGACACCGGGTAGGAGTTTGCGTTTCAAGCGTAATTAAATAAAACGCAGTATCTGGATCAACTTGTCCGCGGCAATAGCGACAAATTGTTTAATTATAACTGTTCGTCTACGGTCACCGACCGAAAAGTTTCTCGAGCTGCAGATGCAGATGCGGTCAACTTCCGGCTCGGAGTTAGCACGCCGCGACTGCCATTTGTTTGCGTAGACAGAACTTACCGCGTGTACACCGGGTGTCAATAATTTCTGCCGGCTACGCGTTTCAATGCAATTCGTGTACAACTTCTAATACGTACGTGTTACCGGCAACTTAGGTGATTTGCAACGAACTATGGAGTTATTGTATTAATCTGAAATTCAAGAGAACACGAATTCCTTGTAACTGTTCGATAGAACGTTTTGGTTAGATCAAGCGAGAGAACTCTCGCTCTTTCGCCATATCAGTAAAATTTACAAACGATAGTTTGAACCAGAGCTCGTTCGCCGTTTGGCTATCGCTGGTCGAATAAAAAACGAGCCAACGCGTGCGAAGCTTCGTATAAATTAGACCGAACATCTGAAACAATCGAGCAAGCGTTTTTAGAGGATTCTTAGAGTACTTTCGTGTTACTAAATTTTTGTTAAAATAAAAGAGCGAACATTCGCTTGGTCTAAACTCAGCGTTTAATGGAATCGAATCGACTAACGATTTAATTTGTCCATTGACGTTTACGTATATCCATAGAGATCTCGCGTTTCAACGTATGAAATTTTGAATGATATTTGGGTTGCGGTGACCTCGCGCAGTTGAGAAAGCGCGGCCAAGCCTGGAGATTTACGAAATGAAAATTAATTTCTCGCGAGAGAAGAGAAAAGAAGATGAAAAAAGGAGAGAGGGAATTCATTTTTGCGATGAGCAAACGAGTGGCAGTGGTTTCCATCCGCGCGACATTCTTTGACGTTGTTTTTGAACGCGACACAGCTTTTTGAACTTAACGCTGTTTTCAAACGGAACGTATTAAGCTGTTGCCACGAAACTGTGTCGACTTAGCGCGGTGGCAAATTAAAAATTTATTTCCGCGTATCCTCACCGAGCACGGATCGAGTTTTAGCGAGTGCGGAGCAAAGGAATTAATTGTACAATGTCTTGTCGTTTGCAGACAAATTAATTAGCCGATGGGTAATCCTCGATGAGGAGTGAGACGATGCTTTCTCGAAATTGTAAGAACAGCGTATAAATAGAAAAAAACTTGTAAAGTATAGCTGTGTAAACGTATAAAAAGTATTAATATTGCGTACATACAATTATTATACGCTATATATATATACTACAAATATACAAATAAAAGAAATATCACCGAGCATTTCGATCTTTGTACCTATCACATATAAAAATGATATATTATTAAAAAGTGTACACAACTGCTCACATAAACAAGAGATTAATTATTGTATCGTTTTAAATCCTCAGTTAGATGTTGAAACACCGATACACCATTACTTGGAAATTTCATTAAACTCGCAAAGATGTAATCCTATGCCAATTGCATAAGGAATACGAGTTTGAAGTAACTTTTCTGCAAAGTGAAAATTGCAAAAGTACAATAGTTTGAATTTTTATCCCACGTTAGCATCGGGGAATAACTGAATTTCGTCTAAGATCGAGGTCGTACGAAATCGACCGACTCGAATGGAGGCAATTAAAAACACCGGGACCACCGCTGTTTCGAGCTTATCAATGCCGTCAACGGAGAAGTTTAAATGAAACAAGTTTTTGGTTAGGCAGAGTAATGCGTGCCTTATGTAACTTCGGCTCCATCCCTCGTGGGGCCAGCTCGTTTCGCAGGAAGCGTTTACTGCAGACGGAAATAATTACCCTTGCCACGGGTTCACACGATAATAATAATTAAGAACGGACTTTTCACGTCCGACACTGGCTCTCGTTGTTTTCTAGATTCAACACTGTCGACCGGCTCGAGTCTTAAAATCACACGAAATACTCGAAACCTGAACGTGTCTTTCTCTTTTCTCGGAAATACGAGGATTTTTCTTTCTTCTTGTAAATGCTGTTTTGAATAAATAGTTTGTGTTAATCTTTTATTCTGTTAGTCTTTTATTCCGCCAAACTCGATACTACGATTTGGTAAAATGATGGAATTTGTATGTATATAAATTGTTGTTCTGGTGAAGTTATTGTTTCTAGATCATAATACTCGGAATGAAGGATATTATATATTTTCACAAACACGTATTATTTCATATATTATCTCACGACGTACGTAACACGAACTTCGCTAACTTTTATATTTAGTTTTTATTCGGCATGAATCATAATTGTTCTCAGAAAACAGAGGTAACATAAATTCCACATATTTAGTAACTCCCCCTTGGTTCTATTTTCCGTGATGTCAAGTCTGCAGAGTATTCTTGGTCCTAGTGACCAAGTGAGTTAGGTGACTCACGAATGATACGAATAATTCGTTTCACTTCTGTCCTACAGATAATAGAAATCGATATATACCAACATTATCGTATCGTATATCAAAATTATCAACAACAAAAAAAAAAAAAAAGAAAAATGTTGGTGATTATCAACATCTTATAGAAATTCGTCGATGACTTTGTTATTATAAATATGCAAGACCAAACTGCGGATTTTTATGAATTTATGGAAAATTTGTAGATTATTTTTTAAATTATTTATTTATTCGTAAGAATATGAATTTGCATAAATATCCGCAGTCCGTACATCGTAAACGATTAATTTTCAATTTGTGTCAATTTCCTTCTATAATTATTTCGTATACACGTGATCGTTGCAGCAAAGTAATTAAAAGGTGGCCGTCAATTAACAGCTGCCCGTTAAAACAGCATAAACTTTCAACATACTGAAAACAGTTTGGTCGATTTAACCGCGATGTCTCTAATTTAGTCGCGATGAGGATCGTCCTTGAAAGTTTGCTTTGGTCCGATTCGCATCGTGGTTTTCGGCTACGGAAGAAACAATTAACGCGAATGCTACCCGTGTGACTAATAATTCAGCCATGGCATGACTCACGGAAACCCATATAATGCTTTTAGGCTGTCGCTGCTCAGCTCGGGGGAAGCAATTTTAGTTGAATTAAATTCAACCATGGTTTTGCTCGAAAACAGTTCGTTTCTTGCAATTTGGTTATTTACTATGACCGAAATAAAACAATAGGTGGATGGATTTTATATTTATTGTTTTGAAGTATATATCAAACGGAATGTATTTATTATTGTTTTTTAAATAATAATATTTTTATTTTATTTCTTTCATAGAATTTAGTTGTCTGTTAATACATGCCCAATAACGTGTATTTTATGCTATATTGCTTATTTGTTTTAATTGAGCGGGGACACTGTACTTATTCAAATGATTAAACATTGATGAAGCGTGTTTTAAATATAATACGAATATGCAGGGTGGTTGGTAACTGGTGGTACAAGCGGAAAGGGGGTGATTCTACGCGAGAAAGAAAGTCGAAAATATAGAATAAAAATTTTTCGTTTGAGGCTTTGTTTTCGAGAAAATCGACTTTGAATTTTCGCTCGGTACGCGTGCGGTACGTTATAACGGATCTCACTGTAGATCGTTGTCTCGATGGAAAAATTTAAAAAAAAAAAAAAATGGAAAAGAAAGAATTTTTATTCTATATTTTCGACTTCTTTTTTCGCGTAGAATCATCCCCTTTCCGTTTGTACCACCAGTTACCAACCACCTTGTATACGATGGAATTTACTAGATTTGGTAGCGTATTTATATACAACATGTATTATTACATAAACATGAAAATTTTTAAGTAGTGGAAAGCAATTTGTGTACTTCAGCGTTCGCTGCGATGCGGAACACGTATACCTCGTAACAAACCATCTTCCTCGGGGGCCTCTGTTTTATATTTCCGTCATTTTTTCATATTTCTCGACGAAATGAACACTAATTGTGCTTTCGCGGAGTAAAGTAACACAATATAGTGAAAAATCCTTGGGAGCTTATTCGTCCTGTAGTGCCAACGAAGATAACTATTCGTTGTACAGCGCTTGTTCACATGCCTCTAAGAACGAGGCAATGTCTTTTTTCGTTATCGATTTATTATTCTCATTGTAAAAGAAAAAGTCAAATATTGTCTACTCTTAGCTACGATCATATTTATTATTGCATTGGAATAAACGTCATATACTTCATTATATTGTAATATATTTCATAAATCTTCCGAATAGCATAGTGCAAATGAGTATGGGGTTACGGTAGTCTCGTATCGCCAAATACCAAAATACAATACGGCCATTCAATCAAAATTGCTACGGGACACTGTTGACCCGTATGGCCAAATAGGAAAGTCCATCACGGGATCTGTTTGTCCCGCATCGCCAAATAGGAGAGTCCTTTAAAAAAAACTGTCACAGCGAACGTGTTGGAAGAAGTGGCTGCAATTTTTTCAACAAAGTTTGGAGTAAAATCAATTTGAAATTCGATTCAATTGAATTCGTTCGAATTATGTTTATCTCTCGATTAATTCACCTCCATTAATCTGTAATCTGTAAACGACGAATCGACGAACAATTCAACGAAAGAATTTATCATTGTTTGGTCAAAGAATCAAACTCTTTTAGAAAAGAATTTCGGTAAAAATTTGCTGGATAATTTATGATACGAAATGACGGAAGAATTAATTGTGCCAAAGTGTTTCCGTGCTCTTGCTGTCACGAACATCAGGCTGCATCTTTCCTCATTTTTCTTATTCCGGCGTGAGCATCCGAATATAAGATTTTAAATAGTTCGCGTGGAAAATGACCCTCGCTTCTTTATGAAATTGCTCCACGATCGAATTTTACGAATTTAAATCGTTTGAAGGAGATAAATCTTATCGATCGTAGAAATAAAAACAGAAGATCTTCCCTGAAACTAAAAGTATCTGGTACAAAAGAACAAAATCCACCTTGCTCAGCCCCTTGAGAAATACAAATGCACGTTTAGTTTTACTCAATCGATGTATATTGTCAAAAGATACAATGAACATTGTTATGAATAAATATTCCTAAGTGTATATAATCCTCTGATGAATAACTAGCCTTAATGGCTATGTATCTATATTACTTGTTTCAAAAAATACAAAATAATTATGCTCTTTAAATCTGTCCGAGATCATCCGCCGAAGATATACCTTAAAATATACCAATACTACTATTCTCCGTGAAATGATCTATAATCTATCCATTGTCTCTATTATGTACAGATAAAACGAAGATAAAATACGAAATAATAGAACAAACTATTACACCGTGTACACATTCATCTACGTAATAATTTCCTAAACTCAATCCGACCAAAAGCCAAAGCTCACGATGAAAAGGTATCGCATCAAATACCCAATATTTCCTTAATTCGCAAGTAGCCAATTCTTTCTTCTTTTTTTTTCTTTTTTTTTCTTTTCATGAACGAGACCGAACAAAAGAGTCGCATCGAAACGAATACCAGTTCGATTAGAGAAATCCTGCAGCATCGCCAGAAGCTCGCAACAAAGATTACAGCACCCAGTATCGGGAAACGATCCTAACGGAGTGGCCGTTAATTATCCCCCAACCGAATGTTCCGCCGCTTGCTAAATATAAAACTTAACAAAGGACCAAATATACTCGAATAACCGGACAAAACACGACCGGAGTAGCTGGTGTTCGAATAATTGGGTCGAATAATTGGGTTGGAGAACTCGGGAATAACATAGCGCCGAGGTGAAATTTTGTTGGTGCGCGCGCACTCCTCTTATACATACGTATACAGAACGCGCGAACGTGCTGCAAACGAGCACGATTACAGAACAAACATTCGAGTGGCCTGCAATTGCGGCTAAATTGATACGATGGTACATAAGGACGTGGTTATCTGATACGGAGCGGCTGGAGTTTTCATTTTTACGCGGCGCGAATCGAGTAGAGAGAGGTCGGCTGGCTGGCTGGATGCCAAGTTTATTCCTGTATTTCGAAGTTTCCGAAACTGTGATTGACCCCGGCGTGTAATGTGTTATTATACACGGTCGGTCGTGTAGAGAGAATATCGATGGGCTTTACGTTCGTCGAATATCGAACGCGACTCCGGCCCCGATATCGCGTTCAACTTTCAAAGTAATAGTCGCATTATTCGACACGCGCGGCGTTTCCTGCTCTATGAACCTCGGGTAAAGATGTTTCGCATCGTCGACGAATCTTTCCACCGATATTAGCCCTTAAAGGTTGTTATCGGTGAAAGTTCATCTTACGGAAATTTTATTTTGACATTATCGTTCGACGATATTCGTAACTCTTGTACCGTTTGACTTTCTGTGAATTTTTAAAACAAATAGAATCCATCGGGATAAAATTTCTCCTATGATAGCACTAACGTTATTTCCTTTAATGATAGCTTTTCGGTTGAACAATTAACTCTCTTGTGTTTTATGGAAATAATTATACTTCCATCTAAATAGAAGACGAAATTAATTTTGCTAAAAGTGCTTGAATATTCTTAATAATCGTGAAAGTAGAGAATCTAAAGTTTATTATTTTGCTAGGTTTAGTAGCCTTAGCGTTGAATTAAAGGCTGCAAAGAAAGTTATAAATGTAAAAGTACAATATGGAAACGGGATTTCAATCAACTCAACAGTCTTCGTACTAAAAATGCTTATTAAAGGCTTCCATGCTTCCATTTAATATTTCCTACCGCAACAGCAAGCATTTCTCCAAGGCTTTGGTATATTCAACTGTGTTTCATTCGATAAAACTGTCGAACGCATTCACTTTAACCGATAATATTATACTTTACAGCCGCTAAGTGTGAACGCTTTGAAAGAACACAAAATATGTGTCGCGACATGCTTTATTTCCGTGAGAGAGGCGGCGAAACGTCAATGAAAAGGTTTCCGCGAGCTATGCACACCATATCCATAAATATCTGGCTTCGACAGTGGCGAGACAGAAATTTCCCGCGATAATATTGCTTAGATCAATTCAAGCGAGGACAAAGTCGAAGGAAATTTTTCTTTTTATTTTTTAGGATAATCCGTTTCCTAATGCACCCCTCTGTGGCCATAAATTGACGCGAAAGAATGTTATCGATATGGACTTTAGGGAAGAAACTTTACTTCTTAAAACGTGGAATAATATATGGAATAGAAAATACTGTACGTAAAAAGTTCCATACAAAATTTTTCATAAATATTTTATACGATTCAAAGACAAAAAATAACGAATGATTTTCTGAAACTTTGATAAAAAGACTGTATTCGATCTATTTGGCGTTACTAGTAGAGTTGTGGAGGATTAGTCGTTATTAGGTTGAGCGGAATAACGAGAGCGAAATATTGCTGTCGCAATCCGTCAAATATATTTTTGAATAAATAAATAAATAAATAACAGACGAATTGTGAGTCGTTGGTACAAATATAAGTTGCGGAATAAATACCCGATAAATACTCAAAGAAACTCTGTAGATCACTTCGATACTTGTTTACACGTTGATGCCCTTCGACATTGTTCGATAACTCTCTCGCTCCTGATCGCGTCCGTTTATTTATACTGCTCAGAGGAGAATCGGAAAATTTGAATTCGTCTACGTTTGACGGTTGTATGTAGCGGCGACATTGTTTTACCCGGAGTTCATTTGTTCTTACATTACTTGTAACCTAACGGTCTTGATACTCCGAGGCAAAACAACAACAGGATTTGAGTTGTCCTGACTCGTGTGCCGCTACATCACCCCTCTTCCAATGTTAACGTTTTTATTAAACTTTTAAAATATCTACAAAGTTTCTCTTGTCGTTGTTATTTTTTATTATCGATACACACGATCCGACGATCTACGACGCCTAACCGAAACCTGCCTGGAACCAATCGGGAAAACGTGCTATCCAAGTAGAAAAGAGGGCCGAAGCAAGGGTTGGCGCTTCCATATCGATGATGGGAATGGTTTCGGGCCAACGCGAGAAACGATCGATACACGTTAGATAATATCGATAACCTTGTGAATATGGCATGACGATAATGTCCACGTGTATGTGTTCGAACCGGCCTGCTAACGTTTTGAACGTTCCGACTTGCGAGGATACGTGCCTGGTGACTTTGCAGCGTTGACACGGTATACACTGCCGCGTCCAAGTTCGACAATGTTTATTAATAGACGGCCAGACGAAACGCGTTGTCACCAATTTTTGCGTAGCACGTATTCCCGGATGGAAAAGTCCATGTAACGACTGAAATACGGCGCGACGTAACGGTTCCGGTACGTACGATCGCGGGGTTTCGTTTGTGAGATTACAATAAATTCCGACATCCTGATCGGGAAATCGTATTTTTTTCAATCGTATTTTTTCAATTTTTATTTTTTCAAATAAAGCCGGACTTAATGATTTTGCGTAGCTCGGTATCGTCCTCTTGCGCTGCGGCTAATGTTTGATGATCGACGAAATTCTACGAGATTTATAACGACTCCATATTCGTCGAGGCCTTTGAACAAAATCCGCAAGTGTTCGCGGTGTCGTTCTTCGGTATCGGACGCGATTAAAAAATCATCAATATAAGCGTAGACGAAATCGAGGCCTCTCGTGATTTCGTCCACGGATCTTTGACACGTTTGGGCGACGTTTCGAAGCCCAAACATCATGCTAGTCGCTTCGAACAGACCGAAAGGTGTAGTAATCGCGGTTTTCGGTACGTCCTCCAACGCGATCGAAATTTGATGGTAAACGCGAACGAGGTCAATTTTGAAAAAGATGTGCTTACCATACAGATTCTGCGCGAAGTGCTCTATGTGCGGCGGTGTGTTCCTATCTGGAATGGTACGGGCTTTCATTGCCCGGTAGTCGCCACACGGTCGAATTTCTCCGTCCTTCTTGGGTACGATGTGTAAGAGTGATGCCCACGGGCTTCGCGATGGCTGCATTACGCCTTGCTCGATCATGACTTCGAATTCCGCCTTCGCCAGCTTGAGGCGTGGACTGGAGTTCCGGGCGTCGTGCAGATATGATGCTGCACACCATGCCTTACAGAATTTCGCCGGAAGACGAGCGGTCGCGTTAAAGCAGGGAATTCCGATAATAATCTGTGGTACGGTGATCCCTCCTCGATGGTCCTGATGGATCCTACGTCGGCCGAGACGGCGAATCCTCTGGTGGACAGCTGCGTGGTCTTGTCCAGTAGCCGTTTGTTTCACGGGTCGACGAGTAACCCGTAATGGCTCAGAAAATCGACACCGATGATGGGCGTTTTCACGTCGGCTACCACAAAACGCCACTTGAAATCTCGACGCAGGGACAGATCGAGAGACAAGGTGATAGTCCCATATGTCGCGATACGGCTTCCATTCGCCGCGAACAGTTCGTAATCGTTTTGTGCTCGGGTCCACGTACCCGGGTGGTGTCCGCACCAGTGTCTATTAGATAAGCGACATTCGTTCGCTGGTCCCAAATAAAAATGCGGCGGGTTCCCAAGCCGTCGACGTTCGTCGCGTTTACGGACGGCTGGACATGTTTCCCTGCTTCCACCTGCACGCGGATCTACATTTTCGCGCACGTTCGCGGTACAACGCGTGGTTATAACAAAGACCGTCTCGGGATCTCGAACGACGGCGACATCTTCCGGGTGAGCGTGAACGTGCTCGTCAATTCTCGAATAAAATTGCTTCATTTCTTCGCGAAATGCGCTGATAAAATCAGCCGATCCGACGTTTTGTACCTCTCGACTGCTAACGGCTGAGATGCCAGACGCGCGCTGGTTACTTCCAGTACAGGCTTCCTCCACTCTATCCGCGGCCTGAATTAGTCTTTCCGGTTTTGTGTCGTCGATCACCGCCAAAACATGCCGTATGCGATCGGGTAGCCGGTTTTTCCAGAGAGTGAGGATAAACTGCTCCGACGCGAAGGGACTGGCGAGTTTCTTCAGGTCGTGGTAGAATTGGGACGGCTTCCTGTTGCTCATTACTTCGTTTTCTATCAGCCTCTTTACCCGTTCGCTGTCGGACTCGGCCAGGCTCCGTATTAGCTCTTCTCTTAACCGGTCATACTGTTCGCCGGCCAGGAGATCCAACGCGATATCCTCAATTCGCTCTAAATACTCCGGCTCGAGGCACCCGAGCAGGGCGGTGGCTTTTTCTTCGTCATCCTTGACTCCCGCTGCCGCGAGCTATCTGTCAAATAAAGAGACCCAAAATACGATCTTCTGCGGTGGCACGCGGATTGTTTGCGAAGTAAACCGTAGCGTTTTGTTTCGACATCTTTAACGTGCTCGGACTCACAATACTAATTTCGCTATCTCAAGATTGAGCGAAATAACGAGAGCAAAATATTGCTGTCGCGATCCGTCAAATATATTTTTGAATAAATAAATAAATAAATAACAGACGAATTGTGAGTCGTTGATACAAATATAAGTTGCGGAATAAATATCCGATAAATACTCGGAGAAAGTCTGTAGACCACTTCGATACTTGCTTACACGTTGATACTCTTAGACAGTGTTCGATGACTCTCTCGCTCGTGATCGCGTCCGTCTATTTATACTGGTCGGGGAGAACGGGAAAATTTGAATTCGTCTACGTGTGACGGTTGTATGTAGCGGCGACATTGTTTTGTCCGGGGTTCATTTGTTCTTACATTAGTTGTAACCTAACGACCTTGTTACTCCGAAGCAAAACAATAACAGAATTTGAATTGTCCTGACTCGTGTGCCGCTACAGAGTGTTCAGTGGAGATTTTATTACAATTGTTCCAATGATATAAGCTCGACTATGGCATGAAATTTCGCGATTTTGCATATTTTAAACTTTGTTTGGGCGTCTTTTAATAACTGCAATTTCTTTCGAACGAACGAAAACAATAACAACGAAGAAATTCTTATCAACTGTGTACATAAAATAACATTAAAACACCGACAATTTATGGTTTCGGGAAAGGAATATGTAACTTCAACCTCTTATATTTATCTTCAAAATAAAACAAGAGTAATATACACAAACAACGCTCTACTGCCTTGAGTGCGAAATGATCAGAAATGTTTATCGAATAACATTCACCGGGCAATCGTAGCCAAGTTTCTTACTCTCGACAAATGTGCTAATAAGAGCACGAGAATTTACACGACTGTCGTGTTTCGTCGCTCCTTTCGTCGACCGTGGTTCGGTTCAAATTCTGAACCTTAATCCCCGCTTGATTTTCCGGACACGAGATTCTGTAACTGTTTGGAGCAGCGTAACGACAGCGAAAACTCGCGGTAGAAAATTCTGTAGCGAAAATTTTAGCTCTAACAAGACAAACGAAACGCCTTCGTCGCGCTACGTGCTAACGCTTTTTCCGTTTTAAGTGACGGAGTTGTTCCTACTGGAGAATCCTCGTTGATTAGGATGCCTTCTCCCTCCTATCGATTTGTTACCCAGAGAAATATGTCGTCGTTTCCACCGTGAATAGCGTTATACGTTTCGAGAAAGTACGACGAATATTTATTTGTAAAAATAGAAACGACGCTTATTCCAGAGATGAATTTATTGGGCTAAATAAAGTGGGTTATTATAATGAACCATTTATGCAACATTCCCATGAATACTGCGGTTAGACACAGTATTTGCCAGGAATTTTATAACTTCGTATCTGTAGCGCTCGAAGTATTCTCGTACGAGCTACGATACAATTTCTGCTGAATACAGTGGTTAAATACACGTTTCTACCGACCATGTCGATGAAAATTTAATGAAAATTTACACAATAATTTGTTAATAACGTCGTTCCTAAGTATTAAGGCATCTACTGCTTTCATATAAAACGTGACGATGAATTTAAATATCAAGGAGTCGATTAATCAAGCAGAACTTTATTTCCATGCAAGTTTGCGATCCGGTATATGCAAAGAACAAAAATTTGTTAAACGCAAAAAGACGATAAGATTTTGAAATAATTATTGGTTAAGGGTAATTGTATAACGAGAGACTGTTAATGATTAATATCAGATTTATTTACACGAAACGTGATTTAATCTTATTCTTGACGTAGCTTAACTCTATGCAATACATCAAATCTTATCTGAATTACGTGTGTTGGTAAAAGATCGTACGAGAAATAAATTTCCCGTTCACACTTCTAATTAATTATCATCTGTTTACTTTGAAATTATTCGCATAACTTTATTTTCTGTAGCCATTAAGAAGAACTCGAAATAATATGTATCTGCATTACTGATCTTAATCATATGGATAATATGTGGATAATATTGGATTATTCGGGCAAGTGTTGTTACAAAATTAGCAGTTTATTAATTATTGTCGCAGTAATCCGTTCGATCTTTTTATTATTCCAAACGAGGACCAACCGAGTATTCAATAATATTTGATCTATTTCTTATCAATACACGAATACAATCTTTCGTTTACAAGACAGATCTAACAGAGGTTTCAAAACGACATTCTTTCGTATCATAATTTCCCATATTTCTTTCAGTTGCTGCATTCAGCTACAGATTTCATTATCCGTGTAATAAAAGTTTATGATAAATTTCCATCTGATCTCATCAAATACTCTGTAGAACTTACTTAATAACGACTGTCAGAAATATTACCAATTTTCCAGAGTTCATTACCGAAAGAACAAAAATTGGAAAAAGAAGAATTATTTTCATTAACAAAACCGAATACGAGTAAGCTCAATCAACTAATTGAAGGGCATATATCGGAGTTGAAACTGTTGAATTATTCAAACAAACGTTCTCTGACATCCACGTTGCTCGTATCCAGTCAGCCAGATGAATTTTTAAGCAACCGGAAAATTGAAACGCAAACCTCGAATAAAGTTTCGCGCTTTAGCGTCGTAAACATGGCTGGGAACGAGCCTGAGTTGATGGCCGCCCCTTCGTCCCTTTCAATTTTTCACGAACCCGTAATTAAGGGTTTGATAACGGTCCGCCATTACTATTTGTTAACAATTACAAGCAGGCACGGATAAAGTTTGCGCGCGTGGCCTCGCCAGTTCGCTCACGCGTGACACGTGATTCTGACTGTTATTATAACTTAAAACGACCCTAAATGAATAGGTGGAGGCTTCGTGTATGAGCCTTGCGCTCACGATAAGCTCGCAGCTTTCCTCATTTACCTTCTCTCTCTCTCTCTCTCTCTCTTTTCCTTCCTCGACGGTTCTCTTTCTCTTCGTCTCCGTTTCGCCTTCGTTTGCGTCGCGCCTGCTTATTAGAGAGTAAACTGACGCGTTGCCAGAGACTAACACGGTGTTTCTCAATGTCAGTGGGAAAATAAGATAACCATCGATAAACGAGTCAAGGGTTGTTGTTGTTTTGCAATATTCATATCAGATAAATATCTCATCTCATAAGTATATTTTTAGTGCGGGATGCTGATTTTTTGTTGACGTTTGGCATATTTGTAGGTTTATAGACTGTCTCTGTCGTTATTAGTTAATATTTTTTCATAAAGCGTTTTCTTTTTTCATGCGTTTTATATATAATATGGCGTTTCATAATCGATACTACGCTACCATAGCAAACTATCAATTTTTATTATCCGTTCTGCTTGTAGAACGACGGCAAAGGACTTTTTATTTCTTCTATTTTTGTCATATATGTCAAGGTAATCCGTCACACAATGATTTTTAATGCCATGAAAGATAAGACATTACAGATATATCTTGGAAATTCTAAAGTGTCGTACGTTTGTAGTACTTATGCGAAGCTTTTTCAAAACGTATTTTACTTGTCTTATTCTCAATTTCATGTAGATATAAAATTATGAATTTTAGAATTATGCAAATAATGTCGAATGCCATAACTTGTAAGATTATCTAACAATCCTTCCTAATAATTAAGAGATCCAGACGTATCACTTGTGACAATCTTCGTTTTTCCACATTCTTCATTCCTTGTATTCTTTATTTCGCATGGACGCATAACGTGATATTATGAATTTCAGAATTACGACACAGATACAGTGTGTCTTTTTAACAAATCTACTCCGATGCTATCGAATTTTTAAAGTCGTATGAAATGACACGAAACGATACCTACTATTAAATGATAAACAATGATGTAATTTAATACGAAATATGAAATTATACTATTAAATGATCCAAAATTGATCATATTTGGATCTAATTAATTAGTATGTAAATACAGCAATAAATAAAATGGCGTGTAAATATTTCATCTCCGTAGCGATAATAGCCTAAAATGCGTATAATTTTTAAGATTATCGAATAGCTCTCTTTACACAATCAAAAACGATATGAAATTCAGTACCAAATTCTCCATGTCGTTCGTAATCCTGCAATAACCGAAATAAGCATTCCTCCATATCCACAGGAATCCAAATTCGGACCCTTATATATGATTCTCTCTAACAATACTCACCGAACGTGGCTCACCGAATTGAAACGGCGAAGGGCTAATTTCCACCTACGTTCTGATGCGATTATTCAAGCAGCGAGAAGCGTGATTCGACCTATGCTGGCCACGATTAATTAGAATTTAGCCGTTGATAACGAGAGTTGCCGGTTTTTCACACCGGAATCATAAGAATGACTTTTTAAAAGCAGCTTACTTTACGAACTGGCAATGAGAATTCTGGCGTATTACGGTGGAACACGATGAAATTGCGTTTCGTAATTGGCGCGCTATAAATTAGAAAAGTTAGAAGCGCGTTTTCACGCGCAGGCGAGTTGGTCGGAACGGCGAAAAAGCTGATGCAGTTTAAATTTAAAGACTGTCATTTAGGGGGTTAAAAGAAAGATGAGAATACTTTTCGTGTAAAAGTTCATGTTAGTTGGCTAGTCAACGACAGTTGCTGGTATTATTAATTTCATCGAACCGATTTTAATTAGCATACGAGTAGCATTCATCGCGGAACAGATGTTTGGCGTGGCTCGCGTTCACGTTTTCCTGGTTTACAACAAATTGTCGCAGTTTCGGTGACGTTATTGACGCCTGACCCATTAGCGTGCTAGCCGAATGACAATGATTGCGAAGACAACTCACTGTATCCGGCGAATCGTAATTGTCGAGTTTAATTTGATTATGAAGTTGACGTACGAAATTAAATAGGTGATTCACTGGAGTTTCGATTGAAGTATTTCTGTACAAAGAGGTATGTATTTTAAAGTTAGGCGACCTTTTTGCGACAATTTTCTTTTTGCTCCTAAATAGAAAATAAGACGAGTGTTTGAAAGTCTTCGAAAATATTTTACGTATTTACATTTTAACATTATTTACATATTTTACATTTTAATTTTTTGTATCATCCGTTTAACAAATTTTCTTAAGAGATATTATGTGGCGTGTTTCTTTACTTTGCAGTACTTGCATACATTTGTGTAGGTTGAATGTTCAAATTATCGTTTGGAAGAATAAAAAACTGATAATGAGATGAATATTTGCAAGTTAATATTAAATCTTCCTAACTCCACTGTAGAGAATTTAATTCAGCTTCCTATACAGAAGAAAAATTGGAATAAAATGTTCATGGACGATTACAGACAATCTCCTATATCGGAGACCATTTTCTTGCCTTACAATGCGAAACGAGAACGATTTTCAGTGCAAATTTCGCTGAACGTTTCAGCACGATGTTCGATAGAATTTTCTTGATCGCAGCGTTTAAAAGAACGAAACAGAGAGCATCGGCAAATAATAAGTAACATTAATGTCTACAAAAAGCTTAAAAAGATTCTGCATCGAAATTCGCGTGGTTTCGGCAAATATTAATACCTTGCTGACCTAAATGATCGCGATGACTATTGTTCAGCAGCGTGGAAAATAGCTGCCATTAAAAATATCGTAGAACCAAGCGGGTAGTTTGCGCTCGTTGCATTTGCATTTCGTCGTATAACGTCTGACTTCTAATTACATCGACGTGGCGAGCGTAAAAATAAAGTGCAGAGACGTCTGAATCGAAAATAAGATTAACATAGAACGTTGGTAAATATTTCAACGAATTCTTCCAGCTCTTATATGATGTTGATGTTATGAGAGCCAGAGAATTATGTTTATTTGGATAATTAGGTCGACGGCAAATAATAAAGCGTGAAAGCTCTGATGCTTGAAAAGGACACGATCGATTTGATGAGATATCTTACTCGTACTCGAAATAAATATTATATACACCCGGAGATCGAAAAATGTTGAAGTAATTGCTTTAAGAAAAACTCTACATCTTTACTTTTGTATATCCGTGACCTGGGGACTGTTGTTACGAAGAGAATAGAATTTAGTGAAACAAAAATATTCTAAATAAGGAGAGGTCCATATTATTGTGGCCTTGAATATAAATTATGTTTTGGTTTACAAGGTCTAAAAACAAAAGAGCTATAAATATATTTCTATTGCTGTTTCTTGTAGCCTTCAGCTAGAGCTACGAGGTTGACCTTTTGGTAATGTCCTTTGCTGTAAATATACGAACGTGCTTCCTATCGTGGCTTCTTCTATTGTATTGTAACACTGTGAGAGTGGGGATCTGGATTAGCATACGCTATACTTATACCTTTATTTATTTCAATATATTTTTCTATTACAAATTCATCCAGTCGTTCTTCTATCAGTTTTCTCGTCGATGAGCATTATTCAATTTGAATTGAAAGGTGTAATAATCAATTAAATAAAACAATCAAAATTATCCATTGATAGATGTAAAACACCGTCTAAAAGCACAAATAAAATTGGTATACTCAGAGTACATAAATTTCTCATACACGTTCAAGTATAGAACATGATTGTATTGATATAATCCTTGTATCTAGTACGTAGAATTGTACAAAATTAAACTGAAAGTGTCCTTTAAAATAATCGTTCTCTCGCCTATCTCATTTGCTTTTAGAAACTAAAACTACATTCAAAACTTAGCGTAAGTTACGATATACAAGTAAAAACACTCTACGTTCAAATTGAAGATCGTGTCAGCCTTTATCGCGAAACGAGTGGATCTGAAATTGGGGCTGGTGTCTACGGTAGAAAACTTGAAGGCGTAAGTCGGAGGAAAGAAATTGAATTAGCCGAAGCTAGACGAGCTACTATAGTCCATGAGCAGATAAATTCGCGGGGATCCTTTTCGAAACAATAGCGCTGTTAATTTTGTCGCGACGAACACACGAAACTGAGATAATAGAAAGTACAATTATTATCGTAGAAACAGTCAGCGTGGAAAACATTTTAACGTGGCAATCAAGCTGCTATTATTAACCTTTACAGTCGTAAAACGTTGATGCGAATTGAAGGTAGGGAAACAGAGAGAAGGAGAAATTGGAGGATGCTTAAACCCACAAGCTCCCATTAACCGGAGACGTTAATTCAGTCAGGAAAACGCGTCTGGTAATCTTTATACGCTTCATTTTAGGCTATGCAAATGAAATGCGGAAACCTCTTATATTAAATGTTTGATCGTCCAAGCAGTGATATACGCTGCCGGTCATTTAAATATTAAGGCACGTACTCTGTGAATAGTAAACTGTAGTATCTGGTAATATCAACGATTATCAGTTGATTGGGTCTTTCGAGTGGCTGAATTATAAAAATTTCAAAATGTTTCTTACAACACGCGTAATATTCATGAAAGTGTCATGATTATGAATATTCGTGAAATATCTACAGGTGTTCGAATACTTTTGTGTGTATATTTAATAATCTACGAAAAGAATTGTTCTGTTCATCTCGTTTCCGAAATGTAACTTTTGTACATACTCAGTGTCCGTTATGCCTCTAACGAGAACAACCGCTAATTCATTTTCAAACACACACAGTAACATAGTTACGTACGTGCAGACTTCTATACGATGCGGCGCCCCAGCTTCCACGTCGTAAGGACAGCCAAATTACGCCCATAACGAGCAGTAATTTAGCGCAACAACGTCATTCAGGATACAAACACATACATCGGTGGAATCCTTGTGGCTAAACCGGGACTCGGAGAATGGAAACGAATTTCAGAATTCGAAGGTCCGCGACGTCGTGTCGTGTTCGCATGGAAACGCGATCTTTGTTCCCTCGCCTCGAAGATGCATAATCAAAGCAATAATCTCGACGAACGATGCAGCGTACGATGCCCTTTGCACGCGTATGTATACACTTAGCCAAACGCAAGCATACTATGTGTATTACACACAAACAGAAGTTGTCTGTGAACCGGGGATTTCCATGCTAATGCGATTTCTGTAACAGACAGCTTCATTTGGCTCTGCGGATTTCCATATGGCACTACGGTCGGTCAAAGTGATTCGAAACTCGCCTAGTCTGATTTATACAGCATTTTCAAGTCCACGCGAGTTATCCGTGATCCCGCTCTTGCATTAGCCACGCCTGTCCTAAATTATCTCGTTCAATTGGGTTACTTACATTTTACATTATCCGGAATAACATTTGTACGGAATACGCAGAGAATCGCAAAAGGAAAAAAAGAATAGGTTTATGAATATGAAAAAAGGAATATGATTAAAATATTAATAAATCGAGAATGGTAATAAATTTGTTTCGGAGAGAAGTTAAATCAGAATGTAATGAAAGTTTCAAAAATCAAAAGGAAAATTTGTTCAAGCGGATAATATTTTCGGTTAAAATTATCATCGTTCAGCGATGTATGTATGTTATTTTATTTTTCAAATCTACTTTTTCCTTTGTTTTATTAGTTTTTATGTAATACCTTCTCACTGGTCCAAATAATCTTATCACAGAATTATTCAAGTCATCTTCTCGTGTTTGGTTAGACGATATTTTTTAATTCTGTCGTTAATGCATAAAAGGCTATTGATTCCTCGCGATATATAATTTCATAAAAAATATTTGTACATCACTTTATTTATTGAAGCGTTTGAACGTTAATTAGTTGAGTCCAAACATAATCAGCGTCACATCGTTTTATAGTACTTTCGTACCATACGAAAATTTAATATTGTATTACGAAATGTGATACCTGATAAAAAAGACGCTTCCTTGCAAAATAAGGATATGTGCAAATATTTTTTATAACCGATATGTCACAATCAGTTTGATTATTCTATACGAAATTCAAGATTGAATTTTTGGATTTGAAGCTTAGGTGATTCAAATAACCTACCACACTGTACGTCATTCTTTCTGTAACAGATAGCTTCATTTGGTCCTGTGAATTTCAATATGGTCTTACGACCATCTCTACGATCCTACGAGTTATCCACGACCCTGTTCGCATTAGTCCCATCTGTCCTAATTGATCTCGTCCAATTGGACTACTTACGTTTTCCCGAGGATCATAGATCTGCAGCTAAACCGCGCCGACCCAAACTTCGCGTGAACTTTTGATCCCTTTTATGGCACGATAAATTCGCAAACTGCACAGAGCGAATGTTCGCTTTAAATGTCGGAACGATTCCGGAAATGTATCGTCCTGTCATCCAGACTCGATACAATTTTTGCTCGTACCTTTTGCGGCGATTCCTGGATCGATGAATCGGTCATAGATCGGCTCTTGGAAAATTTCATTAAAGAAATGTCGAGTTCATTACTCGAGTGTTCTACGATATCGATTGTCGAAGATTACGTATCGGTAGGAATATTCCTTAGAGCGGATTTATTGATTTTAGATAAATCTGCTACGCAATGGGAGTACATTCGCGGCATTTTATTTTGGCCAATGTTACAATTGCGTCGAAATTTTTACTCGAACAGTAAGCAAGTTTTTCATATTTTCCTGATTTTTTCGTATTGGCTACGTATTGACTGAAAGTACGATTTTTTTTTATAAAAGGAAACCATATAGTAGCATAAGTTGGATAAATTCTCGTGGATAATAGTTTTTGACACTTTTGATATTTCTGCTGACACGCTATACTCTGTGAATTATGTATTTGCAATTAATACTTTGAGTTTATCACCGTTAATGAAGAGTGGCCTTTCAGAATATTCTTCTTCTCCAGGAAATTTTAATCTATACATTTTTTAATCCATTATGTACCAAGCGATATAATTTAGCATAATGTTATAAGTGTTTCAATTTCTTGAAATCCCATAAAATTGTACAATTTACGTGGAATTGAAACGCAAAAGGTATTAAGCGAATTCTTGAAATTACTTTTCGTAACTACAATGTTAAAAAATAGAATTTAACAATATATGTAGTTACATCCATTGAAAAGAAATTGCAAATGAAATCTTGCATCAACGCAACATTATCCTTTAACAAGTTAATACAAACAATATCGAAATATTATTATTTCTTTTATTCGATCCGATCATGCAAATTAATAGATTTCGCAGCAACGTATGTTTTATCGATTGTATTAGGTTGTCCGAAAAGTTTCTTTCGTTTTATAAGGAAATAATGGACGCATAATGTTTCTTGTTTTATATTGGTTTATTGAATTATGCACGAACGTAATAATAGAGATGTAACGAAATGGATCATACCTGATTCAATAAAATATAAAACAGATATTGTTGTTCGTCTATTATCACCTTATGAAACGAAAGAAGCTTTTCGGACAACTTATAATATATGCGTATATGGAATAGGGCGATTTCTATTTAAATATTATCACTGCGCGGACATCGTGCGGGCCAAGAATGGTCATGTTGTGGTAAAGGTAATTTGGCAAGGTGAAAGTTCGGAATAATTTCGCGAAATATCTGAGGGCGGTGCTAAAGCACGGCAGTATAAAGGTTCATTGAAAGATATGAAAATCGAAATCGTGTTAAGTATAATGGAGCATAATGTCTATGGATATTACAAAATTACAAATTACAGAGATAAAAAATTACACAGACGCAAATAAAATATGAAATATTAAAATTATTATATTATACCGGGGAACGAGGGGAAAATAAATTTTCGTCCTAAGAAACTACTTTCTTATTCGCTAATAAACTCGTTCTATAAATTCAAAATTAAAAGAGTCGTAGTTTACTAGGGTTTCTCTTTACATCTACGTACTAGATATTTAATCTGGTTTTAAAAAGAGATAAGATTCTCGTTTTATACCCGGCGAAAAGTCAACGGGTGGAATTTATGTAGTAGTCTAATAAACGTTCAACTCTGATACGCTATTTCTTACGTCATAAAAAACATAGGACGAAAGCGTCGAACGATCGATAAACTGAGGAAGACGACGAGGAAGATAAAGTTCCTTTCAATGATAAGTATCGCAGCTAAAAGAAAAAAACATCCTTTTGCCGTTTGATACGTCACTTCTCCCCTGCTTATCAACGATTTACCTTCCGACGTTTCTTTTGTAGCTGTCCTACGGACAGAACGAATTTCCAGACAAAAATGTTCTTTAGACGTATAGAAAAGTGTTATTGAAACTACAAGCAAATTTGTATGTTACAATTTCGTTTATTGGGTCTTATTAACATTCTAATCGTTATAAATAATACTCAATCATTTAGCAACCACGATTAATTCTAATTACAATTACACAAAGATTCGTATGATTTTTTATTACAGAGTTGATCAATGGTACCTTCTCGATCGCAACTCTCGTTTCCAACCATCGAGTTGAGAAAGAACACTTCCTGGCTTACAAACGCGGCTTGTGAAACGCGGTTACTTGGCCGTTCGTGGTTATAGCGATCTTAAAAGAGATCGTCAAACGCGGCTGAATCCTTGCGGAAGGGTGCGCGTAACGCTGGGCGGCGCGAGTTTCAACGCGGTGACGGGTTAAGTGTCATAGAGGAACGTACGAAAAGCGCGAGGTGCACGGTGTGCATATTCACCGAAATCCTCGAGGCCGCGAAAAGCTCTACCCTACAAATCTCGCACACAAATTTAACGTTCGCGAGTGGTGCACGTGCAGAGAGAAGCAAACCAGCGCTGATACCTCTCGGTTCGTTTTTATACGACGAAAATCGTTACGAGCTTTCGTCGCGCCGCTCTATGCGAATCAGAATGGCGTGGTCGTCGTCGCAGCTGCGCGACCGAGCCATTTGCATACGCGCGGGATGCTTTCATTGCGTCTCTTTTTTCCCCTCGTACCTGCAACCCTCTTTTCTTTGTCGCGACGACGACGATTCTTTGCAGGGCGTTTGCGAGTCTTCCGTTACGGATTAAATTTAATACGCTGCCCCGTTGCATAGCGGCTCATTATATTTTTACAAAATCCTCGCCGTCTCCGACGCTAAGAAACTGGATACACCGTTTGGAATTTAAAAATATTCAGACTCGCGGAATTGCACTCCACTAGCCCCCGAGCAGGAATTTCTGCGTTTTACTCGCGTACGATGACGTGCGGGCTTAGACGAACAATATGGCATATCCAGGGAAATTGTGAATACCTGATTCGTTCGCTTTGTGCTTGTCAGAGCTGAAATGGATTTTTACAGATCATTTTGACGGATGAATCGTGTAGAATCAAACGTGTAGTAGTTCTGGTATAACTAATAGCATATTTTCGAAAGATCGATGGTATACCAGTTGGAAATTACCTTTTTGAGAACGTTCAATTTTCTTGTATATTTTGTTCCTCTAGTATATTTTATACTTATCTTTATACGTGTGCTTTCCTTTTTATGGGGATAGGCAGGATGAAACTCAGATAAATTACATCTTTAATTCGGAACGGTGTAGTTTAGTAGGTCAGTCGTAACAGAATTAATCCCTTGAATTATTTACCATCCTTGGATTCTGTACTTAATCCGTTGCCAACATTCGCGCAGAATATGCAGAAAATTGTGAAAAGAATAAACCGAATTGTTTCTATTCCGAAGAGAAATTCGATTAAAACGTAGTTAAAATATAAATGAAGGGTAGAGGTTCCAAGATCGATCTCCTAAATCATTCGCAGTTGTTTCATGTCGAGCAGATATTCTGGAATATAATTCCTTTCCGAGAGTATGCCATTCTTATTCCGTTTGTTAAAATTCAACGAACGTCGTGACAATTCGTATCACGTACATTTGAGACGTTAAAGCGGAATAAAAACCGAAATCTCGGTTGCCGGGATTCAAAGTTGGACAAAGGATAAAGGTACAGCATTCTGACGAAGTTAAAATTGTAAACATTTGGAATTTAGGTCAGGCATGTGACTCGGATTCAGAGTAACAGAAACAAAACAAAAACGAAATTGAATTTACGGTGTTTCGCTTATTCGTTCCCTCGCGATGGGAGTCGAAAAGTTTATATAATACTACTTTGTTTTTCTTTCTTCGTTCGACAGCTGCTAACGAAAATTTATAATTGCTCCAGCTTATTACGAGCACAGAAATATAATAGTCTCGCTGTCAACTAAGGAATGAAGTCGTGGCTATCGCTGAATTATTAAACAGCGTTGCTGTTTTAACGCTGTCGTTTCGATAAATTCATCGATAAACACTTTCACGTTGATTATTCAAAACATACAAATTATATTTTGAAAATATTGTAAATTAAATATTCCGAATAATTACAAATTAATAATCGAACGATAAAAACATAGGCTATTTTATGATATCATTTTTAGAAATATCAATTTGTTCCTTAGTATTGTGTAAATCTCTTGCATCGTTATAATCTCAATACAAGACGTTAGACATTAAATAAATTTTTCTGAATCTCTCGACTATTTCCTTACGCGTTAAAATACATAGAAATTCGTGGTAGTATAGCCAAGCGATAGGTCATGCCACCTCTCGGAAATACAGCTCGTGACCTAGCACTGGGTCACGCCTGGTTGAACGTGCTAAGTGAACGAGTCAAGCATTATACGAAGTGCAAGCTATACAAGCACAGACTGTAAAATAAATTTATCTTACTTTCGATGGATGTCAAAAGACGTAAAACTCTCACAAAACCACAGATTATCTCAGTGTATTCTTGTACAAATTCAAGCAATGCATGCCAAAATAATGGTTTTCCTCTATACGTACACGTGTGAGTAGAAAAGACTGTCGCATGAAGCTTAAAATAGATTTCTAGAAATAATATCTGTTCCAAAGGATTCTGTTTTTGAAGAACAACGACTGTTTTATTTTTTCCTCCTTTATACCCTCAAAATCCACAGGATATTAGTTAAATCAAGAGAAAGAAAGTTTCCATCGAATAATTGAAAATTTCAACAATTTTCAAATATTCAATTTTGAAAAATTTCAAACGTATCAATTGTCGAGCATTCAAACTTCCAAATATTTTAATTTCCAGATCTCTAAATTTTCAAATTCGTCGTTGCGCGATAACGTTGCATTTACGTATTTCCAGCACGCTTAATTCTTAATGGATTAATTTTCTACTTTGCGCTTCTCTGTACCCTGAAAAATTGTTCCTAGTTCTGTCAGTTCTCTGACAAATCATTCGACACCAACCAGGAAATACTTGCTTTATGCGCGTCACCAGGAGAACCATGTCTCACGCGACATATTTTCGGCTATTTCCTCTCGTATTATTTCTGCTTTAAATCCTTGCCCTCGTAAATTTTGCATTATGCGAACAGAGCTATGGACACGGTTTTCATTCCGTTCGCATATTAGCGCGATGTTCTCGCGCTTCAAGTGACTCGACGCTGTTTCACTTCTAACGTTGCGCAGCTGCAGACACCTGACGATCGGTTTCACCAGTCCCCGTTATCCGATACGACGTTACTCGCTTCCATCGGCACATGTTCATGCAGCTATGAACGAACTTACGCGGGCATAAAGACATCATGACTGGAAAATGATTGTCTCAGCCATGGATCGGAACAGGAAGCAGTAAAAATGTAGTTTATGCGGACGTTACATCGCAGCGATATTGGTTTAACGGAGTAAGGATCCATTTCCGCGATTGTTTCTAACCGTATGGAACCTGACTGTGGAAATATCGTATGGGACATGCTTTTATCGTACACCTTGCTTCCTATATCGGGTCACTAAGATAGACAGGAATTAAATAAGTTCTTCGTCGTTCGATAAACTCACGGATTATTCTCTGTAACTGAGATATCCGGACGAAAATGTAATGAAATTTAAATAACATAGATAAATTTGATACAGTTTTTCTGCGTGAGTTGGTAAATTTGAGTAGATGGTACATATATTGTTTAAATATTAAATCGTTTTGATCGCGTATTTTTCAGGTACATTTTCATATATTATTTAGTTTCGAAAGACTTATGCTTGACACGTTCTGTTGACACATATTATTTTGTATAGATTCAAATGTTTATATAATGTTGCCGATGTAACCAGTCGCATCTCGACTTTTATACGTTTCGATAAAACAACCGGTAGAAGAGAAATTACTACGTAAAATGACATTTCCAATAAAGAGAGGACAGAAAAATCAGTGACAGTCAGGAACGTCGATCAGTCGCATTTAAACGAACCACATTATCACCGAAGCAACGATTCAGTAGCGGAAAAAAGATATAAAACAGCAAATTGAACTGCAACGTCAGGTTTGTGGAATTTGATGTATCGCGAAAATATAAAAAGTGATTGGCGTTCGACGATGAACCAGAAATCGGAGTTCGATCACCGAATTTCCAGTCACACGGTCGATTTCTTCGAATAGTTTGGTATCTGGGATCGGTGTATTTGAATGTCGAATGCCGTGGGTACCACGATGAGCGACTGTAATTTCGCATCGAGTCGTGAATTTTTCCCTTTTGTTCCGCCTTTACGTTGTCGCCGGACGAGTCGCGCGATCGAAGGCCTTTACAAAATTCGCGAAAACTCAGCTCCTCTGCAATTACTTTCTCTCCGAACGATTTACGTCTTAGGTATTATAGTATTTTAGGAAAAAGCGATAGAACGTTTATCTAATAATTTTTGTTTCGTTATTTTTTGTTCGTTTTAATTGGATTAAAATTATGTTTAAAGTTTAAAGTCAATCTTTCTCGAATTTAGATAAAATGTTTAATTTATTCTATCTTAAGCGCTGTAGACTAATAAAAAATGTAAAGTCGACAGAGTAACCACCTGAAACATGATCACGGTGATTCGAGAGAGATTTCTCAACAAGAACACGACAACAACTCGTACATCACGCAAAATGGCACCTAGAAAATTGTGAAATACAAATCGATAAAATTACGTTACGTATCAATTATTCATAGCCAATTTTAACTAGGCTTGCTATAATTAATTTGACATAAATCAGCGTTCCCGTTTCATTGTCACGAAGGCGCGTTAGTGGGATTTATGTCGTCGCAAAACACGAAAACATGGATGGATCGCAGTGTACGAGATTTACAAGGTTTCCGGTTTCGAAATGTTTCCTATAAAAAAATCGCCTGTATATTTAATAGTTGAAATTTAAAATATTATTCAGGAAATACATATACTTTGAGAATTTTCTATAGTTTACAAAACAGCAATGCAAGTAGGTACTTACATATCGTTTTACTGTGTCGCGCTATCTAAAAGCTAGGATGATAGGAATTTTCCTCCATTCATAGAGCACATTTTTCTCTACTTTTTCTCGTCGTAGAAACATAACCAAAAGCTTCCGCGTAGAAATATATACGTACGGGCAACATATATCTCATTTACGGTCGCGTAAAAATACAGCTCCAGTGACACAATTATTTCAATTACTCTAAACGAGTGTTTCACAGAAACAGATCTCATTGCGAAAGTACGAAGGTGAATATACGAAATTGATACGCGAGTAAAAATCAAGAGGAGGTCTCTGTTATTCGCGAGGTTTTCCTTTTCGTTTGCCCATCGTTGTCCGCAATGGCGGCTGTTTACCAGCTCGATTATGACTTGGGCCGCGTGCAGGTATTAAATGCAATTCCCTTCGCTTTCCCTGTAATGCGAGCTCGGCGCGAACACTTCCGCAAGGAAGCCGTGCAACGTATGTTTCGTACACCATCGAGCAACAATGCAATTTCAGTGTCGAAGTGGCGCAATTGCTGCAATTATTCCAGTCAACCGTCCTATTTTACACGAAATGGTACGAAAATGTCTCGTTCTGCCTGTGTCACGAGCCATTGTTGCCAAGAAAACCTGGAATTATTATGTGAAAAAATGTTTTCCCAAAGTGTTGTTGCTTTCCTTTCTTCCTCGTGCTTCGTATTTTTCATCGACATAAAATTAAACAAAAATCTAAACCGCCCTTTTTGATCTTAAAAACATTGATTTTCAAGAGATTCAGAATACAATTTCTCCGCAGTCTTTGCTTTGATATATTTATTTAACCGGGAATTATGTAATTTAGCAAATTATTGGAACGTATCTTCGCGTACAGTATCGTTTCCATGTCTTAAAAATACTCAAAACCGCGGAGAAAACGATTCTCTAGTCGCTTCGATTATTATTTATCCCAAAAGAATCGTCTCTCGATCGAAGCACGTTTTCCATCGCAACCATGGTACGATCGCGACTAGGCGAACTATTCTCGAGGCATACGCGGGAAGGACCAATCAGACGAAGTTGAACGTATAACCGAGTTTCCAATAGTGACCGATATGAGGTCAAATAACTTACGTTAGTTTAGATCTAGCCAAACTTCGTTATGGAAAGTTTGCCAACGTTCGTTCTACGCGAGAAAACAGACACAGCGAATGACGCGACTGAGAGAGAAAGAAGGAAACAAAGCGAGGAACAGGGAAGAGGAAAAGGAAAAGAGATAGGGAATCGAGCGAATCGAGGGAAACGGAGTCTGAATGTCTAGATTTCGAAATAAACATGACAAGGCGTATCAGAAATGATCGAGTACGCTCGATTCGATACTCTGTTTGCACTAATTTATTTGCTCCGTCGACTTCATCGCAGCCGACTTCCAAAGAGTATGGTGAAATAATAATATTCGAAACAATTCACGTTCGTTCGTTGAGATTCCAATAATTTTCCTTCTCTTCTATTTTCTTCTTTGAAATTACGCTTGCGCTTGACGATACCTTTTAAACCAAGCAAGAGATTCGCGATGTCTCTCCCCGGATCATTCGTTGTTAATGTCGAGCGCGAATTATTGATGGTGGCGTGCACGCATCGCGTGCTCCACCACTCGCGATGCATCGATTTTTATTTATTAAGCGAAGCGCTAATACCGATGGATCGAAAGCAAATAGAGAAATTGCTGGGACAGTAACGAACCAACAAGTGGATCTTCCGCTGCGCGTTTTGTTGCTCCATGTTCAATCGATGGAACGGAATCGCTCATTCTGGAAAATCAAATTTAGACGAACGGCTTCTGCGATTTTTTTATATGAGCAAGGTTTCTCCTGTCGATTTATGTATCGTTTATTTATTATTCATTGGTGAAATAAGTTAATAAACATTAGCTTAATAAATACTTATAATATATCGATAATACAAGAATATACAATCGCGTTGAATTTTCAATATTACGAATACAGTTATGGATAGGATTGTATTAAAAATAGAAATCAAAATTCGTATGTAGGTATATCTGCAGATTCTACGCATATATAATTACAAGTTCGAAATTACATACTCGCATAAAATATTATTAACCTTCTCATAAAATCGTTAAGTAGTTATACATTTGATATTACTTTTGGCTATCGTCTAATTTTCAAAACACATGAAATAACTACCAACTTACTTAATAAATAATTCCATCAAGCATTAGAATATATACTGAATTATTTTCGCGAGTCATTCACAACATCAATAACTTTTATTCTTTCATTTCTCCCCTTTACAAAGGATAATTTGCATGCACCTTAACATATAATATATCTTGCAGATTAGAAAAAGCATCGAGTGAAATCCTCTACCGACATCGTTTTTCATTTGTGTAAATTTTCATTTTCTCTCTTCTCCTCGCCCCTCAACAACGATGTTTATTTGTTACAATCATGATTCATGCTGGCAGTAAATTTTTAAATAGAAAATAACGAGTTTATTTTTCCTCTGGCTAGGACTAGGTATCGCGTGTGTTAGCCAGAGGTTAACTACAATTTTGCATGTATTCAGTACACGCACACTTGCCCCTTATAATCTCTAAAGTGCATCAGGACGATATATTGTTTTAGGCGAGGACAGGGTCGCACGACGGGAGCGCAACCTTAAATGTAGCGTAGATCAGAACTCGGTGTATGGGATAGGAACAAATTCCTGGAATTCCTATTAAAATAGCTGGAAACTTCAAATGAAATTGCTTTCGTCACGTTGCCCCGTTCGAAATTTATTAGCCTGCCGCGAAGTACTTACGCGTTATTTGTTTTGCGAACCGTGTCACGAGTACGTGCGTGCTCGCCCTAGATATCCTTCTGTTATTTTTTGACAATTGTTTGGCGATAAAATAACTATATCGGTTATTAGATCTGGCCAGATCGTTGGTAATTTATTCAGAATTTTTATTTTATATAAAACCTTATGTTTCCTACGTTACTCTTTTTTTATGGATTTTATTATAGCGTTTAATAGCTTCTGCTACTTTTACGAAACAGAATGGAAAGAATGAGAAATGGACGAAATTTGGTCGACGTCCAAGAAGAAAAATTCTTTCACGGTATAATTTTACACGATTTTAAAAGGAATTGGATAGTAATTGATTAACGGGAGAGTTGCCAGGAATATTCAGTTAAATGCAAAGATACGATCGTGCTTGTAATTCGTTCGATTGTCTGTTTCAGGTTTCGTTATCTTCAGATGTTAGTCTATTAGAGCAATAATCATATCCAAAATACGTACAAAATTTCTTGATAGAAATCATTTTGATAATAATTTCTTGGAGAGTTTTTAAATTACCAGACTCTAAATTATTATTAAACTTTGTACTACAACTTCTTCGATTATATTAGGTTGTCCGGAAAGTGTCTTTCTTTCGCAAACATGTCTTTTACAACAGTGCACCTTCATATAAACGTGAAGCCAAGTCTGTGAAAATAATAAAATGAAATAAGATGGATCGTACGTAATTCGACAAAATAATTATTAATAATTATTATAAAATAATTAAGTAATAATACAAAATAAAAAAACGTTGTGTGTCTATTATTTCCTCATAAAACGAAAGAAACTTTTCGGACAACCTAATACTAATACCAATTTTTCAAATTAATTTTTACTCTTACACGAGGAAATACAATTCGTTTATCCAACCAACTAATTGTCAAATAAGCATTTCGGTTCTGGAAGAATTGCTCGATTGTTCTCTCGTATCCTTGTATCGTGCTTTATAATCAAACGAGAACCGAGCAAGAGTGCAGCGAAACGCGATAATAGATACAGATGCTGTCCTCGAGCGAGCAAAAAGCACGAAAAAGGAGAGATATCCTGGTCTATTCGGCTTATGACAAAAGAGAGGAAACGGTTCTGGTTTATATTTGAACCGTTCTCGCAGAATAAGCTTCTTCATCATCGATAAAAGTAAGTTGATAAGAATCATCGAGCAGATCAGACCGATATCCGTTTTTCCTGGCTCATCGTCTTGTTCTTATCAACCGGAATGACCGGTGATGGTCGCCGATGGCCAATAACTTTCGGTGAACATAGGAAATCGATGAACACCGATGAGAGCGCGGATCCCCGACAAAACACAGAAACTCGATTCGCCAGCGAATTTGTTGAGGTTTAATAATCGTCTTTTGTAGAAAGTCGTCTCGAGTTTCATGAACGTAACAGAGACGAGATCGATGGACGATGGAGATCATTAGGCTAGTTAAAAAAAATAGTAAAAATATTTGGGTAGAAAGAAGACTCTTTATATTATACAGGGTGGTTAGTAACTGGTGGTACAAGAGGAAAGGAAGTGATTCCACGCGAAAAAAGAAGTCGAAAATATAGAATAAACATTTTTCGTTTGAGGCTTTGTTTTCGAGAAAATCGACTTTGAATTTTCGCTCGGTACGCGTGCACTTTATCACGTCTCGTTATAACGGATCTCACTGTAGAGTTTTAAAAAAGTTAAAAAAAAAATTTTTATTCTATATTTTCGACTTCTTTTTTCGCGTAGAATCACCTCCTTTCCGCTTGTACCACCAGTAATCAACCACCCTGTATATAGACATATTAGATATATTTAGTAACGGTGATTACGATCGGTGATCTATGACGGTTATCTAAGTCGGTGATTATTTCATCAGACGTGAATTTAGAAACTGATGGTTTCGTATAATTGGGATGGAAAGGTTACCAGGGCAATCTGTTTCAAGAAATTTGTGAAACGTGCCGCGTGAATATGAAAGCAAAGTTTGGAGATATACGTTTAAATATATTTAACTCGTTTATTAACATCGAGAAGATTCCATTTATATGGCAATTCGATCGTGAATCTTCTTAACAAGCTTAATAAAAATGATCTTAAATAGAAAAATGAAGTATTTAGACCGGAATTGTAGTAAAATATAAAACTATAAAAGCGCTACATCGATTCGAAGAGACACGATTCGACCGTGTAAGTTGAAATTTACAATAGCAACTTACGATTTGTCATAACAGGATGAAAGATATTAGATGCATTTAAACATATAACAAAAATAGTCGGTTATTTATGAAATTGCAAATATATTTTTCAACTTATTTCTCTGAACGATTGATCATTTACCAACTCTCCCTCTCAAATCACCCTGCGACCTACGAATTCGGATTTTCCTTGTACACTAAGACAAATGGAAAATGGACTTGCGTGTCAAGAGATCAATTGCCAGCTAAATTTAGTATCTATCGATCGCTCGATAAAATCATTCTCGAATTCGTGCAACAAAAATTCTAATTAATATTCTCGAAACGAAGGGACCAGCCAATCAAGTTTCTAGGCGATCAAAACTCCAGAATCAGATCGTTTGAATAACCGTGGAAACGAACGTGCTTTTAATGATTCCTCATTGTTCTTTGAATCCACGCAAAAACTTGGCTTGTAATTCCAGGGGGAAATAAAACTGTTTTCGATCAGGAACATCGCGTTTCGAGTTTCGGTTGTTGCGCAGCCCATTCGACCGACCCGTTTGTTTGTCGGCTCCGCGCTTCGTAGCCGTCCGTCATTCGATTATTTCAAGATTTAAATGAAACTAACGTTGTCACTGGCGCGTCCGAGCGCGGGGAACATTGCTGAGCGAAACGTACGGACGTTGAACCAGGGAAAAATTCGTTGCCTTTCTGTCGCGCGAAATTCGATCAGTTTACGTTCTAACAAATTTTCGTTTCGCCCGACGATTCGTTTTTTCCTTCCGACGATGTTGATCGGTGCTGAGCGATAGACGTCGTTAATTTCAACATAAGATAGAATCTAAATGCGATAGAATCGAAAACGCAAATGACACGGCACGGAGAGAATAGAATCAGTTAACTGTGAATATTTATGCAAAATATATTTATGAATACCACGTGATATTATATTTCTTCGTGGCTTGAGTATGGCACTCTGAGAAATTGGAAATTAACTTGTATCTATTTGAATCAACGAAGATTGCGTGCATATTGTTTGGAAGTAAATACGAAATTACTTAGACTCTTATCTTAAACGTAGACTAACGTGGTTTTCTATTTTACAATTTTTCATAAAATTACCAATTGCGAAAGTGTTAATTAATTTAAAAAGGTCGCTAAAACTCGGTTTATCGTTACTTCGCTCCGTAACGATATGGGGGAGAGGTTGGTAATAAAGCGACATATTCTCGCGAATTTTCGTGCCAGCTTAGTCTGGTGGAAAGCTTTCTTTTTTTATGGAGAAGAAAGATGTTCGAAGGAAATGAGCGATAAAAGTTTTAGGTCGAAACGTATAGAAACGATAAAATCGTGAAGGACGTAAAATCGAAAGGAACGATGGAAGATTGAAGGAAGAATTGTTGGTAGACAGTTGTAGGGGTTGAACGTTTCCTTTTCGATTCCTTTTAACGTGATATCGCACGATGTCGATACGTTGTCCAATCCAGTGACATCGTGATCTTTTCTGACAGGGTTCAGATCGATTTAGGTTACATTAAAGGAAAGAGCATTAAGGTTCTGTGTGTTTTACGAAAAGAAAGATACGTATTTCTGTGTGCAATGACGTTAAAGTGGTCTTTATGTAATTATCAATACATGTAATAGATATTCGACGAAATTAATTCGTTGGACAAATTCTGTTATCAAGCGGTAAATAGAAATAAAATAGTAATTTGCTTGAAAAATTACGAATTGATATTAATTCCTCCTTTATACGAAATAACTTCAAAGATTCAAGTTGAGCACCGCAACTGTTAAAACTTTGTCAAACGACCCAATTATTGTCGAGAATGATAAAGCTGAATTAATAATTTTATTATTAATTTTAACTAATAATCCATAAGGACGATTAACGCGACTCTAAGTAATCGATCTAACACGAGAACATAAGCGAGATCGGCGATACAGTCTTCTCTATTGAATTTCTACAGAGTAGCCTTTTCACCGTATCAAGTCACGATATTCTAACACGCGTACATATGGATGAAAATTCTGTGACCGCCGTGAGATCCGGTTCTGATAAAAGCACGCCGAAAGTTGAACGGTTCGCGGAGTAACAATTCTCGTAGCGGTCTCTCTCCGGGCGGAATTCGAAATCGAAACGGAATCCATCACGTTGTCCGAGCTCGTCGGCGAGGGTTGAAGTCGAAGCGTTCGCCTCGAAGCGACTATCAAAACGTGGCACACGAACAGAGACACGGTAATTCCATCGGTACCGTTCCAATATCACAGATGATCTTCAGCATGACGAGTCGGCAGACAGCGTTCATCAGCTTCGAAAGATCGTTCTCGACCGCGGAATTTCCACGTTGATAAAAATGACCCCGCTGCGCCGCATCGGCCTGACTTACCGGGAAATTGGACGCCCAGCTTTCGAACCTGCAGCAATTTTCGAACAGATAGACGACGATCGTTTCAAGTCCAAGTCGAAAAATAAATTGTGCTACGCGGAATTTTCAATTTTAATGAAAATCGATAGCCGGAAAGGGGAGGAATCTTCGTGCATGATATGTAGACACGGAAAATGGTATAAGAATTAGTGGACCATAAGTATTAGAATATCTATCGATATTTGGTATACGTTGAATGTATTTCACTTTGTAATGTGAGATGTTAAATGAAAAATATTTATATTACAATATGTAACTAACAGATAAAATCTCTACAATATGGAAGTCTCCGTAATCGTGAAAATAATGAATTATAGTTGACTTTGAGGGAATGGCAGGAGGAATAGAGGAAAGCCTAGGTTGTTGCAGAAATTCGCTATGGATAATTTCTGGTAATTTGAAACAGAAGTGAGACGAGAACGAGTACTGTACGACCGCAAGCAGCACTTATTCCGGCAGCGACAGCAGGTGGTAACTGCTTCGTCTGCAACTGGACCGCAAACGATGCAAATTCCATCTATAGTTGCAAGTAGTTCAACCCCAATTGGCAGACTTCGCCCGGAGAAATCCAATTTTTGTGTTTTGAATTTTGATATCATGGAAATGTTACGTTGGAAATTACAAATACAGAGTACATAACTCGTCAGCATAATTTTAATCCAATATCATTTTTCGAACGATAATTGAGCCAATTAACTCTATAAACTAGAAAGCAGAAATAAACGATACTGTTGCGAACGTTATTTTTTCAATCTACCTCGGAATTTGCTATTATTTATCTTTTTATAATAAATAAAGTCATGAAACAAAGTACATAATTTGTTTATTTTTAAATTAAATAGTGTTGATCAGCTTGGCTTTCGAGACGCGATAATTGATGACGATAATTAATGTAACGATCAAAATTAAAATATATTAAATGTCGTAAGATCCCTGCAGGGAAAGTTCTTTATCTTAAGCTTAATAGCCTGTTTAATACAGGTCGGTTTCTTACGAAGCTTTCCACTCATTAAATTAATAATTCATGACTCTTGCTCGCTTAATATTATAAACACAATATTCATCACATAATTTATACATTAATTTAATTCACATACTAAAGCTACTTACTTTACAGGCTTGTTACCCTTCTCCTAACGACTCTGTAGTTGGGGATTTTAAACAAAGAATTATCCTTTCTACCTTAGATCCGTACTAATTAAGTTGCAGACGCACGCAGTAATAAAGAGGCGAAAAGCTGTATAGCTTCCTTCTTTGTTCAGTTTGAAAACTTACACGTAACTACATTACACCATGCATATTATATAATACTATGAGATATACCAAGCGTTACTACCACCACGATAATGATAAATTCTAAACACAAGTAATTATATATTCTAAGGAAAATTTTCAAAAGCAATTTCTTCTTTTAACTTGAAGTTTTCGCCATGTTTACTAAATAATTCTAATCTTTACTAGATATTCTGTATTATCTTTAGATCTGCCCCGATCGAAGTGGATTAAAATGTTCGCGAAGCAAAGTACGACACACTATCGTAAATGATCGTTCTTTCGTATCTCTTAATTTATGAAATCGATCAATATGGCATCTAAACGACCGATATATGGAAGATCGGTTGTATCATCAACGGTTGTCGAACAGCGGGAGATCTAAATATCTTTGCGTTCGTTTGGAAAGCTACGTCTGAATCGAAGCCACATATGTAACCCCTCGTTTTACGCGGGGAAGTTCGGGCCTCGAGCTAGATTCTTAGTCGGTTGAGACTCAAGACACGAACTCAATTCTGAATCGCTCGGGGCACTCCGCCCACTTAGGAACAACGCCGCTTCTCGCTTACCCTCTTCACCCTGTTCGCTTCCTCTCGACCCCTCTGTGGGTGTGTTGATAGGGATAGGGGTAAATGGGTGCGGGTGCGCACCACCCTCAACGCGGTGTAAGCTATCGGTTTAGCGTGGTTCGAATTAGGTCCACGTAGAAGACTTGTTACGTCGTTACCTTCAGTTCCACCAATACCCCTTATAACGGCGTATCCTTTTTCGAGCTCTAGCGTGATTCCCTCTCTTTTCCATCGTCCTTTCTATTTTCTTTAACCTCTTTGCTCGCTTCTTTTTTCTTCGCTTCTTTCTCTTCGCTCTGGTTCGTATTCTCGCGACTAGCTGCTTTTCGCTTATAGAAACTGAACTTTTTCGCTGACGGGCTTCCCAATGTGTATACGTGTGTGTTAGGACGACTGGAAACGGGCGAGACTCGTTGAAATTTTAACACCGCAACAGCCTCCAACCGGTATGAAACCAAAGTCTTTCCCTTTTCCGCGTTGAGCGGACGCACGGCTGCAATTCGATAGGGAAGATTTCCCGTGGACCGGGCCAAGTTTCTCGGATACAACTTGGTAATCTTAAGAGTTTCCCTCTTTCCCCCTGTACCTTAGCCTTCTTCCTTTCCTTCTCTTTTTCGTAATTTTTGAAGCGTAGTTCGTAAAGCGTAATTTTTTTAATGTAATCGCTGTCGTTAGTTTTCGTGACACGATTGTCATATAAATGGAAGACTGAGAATCATCGTGTTGTTTCTATAAAGTATTAGGTTGTCCGAAAAGTTTCTTTCGTTTTATGAGGAAATAATAGGCGCACAACGTTTTTTGTTTTATATTATTTTGTCGAATTATTGTATGTATGTAATTGTAATATGTAAATGTAATTGTATGTATGGTAATGTTATAATTGTATGTATATTTCCATTGTATTAGGTTGTCCGAAAAGTTTCTTTCGTTTTATGAGGAAATAATAGGCGCACAACGTTTTTTGTTTTATATTATTTTGTCGAATTGCGTACGATTTATTTTGTTATGTTGAGATGAACACCGCGACATTTCACACACTTGGTTTCACGTTTGTATAAAGGTGCACTGTTGTAAAAAACACGTTTGCGAAAGAAAGACACTTTCCGGACAACCTAATATGTATGTAGATATTACGCATCAATCGATTAATAGTATATTTTTGTCGTTCTGTTTCAGGTAAGATATTCCTTCTACTTACCTACGATGTCTAACATTAAAGCAGAGACGAGGTACAGAATAGACGTGGCACGCAATACTGTTTCGTGCTCACGTTTTGAGGGTCACCTGACCCTCTTACAATTTTCGTGTCACATGCGACCTCATCGATTCAGTATATAGTACTTACTGATTTAAATTTAAAGTAAAGCCTTGTATTATGAAATTATGAATAAAATATAGAACAGGATGTCGTATAATCGCAACGAAGCATAGAATTCTATATCTCTACGATACTTCAGAAAGCATTGCAATTATATGTTTCGATTATCAACTATCATTTATTAAAATGATAAATTACCGTATAACGATAGTTAAACGATTCGTTTAATTAGTTTCAAATAAAATTGTAATTTCAAATATCTTCTCGAATCTTTTCGAATTTTCATATTTGTATTCTCAAATCAATTATTAATTATACATTATCAAGTATAAGCAGTGTGATTCAGAAACTCGTAACATAATTTATCGATAACGCAAACAGATAAATTACGTCCAACGAAAAGAGCGAAAAAATCACCAAAATCTTACTTTTCCCGATAAATTATTTACATTATACCGTTTAATAACGTAATTTGTATTTAATATACGATAGAATCCCGCTTATTTGAACCTGTCGCGTGACGAATAAATATAAGGACGTAAATACGTCCTTAGTACGTATGTACTTGCTTTTACTTACTTTTTCGTTCATGTAAAGGTAGTTCGCGTTCAGATAAATGAATTCGACGACCAGAAGTTTATTTAATCGAGCATTACTTAAAGTTTTGTTTGAATAAATGCGCGTTCAAACTGATTAATTACAATCGTCGCGATGTTATAAATTCTTTTTCGAGGCTGGTATTTCGGAACGTGAAAGACGAAGTGCCATTTAATGTCACGTCCATCCTGTCCTTGGTCAATGATTAAAGAAGAGCGGAAACGCTAAAATTGAACGTCAAGAACAAATTATAATCAGTTATTGACAGGTATGATATATTACGTCTAAGAAGAATGTTCAATTATATTTCATAAAGTTAATTGTAGGAATAAAATTAATCAACAATACGCTCGATGTAACCCCAATCTTGTTCAGCGTTGCAAACCAAAGTACCTGAAATATTAGCGTCAGATAATTTCTATCGTTTTATTGGAGCAAATTTAGCGTACCTTAGAGACAAATTACATTCTGTTCTCATTACGTGTACCTGACGATACGCGAATGGCAAAGTTCAAAGTCATTGATTTTGAAGTTCTGTCGGAGTTGGAATGTCTAGATGATTGTCCACCTTTCCAGGCAACTTGTTAAATCAATTAGTCGAAAGTTTAGTACCATACAGTTTGTAATTAACTGCTATTGTCTGGGTGGTAGGTCAATTAGCGTAGAGAAAGTCGTTAATTGTCTTTTAGCGTGCGTAGTGCCTTTTCAATCTACGCTTCAGTTACCTGTTTCATCTATTTTATACAAGCTAGTCTTGTAAACACTCAAACACTCGAACTCTAATACTTGAAAATTAGATTTATACGTAGTATTACTATGTACTAAATTATCCTATCAATTTACTATAGTTTACATATTTCCTGTTTTTGTTTGAAAATTCAAACTGCTCCTCCATTGAACATTCTATTTGCTCGTTCGGAAAATTCTCCGCGTATTTGCCAGTCGACTTAAAATCATTTATTATGTTCTCAAATAATATTCCTCCCAATTGGATATCAAATGCATCGTGTAAAGGGAAAAACCTACTATTGTTGATTTTCAGCAAGTGAATAATTCTCTAAGTAGATCTTAAGTTTCGGCAAGAAGTAAAAGATTAATCCTCGAGAATATGTCGCATTTAATTCATCTTCTAATTTTTATAAAACCCTCTTCGATGACTAAAAGCTGAATATCCCCGAAACCTGGAGAAGCTACTGCGGAAAATTTAAAATGGAGAAATTCATCGTTAAGAAAGACAAGTTTTTCGAAGAAGCAATTACGAAGTTATTTTATAAATAACGAAAATTATCGAAATAGACAGTAAAGATATCTATCGCTCAATAGCGTACAAATTTCATAAAGATACGTTACCTTCGATCCTAAACTCAACCACAAATTTTCCGAATAACCCAACACATTCGCAATACGTTGCCAATATATTCTAGTACTAAATTAGAAATAATCGCTCGATTTATAGCAAAAGTTAGTTACCTTATCTTTGTTCGTTATAAGCGAAATATCGTAGGAACGCGCGAATCAGTCGGGCGCAATTAGCCCGATAGGATAAAAGTGGAATTGTTCGTGTTTTTCTATTCAATTCTAGTTAGTCGTTGAACCGGTAACTCTTATCGTTCTTTATTGCGTCCTATCTCCTCGTTAATTTCCATATTAACGTACTTCTCTCGCCCGTTAATTACCGCATTCGAATATCACACAGCTAATTAGTAAACTTTAAATGGTGCTGACGATTTAATGAACTATAAATTTTTAACTTTCCACGCGTGTTCGTACCGGCGAATATAGATTTCAGGTTGAACGCGGCATTAATGCAATTAATGCAGACAGTATTCACTGGTGTCGCATTCTGCTAAAAATAAACCGCGCGCATCCTTTTTCTTTTCCGCCTTTCCTATTTTTTTTCAGAGCCTTTTGTTTTATCTCGGTTAAAATTAAACGAACCGCTCGTTCGTCGTTTCTACGACGAGAGTATTCAGTCTGCTGAGTAATTAGTTCTTTAAGATTCCCTCTATTTTATACCGAGAGAATGAAGAGACTCGGCTTAATTGAAAGTTGCGATGATTGATGGACGTCCAAACGATTTTTAGAGAGAACTTTTCGCCATTTGCCTTACGTGGTTGCATCAAAAAATCGTCCGAGAAGCCATTCTTTATGTTCGAAGAAGATGCAACATATACTGGGCTAGAAAGTTTGTTGTCGAAGTTTCAAGAAGTTTTTTAATAAATTCGATACATATTGCTTCTGCGGACCATTTTCGTTAGTATTATAAACGATCAGAAAATATGATAAGTTTCAAATTTGGTCATCACGCCATTGGTAAAATTGCCTTCGTAATAGCTTTGAAAAATACTGTCCGAATAAAGATCGATGTTACGCGTAGCTTCTACGCTGCCTTGAGATTTAATTATTACATCGGAATATTTTTCTTTAGATTCAAACACACAAACGAGGAGTAGTTCTTTTACTAAATGGTTACATATCCCTAAACGTTCTCGCTTTGAATTTATTTCGTGTATCAAAGTTGATTCAGGAATTTTATTCTCAGACCGAAATGTACGCAAGATTTTCTACGTCTGCGAAAAATTACTAAACGACGTAGTACGAAATAATTGTCACTATTTTAACGCGATGCGGATAGGTTTCCTAATTATAACGTGACGCGTCGTCACACGTTACGCGATAGCACGCGATCTCACGTGATGTTACATTAACGCGCCTCGTCCTTTACCGCTTCAATTCTCTTTCATTTCTAACAATCGGCCGATACTGTCTTGCTACCCTGTTGTTGATCGGTAAATACACGTGGAACTGGCAGTAAATTCAATGAAAGCATCTAATTAACGCGTCGGCTAGTCGATAGAATCGACAGAACTCTGGTAACAAAAAGATCCCTTTTGAAAGACCAAGATCAAAGATCACGCGATAAAGGGAGTAGGTGGACAATAAGAGAACGAAGGCGACGACGAAAGAAAATGCTCGAATCCCTTCCAAGTATCAATACGTTAGGAATTTATGTTCCACGCCCTCCGTCCTATCCGTATCCCCAGCGAGAACAGTAGGGAACATTGACCAGCTACGAGGTACGGTGGCGCAATCAGTAGTAGTAGGAATAGGGTGGCTGGCCACTCATCTTCACATTTCACCGACAGAAGCGGTTATCCAGCCTTTCAAGTTTCGAAGCCAGTCGTTTCGCTCGTTATAGCCAAATCTCGCCAGCGCGATATATTCGAGTCTGTCGCTGGTAATTTATCGTGTTGCGGTGGAAGGGTTGGTACGAGGGTGGTTAATTGATTCGCGTTGAGACGAGAGAAAAATGAGGAGGGAATTATCGATCGCGTGGTTGTCCCACATGAAAAACATCTTCGACGTCCGATTTTGTTGCAATTTCTAATTTGCTACTTGCTAGTGTTGCGCTAGAGATTAGGTCCGCAGAAAGGATACCAATTTTTCTATTTTAACAAACAAGGTGGAAAAGGTAACATCCCTGATCTGTTTAATTATTTATTGATATTTTTAGTCTATTTGACATATTTCTACACTTCAATTTCTTTCTTGTATTCTATTTATGAGAAAGTGCAAACTCAGTGCCTCGTTGTCCCTTTAGGGCGCCGGTATACCGACACATAATTCGCAGGATCGACGAAACACTGTTGAATTTTTCAAAACGAATGATGTTCGCTGTAAATTTTCGCAAATTTATTCCGCGAAATAACAGGTTTTCAGTTGTTGGAAATGTCTGATCCGGGTTTTTCTATCCCGGTTGAATATTCTCGTCGACGAGATTCGAGTGTCTTGACGGTATTTCAGAGCGTTGAATTTTGGAAGGTTCGAGAGTGTGCTCGGACGTACAGGTTTGAAACAGCGAATCCAGTCGGGTGGAGTGGCGTCATGTATATATGTGTATGTTTTTCTCCAACGAAGTCTTCTCTTTTTTCCACGTACGTTGTTCCATTTCGGCTGCAAATGTTATATTCCCCGTGCGTGCGTGGGCGCGCGCAAATTTAAATACCGCATACATACATGCTGGCGGCGAGCGTGTGCATCCATATGTAAATAAACAGACGAGCTTCGTTTCGACGTATGACGCGTCTCGTGGCACGACACGATTGCTACAATTGTCGTGAAAACTGTTCCGTGTAAATAACAGCTAGCGATACCTACGTATACGTAGAATGCGCGCGCCTACGCTACGTTTACCCATATTTTTTTTTCTTTCTTCCCTATTTTTTTTTTTTTTTTTAATACTCGTGCAACGCGTCATTCCCGAACTGCCACACGTGCAAACTGCCATCGCGATAAATTGGATTTCGGATCGATTTAGATTGAATCATATTAGTTAGTGGAAGTTACAGCGTGCCGTTCACCTGCGAATTAATACCGTGACAGTTTGAAATTGAAACGCGCGTGCTAGTTGAGTCGAACTGCATTCGTTTTTCGACGATCGTGGAAGAGTTTTTGTGAGGGAAAATTAGATCGATGGAAAATGATGGTATTTATTTCATCGTTGTCCACGACTCGTTGCTCGTTCCGATAGAATCGAATGGCTGGTTTGTCCCACAATTAACTGCTCGATTCAAATTTTTTTGTTTGCGAGATGGCAAGCGATGGTATTTATTACATCGTTTAAACAATTTTCATCGTCGTCGATGACTTTTCAGTCGGTCCGATGGAATTGAATGGTTCGTTATTAATTTGATGTTATTTTGGGATCGCTATAAACATGAAATATTTCTTGCGTTTAAACCTGTTACGTCCTGTGATTTTTCACAGTCCAATAACATTTTTCCGCCATTAAGAAATTTCTTTAGTCTTTTTAGAAACTTTTTAATCGTTGTTAGTATTGATTTCGCGTTTCAATTTTTTCCAAAGTGTTAACAGTTTTCTTGTTGAAGAGAAAGTGAAATTGATCTCTGTAAATCAAAAGATCCTAGCAAGATTAAATTATTTCGAAACAAAGAAATATATTTTTGATAATGCGTACAGCGTATAAGGTACTTTGGGCCAATATTTTATGTCCGGTTCAAATTGCGAACTTTCGAGCTTCTTACAAACCGATTCGCAGAATCTTGAAATCTCTTCAGTTGAAATTCATTGACTTTTTGCTAGCAAACTTTGAAAATAATACATTCTCAAAGTTTACCTAAATCATTATATACGTGAAAAAGTCTTTGTATTCGCCAAACCTTATTGTCTTACTAGATATTATACTCAAAAGAATTATTCGTCTATTATTATGGATATAGCTAAGGAAATGAAACCTAAATGGAGATTTGTTTCACCTATTACCTTTATATTATCTTAACTTCAATCTTAGATACGTTATATGTTAATTGATATATTTAAAATTTATTTTTTTTTTTTTAATATTCTTACGTACTGTGTACATTTCATATATTTTTGCATTTTCAAAGTTTCCCGTAAAAGCCATCGTGATTAATTAAATGCCACAATTTCGAAAAGTACAGAGATTCTTCTGGAGATCTCTCAGGGTGAAACCGATCGACGAAGAAGGTAGAATCGCAAGGATCGTTCAATTCGAACGGAAATCGAGTTGCCGTAACGTTCCTCCAAAGGTTCTTAGCCGAACGTGAACCGAACTGTTCCCTGGAATCGGATTGTTCCTAGTGCAAAGCGATTCATTTGCCCTTAAGTATGTTAGCAACGTCTTTCCTGCTGTGAATCTCTCCTTGTTTACGATTCTGCTCCTTCAGGCTTGTAGATAAAGAAAATAGTTGAGCAGAGGAGCGCAGGGTTGTTTCACAGGAAGATTGCGGAGGTAATTTGCAAAGTTTCTAACGTGAGGAAACGCTGAATCAGGTGGAGGGAAGAGGTAGAAACACACGGGGATAATTATAGATTAATATGCGACACGGGAGAAGCATCGGGATCAGCGCGATATTTCTGTCGGTTGTTTAAGCAGTTAGAATATCACGGAATATACTATATTCACTGACGAATTTAAAAACAATGCTTGATAAATGCAGAACTTTTCAGGGAATTCAAATGATTTATATCCGAAGTTTTTCACTTCGTATCTTTACCGAACGAGGAGAAGATATATATTTATTTTACGTTATATTTTTCAAATTATTTACAATCGTATTTCATTAAAAATTCGTATGTTCTCTTTAAGTCCCTGTTAATTTTTATAAATAATAATAAATTAGTTTTAGTTATATTTATAGTATTATCAATTATATCTTAAATTATAAATAGAAATTATATTTTAATTTTATCTTTTATCTACGACAAAGACAACGTACTGTGGTTAGCTCTTCATCGTCGAATTTGATTCCTTTCATCGTATAATTAACCGCATATATTGTTTTTGATTTTTGTTATATAAAATGTTGTACCGCTGAAGGATGGAGCTTCCGAAGGTGAACGATCTTCGAGAAAAGCAGCGTGCTCCGTTTCGAATAGAATCGATTGCCTCGAAACTGTTTACTACATTTCCTATTTCCCAAGTTCTTTTATTCTTTCGGAATTTTCTATATCAGAGTCTTTCGTTGATTTTTTTACCATTAGAATTCCTTTTCGATGTTACACGCTGTTTCGTGCCACTGTTGGAATTCCTCTCCCGATACCCTTATGTTTCTTGTTATTGTTGTAATCCCTCTTTCCTTGAAAGATAGGTTCTTTCGTTGTAAGAATTCCCCCTAGGATTTTCCTTGCGGTAGGATTGCCTTCCTGAATGTGGAAATTCTTCTAAGACCCAATTTCATTACGGCGGAGTATGTTCTAGCATGAGGCTGCCGAAAGGAAGACCTTGGGTGATAAATTATTTTCTACAACCGATCTGAGTTGAACGCCATGCACGGAAGTAATTGGGAGCAGAATCTTACAAATGTACACATACGGTTAGTTAGACAGTCGCCAGGAATTATTTTCCAGACTGAGACCAGAAGACCGTAGTTGCCAGCATTGGATCAGAAAAACGTAGGAATTGAAGATATAGGAATTAACCGACGAGATATGTTGCGACGTTATTCGTGCAACGTGTTCAACGAGATACCTTGCCACCTGATGCTGTTCATGCAAATATTTACTTCATACAAGAGAAAAATAAATAAAGTTGTTTTCGACAGTAGATCTCCATTTAACGGAATTTGTCGAGGGGCAAACAGTTCGTATAATTGGAATTCATATCGTCGATATTCGCCATTGTCTATTATTTTTCGTTCAAATGACGGGAGTTCGTATTCACATAAATAAATATAACGACCGAAGGTTCAGTTAATGGTATTAACCAGAAGCATTAAATAAAATTTCGTTCGGATAAATGCAGGTTAAATACGAGAATCTTGCTATGTATAATGTCTGTGGATTTTAATGTCCTCAGGGAAAATGAAATTATGAGACGATTTCAACATCAAATAAAAATCAAATTAAATATACGTATATACGCGTCTCTTAAATATACGTTGTGTCGAACATATTAAAAATATTTTTAAGCACACAATTCCAAAACGTAATAGAAATAACCATCGATACAACGTTTCGTAGAACACATGCGATACGAATAAAGAAGCTTTCTGTGACAACTGTGCAAATACGCTCGTGAGTCGATGTATATGCTATATTCCTTCTTCATTAAACAAGAAAACTCTCCATCCTGTATCTTTTTTTTTTTTTTGTTTTATCATTTTACGTCCCGTTAACTGCACGTCCATTTTATCCATTTGCCAAGCCGGAAATTCTTCAGGCCGCTCGTTGTTTCCTTTCGTTTATGCAATGCGACTCGGTGCAGCGCAAATGCGAGGCAGAAAGATGGAAATTAAAGCAGCGATTCTATGCCAAAAGCAGATACGTCGCGCTTTGCCTCTGACGTAACTCGTCCTACCACGTGACAATGTACACGATAAGAGCGGGCAAATCTCATGAAGGATCTAGAAATTAAAAAAGAACGGGACCGTATCTGTATTCCGAGCGACCACGGAAATCATACCCCGCATTCATAAATTCGTGATGAACAAACGACCCAGCTGGTTTGAGCTTTTCACACACGCACACATACACGCAACAAGCATTTTCCTCTGTATTTGTGCGTTCTCTCTCTGTGTGTTCCGCTCTTGCTTCAACGTTCTGAAGATTAACGTGTCCCCGATCACGGTGCTCGAAGGAACGCGAAAATAAACGAAACTAAAATGACTCTGAACCGTTTCATCGAGATATTTCCGAGTCGAAATCTTGTTTCACGATTTTCACAAAAGAATATGTAGCTTTTTCAGGATTGAGGAACGGTACAGGAATAAAGAGAAAGGGTCTGGAAGAGTTCATATCGATTCAACCTCACTTGTATAACTAACTTTTAAGTTAGAACATCTTGTCGCTCTGTTCAACGTTTTACTTTCTCCTATACAGATCGAACCGAAACTAAAAAATACTTTACGCGATTCTGACCTTTTCGAGTTTATATCGGGTCGTTGGGCTGCTGGAATATATAAATTTTGTTGTCTGATCGATCTATTAATTGTTACGTTATATTGATTAATTTATTGATCGTTTCGATGACGTTAGAGATACAATCCTGCAGCTTCTGTATAATTAGTGCACATATAGATACAGCTCCAGGAATCAAGTGAAACTGTATGTATGTGTATTCATACAGCTGGCATCTCGTTAGAGAATATTCGACTCGAATGTAAAGGTATCGCGAAGCGTTTGATCACTGATATTAGTTATAATTAGTTCCTTTACCTTCTAGCTGAAACATCAGTGAGGATGGTTTGTGGGAGAGTAGGTTATTGTTAGCATTTTTCGCCGAAGCTTTACGTATTTACACAATCCAGACATAAAGGTATGTTGTAATTCCTACATATACACACACTGTGACAGCCGTGTTAGGTTACAGTGGCGATGAAATTCCAAAATATTTTATATAATACGTACAAGTTTTCTATGATAAATGTTCGAGCACGTACTTTCACGAGCCAGTGTAGGTGCAATGGAAAACAAAGTAATAAAAGTGTTGGTCACTAGTAAATTGTATTGGAATTCTGTCGAGGTGGAAGGAAGGGAAGTAGTGGAACTATATTTTAAGTCGTACTACTTGGGTGCCTCCACTCTGCAAATAATATCGTTTATTGGGTTTCGGATCTTGTTGAGTCGCGCTATGCTAACTCAATATCTGCGCGAACGATCGAAAGTAAACATTATCAAGATTTTCTTGAGAAAATTTCATTTATTCGACGAGTTGAGGCAATATGCAATTTATTCCAAGGCGTATCGTTATAAATAGCCGGTCGTTTCAATGGAATCAACCGTTTTCTCAAAAGCTCGTCTGTGGAGCGCGCCGCTCGGATAATATAGAATCTATTTCGTGCTACTCCACTGAAAATTGCTCGTTGTTTCAATGCGATCAGCATTTCCTCAGAGGAATCCTATTCATTACGCGAGTTAAGCGTAATACCGAATTTGTTTTGCCTCGTATCGTGAGAAATTGCTCGTTCGCTCGATCTTTCTTTCCTCAAAGAGACAATAAACGGGACTCAGAATATTTTAAACCTAAAACTCTGTTTAATATTTTGCAGACAGTAATTAAATATGTTATCGCTGCTACGACATACGATGACTGCAAAATGTATTTTAAAAAGTAGTATTTTAAGAATTATTTAAATACCATCGCCATCGAAAAATCACAAATCTACAAAGAATCGGTATAATCAACATCGCAACGACGATCTCATTAATTCGATACGACAAAATCCAATTTTGTCTTATCTGCGAAAGAGACCGCAAAAAGTATTTGCTCGTACCCTTATTTTCCGATAAAATGTTTCTTTTATATCGGATTCTATGCATTTCATTTTTACAGTATCACATTTTTCCAGTCGTATGAAACTAAATTATACGAAGTATAATATACTTGCAGCTAATGAAGTAGTACGTAAAAGTTATAAATGCAACGATACAAATATTAAAATGATAAAAGTTACAAGTACTTTTTGCAACCGTGTGAGCATGAATTTACTTCGAAATTCAATATTCCATGTATATTAACGGAATTACATGGAGAAATGATATTTCGAGTAGGATCACGGAAATAGAGAAGCCACGGAAATGTCACGTTTCTCTAAAAAGCGGTTATTTTGCAAGTAATAAACTCACAAAGCACGTACATTCCCAAGGACATGCGATTCAAGAACTCTAAAGTGGTAAACTAACGAAACATCTCCAGAACGTGACTGTCATAAACGAGTAGACAAAATGTTAGAAAATGGTTCACAGTAGGCATGGCGTTACCCTTGCGTTTCTTGTTTCGCGAGATTCTTTCGTTCTTCTTCTTAAGATTGTTACCAGCTAAATCTTTACTCGTTCTTAAAACTTTGGATGTTGTTTATTGAAAACAGTTGTATGAAAATTATTCATTGCGTTAAGAACATCAAGATGTAACCGGTTGTAATGCTTGTTTGAAATTGTGTTTGCCGGTTTCTTAAATTGAATTCTTCGGTCCATAAATTCATAAAATTCATTTTCACCACATAAATTGAAATGAAGCGTGAGAAATTAGTTTATCGTTATTATTATTCTTTCTTTATCGTAGAGAAAAATTAAACATGAATTACATTATATGTATAAAAGGCTTGCATGTTCTTAGTTTTATAGTCTACGTGCTTTTACGAACAAAACATACCTTTATTTTTATTTTCAACGTTTAACGGTGATATATTAGGTTGTCCGAAATGTTTCTTTCGTTTCATACGGAAATAATAGACGCACGATGATTTTTTATTTATATTAGTTTATTGAATTATGCACGAACGTAATAATAGAAATAGAACGAAATGGATCATACCTAATTCAATAAAATAATATAAAACAGAAATTGTTGTTCGTCTATTATCACCTTATGAAACGAAAGAAACTTTTCGGACAACCTAATAGAAACCTCATAGCGAATAAAATTCTTCTAACAAACTTAAAATGATTCTAATCTCTTCGGTGCGATTAATTCCCTGTCTTATGATTTAATTTCTACCTATACATAGCAGAGTAAGTGATAAATTATGTTACAGAGATTAAGCTTCGTCGTATAATAAATAACCTGACCATGATACGTGTCTTTCACATTCGGTTCATAATTCATACGATAAATCTTACGTTATCACGTTATTATAAGGCAAGAAGGGTCAAAATTGCACTTGCTTGTATCACCTTATTGTATCTTTCTCGAAGATCTCATTGCAGTTCTCGCGAAGCCGTAAACGACAGGCGACTATGAAACAAGCGTAACTCTAAAACGATCATTCATAGTTTCCACGTATTCCCGACAAACAACACCGCTGCCATTCTCAGCTATCTACGACACCATACGTTACACGCTGGTGACTATAAAAATTCTTCACGCGGGTAATACGCCTCCCCGGGAACTTAAAAACGTAGCAGAATCGTAAAATACGGTTGTGAGAAGGTAGTCAGTACGTTGGTTGCTCTCGCGAGAGAAAACGACATAGGGGCAGCCGCGATGAAATTGTCAGTCGTCTTACATAATTTCTCGGCAAGGAACTGGTCTCGCATCTCGCGTGAAAAATGGCCCTACAGAAGGTGGGTAACAGGTTTCCGCGAGAGAACCCACCGAAGAAGATTTATTCCACGGTTCCGTAACCTCGTTAATATCTCTCGACGCTATTATGAAAATGTTCCGTGACGTTATCGATTATCCGATTGCTGTTTCGCAGCCTTCTCTAACGATGAAACTGTGAAACGCGACGTGACGGTGCGAACCGGCGGCAAAACCGATCCGTTAACGAGCATAAACCAACGGAAACGGATCTCGTCTCTTTATCGAGCGTACGATTTTAAAAGAGTTTGATCGAGCTTGCGAGAATAGTTGGCCGATGTAACTCGGAAACGATGGAACTTTGGTTTCTCAGTAGTTCGCCCTTTTAGAATCGAATTACAGGCGATGGAAAAAAAAAAGGAGACGAAGAAAGGAAAGGGCATGCGAACAAAAAGGAAGAGGGGATAAAAGAGAGAGAAAAAAGGAAGGGGGAAGGGAGAGAGGATTCGTCCATTTTGGCGCGTACTCCAAAGGAGTTCCATCAAAACCGAAAATCGAAGTTCGATAAGCGCTGCTCGTAAATCGAGTATTTCCTTTGGCGCACGGACCGGAGATACGTTGTTTTTACGTGGACTCGATCTCTCTTCTTTTATGTTGATTAAAGCACGAGGATCAAATTGTTCGCCAATCTGCCGGAAATGGCGTAAAATATGACATCGATGTAGGACTTATTTTTCAGATACGGTTCTTACCATTTTAAAATACCATTGAAGAATTCCGACCGTATTTCGTCGATGAATATCTTGCGTTTATTTAACGAAGATCGATCTGGTATGCGGAGAAACTGTTTCTGATTTCTCCGAGTTGACGACGAAGATCTATCCGTTGTCTGTTTCGTTGTATAAAAGTCTGAAATGCGGTGGGAGATTTTTGAATGAAATTTTAAAATAAAAATTCGCGTTGGATGGATGGTTATAGATTAACGTTTACGAGATTTATTTTAGTACTACGCGTGTATCGATGGCTGAAAATGTTGACTAATGAATTTTTCTACGTATCCACCTTTTTCTCTGCGATATTTCCTTGCGAATACAATTGGCGTCGAAATCAAATTCTTCCGAATTTTTCCCTTCAATTTTGCTCGTTTCACGCGAGCGACAGAAATGCGAATAAATTGCAAAATCGTGAAACTCGAAGAACGGTTCGTTTCGCTCGATTTCGGATAAAAATTCTTGAACGACGTTAGGTAGTGAAATTTCTTAAGAAACAATCGCGGGAAGGTGGAATACACGACGAGCTTCCCGCGTCGTAGAATTTAATCCGCTTCAATTCGTTTTATCGAGGACATCTTTAGAAATAAGAATCGCGGGGTGGATAACTCAGGGTGCGAAACTAGATCTCTTTATTCGCTTGACCCTGGTTGCATCGAAGATCGCATTGAAATTCCGGCTTTAGGTTTGTTTTCGTTTAAAATTTCAAAGTCGTATATTCGATGCCCTCCTAGGAACGTCCTTTCTCGCAAGGATTTTACCCTGTGGCGTCGTTTAACGACGGGAAAGAGTTATGTCGAGGACTGTTTTAGGATCAAGCATTATCTTTTGAAGATTGAAGATGCTTCTAAGGAAAAAGTATCGTCACGCTGTAGCAATAAGAAGGAAAGAAACAAAAGATGAAGGGAATGACTAGGGGGAAGGAAGACAGCAATTTTATGTTAATGGACTCCTCGGTTAGGTTTTCCTGACAAAGTTTACACCCCTGTTCGTAAGTTCTAGCAGTTACAACTTATACATTATACTTATGCTTTTAGCAGTTATACGTTAGCAGAGGAGAATACACGATAAGCATTGAAATTCGAAATTTAGGACAATTCATAAGTATCACAGAGAATATAAATTTCCACGAACCAAAATCAAGATCAAAGAATTAGAAAGTCTTGAAAAATAAGAAATTACAACAAGCTTTACCTGTTTTACGAGCATAAAAATTATTCGTTGTCTATCGGATTTTCTAGTCGATCGGTGTTTGCCACAGCAACAAATCGTCTTTGGTGAAACAACAGTCGATATCGCGAAAGAAAGACGTTAATTCTCCTCCCACGATATCCTAATTAATTGACGAATCGTTTCGGCTACTCGGCCTGGAATCGTCGTCGTCGTTTCGAGTAGCACACGCGTGTTTCAGTGGAACCGAGCTTGCTCTCGTCCAATTAAATTGAACCGGTAAATCAAGTATCGCTAGCAGTGTAAACTTCGTTGCATCTGGCCATGGCTCGTTGAATTTTCGTTTTGACGACGAGACGGAGTTTCTGTTTGTCCGACTGACTCTCTATTTCTCAGGTTTAAGTATTATTAGGAGACTCGTCAATAGACTTTTGATACAATACGAAATAAAACGAAAGTAAGCGAAGGAAAAGGAAATATTTTCGTTTATCAACTTACAATTTACAAACAACGTGTCCCGCTGAAATTAACGGAACACGTGCAACATGATTTGGACATCGCCCACGGCTAAGGGGTTAATAAGGACAGAAAAGGGAAAAAGAGGAAGCAGACGAAAGCACGATGACTCGATTAGAAAAGGCAGACACGTACAGGTGTACATGAGAGGGCACGGGATATTCGACACGCGTTCCATTGGAGAATCGCTGGCCAGGAGACGTGGCACGCGGCAAAGCGGCGCCCTGCAATATCCCGTAATTTGTAATTCCGCGGTAAGCCGTTGAAAATCCATTGACAGCTTTCCAGCGAACCACTCGACCGCAAATGCTCGCTAACAAGACTATCGATTCCGCTGGCATCCGACGGATAAGACAGTTTTACTTGGCCAGTCAAGCAGCGAGTTCGAGGTCAACAGTGACAGCGAAATTCGTAATAATCGGTTGACCGATAACACTCGGTTATTTGAAGAGGTGAGCTGGACGAAGTCGATATTTTATTGCGTCGTATTCCCAGTGATAGAATTTCGATCGGCGAAAGACGATGCTCGAGAGCGAACGATTTCGAGTGACTTCGCCGGGGACAGACGCAAGGTGAATCGTTTGAAAGGTTTTTTCTTTCAGCACATACATAATCCGAAATCTTCCTGATCGTTTTGACGTCATCGTATCGATTTTAAGAACGCATGCTATTTTGGTGGAATTTTGATGCACAGCGACTCTTATCAATAGTTAGACATCGTGGTGTTTGAGAGATTATTGCTATATATTGCTATATATTTGGCCACGATAGAGTTATTAAAATACATTTTTTTCAATATATCATAAAACATATACTTCAATTATGGAAACATAAATTTTATTTATTTGATAAATACAGTTTTTTCGCAATAAATGATAAACTAAATAGTGGAGATTTAAAATCATAAAAAATCTAGCGATAGGTTACACCGATCTGTATTTATTTCATATACAGGGTGGTTGATAACTGGTAGTACAAGCGGAAAGGGGGTGATTCTACGCGAAAAAAGAAGTCGAAAATATAGAATAAAAATTTTTTTTAATTTTTTTTTTTTTTAATTTTTCCATCGAGACAACGATCTACAGTGAGATCCGTTATAACGAGACGTGATAAAGTGCACGCGTACCGAGCGAAAATTCAAAGTCGATTTTCTCGAAAACAAAGCCTCAAACGAAAAATTTTTATTCTATATTTTCGACTTCTTTTTTCGCGTAGAATCACCCCCTTTCCGCTTGTACCACCAGTTACCAACCACCCTGTATATTAAATATGTGCATTATGCATATATGTAATGGAAATTTTCAAAGACGTATAGAAATTAAAATTAAGCTGAGAATACATGGACGCGACCGAAAGCTCCTGCAAATATTATTATAGACATGAATTGATTAAACGTGTACCGATAGACGATAGTTTCTGCGAATATACAAATAGGAAATTGAAACATTGATTTAAGACACAATTGTAAAGCAGCTAATTCTATCTATATGAGGAAGTTATAAGAATCGTGCATAAACCAGTGGGATCTTTGTTATCATTGTTCAAACAAATAGCTCTTATTTCCTAGCAAATATTTTCTCAATACAGCTTGTATCATTATTGGAGCAGTATTTGCCAGAGGATTTATCGAGTACCGTTCGAATTTTGGAATTTCAACAAAATTCTTAAGAGATTTTAGTCGTCTGGTACTATTGATCGACTAAATATAGCGATTAAATATCATTTTTAATACAAATTTCAATATCATTTTAATGTAATGTTTTGCAACAGAAAATACCAAAATAAATTTTTCATTCGCAAGAATTGTACGAATAATGGACGAAGGACGCGTTGCTGATAAAACGAAAAATGTTATTGTTTTTTCAATTACTAATCCAGCGCGTCGGAGTTCTTGTTTAAACTATGACGTGTAGTTTTGTTTGCAAACCATACAGAACATGTGGCGCAAAAGTGCATAAAATATCGATTGATATATACAACTAGAACCGTATATTGAAACAATAAAAAACGTTTATCATCGGTTTACAAAAAATCCTCCTTCAGATTTTGATTTATCTTGTTGCGTTAAGACAACGTGATATTATAAAAATTGCAGATGTATATTAAAATTCTGTTATACACACAGATTACCGTAATTTACTTCCTCCGCTTAAAAACGAAGCTGCCATTAAACCAACCGGTAAACCAACTTGATTCTAAGCTACTTTACCTTCCATTAAAAACAGATTGAAGCTTCACCAACTCCATTGATGCTTCTTCTTTAAACGTCTTTTGTAATCTTCAACGATTCATTGAAAAATATGCTTAAAAAGCGACAAAATAGCGTAGAAACGCAAATGTTCGGCATTTTTCCATTAATTTCATTAAAATTTTAGCCGTTGCAGAGGTTTTTACCCGTTCGGTGGAGGGGAGGGTTCTCGTTCTCCGACGAATGCAAGGTACCACCGCGTCGAGCGTTAGGTAAAAGACGCAGCGACCGCTGATATTCGCGGGAATGTATTTTTGTAAACCGCTTGTTTCCACCGACTTCCGGAGAATTACGTCCGAGTGCACGCTACGTAGAAACGGGTTAGAGGGGAGCGGTCGGGCGAAAAAGCTGGAAAAGAACACTCTAGTCATGCAGCACAAAAAAGGTCGCGGTACTTCAACGGCAGGAGGTCGGGAACGGGGACGGGGACAAGAACGAAAAGACAAAGAAAAAAGAAGAAAAAAAAAGAACGACCGCAAGTAATTAATTAAATAAAAACACGGGACGACATTTCAGCCGTTTAATGAATTGCCGCGTAATTGTTCCGCACGCGGGTCGCATAAAAGCGTTTGAAGAATTCATTAAAGAGTGGAGCTCTTCTGGCAGTCTCGAGCCATTGAAGTATTATACGTGGGCCCCTCCTAATAAACGCGGAAATTTCGAAATCCCTGTAATCGCGGTTATTTACGGACGCGCGTACCAACGAACCGTGTTACTGCGAACGAACACGCTTAAAACTGACTAGATCCCGAGTGTACCCGGGGAGAAACTTTGAAATAACTAATCTGAACGAAATTACGTGCTCTCGTCGAGCTCGTGCCCCGATCCTTAAGCGAATCACCGTGAAAATTCTACTTGCAGGTTACATTTCGGAAAGGGATGGGGGTTTTCAGAGCATATCACGTTTGAATAAATAAAGAACGAGGGATTCGCGAACATGCAGAATGAAATAGCTAGATTTTCCTATTACTTCTATCGGATAATCGTCGAATTGAAATTTGAAGATAGAGAGAGATATCGTGTATCATTTTTGCTGTTTTTTTTTTCTCTCTTTTTCGAGGAAAGTTTTGTGTAATGATTTTGCGGGAATTTTACTTACCATACTTATCTTCGTACGTTACTTCGTTATTCAGTCTAAATTATGCATACGTCTCATATATATTTTCTATAGGATATAACTTAGTTCTACGTTTGTAATGAAAATTTCTATGCGACTTCGTTGCGTTATGACAATGTCCTACACTTTGTTATACATCGTATCGCGTATGACAATTTCACCGGTCGTAATATTTGCTCAAAACTTATTCCGGACTAGTTGAAAACCATTGTTTCGTGAGTAAACCTTTTTATCGCAAACATTAAGTAAAAACTTTGATTATACGAGGCGTTTGGGAAATTCGCTAAATGAGTATTTAGAAAAATTACGCGACGTTATACAAGCGAATATAGCGGAAAGGTGTGCGCCTTAGTATAGAACTCTAGTAGAGAGCAGAAGTACATACACAATACGACTCGACAAACACACACTCAACTCCATTCCACGACTACATACTTCGTACAGGTATCCTCTATACAATATATATGTATCTATATCTACGTATTTTCTTTTTCTCCATTTTACAATTCCTTTCATTCGGTCTAGACGAACTACCCACGTCCCATCCATTCAAAACCTTGGATGGCTATAGAATCTCGCTTCGTTCTCAACACGAACGTTTGGCAACACGAAAATTCAAAACTATTTGAGGTTTTTTCAGGAATGTAATACGGACGACGTTAACGCTTTATCAACATAACGAACGTATTTAAATCGTACTTTTTCAATTAATCTAGACACTTGCGTGAAAATTTGATCGTAGCAGTATGATTATTTTATATAGGCCATCGATTGGCACGTTCCATGGCGAAACCATATTCTGCAACAATGAAACGATTTTAGAAAGTTCAACATAAATTATCGTGATTAATTATGGAACCACGGAAGATATGGAAAAAAAGGAGTTAAATTAAAAATCGCGTGACAGAATCTTCGTTGTATTCTAACGTTTAAAATTCACTCCGTTTATAAAGCACTCAAATCGTCGAATTCGCATTTCAACGATGCATTAAAATATTCCGTTTACAGCGAAAAATACTCGAGATACATCTAGATAACACCGTGAACCGAAGAAACGCACGCGACAAGCCTAGCGTTCGTTATTTCGCCTTCGTTGGCGACACGATACGCTCGTGAATTTTCCAACAGGATCAAACTCGTGACGGAGCCTTTAAACGCGAATAAATAGCGCGAGCTTTATTTAAACGGCGCGGCCGTCGCAGTTTGTTAATCCCCTCCGATCGGATGTTGGCGTTTTTTCGCGAGGGATCGTTCTGGTCACGTGAGCGCATAAAATCGCAGGATCACTGGAATTTTTGTTCGAACGACGGAGGAGTCGGGGTCTTTGCACGGAATTAAAGGTCGTATATCACGCTGCACGGTCATAAATAAATATACAGGCGCGCGCGTTATATCGGGCCGCATCGAAAACGTAGGCACTCGCCTCCTTTTCGATCTGTGCACAAGACCCGTTGGTTCATGAAATGTCCGTGTAGGTGTACGTCAACGCGAGAAAGAGAGGGACAGCCGAGCGTAGAATCGGCGAATATCAATCTAGTGAACCGGAAATGTAATATCCGTTGCATATCTCATGCACGTCGCCAGGATGTTCGCATATAGTTACGATAATAGATCGTAAACATTTTGGCCTGGCCGAGAAAGGTGCGCGTGGAAAATGGTGGCGATGCTTTCGCTCGCCAAGTTTCTAACTCTCGTTTCAGTAAGCCGCGTCGGTCGTGTTGAAATCCAATGGTGATCCACCAAACTGTTCCACGATGCGTGACCAGAAGTTGTAAAATTTCGTCGACATCCTGGTGTCCGATCTTGAATATCGTGATTCGCCGCGCTTAAGGCTGTTAATCAATTACGATAGTCGGAATATTACAGTAACGATGGATCGTTTATAAATCGAAGCTGTTTCTTGAATATTTCAAGCGTGTCTCTAGTTTGAGTTTTATATTGGTAACATTTATACATATTTTTATACGTATATATTTAGTAGTGTAATTTGTATGATTTATGTCGTGTAAAAATAATTATCGCAATTTTTTGTTACAAAGTCTACTAATTTACAGTTACATTGTTATTGTATTGCTAATAGACAAGGAGATGCGATCGATGTCTCATCTTTGTGTAATAAACAAGTTTATCAAACTCGTATATATGTCGTTGAAACGATACAGAGAAGTACTGACACAGAGAACGTGTTGTTACGAATAAGTGGATATACAGGGTGGTTGGTAACTGGTGGTACAAGCGGAAAGGGGGTGATTCTACGCGAAAAAAGAAGTCGAAAATATAGAATAAAAATTTTTCGTTCGAGGCTTTGTTTTCGAGAAAATCGACTTTGAATTTTCGCTCGGTACGCGTGCACTTTATCACGTCTCGTTATAACGGATCTCACTGTAGATCGTTGTCTCGATTGACGTTATTTTTATAATTTTTTAAATTTTTAAATTTTTAAATTTTTAAATTTTTATTCTATATTTTCTACTTCTTTTTTCGCATAAAATCACCCCCTTTCCGCTTGTATCACCAGTTACCAACCACCCTGTATTTTTATTGAAGCATCTAATAATAATGCGAATAACGAGCTGGCGTTGCTTTATATGCTGTTCCCTTGTATAGCCATTCGTAGCTTCGAATGGTTATTAGGATTTTTGATGGGTGGTTGTCTAGATTTATGGTTGGTGTCGCCGTACGATATTGTCATTTGTGTTGGGAGGGAAATTCTTGAATTATAAAGGGTATTCCGTAACACGCGATATGCACTTCAATGATGAATGTGGGATACAAAAACGACGAAAAAGGTTCGTATGCGCATCACGTCGAGTTTGTTCGCTAGTTAGATGTTCATTTTTTATACATATACCTCTGAGTGATAAATTAAGAGCATATAATAATGTAAATCTTTTGATAATTTTTATTAGCTACAGTTCTAATTGTACCTTACGGTGTAAATTCTGATCGTACAGGGAATGTCCCAAAGGTTTTCGTACAAGCGGTATTCCACGACTAAAAGTAACACAAAAGTTTCGTGTAAATAAAAGTTCCTAAAAAAAAGTTCGTCGAAAAAGAAGTTTCACATGCATGGAATATTTTGATAAAAAATTATTAATATCCAATTTGCGTTGCAGGTCAAATTGACCCGAAGAACAGTGCGCGAAGATTAAAACTGCACTCCAGAGAACGTTGTTTCCCTGCAATTTCATTTATCGCCTATTCGTTTCCATTTGTTACTTAACTCGTTACTTAACCGAAAGTCTAATTGTAACTAGACCGCAAAATTCTATCGTCGCTTGAATCAAAATGTACCAATTTCTTTTACAAGCACGAGTTCCGTCGAAGCCAGAGAAGTCAACGAGCGCGTAAGTCCCGTTTGAGCGCGACATCGGGAAAAATTGAAACGGAAGATAAAGGACGGGACAAGAATTACATTTGCGTAATTAATTGAGCGAAAGTTTCGCAGGACGGCGCGCAGCGTCCGCTTCTCGGGACAGTTAAAAACTGTCCTGAAAACTGTCACCGGTAGTAGCAAAGAGCTCTGCCCTCGATTTCGTTCTCATTCTCCTGGAACATACGTATTTTATAATGGAACTTTCTAATTTATCGCCGCGGCTAGACGCTGAACGAATTCGTTAATTTATGGCGGTTCGGATAAAGAGTTATGAATCCGAACGAAACACGTTTCACACTGTGTCCTGAAAACGATTTCGAATAATTGGTTTTACAGGGTACTAATTATGCAAATAAATAGCAGACGCGATTGTAACGAGCTGCACAGGGGTTCTTGTTAATGTTCGTTAGCGTCGTCCAGCTTTAGAGGCAATTAAACTCTTTTTAAGCGCGAACAATATTCGTTTTTATGGAAACTGTTGGCTCCTCGATCTTCGTCATCGGGGACAACCATTTTGACTAATCGTTCAACTTTCGTCGTTGACTACGACGTGAAAATATGTTTGACAAGATTCTCTGTTCATATAAGTAATTCAGTAAGTAAGTTGACATAAGTATCTGTCAAACATTCGCCGTAGGAAAGTTTTATGCGTGTATTGTATGTGTTATATGAAACATTGTGAAATCTAGAAACTTTATAGCGAAGTCGATGATCGTATAAATATCGATTCGTTTCTATTGAAATACTATGTGTTGAGCTAGATTCAGCAATATTTCCCATGGTTTTCAGATCTTCCGGATCACAATATTCACTTTGCGTGTCTCTCCCGTGATTGCTATGGTCCCTCAGGAGCACAGACGTCACTCAATTCTCGGTAACGTCGTGTTCACTGGGATAAAACTGACGTAATGCGGCGAAAATCTCCTGTCTAAGATATTATACATGATCGGAGCAATTAATTCGAGCATTTCATAGGAATTTTGTGTATAATACGCTATTACGATTACGAATTTTGGCATTAAGCGCGTTCACAGCAAGATAATTCTATCGACACCTCTATTTATAGCCGCTTGTTTCACTCAACTTGTTTCACCACGAGTAGTGTGCACTTGCTTCAATGAATCAAAAACAGCAGAATCGATGGAGTTCAACGTGGATGACTGATGATCCGACATTGTGTTGCTTAGATCTCGACTACGAAATGAGAACTATTTAAGGTCGAAAGAGTTATGAAACGGAGCATAAGATAATGTTTTCTGATAAGAGTACCATGACGAAGTGCGCGGCATTTATTACCTTCAGAACCTTCAACGTAGAGGAACTCTCATATTTAACGCTTAATTGCCAGTTCTCCGTACTCAATAACAAGTAGTAAGATCGAGAATAAAGTTGACGCGTAGTTTCCAATCGACGAAGTTAAACAATTTTCTCAAATCTTCCATTTCGTACATGTACGTAAGCTAATCTGCGTAAGAATAACGTACTTCAATACGAAAATTATTACAGTTAGAAATTCTCACGATGTGATATCTTGGACGAGATAATAATTATTTCGACATATTTTCATAATTTCTTGATAATTTGTCAATTTACCTCATCCTCTTACAAATATTTCAACGCGTACGATCGAGAAAGTACGCGAACAAATATTATTAAAATATCGCTTTCGAGAACTAAAACCATCCCTTTTTAGAATTCACGCAAATCCTCTGTCGTTTAACCCTATCACTGTTTGACTCTAATCCTACTTTGTGCTTTCCGCGGCTGTACTTCTTCGTCCTTTGACCCACGACCGTAAGCTAAACTCGCTTCCCGATTTCATGCAACTCCTTTCAACCGAAACTTCATTGGATTCCTAAAATCCATTGGTATACGCTAGGAACGCTCTATTTGGAACGGTCCTTCGCATTCAAACCGTCCGCTCGATCACTTTCGCCTATTTCCAACGCTTGTCACTTACATCGGATGCAACAGACGCAATTCATTTACATCCGACACTACGGAAGTTCGCTTAATCTCATTACCATTTGTTTTATTTCGACTAGAAATTGAATCGATTAAACAACGATTACGAGCAATTTTTCACGGTGCCTTTGAAAATTACTCGGAATACAATTTGAACGGAAAAACAAGTAGTAAAACTGTAAAAGGGTACAGAATCCTTTCCAGTGCTCGTATTCTGTGACAAACTGGCTTTAAGATCTATCGCATTATAAGCAAGCGTCCGTCTTTTTCTCGTGAAATTATTGGATTTACTGCAATTGAGAAAAGCTCTAAATTAATTCCATTCTTATTTACTTGGTTCAACTTTACAGAGATAAATTTATAAAAAGTCTTAATAAGTAAATCCAAATTCTCATCTTTGTCCGATCGAGAAATATTGTGTTATCGTTATCATCTTGTAAAAGATACAAACGTAATTTCTTTTGATTTGAAGTTACGATAGTGGAACGAAGAACATCAGATATATCTATCTCTGAATATTTAATAGTCATACGTCTCAGAGCGTACGAAACAGTAATCTTTTAAAAAATGCTATTATCAATTTTATTTATAACAATGAAAAGTCCGAAGGAGCAATGTACAAGAAACGAAGCGCAATAAATGATCGATACATTTTTCAAAAGTCCATTTTTAACTTCGAATAAAGTAAAATTCAGTTAAACGACGTAAGCACACAGTTTTTACCAGATTCACGTTTAGTAAATCGAATGATCGTGTAAATTACAGACACACGGTTTTTTTCTCTTCGCTGTGGGTGATTAATTACGTTAAATTCAAGCCTGACAGAATTTTCCCACGCCAAGATCTCACGGTAAAACCGCCAACGTTTCTTACGTGTCGTGGTTGATTTTCGCGTGGCACTCAAGCTTTCGGAGTACTCTGCTGACTCTTGTGCTCCCTCGCGGCCCTTGTTTCTCCCTTTCCGTTCGACGACCTCGTTCCGCGTGAGTTTTCCTTCGATCCTGCGGACCGGAACATGCTTATAATTTCGCGCAGTGCGACGTTCTGCGACACTTTACTGATACTGTCTCCTCTACCGAAATAACTCAACTGTATGTCGTACTACGAAACAAGAAACTACTTGTGATTGTTTTGTGTCGCAAATAAGTCACGCGTATAGTACGATACGAACTGTAATTTTACGTAAATTCCGTATAAATTTGTAATTTCATGCAAATCAAATGATTGTAATTAAATTTACATTTGCAAGTTTTATTCGAATTTACGTGTATGTTTAGGAGCGTTTTCACAGCTTTTACGCGTTACTTGCTTCGTACCAAATGTTCCACCTATTGCTCGAATTTTAAACACTTCTAAGATCCTAATTATTATGAATCCAACGAATTAACGTTCTTTGGTTTACGGTATATTACATCGTTTTAAGCAGAACCACAAAATATAGTTGAGGAACGCATCGATTTGCTCCGTTCTCTTTTACTCGTGTGCTTTTAATCATTTCTCTCGCGTTTTTGATTCTTTATAATTATTAATATTATGTACGTGATACATCACTGGTGATTACGTCATAGCGAATATGTTAATTAGCTTCAATTACATACTCGACTAGCCAGGAGCTTTTATTAAATTTTATTAATTTCTATTAATGCCACATTAATGTTTCAAATGTCAAGAGCAATTTTGTGCAATGTAGTAGATTTTTCGGAAAAGAATTTATTATGACAACGCAGGATTTTAACTTTACCTCCTTTTAAATTCCAGAATATAGTTAAATGTTATATCCCATATTTATTAAAAAATTCCATAAAACCAGGAGAAGCTTACGTTCCTTTGACGCAATAATTTCTTTCGAATTCCTCAGAAGTTACTATATCACGTCTGCACCGAGTCTTTTAAACTCCTCGGTCAGTCGCTGTCACGCCATTCTAATTAGCAAAATGCTTCCGCGATATCGAATTGCCTCGAGTGAATCCGGAAATTCACGGAATCGCGAAAAAAGAATAGAGAATGCGACTCGAATCGCATAGTCTGGCGGAGGTTGTAACTTTTTCTGATGGATACGCGTGATTTCCTTGAAGGTACATATTCGCGTATTCCGCAATCAATGCAGCTGTTTGCACGCGAGCCGATGCAACGTTCCCAGGTTTACGGTGAGCACAATTATCCGAATACGGCATGCGAGTGCATTGCCATCGTTGTATTATATAACGAGGCTCGCGTTGTCCATCGCGCGTTTTCATGACAGGTCGAAATGAAAAACTGTCCGGTTACCAATAAACGTCACCGCTAATTCGCGTAATCAGCCAACGGCGCGGATCGGGGACACGGCGGGGAAAGAAATTTTCACCGTTGGAATTAAAAATTAAATTAAACGCCTGACGAGGCGAAGAAGCATGGCGGTGGAATTGTTCAGTGAGATATTTGGCATAAAATTTGGAACACGTCCGACCCTGTTCAATTAAAATACGGCGCTCTAATTGCGGGCTGTGTATCACAAGTTTAACGTTTAAAAATTTCAAATCCTTTCCTCGGCAACATAAAATAAGGCGTGTAAGAAGGAAATATATTTTGCGATTAATTTTTTAGATGTTCAGCCAGATATAGTGAAAAGTATGGAATTCGACTGGAGGAAAAGATATAATTAATCAATAATTGTGCTTTATGGGCGTAAAACGTAAAAATGTATTCTACAATATACGTATGTGCTTTATCTATTCTGTACTATTTCATTTTAACTCCTAACATTCTTTTCTGTCTTATTTCCAGGTATAATCTGTCCCAGTCGTGTAGAGCATAATATATACGATCGTATCAGCTTTTGTATCGAGTTTCTTTTCATCTCTCCTACTTTGTATACTTGCTTTTATCCAGTAATTTCAGAAGTAGAGAAAAGAAATTAGTTTTTACCAAATCTCGCAGTTCTGAAAGAGATTCTGTATCGTTGCCAAACTTTCGTTCAACGTTGAAAAGGACAAATACCGTGTATCGTTTTTTTTCCAAAAACGTCTCTCCGTTGACTACGAGGAAAAGACAACTTCTGTACTCTTCATGTACTTTTCATGTTTAGGAAATCGCCGGAGATCAATCGCGATGCAACCGAAATCGCGAAACGCGAGGTAATCGAACTTGTGAAATGATCAGTCATAGAAACAATCGAATTTCGTAGGATCCTCGGTGAATTGAATTCGAAATGTCATATTCGAAGCGATGCTCTACATTCTCTTCCAGATCATAGAGCAATTTGTTTCACTTAGACAGTTTCAAGAGTTGATAATTGTTAAGCGACTGTTACCTATTGTTTGGTTGACAAACGTAACTTCTGAGCTACCTTGCGTGGTACTTCGAACAGTTTAAACGGCACCCATTCATGCAACGTTCAAGGTTATCGTCATTATAATTCATATCGCAGTTGATATTCGTGCCTTTGTTACGTCTCACGATACCACATATTGCGGAATATCATTACGTTGTATGCGCATTATACTGTCTCAGGTTTGAAATTAACGAATAATCCGCGGACATTTATGCAAATTCATATTTTTACGAATATAATTAAAAGAATGAAAGCCTGATGGAATCAGAGTTTCATTCGTTAATTACTACATTGAATAGGTATATTTTTGATATTTTATACGAATAAAAATCTGCAATCTATTAGCGAACAACGTAGCCAGGAGATTCAACAAAAATATTATAATATCTTCATTCTGCATATCACAAATTTCAAACTTCAGAATCTCTCACCGTATGAAACCTGCATTTTTATTAATTTTTTCCCCTATTAAAATACAATAATTATTTTTAATTGCGAATTAACGTAAGCGTTTTATGGTACACCACCCGCGGCTGAAAACAGTGGACGAAATAATTTGAACAATTTGTAATACGAGCCAGCTCTCGCGTTTCTCTAATTTCTATGTTTATTCGAATTTGTTACGGCCGTTATGCGCGCGAAATGCCACATCAGCTAGGAATTTCCACGAGCTTAGAGTTTCTGAAGTTTTCTATACGAGCCTCATTAAAAATCTGCTTGAACCGCTTGGCGTGTGCCATATAAGTGATCGCCAAGTATGTATTACGGGATAGCATCTCTATAATTGCAGCGCAATAAAGATACGACTAATCTGCTGAGTGATCTTCTCACGGAACCGTAATGAATTTTCGTTGATTCGTTATGCACGGATGAAATTTAAGCGATTCCAGATCTTCTCAGCTTTACGATTATTGAAAAATTAAGTGGTCGGTCGGGAGGGTGGGGGTTGAGAAATCGTTGTAAATCGCGTGTAACCTCTGACGAGCTAAAAACCACTCGTGGATAATGGCTCGATGAATGACTTAGCGGCGCGGCGTCGTCGCGTCGCGTCGCGACGCTTCGAATAAAATTTCTTTTGCTGGAAAATCGACCGAGAAAGATTTTAATATTATCTGAAAATAAAATGTGCAAGCTCGTGGCCGGTGGCAAATGTGATGGAATTAAATCGCCATAATACACGAATACAGGTGCGCGTTACCTTATTCCATTATAAAATCCATTATGATATTCCATTATGAACTTAGCATTAAATACATGATGTTTCCATGGTGGAAAAACTTGGCGATAAAAATTTGTAGATACATGTACGTAAGTGAGATTTTTAAAATTCCCTTTTAAACTATATTCTACGGATTTGTGCGAGCATTATTGGGCAAAAATGAATAATTATTCGTTCACCAAAAAAAAAAAAAGAGTCGAATAACAAAAGTACCCTCTGTATCTTTATAAATAATTATATTTTTAATATACACTTATTTTCATTTACAAGAGCAATTTGTATAAAGATGTAAATGATATTTGGTTATTATACTAAAAGTTAGCTCTAAACGAAAGATTCCGGTGTTCTGTTGATGTAAAAATTGATGTAAAAATGTAAAGCGATGCGGAGATACAAAAAATGTTAGTGGAGAGAGTTCGGAACAGCTTGCTGAATTCTGTATACGCTTTGTACATACAATATGCAAACACGCAGTGTGAGAAATTCTCCATGCATCTTTGAGCTTTAAAAGCTGACTAGAAGTTTATCTGTTCAGTCTCTTATCAAGTTTGCAGATTATCTGTTGTTACGATGTATGCATCTCATTTATTAATTGACAGATAGTAACTTTCCACATTTTCCTTACTATTTTTCTTACCAAAATAATAACACGTGTAAAAAAACAAAATAGAAACATTAAAAAACGCTTGAAAACTCTGGATCTCTGTGAAAGAAAATTTTGTTGCAACGCAAACTGATACAACGAACCGGTAGTTAACCGGAACTTTTTCTGACTCATTAAAACATCCTCCTATTTTAGTCGCGTTGAGCACAGGAAAAGTCACGGTTAATCCACTCGTCTGGTCCGTGAAAAGCTATCGAGCAGGTTGCCAATTTGATATGATCGCTACGAGTTTGAGAGGAAAGTAGACGGTATGGTATTGACTGTTTCACGATCGTTCCAGCAAGCTTTTGCTGCTCGTCAAAATCGCTCCTGGTTGTCGAATAAGCAATCGAAAGAAAACACGGCCGACTGAACACGGAATATTAGCCACGATCGAGATCATTATTTTTATTTGATGCGTGACGCCAGCCGTGAATCATCGACCATCTCGAAATTTGCATAGCGCGTTTCTCGGGGAACGATTCACAGCTTCGTTTATTCTAGAAACTGTAACACGTTGTCCTGTATTATAGTCAACACCCTCGAAGCCCTCAGCGCGCTATTTAAGATCCAACGAGCACGATTTATGCTACGGCTTAAATACCGTGATATTAGCCAAAAACCAAGTTTAATTTCTATTGTTTGGAAACGAGCGAACGTTTCACCGCCATAGCGCCGATGATAATAATAATTTATTCTATGGGATATACGCTTTGACGCTCCCCTAAAATTTTATTCAATTCCTGTCCTATTTGGACAGGTTATTTGTTTGTTTCTGCTTCGATGTTCAGGAATCTGATCTCATGGTTTGTTTCTTCGAAATTATTTTTTCAACAGACGATGAATAACAGTGGCTATCACGGATGAACTCCACGTTTGATTCGAATGCCACGTTGTTGTTAACTCCTGTCAGTCAGAATCTTGCTCGCTTCTTTGGAAAGGATATTGTAACTTTAATTCTGAAATTTAAGAAATTATTTGGTAATTGCTAAAAAATTGCTGTAAAATTTGAGATTGAATGCGATAAAAGTTGATTCTAATGACGCGTTAGTAAGATACAACAAATTTATTCAATGCATCAATATCGCGTAGAAGAAAAATTGGAAGAACATAGGTATTTTGAAGTTTCATGACGTTACAGAGCTTTAACTTTCATTTCGTTGGATATAGTTAAATATTGTTTCCATTTTTCAATATATACAAATATCAAAAAGTTAAAAAAAAACTCTGTACTTCCGTAATCACGCTGTTTCCAGTTATTTTTAAACTTTTATCGAAATAAAATGAATATCGATGCGCCGTTTCGAAAGTTCCTTCCACATCGTCTGCAATGTACAGTTTGCGCTTGTTCTCGCCGTTTCCATTGCTCGTTTCGTTTCGATAAATTACAATTTTGAAATGTACGATATTTTCCATCTCACGTCGATAGCGAAACGTAAAACCATCGGTTGTAACTATTTTGCAACTCGATGGAAAAAATCGCGAGTGAAAAAAGATACCGACGTGATGTGGAAAACGCAACTATTGGTATCGTAACGAACGTGCTATTAATCGCTACAGGTTATCGAGGAAGCTGTTACTTCATGAGAATAATCAAGATGGAAGATCGATAGGATGATTTTTAGAGGTACAATTCGCTACCATCGACAAAGATACCCTTGCGAAAATTCAGAAACTCATCATGATCGTGGCAGTACCTATACAATGTTTAATTAATGTTAATGTTTTTCTGAAATACCGAAAACTATTACAAGCTACTTTTCTCTCCACTCTTCAAGTATAGACAAGGATATACATATACGCGCAACTTGCAGCGTTATGTACGTACATTGTACGTTCGATGATTTTCGTCAACTTGCAATTAGTTATGAAAGGTGCTCTGTCTCGTGATCGTGTCACGTTCGAGCTTAGCTAAGTTGAGGTCGGGAAGGGAACAGCTATGTGATGGACAGCGTAGGAGAGCGTAGTCCTCCTTGACGTTGAGTTTTCCCCGTTTCTATCGTAGTTACCGCGCAGTTGACTTAATGGAGTGCTTCGCCCTCATTAGCGAGCGTAACGACAAGTGCTCCGGTTTCCGCGGCAGACATTTTCAGTGCCAGAGCTTTACACTTTTCTTATTTTTTGCGTGGCAGCTTTCGTCGTCGCGTATCGGCTCACGAGCGCACGATTCGCTCTCTTTTTCTCTTCGTTCTCCTTCCTTTTCATTCTCACCGCTTGCCACCACTCGAGATTCTAGTCGTAAAATGTCGTTTCTTCCTCGTTATTTATTTATTTTATTTCTTTCCTTTATTTGACCTTTTCTCAATTTTTTCTTCTTCTTCTTCTTCTTCTTCTTCGTTTTTTAAACACGTGCTCGCTATGTATGTAATTAAGATCACGGCGAGACGTATTCCATAGACTAAACGGGGCCACATCGTTAAATGCTCCGCTTGTAAATAATGCACGATAATTTAGCGTTCCGGTATGAGGCCTCGAATTATATACGAATGCGCAGGTAACGCGAGATACTTTTAATGACGGGGTTCGTTCGAGGACACGTCCCGCAACGACGCGCGGAGAAACTACTAAACCGTGAATTATTCGAATGTTTGCTGATTCTCGCAGACTAGCGAATTTTATCACGACCCTTTTCTCTCTTCTTTTTTTCTTCCGTCTTTTCACGAAACGACGAAAAACGAGGTAATTTACTTTCTAAACATCGTACGCTGCCTACCTAACGTATTTACAATTTCCTGTTGTACTTTTTAATCACTCTAATTAAGTTCTAGGTATTTGTCAACTTCGCTGCTATGTGATCTAAATTCCGGTTTAAGCGTTCGGGTTATTTATGTTAATGGCAAAGTTCATTGAACCAATGTGTACATATATCTTGCGATGAAAGAACACGACGAATAAATCTTTCCTATCTTTACGTTTTTATTATTTTCGATTGGTAATCGTAACGAAGCTGGAAGAATTTTCTCTCAATCGTAATTCTAAGAATACTTTAAACGCGTCGATTATTGGAGTTGTATTGTTTTCATATTTGAAACGTAGTTGGTACGTGGAAAAGTTGCTGTCAAATATCTTCTCTTTTCAAGCAAAAAGACCAAGAAACCGGAGGAAATTCACAACTACTTAGGCACTCAACCACTTCGTCACTGCGACTTGTTATTCCGTGTCAAATTGAACCATAAAATATAGCACATTTACGTAGGAAAAAAAAAACGTGTATTATTCTACTTATTAGAAATTTCATTCTCAATTAAATCTTCGTTTATTCGCCATGCAAACGGCTGTACCGGTACTGCGAGAGTAAACGTTCATCTAGAACGATACTAAATAATCAAGGAGTTCCATTAAACGGAGCGAAAGGCGTAGCCGATCGCAAATTACATTTGAAAGTAAAAGAGACGCTGTGGTGTCTGTCTTGCCGGTTGAAAACAGCCATTTTAACGGGATTCCGCGACGACACGGATGGACTAGCTTCTCCGTGTCGGCTTCGTTTTCCTAACTTTCCTTCTGAAATTTTCATGAGCGATCGTCAGGTGGTATATCGGCGAGCAACGTGCCGAACCGATCGATAAACAACGTACCGTGTAAAACGCGGAGCCTCGAATGTGACGGAAACGAGAACTCGCAAGTAATTTGCATGTTAGGTGTTCGCTTTAGCCGGCCACGCGTGATTTCTTCCCGGTCGGAAACACGGCTATTTTGTCGCCTCGAATCCTTTACCGTATAACGACACGTTCCGCCGATATTTAATTTAGTCGCGAGGACGCTTACGCGAGGATGTTTACGAATCCTGAGCAAATAACGCGTACAACGATGAACGAAGGATGCGCAACGCTGGTTAGAAAATTTTTAAAGCGCGTGTAGACACAGTGATATTTCCCTCGGCGCAACGGACCGAATACGCAGGAAACGCATTTTGTTTCCTTTTTTTTTCCATCGTGTTTGAGCTGGAAAATCATGCGCGCGCTTTTCGGCGTTTAATCTGCCCGTTTGCAGAGGATAGACCGCCGGGAATATGCGAAAATAGAAGAACGTTAATATTCGCCTAGTCGAGTATATAGCCGTTTACACAAGTGGCCGGTTACGTTAGATATTTAGTATATTTTTCATTTATTATAAAATGGAATATTTATGGGAATAAAAAAGCAAGTCTATATTTTATACCCAGACCGCAGAAAGTTAGAATTAAATAAGAAATTTCGATTTGATATATTGGAAAGTAATACACATACAAAAGAATAAAATTTAACAAATAAAAGACACTAGCTGTTGTGGGTATCGCTTAAAATTAGGTTCTACCACTGTTGCTTTTGGGATACTGGTACAACTTTCTCGTCAAGTAAGGTAATACATTGTTACATAAACCACGTAAATTATGAAATCATACGTCATTTTGTATATCATCACAAAACCATCCAAAATGACGTGTAATTCTATAATGTAATGAAACCAGATGAGTTGGTATCAAATGATCCAGACTACACAGGAAATAAATTTCAAAATGACTGTATTTGTTTTTTTGTTTTATTATTTGTTATTATTATTATTATTATTATTTATTATTTGTTAGTCATGACGAACTAACAATAAGGCAAAATTAGAGCTGTATATACTGTCGAATAGGAATGTAGATAAAATGCAGCAACAACTACTCTGTATGTACACGTTGAGATTTTAAGCTCACAGTTACGAACATCGAGCGAAGATTTCACAGAGTGCTTAACCTCGGGCGGAAATAAGAAAACTCGGCCAACCGGAAGTATTGATTAATTATAGAGAGTCCGACTTGAAACCTGCCAGTGTTAGAACATACAAAAATAGAAAACGTTGCAAACGCAATCTGTAGATTCTTTCGTTCCTTGATTGTGTAAATAACTCTTACTAAAGTCTACGTAATTTATGGTGCTGTCGAACAAATCGGAACATCTTCTTTGCCTCGAAATTCTTCATGCTTTACGATATCTTCTGCAAACCTCATCCTCCGCTCCCATCTCGTTTTTTCTTCCCTTTTCTTTTTTTTTTTTTTTTTTTTACTTATATAATCTTCCGAGTGCACTGGATTCTTACAACGCGATAAATATTTATAATTACCGAGAGCCTTTGAGACGTTCCGACAGTTCAAATTAATCTGAAAACTCGTTCGAGGTTCTTCCCCGTTTCTCGATCTTATTAACCAGACAGCTAGATAAATGACCAAACGAAGTGGGCAGCAACGATTCAATCTCGTTCGATCAGAATCGCAATTTACGTGTCGGGATACGTGTTCGTGTACCATTGTCGTCCGATGCAAATGTTTGCGTATCCGTCAGCACGGAATTCGGCTTCGTCCCTTGCGAATGAAACCGCCTGGCGAGAATCTAATCATTTTTCTCTCGGCGTGCCGGCTTGTTTGTAGAATTCAATTATGTGCAATCAGGACGATGATCGGAAGTCTCTCTGGCAAAACGGCAGTAATAAGGAGGATTGTGAAACTGAGATAACTAGATAGACGGCTAGATACGGGGAGGGTGAAAATCATACGAGCCAAGAAAGGAATTAAGGGACAGATAAGGGAGGAAGGTTAGAGAGAACGAAAGAGAGAGAGAGAGAGAGAGAGAGAGAGAAGGAGAGTTAGGGCGAGGAATAAGAGTCGAGCAATCTTTCACAAGTGGATTTTAACAGGCGTAGAATTTTAATCACTTTCACGGAATTAAATTATACCGCACTGGGCACACGGAGCTTGCTGGAAGTCATGGTGTACCTACGAGCAAGGTAGTTCTTTTGTCAGAAATGTAGAATGTTAGAGTTACATCCGTTTTCTGTGTGATTTCTACGGAATTTATAGAGGTTCATCTGGAACTGTTGATTAGTCTCGGCTGTATTCGATCGCTGTTTCCTCTGCATATAAAATATTTTTACTTGATTGCTTACTAATGTATTTCCAATAATTATCACTGGCGTAGAGAACTAGGAAAATTTAATAGGTGTATAAAAATACGTGGGTTGAAAACATGATAGAATATAGAATAATGTTTTTTCCGCGAGGGTTTGTTTTTAAGAAAGCTTATAAAAAAATTTCCTGTAAAAAATTTCAAATACGATCGATCTTAAAAGAAAAAATTGTGTTTGCATTTTAAGGAATAAAGTATCAGAATACATTGGCAAGCCATTGACAAGCGATTTCAATACGAGAAGGAGAATTGTTTATTTAATAAAACGGAAAACATTTTCAGCAATTCTTAAAGCGATCAAATTTATCGTACGTGAATATCTCCTTCCATATATCACATTATTTTATTAAATAATATATACATATGTACATACGTATAGCAGAGTATTTCATCTGAAAACGCGTGGAACGAGCAATTCGTAAAACACACCGATGAAACTAGCTTTTCTCAGTTGTTACGGAATGATCGACCAAGGTCGAAGCAAAAAGTTCTGCCATTGTGTAAAAATTCGCTTCCCTTAGGTTCGCATCTCGAGTAGAAAGCTCAACAACTCGAAGTTGCTTGATATTTGAAAAGAAACGGGTTAACCAAAGCGCTTTAAGAACGGTCAGTTGTATACTTTCAGAGGCTGTCTCGAAGGTTCAAGCGAGGCGGATTCATAGAATTGTCTGGGCTACGATAAATTACTGTTGACATCCCGACGAGTCGAAGCAATCATTTGCCGTAGAATGCATCCTTTCTTTACACGCTCGTTCGAACGAATGTCTCGATTGCGTTTTGTGCTATACGTCTGCAATCTGCAGAAATTACGTTCCTTGTATTTATTATACACGTTCGAAACGAAACGTATTTTTCATTTTTATATACTTTCCATTAATTAATCCCATTGAGAGATCGTATCGGCAATATGAATTATCAACAGCAATATTTTCGTATAATACACGCGATATATACAGAGAAGTTTTCTACGATAAGCGTTCAAATAAAAGAACTTTCGCGAAACACTACATATATGTATGTATATCCACGCGAACTTATATTTTTATTCTCAAATTCTTTTTCAAAATTGCAATTCTACTTTCATATCATCCACCCTAAAGAAACCATATTTCACTCGTATTGCCTATCTTTTATCACTCGCCTATTTTCAACGTACCATTCTTCATCTTATAAAATTTCAAACCTATTTTTCATATTTTTATTTTCTGCGTCGTACAAGGTATAATAGAAACTAAAATTGCGACTTTAACTACGAAACAGCTTTTCCCTTACACATCAAATTTTTTTTCTTAATATTCCAATAACGGCAGCGGTTCTTTTTCTCTGTTTTCTTGGCAAGGGGGCTACCTTCGCATTTTTCACACGTCCCCCACCCCGCCTCCATGAACGTCGTACCGTTGTCTCACAATTTTCGTCATGCACCGCGCTCACGCATGTGCATGCATTTTATGAAACTCCAAAGGGGCGGTTTTTTCCACTCTCCAGGCCTGCTTGTCGACAACCCTTTCAGCCCCGTCTTCCGCCATTTTTTCCTCGAGACAGGCTGCTCGCATAAAGCTTCTTGGCACTACGTTGAGACCGGATTTAATCAAGGGCTAACTTGCACACGCGATGTTTATTCCACGGTGTATCGCGGCTGCATAATTAAATGCATAAATAGGGAGGTATTTTTTTCGACCAGGTTTCGTATTTCCCTCCTCTCTTTTCCCCTATCGTTTTGTTTGCGCTCTCACGAGCGATCGTGCGAAGTTGGTACACGCGCGTGCCTCGGGTAATTCACTTTAATTGACATCGATTCGGTGAATTTTGATTGCGTGCGATCCACGGTTCTCGTTCCGTGATTTTATCTTACGACAGACTCTTTGACTCGTTTTAACCACGTTGGACAGTGATAATTGAATTCTTTGTTAGGCTATTAACCCAATCGAAATTGCGAGCAATTTATGACGAATAGATGTTTTACAAGAATACCGTTTAGGCAACGAGGCTATCGTGTCGAGTTCAATTATATCCAATTTCCACTTATATTTATACATCGAGCTTCTCTGTTAAAAATGCCAGTTAAAATAAAGAGTCGATTGACGTAGATGCCTACGGTTCCTATCAATTTTTATTTTAGTAATTTTATCGATGAATCTTAAGAATGTCAATTCCATTTTTACGACATTTCAACCTCTTAAATCATATGAATTTTGAATGGATGTTTCCTACAGCTTCTTGATCGGTATATCGTTGCGTCTGCTCGCGACAGTCACTTGCTCCGAACACGCCGAATGGATATATGAATTTATATAAGAGTCACGAGCAGACGCACAAATTCTCAATATATAACACAGTTCAAGTCACTTGACAGATTAAACACGTTACAGATTAAACGTAATATCTCACACATGTATCTTTACGAAGAACACTAATTCGATCTTTATGTCGAACATTTTATTAGCATTCTTCTTCTTGTATAATTTACATGGTTCATGCTTCCTAATATCTTTATTTGCATTTTTCCTTGCAGTTCGGTTGGATCGGGTTGAATTTCATCATGAAACTCATTTAGTTTGCTAAACATCGAAGAAGTTGAAATATTTCTAGCAGTAGGATAAATAATTTTTGTGGAAATTACGAAAGTTCAGGAATCTCTAATTTCGACTTCTAGACTTCTCAATTCTTCGACTTCTGCGTTTCTCGGTAAACCGTTATAGGAAGATAACGTTTGAAATGTGAAAAGATTGCGCATTCTTACATCTCCTCTCATTGAAAGAAGACTAAAATGAAAACACCCCTTTGACCTCATTAAGGAAATAAAATAGTCCACATATTATTTAGCAATTAAGTTAACAAAATTTATCAAATGTCCAGCTGGACAAATTGTAAACCACAAATTAAATAATAATAAAAAAAATTCTTCCATCTTTCGAATGATCCTCATAAAGTATCAAGTAGAATTTCAAAATGATCAAAAACATTGTAATTCGAGTGACAAATCCAAATAACCGATATTACCTTTGTACGTTAAAATTGCAGATTTAAAATTGTCACACTCGAAAACAACGAGGAAACTCGATTTACACGAAATGGATCAAGCAATGAACTTCTCGCAACAAAAACGTTTCCCTAGAAGAATACAGACTACGACGTGGTTCTTAAATGTTTGCAGAGTTCGCGGATCAAATAGCCGGCGTGTAATTTTGCCTCTGCATTCGAATTTACTGCATCGTGACGCGGTTTTGCGTAATTAGTTTCCGTTTTTCAGCGGAACAAAAAAATGTCCAACCTGCCCGCTCTTATGGATATTGAAAGCGCGAACGAGACCGCGCTCTCGCGAAAGTGGTTCGTTACTGGATTTCACGGTACACGTCATTAAACGATGAAAATGTTTCATGGCAAAAAGACGAGCCGCTGATACAACAAAATCCAACGGGCACACCAATTGTAAAGGTTGAAATCTGTCTCGCGGAAATAATTTTACACGCGTGTCCGAACACTCGCTGTTTTCCACTCAACGATGCAACTTCGCTTTTCCGAAAGTCGATAATGCTTGTTAAATATCTATTTCGCGAAAACGAACGAAAAATAATTATTCCTACCGATGTTTCTCGATTGACTGACCTTTTTTACGAATTACGATTTACAAATGTGTTTCGCTTTTCGTGGATCGTCTTGTTTATTTGCAAGTTATTCTCAGCAAGAACGAGGTTGATAATGTAGAAGGATAGATTCTGAGGTTGGATAAAAGACATTGCTAAATATTTTGCTTCTTTGCTTATCTGTATTTTATTTGTACTTATGTAATTCGTGAAAAATACACGATTTTGATAGATTTTTAGTAAGGCTAGATACGCGAGCGAAAATGCTCTCGTATATACCACTCGCTTACTGGAATTTCTACTTTTTAGTAAAAACTCGTGAAAAATAAATCTCTAAGTACACCAGCTCGATTAAACAGATTTTACGTAATCACCGTATCTTAATATCACGAAGCAAATAGTTTCTATCTTTTATCAAAGAAAGCCTTGAAAAACGGATTTCAAGATACACGTACTCGATTAACCAAAGTTCGCATAGCTACACAATCGGCGAAAACGCGTATCTGCAAACAACGTCAAACCGTGGCTAACTTTTCCATCAAGTTCCGCGAGTGCACTCGACTTCTCGGTCGTCGAGTCACGTGGATCTCAGTTTAAGCGGTAGCGGTGCCGCATAAATAATTCAACATGATCGCAAGAGCGACAAACCATCAATTAACTTTATAACAGTGTAGCCGTAGCTGCAGCTATAGCATAGCCAGAAGTGCTATACGATTTTCGTAGAAAATTTGGTGATTTCGTAACACGTGCATCACCGGTGGCGCGCATTAAGCGTCCCTGGTGAAGCTCGGTGAATAAACATTCGGCCACGGAACAAACGTTTGCCCACGGAAACGTCCTGGCCGTTGTAAGTTTGTTTAACCGAAGTTCACTTTATCGCTATCCGTTTCACGAAATAATAGCAAAGGGGGAAATTGAGGCTGGTCGCGGTGGTTTTGGGCGAGGATCGCGGCTCGACCACCACTCAGACAATCGCATTCACGCGTATGTATATCGCGTTCTCGTCGTATTTCTCGACGATTGTTCGCCGATTCAGAGGCTGAGCCGAGCAACGACCGAGTGTATTCGCCTGGGTCGGCTTCATATTTCCTGTTGCCAACCACGTCGTCCGCGAAATTGCTAACGAGCAAACTCCGTGATCCGTTTCTTCCATTTGCTCTTGCCGAGTACACACCGATCTTTCGACCCCCTTTTTCGCTTTATCGTGGAATTTATAGTTACCAGTGTTGAATTTCCATCGTTTGAGATAGCGAGAAGTTAAAAGCCACACACTGTAGTTAGCTGATAGTCTATACACCTTTGGAGATGCGTTTGGATGACGTCCTTGGTCGATATTCGTACGATAGTTATTGGAGAATTGGTTTTTCCTGTAACGTGGTAGATCGAGTTGTGGATGGAGTCTAATAAGCTATCGTTTAGACGATGTGTTCGATTGTATTGGATTTCCCGCGGTATCCAAGATTGAACATTAATATTACTAATTAACACAAGTCCGTGATGAATAATCTTCTAATGTAGTCGAGTATCAAAATTGCAAGAAACGCCAGTATCTCTTTGAATCGTTTTAACGTCTACAGTTGCTTAGCATGTTCAGTAATTTGTAGATTAACGAACATAGTAAGTATCTGGATAATTAGACGCTGACTGCTTGGTATGTAGATTCGTAGAGTTTTCAGCAGGAAGCCCCCAGTAGAACGATTCACAGTCAGACAGCGTAGCACCTGGAGTTTACGAGTGGTCTGTCTTAATTTGCTTGAATCCACTTAATCTCGGTCCTCGTAGTAGAACCTGGTTTTTATCAAGGCATTCTCCTCCGTTGATATCCACTATTCTCTGTCATAAATATTCACGTTCTGAACTTCTCTGAAAGATTAGTTCACGAGGCAAGTAGAAATTACTCCTTCTTTGTTTTACATATGTATCTATGTAAATTATATTGTAAAGTTGTACGCATTTATTCGACAAAATTTATAGAATCACTTTTATTCTGAATATCAGAACTTTGATCAATTTTCTGTACATATACGCGATCTAGAAACCACGAGAAAGTTACTTCCAACAATTTTCCTCAAGTTTCTTAATGATGTTGATCCTTAATGTCAGTGGAAGGGAAACAAACACGGATCAGGGTTTTTCTTCTCGCAACTATAGTTGGATACTTCCCTCTTGAGAAATGCTTTGTGCTTGGTTTTACTCCATAGAGGTAGTGTCTTCAGTAAGTTTACATGTACAAGATGCTGTTCTGACAACTTGGTTATCTTGATGAAGATACGAACTATTAAGAACACGACGCTTCATTTTTGGTTCAAGTTAGCGAGAGCGTACAAATTGCGATGCCGATATGAAATATATATTATATTACAGAGACTCGTGTTTCTTTGATCTTGAATCGATCGATCCTGCAATTTATTCTTTTGAGTCTATTTCGAGCGGTAAATTAAGAACGACTTATTTTCTTGTTAGCGCTGCAATCTATCAATTCTAAAATGTAACGTCTGAAAGCATCGAATAGAATGAAAAAAAATGGCAGAAAATATAAATTTCTCCCGTAATCTCGTAAGAGCATGTACGTTATTTTGTCGTGTAATTTTAACAAGAATAGCAGGTAGAGGGTTGTAAAGGGGAAAACACATCTATCCAGAAAATTCTCGGCATCGTACGAGCTTGATCGGCGCGTTAAATATATTCGAACATACTTGGTGAGAGGATTTAGTCGGTGTGATTAGGCTACAGATATTTATGCATTTGTGAAAACTTTTAATCTATAAAAATCTATAGCATACACGAAATGATCAAAAAGATACAAAGTATTGAAAAAGAAATGGATATTATTTACAAGCTATTATACGAAGATTCAAATATAAAGTAAAATATCCTTAGCGATATAATTTCCTACTATTTTAAAGTTTATAATATCGTGCAATATGAATTTACAAGTTGCTAATAACTTTGGAAGTATTTCCGGAAGGTATAGAGAATAAAACACGGGATAAAAGTGTTACAAAGTACAAGAATAATACCGTAAGTATCTTAGTTCTTTCACGGTTCTTCGAATCTGAACATCGAGTGGCTGATTAAAACAAGAAACCATAAGTTTTTTTGATAAGAATTTATTCCGTTGCTGCTCGTAAGCTGCTTTACTCCGATACTTCATTATTTCTATCGATTTTGTCTCATCCACGAATTAACACCGAAACGAAAATTATTACTCGGCCGACAATTCTGATGAATATTTTTCTATCGACAAATTTTTTTCAAATATTTTCTCTTTTCTTTACGAAGACATTTATTCCACGTCAAACTCGAACAATCAAGCAACAGCCATTTTTCTCTAAATCGGATTTGACCGAAAAAATTTATTTGCTAACAGTCAACCGTGCGTTTTATTTAACGCAGCCGCCGTTTTCGTCGCAGATTTATGTTCGCTTGATATTGTTTGGCTCGAACGTATCAATTCCATACGATTTTCAGCTCAATAACAAACGATTTTGAACGCGATTGTTATGTTCTTTTTTCTTCTTTTATTTCCAATCAAACAACAATCGTGTGTACCATCGCGTGATCGTATTTCCAATTTTTAAGATTCCATCCTCTTTGACCGTACGACGTACGAAACCGTTCGTCTTAATTGTTCGCGAGTTAGAATCGCGGTCATTAGTCAGCGAATGTACATACGTAGGTACAAGAGGTTCGTTTCTAGGATCAATAATCTAAGCGCCCGTTTAATCGAAGCCCTGCAACTTCGGCGATCGTAGTTGTTAACCGCATAATTGCCCTAAAATCGCCTCTTACTATAACTATGATAAGTGTTTACAGGTATCTTCGAGGCAATTGTGGGTGCTCGATGGAAGTACTGTTCCAAGATAGAAATTGTTTGAACGACCTGCAATGACAATAGTTGCTTTAAGACGAACGATCCTCTTATTGTTGCTGTTCCGTTTGATTTTCTATTTCCTTCTGTCATCGTCGAGAATTCATTTTGTAGATGATCCGAGGAATTTTTCAACGACACGCGATACTATTTAATAGTGTCGATACAGTTTAGTATAATTTCACTTACGAATAGCGACGTAGATTGAGCGTGTTTGAAACGTAACCAGATACTCTAACTAGGACTGTGCTCGATGCCATTACTTTGATAATACGCATCTTGATTAACGCGTCATGATTGACGACATGACAATTGACTGAATTCTTATTTTTAATCTTTCTACTGTTGTTTGAAAATTTTCGTTATTTAGTCTCTATTGATATTTTATCGATATTAAATCGTTGTTCTTGTAGATGTGGAATAAACTTTCACATAAAAATTGTACATGTCCTGTCTTAAATTTCCTTTTAGATTTAATTACGTTGTTCGAGTTAACGTGTAATAATGTATTAAGTAAATAGCAAAGAGGGGTATTGAATGAGATTATCAGTCTATTAGGTGCGTATATCTGAAGGATAATTTTGTTTGAGTCTTCTGTTAGGTATGTAGGAGGTTTGGATAGTGTCAGAATTTGGGTGGTTAAGAGAGCGTATGAAGTGTCCAATTGAGAGGTAAAAAATAATGTCTTGTATCGTTGGGATACCCGTCAGGACGAGTATGTGCGTATTTCGTATGAATTGGTATTAAATTTATTCGTTTTATACGCAGAATATAGCAGTGTACACAAAACACAATTTGAATAGTTTGAAAGAAGGGACAAATTTTATCTTCAAAAATGAGTTTCCCCGAGTTTTTTTACAGAGAACACGTATTCTCTGTATTGTATCTTGTGCAGGATAAAAAAATATATTTTAACACGCCTGGTGTACAGTGCCAACCGAAAATTCTAATATACGTTATATGTATATCTATATTTGTTATATTACATATTTATACGTAACATGTGTTTTTCTCCTGGTTTATGAATTTGTCACGTTTGCTGTCGGTAGAACGAACATGTAACCAAATCGTGTTTTCTTTTTGCGCGAGTTTGTTTTTTGAACAACGGATACGTTTCCACGTTCCTTGCTTTCTCCTCGGTAAAATCGGTGGTTTTTAAAAGTACCGGAGTTTTGAATCGCAAAAAAGGATGATACACTGCAGGCCGTTACACGCTGTCAATTCTATACGGTCCAATTGTAACTGTTTTGAAATGTGTAAAAAATGTTGTAACTAAAAAGAATATGTGTACCATTGTTCTTTGAACTATAACTATGAGAAACTGTTTCCCTCCAGGCAGCGTGATGGTTGAAAAAACAAACTGTAGTTTTAACAACAAAATTCGGCAAACCAAATAAACTCACAAACTTTCAGCTTCTCTGTTACAATCGATAAATCAGAAATTTTGTTACGTTATTCCCATTTATTATTTTGTTTCCTTTTTTTTTTACATGCTACCAATTTTATAATTTTCCGAAATATGCGACAGAGTATATTAATTTCATACTAATTAAGATACCTACGAACCTAGATCTAAATCAAACGATCCTACGAATTCCCGAACTCACTTCTCGTGTATGACGTTATCAATTACTGCCTTTTAATTCCCCTGCTTAACGACTATATATTGCTCCTCTAATAACTCTGACGAACAAGTTTATACAACTAGCTAATACTGCGTGCAACTACCCAGTACACTCCGTGCACCATGAAACTATCCGCCAAACTATCCATACTATCCAGAACGTACCCTTTTGCTTAGAAACAAATTTTAGTAAAACGTATTTCGTACCAAGATCCAAGAACAACGTTTAACACGACTACGTTGTACATATTTCGTGTGGAATCGCGGGCAAGATCTACCATCGACAGACAAATATCCGCTTCAGAGATCGTTCGGATTGCCATTATTTCGTTACAAGCATTTTCGCGGCTAAAATTTCGTTGCAGGAAACGTTCACAGCTTCAGAAACGTTTCAGGTGGAAAGTTGTTGGAAAGAGTAAGGACCGATGTAATGGATTCAGGTCGGATTAGCCGAAATTCGAGTGTGTGCATGACGTACCTACTGTGAAGATCGACAGTGTTGCTGGTAACGACATGTTGCGCTAACCCTAATGAGAATTCACCTTTAGGCGTGGTGCTTCGCTTAACGACGCGATGCGACGCGACGCTTGGATATTCGCCGGCCGTCGTGTCGTACGCGACGAGAAAGGCTCCCCGTGTCATTTAACACGTCCACCACAACTTGATACTCCCTCGTTGTATAACTCTCGGCTTTGCATAATGTTTATCTGACCACGGCGCCATCGTTAAACCGCTTTTCACGTTTTCTTTCCACTTTTTACTTAATGGTTTCAGCGTGAAAAAGGTCACTATTTTGCGCTGCTGCGATGTCACATAATATGTCTTCGTAGCTCGAAAATAGCGTAGTTTATCACCAGATTATGAGACAGCGTTGTTTCTTTTTATATTGACGATGTAATTTGGTTAAAGAAAGCGTAATATCAATTAATTGAAAAGCCATATATCGTTGTTCGATATGTAGATACATGGGAAAACAAAGCGGAAATCAAGTCCAGCAGCAAAATGTGTTAAATCGTAACGTTATGTTCGTCAGATTTTACCATCTCTATTTACCTAATATTCTGTCCAACTATTTGATTTTTTATCAAATTAAATCAAACAGAGATGAAACGAAAGCATCACTTCGCAGTATGCTGTTCGTTGCATCAACAATTTCAATTCTTTTATTTGCCCACCATTCTGTGTATGCCGCCTATTTACTTTTTATTAAACCAAATCAACCATAAACTACCAAAGCCGCAGAAAGCAAGAGGTATAGCGTAGAAAAATAAGAAATCCTGCGAACTTAAAATTTATACCATAACCGCGATATTTCTCAGTTTCAAACGTCGCCACTATCTGTTACTCTACTCGTGGCAAAACTGAACGACGAGGCTATTTTCAAAAGCATACGCGTCTTCATCGTCATTATCATTACCAGGAACGCCTTATCTCTCTTTCATCGCGAACCTTAATGGCTCGCCATTCGCATTTCTAGCTGTTCTTGTCGCTTGTACTCCCGCTTTCGTCCCGGCTGATCTATGTACAGTCGTGATGTGTCGCTTCATTGCTCGAGGAAGCTCACCCCTGGAGTGTAATAAAAATGTTGTCTCGCCTCCATCCCGCCCCGTCGGTTGTCTGCATTTGTCTCTCGGGTAGCTTCGTAGCTTCGCGCAGCTGCCACGAAAAGATAGAGAGCCAGCGGTCGTACCTTCTCCTCCGGCTCAGCTTTTTTAAGTCGACAGTTAATTTCGCGTTTTCCACGGTTTTCGACGTTTCCCCACGAATTATTCTACTCGAGGCACGATGTGTTCCTATTGACGCGGCTAGAACCGTGTTTCCACGGCGAATGAAAAAGCGACTGCTGCGCGCGGACAGCTTTCTTCCTGTCGAGTTCTTTGTGCGCCACGAAACGTTTCACGCCCAGGGGATGTAACTTCAGGCAAAAAAGGGGTTGGTCTTCCTTGGGGAGCCCAAGACACTGTTTCGTTCTGTGAAATAAAAGCGGAACGGTGATCGGCTGGTCGAGCCACGTTGCTTCTGATAGCCTCGAAGAAATTGAACTGCTTGCAAAAAGACTCCGAAATCTGTCATCGTGATGCACGATTTCAAAGTTGCTACCTATTGCAATTGGACATCCGAAAGATTTATCGTTGATCACGTGTGCTACAATAACCATTGCTTTCTGATACCTTTGTCGATTTAAGCAGATATTCTCTGTATAATCGATTGATTGAACAACTGTTTGTCTTCTGTTCATAAATATTTGATCTAGAAGATTGGAAATGTGAAAGGAGGGTCTAAGATAAGCAATGAAAATGTCTTTTCTTAATCTGTTGATAAATATGTCATAGGTATTTCCAAAAGAACCGAGACTCAACGGATTAACGTGAAATATTCGCAGTGAAAGTACACCTTGACGTGAGAAAATACGACAATTTCTTAGCCTTTTCGAGGGTTTCCTTAAAGTTACCATTCTTATCAAAGTTACCGAGATTCCGAAAAATATAAGTTTACAAATTTAAGAAAACTGGCAAAGGAAATTCTCCGTATCTCAAAGTTACTCTACGATATCATGGAAACGTCCTTTTTTCTTCTTCGATGAAATCAAATATTTTTGATGAGATTTCATTTAAGCTATTCGTTATCGAAGATCGTACAATATTATTATCGCCATTTACGAGGCAGTAAAGCGAGATTACTTTAATCAAATCCGCGATTTAGAGAAAGTAACTAAATTCCAGCGTGTTTACTCTGCTTGTATTTCGCAGCGACCAAACGCTGCAGGTATTCCAACCTGGATAAGCTAGACGAAACTTAGGAAGTTAGTTGGTTAGACGCAGCGTAAGACCGACTTGTCAACGGCGCTGCCGCACAGAAAGCATCGGGGTGCTTGTCTGATCACCGAACTTAAGCTCCGCTTAGATGAGTGATCGTCTAAGAACTCTGTGTGCTCTTGACGTCGTTGGTTAGAAGTTCAACTAAAACCGAAGGTTCTTAGCTAATGGAAATCGATATAGGTTAACGAGAGATTTCACAAAGGCGAAACTAACGAAATTATTTTATAACAGTTCGATGTACCAGTTGATCGTTCTCATCGTTTAAATGTCATTGATTATGTTTGGTGACAATGACGCATATTTAATTTTAAAATCAAACGAGAACATAGCTTTACGATGGAATTGGTCAACGCGTTATTAAATTGAAAAATGTCTTCGCATAAAAAGACAAGCCACGCGACTCGTTATGTCTTTCGCCTATAATCTTCGAATATAGTTAAACCCGAAGAATCCGTGAAACTAACCGCATGTTTATTAGCGTTGAATTTGAATCGCGAAACCACAAACTTAATTAAGTGGGCTATTTCCAACGTCCGTTTATTTGGTCGGTCTTGAACTTCCGAAAAACAAATTGCTGCGCTGCATTCCACCAATTTATCTCGTGCAATTTACAACAAACTGACGGGGATCGCGGAACTTCTCTCGACCCAATTTCCAGGATCCTTTTAATTGAATCCGACAGCTTTCCCAAATACGGCAAAAGAAGCTCGCTGAAACTCATCTGCACACTTTATATAAATAAGAAGCTAAACAAGTAGGACGTACCTATAGTTTTAGGAACGCGAACGAAACAAAAAGTCTGCGACCAATGAATTCACGACTATTGGAATATGGTCGAAGGATGGTTGTTTCGAAAAACGATCTGCAAACGTATACTTCGCAACTAGCGTGGCACAAAGGGTAAAAAAAGTTTCAACCTCGATATTTTTTACTAGTCAAGTTTGCAATAACCTTTTTTGGGATTGCAGTTCGAAGGTGAAAGCGCGTTTGTACGAATGCTTTTATGATGATCAAATAGGAATTTCGTAGTGGATACTTCGATCTTGCATTGAAAAAATAAACAGCAGGAAGATTTTGAAGCGAAATTTTTGTAAAAATTTGCAGAACTTTTATATTAGGTGAAGTAAAAAGTTCTGAGCGCTTTTTCGCTTTATTTCGACGATGAAATTAACATAGTCAAGATTATTCGATTTAGATTAAATATGCGCCGTTTTGTTCGATTACTTTTGTCCATTTTGAAGGCAATTTCATAATTCCGCGGTTGAAGAAGTCCTCGTCCCTATTGGTAAAAAACTTGACCAGCTCATTTTCACAAGCCTCTCTTGAGGCCAGTTTTGTACCATCAAGAAAATTTTGCAAAAACTTAAAAAGGTGATAATCGCTTGGTGCCAGGTCTGGACTGTACGGCGGATGCGATAGAACCTCCCAGCCAAGCTCTCGGAGCTTCTGACGCGTCGTTAAAGATGTGTGCGGCCTGGCGTTGTCTTGATGGAACACAACACCTTTCCTATTGGCCAATTCTGGCCGCTTCTGGTCGATCGCCTGCTTCAGTCTGGTCAGTTGTTGACAATAGAGGTCCGAATTAAGTGTTTGCCCCGATGGGAGCAGCTCATAATGGATGATTCCCTTCCAATCCCACCAAACACACAATAAAACCTTCTTGGCCGTTAATCCACGCTTGGCGATCGTTTGGGCCGGCCCACCGCGATTGGACCACGATCTTTTTCGGCTGTTGTTCTCGTATGTGACCCATTTTTCATCGCCAGTCACCATCCGCTTCAAAAATGGGTCGATTTCGTTACGTCTCAACAAAGAATCGCAGGCATCAATTCGGTCCAAAAGGTTCTTTTGCGTCAATTCATGTGGCACCCATACGTCGAGCTTCTTCTTGAGACCAGCCTTATGCAAATGGTTCCAAACGGTTTTCTGGCTAATCTTCAGTTCCTGGGCAATGGAATAAGTGCTCACATGCCGGTCCGACTCGACGATTTCCATGATTTTATCCACATTTTCGACGATTGGACTACCAGAGCGTGCCTCATCTTCGACGTCCATATTACCAGAACGGAATCGTTGGAACCACCGCTTTGCTGTTGCATTCGATACTGTACTGGGTCCATAAACAGCACAAATTTTTTTGGCCGCCTGCTCCGCCTTTTCACCTTGGTCGTAGTGGTACTGAAGAATGTATCGAATTTTCTCTTTTTTTATCTCCAATTTCGAACGCTGTAACACACAACTGGCTTCACCGAACACAAAACTGACAAAGAACCTTTTTGATGCGTAATATCACCTTGAAATCGGTGTATACTATGACTCGATGCGATGTGCACATCGTGAGATATGGCTCACTAAAGACATCTAGCGAAAAACGCTCAGAACTTTTTACTTAACCTAATATGTGCCACTTGAAAATATATTGAAAATATATATAAATATTGACAAATCGCACTAAGCTTAGATATAAATACCGAAATGTAAACGTTTTTCAATATCTTCAAATACACAGTTTTCCGAAAGTATTAGGACCCTTGTAGACATCTTTTATAGATATATTAGGAGTTTCATCCACGTTTCTCTTTCAATGAGGATCGATTCGTGTCACATTGTGCGACCTACTTATTTATGCGATCGTTCGACAGTTTATCAGCAAGCCACGGTTTAATGAATACCACTAGATACACATTTTCCGTGACAAACCATGATTCCTGTTCGTGACGCGCTTCAATTTAAACACCTATATATTCTAACCTTCATGATCCACGAGTTAATAGTTTGTCTTAATTTTCTAGGACAATAAACTATACCGCCGTTATCGAATTTCAAGCGTGCTAATTCATACAGACAAACTAAGTCTAGAGTATCTCTCGATCCAACGAGAGTACTTCTAACTTTAGTTTTTAATTACGCTATAGTATCTTCTTAATTATACGTGAAACTTCACGGGTTTGTATACTCGTGGAGAATGAACCGGCGCGCACGGGAATTTCGTGGAAAGCTGGCTAAGTGTGATCTAGTTAGAGAACACTAACTTGTGCACGCACTTCTACAAATTACCTATAATAACGGATAAATATCCAGCAATATTTGCATAATTTTGTAATAACGTTCATTGTAATACATATCTTATTACTTGAATACTATTTATATATCTAGCGTACTGCTGTATCCTATTATCTTTTTCTTAGTTTATTTTCTAAACACGTGTAAACTCGCGTAAAATCTAATATCGCGTGTGTGCGATATTAAATTGATTTGAAATTTTATCGTCTTAGTGCAAATATTTTATCATCCTTTAGTCAGTGTGATACGGTGTAGAATCAACGGTAGTTCCAAAGTTTTAGTAGCGTGTACATATTGTTACCCAACGTTTCCTACTGTATCATTTACATTTTGTAACTAATTCTCCTACGAATCTGGTAACGCTGAGTCCACAGCAATTCCGTTATTATTTCACATTTATAATTTCTATATCTCACGACACCATCGTCGAAAGTTGCTTGTCGCGTCATTTACTTCTTGTACCTGGTTTGGCTCCGAATTTCGTAATGTCAGGTCCAGTGATTCGATTAATAACTGCTGTAACAGGACGCAGTCTGCTCGATAAGCATTTGCAACGCTCAGATGTTCCTCGTGGAACATCGATGCGTAATGTGTACTTGGTTGTGTCGAAATAGTGTTCCAGTGCATTGGTATTTCGTATCGAATTGTTTGTTACGTCTGTGATGTTGAATAGTTAACGAGATTACAATTATGCGAAGTACTTCTCATCTTTTCATTTAACAGAGGATCTATTTATTTTGAACACCTATTGACAAACCTGTTTATGGTACTGCATTTTGATGTATTAATTTAGCCGAAATTATGGCCGAAACATTTCTGTTTAACAAATGTAATGGAAATAATTTAAATGCGAGTAAATAACGTAGTTCCGTATCGAATTTAGATCAGTATAAATATAATCGTATCGAACGTAATTCGGCGCGAACATAATTGAGCTGGTAGAGGTAATGGACGTGATGGTTATTAAAACATCCCAGTGATGGATTTTAAAGAACCAATTACGATAGAAGTTACGATAATCGAACAACTTTCGAAAATTTATACGAAAAATATATGATAAAGTTAGCTGCTAATGGAATGAAATTAATTTGAATGCTTTTTAGAATTCTCGAGAATATGTAGTCGGAAGTAAATTAAGTGAAAGCAAGGAAAAAATATCGCGTGAAATTCGTGATTATCGAGCGCAAATATTTTATATCAAACGTAAACTGTTGTTATCGAATCGTTTAACTTAATTACATTTCAGATTATTAGTCGAAGAATTTAATATTGAGATAATAGCTAGAACGTAACAAAATACTACACCGCTGAACTTCGTCCGGATCAAACTTATATAATAGAAACATCGAAAGAATAGAAGTTACACAATGTAGTTGAAAGATTCAAAGCATTTAGAAGTCAAGGAAATCTCGAGCAAATTTCTTTTTCAAGTTTTACAATCTACACAAAGTTAGCGCGCTTCTTGATTCAGCAACTTCTACGGTAAACTTCCCGACACATTACAAAGCGATAGCTTTTTTGAAGTAACTTTCAACAAATTTCTTTACAATTGACAAGATTTCTATATAAGAAACCAATAAAGAATTATGCCGTTATTGGATATATCGTGTGTTGAATTTCATAGTTTTCCGCGTCGCATTAATTTTTATACCTATTTCTTGCGTTTATATATCTCCCTCTTAATGATTATCTCGAAGTCTGTAAAAACTCCTTATTTCTGTTTGTTCGATTAATACAATAAAATCATCCATATCTCTAATTTTTACGCAGCAGATATCAACAACAGATATCAAGATACTCTCGTTACAATATCCTACAATTTTAAAGCGTATGTGTTTAAAAAATCTGGGCACGGCAATGTGTTAAATAGAGCGAAACTTGACAATATGACAAAGTACACGCGAACTACGTACGATCGTTTGAGGAAGGAGATAAGTGGAGAAAAGGACCGTTTACGGAGAAACACCTGCGATCGTTAAAACCGTAAAAAGACTCTGGTAAGATTTCCCTCGAGCAACCTACGCTTAGGTGTAAGGGATCGGGTGTTCCGGTTGACTGTTCGTTCCGAAGTTTTTCAAGTTTCGGCAGAGTCGTTGGAGGTCATCGGAAGTTCCTTGCACGTAGCGAAGTCCGGCGAGAAAGGTGTATTCCTGGTTTGTCAATGGGTGGGAACCTTGCGGAGGAAGCACGCATGAGGGAGCGCCGACCTGACCCCAGACGCGACTTCACGTGTCGTTGACTGCGCCCGAATATATACAGAACACGCAGGAAACCCGCACGTGGGAACATCGTAGCGTAGTTACTTAAGGATCCCCATTACAGCATCGAAACAATTACGACTCTCCTTGGTCGTCGCGCTATCATTTGTGTACTACGAACAACGCTGTCTCGCGTATTCGTTGCCCTAGCTACACCATACAGTTCTCTTTCCTTCTTTTCATGTAAACGTTGAATACAGTGTTCCACTGCTACTCTTGTTCTCAAGCAAACTGCGCTAGTATACGCGGTTCTATTGAAACATTGAAAATTTGTAACGAGCGATACACGCGTTAACGCGCAACAAAGATTCTCTCCTTTGTTGTTTTTCTGAGACATTCGATTATATTAGATTAATCGAGACGATTATATCGGGGAAATTTCGAACCAATCCGCGAATATGCATGTACATAGAAATTACAAGACTTTTATTACAATAATAGTCATAAAATCATAATAGTCAGGTAAAATTTTATGTTTCATGGTAAGGTTTTACAATACCACTGATATCAAATTAAGTTGTCGGTATGACGAATGGATCTAGATTTTCGAACCATATTATTAGTGTAGTTTCAGGATAAGAAAAGTTGCAGGGAACAAAAGCGTTCAATAAATCCGAGCGTATATAACCGAATGTGATGTTATCGTCGTCATTTATCGGGCGTCAATATTACTTCACGGTTTATAGAACAGAAATTTACCGGAACAAATTCCCAATTACCTAGTAATAATGACATTAATTGCACGCTATTGCTTCGACGAGCAGATAATTTTCGACGCCTGTCGCGAAGTCATCGCGAAGCTAAATTATTAGTTTCATGGAGCTGTACATCGATTTTGCAACATCGGAGGAAAATTAATACGTGAAGATAATTAATACGGCGACGTGTGTACGTAACTGACAAAATTAATATAGTCATTTTCTACTGTGAGCATTCCATAGCTTTGTAAAATGCAAATCTTTTATATTATCTGTGTTATCAGTTTTGCAGTAATTAATCTACAGTCGTGATCTATATATCACGGAATATGTAGAAATAATATGCAAAACGACAAGAAGAAAATATTTCCCATAAAATTTTTAGAAATATAGCGATCAAAGAAGCAAGTTGCTGGATTTGAATAAGAGAAACGTTAATCCGAAAACTTAAAAATTACGTAGAATGAAGAAAGTAAAATAAATGTGTAAGGGATGAAAAATACAAGTCAGTAATAAAGGATAACGAGTTAATGCAAATTTCATGTTGTCTCTATCTTTTTTACAAGCAGTTTCATATATTTTCATCAAAGATAAGCGTATTCGCGCATAAATGTTGGAGAAATTAAATTTTTGTGACATTGTAACGAAACTTAATTAAAAATGAAGCGTACCATATATAAAGTAATCTATTAAAATGCAAAATGGACTTATTAAAATGTAGCAAGATGATGCAGCGGATAAAAATTTGGTGATTTAAATATGGATAGTGTTGAATACAATAGGGTCTTTTATCTGATGAATGCGCCCTCTACTGTTGGAGATTTTCGTAGATTAAAAGTTCGTATCGCGCTCTCCTGAGGTTCTCTTTTTCCCTCTTTTGTTTCAAAGAGCGGAATTATGTTCCCAGTAATGAATATGCGTGGCTTCATCCAAAAATATTAATAACGAACATCTTTCTCATAAATAAAGTAACACTGAATAGGTCCAAAAAAAAAAAATACAAATTATACGATAACTCTGTTTCTGCAGTGAACGATCATGTTTCAAATTTAAAAATCTAAGTTTTAAATTCATCCATTGTACTACTAAAGCAGATATCGCAAAAATGAGTTGAGATAATGTACAGTCACACGTTCGACTCCGCAATTGCTATACCCGACCGACAGCGAAAAAACAAAATCACCAGCTAATCAACCATTTACAGAAGAATCGTCGTTCCTTTCACAATCCTCCCTCTATTAACGAGCATGCATTCGCTATTGATGCAGTAGTACGTTTACGAATTTACGTGAGTTGGACGAGGGTTGGAACGGCGACAAGAGTTTGCTGGACGGCTGAGGGTTGCACGAAAGCTTATTTGTTTTCCAATTAGATTGTACCTCTGACTCGTGCGCGACTCTTTTTCTTCCACGTTGCCTTCGGTACGCGTTGCCAGTGGCCAGTGCCAAGAAACTGGTGACGTTCTGCGGAATCAATTCTTTTCTTGCTCGCTTTGTCACCCTTTCTCCTCGATCTCTCTCGTATCTGTTATACGCGAAAACTCGTCTCTCGACGAGCTGTTTGCGGAACTCCGCGTACCGGCAGATACTCGAGAGCATCCTGTGCTCATTGTCAGGCATTCCGGTATCTCTCTTCGTTTCTCTTTATCCATTTTCCAGGAGATTTGTATCCGTGGATTCGCGACAGGCTCCTGTTCTGAATTCCGTGATATACTTCGCTTACGTATGCTGGCTGCACCGCGTGCTGTGGGCCCTTCTGAAAGACACTTTCAGTCCGGAGCCTATGCAACCAGCACTGGATTCTCCTTTCTCGCTTTTCTCCTTCGTTCCAACACCTTCGTCGCCCTCCTTTTGCACGGGCTGATGCAGCCAACCAGAAGCAAGATAGCGACGCAATTAATCTCGCGTGATTACTACGCCACGATGTAACCGTGCCTCGTGGCTGCAGTTTTACAGAAGGACCACGATTGGCAGGAATTCGCATTTATCGTCGCGACGAATTCAACCGTGCTGCAGATAACTGCCTGTAAATCAGTGGCCTTGCAAGCACGAATTGGTAATTAAGGAAGCAGATTGAGTATAGTGCTAGAAGTGATTCGACGTTTGGGATGGTTCAGTGTCTTTGTTGACCTCGAAAGTAGTAGTACGTGTGCTGTAGGTGAGATTGCTAAGGTGGATTTGGATCTCGGCAGGAAATCGCACGAGATGTTATGCACGGAACTCCGGAGAGGTAATACGGATAGGGACGAGAGTAAAATGGACGATATGTGTGTGGAGAATTTGTATAATATTTAACAGATGGGAATCGTGTTTCGTATGTTGCAAAATTTTCGCGCGGATATTTTTGTAAATATAAAATTGTGATTCCACGATTGTATTGCATCAGTAAATTTGTTTTACCGAATGTATTTCTCAGTGATACATAAAAATAGAAAATATTTCGAGTTTTATTTTTTAAATTATTCTATATCTTGAAATTGATTTTACCAGGGAATTTATTTTGTTGGCAAATATTAAATATACTTCTTTCGAATTGATTTTTTCGTGTAAAATAATTGGAAGTGTTTGCGTAAATTGGGTTACGTAAGTTTTATGACGGCGGTGTTTAAACATATTCAATGGTGAAAACAAATGAAAAGAAAAATTAATTACGGTTTGAAAGCAAAGTATTCGCTGATACGCGAGTTTTGTTAAACTTCGTACGTTGGGTCATGGGAAGGTTTCACGGATTTTCTTTGATATTTCCCGGTTGTCCTGAAATCATGCAACAAAGGTATGATCACTGTACATTGTACAGAAAAAACGCAAACCGTTTTGTATATGATATAAGGAGAAAATACAAATTGCAAATAACAAATGCAAATCTATAAATGTGATATACTATGTATTGTCGGAGTTATTATTGTAATATTGAAATTGTCATGGAACTAATTTATTGCAAATTAATTACGTTTAATAAAGGAACTAAAGGAACAACAGAAAAGTAAAATGTTACATTTTAAAGAAGTTTCAATCAATCATGATTGAGTCAGCCCATTATATTAACTAAATTCAGTTAATAATGATTTTCGAGATACTCCCTTCGCGAATGTTCATTAAACACTGCATGTTCATTAAACGGTACTATAATGCACGAATTGAAATTGAAATTTACTACTGATAGTGCCATCCATACGCAATTGTCACCGGATATTACAACAAAAATGACATAATAACGAATTGATATTAATTTGCAATAACGTCCCTTTTTAAAAGATAACCAGTTTATTCGATTTATTTTGCATTCTTGTTTTATGTTTTCCATAATGAAGCACACGTGAATTTTTAAAAGTTACATTAACATAAAATGACGTATGCAAGTTATTTATAAATTTTTATGTAACATAAAGTGAACCAAAAATATTTTTCCATAATATTACTTAATATCATTCCTTTTCATAGCGAAATGGTTTTCCAAAGATCATTTTCCAGAAGATATACGGTATCATAAAATCCGCGAAATTATATATTTTATATTAGACATTTCAGAACTAATTAAATTTATTCATAGGATATCTTCTAACAAAAAAAGCAGCGTTTCTTTCAGACAAGAGACGAACAATATTTTTAATTTACAATATAATTTCGATGACAGTTTTTTCCAAACGAGGAACGGTGGGGAAATATGCTATTACGTTATTTCATCTGTTCTCGAAACAACCGAAACTGTATTGCTATAAAATGGATGCACTCGCGCGAAATCTAATCCTGTGCGACGTAATTTAAATGAATGTATTATACGAGAGAACATTATTGAGGCCACGAAACAAATAAAATCGTAGCAACAATAGAATAAACGCGATGAAATAAATTACACGAAGTATTATTAACTTACGAAAATCAAGCTGGAACGAGCCCGAAATAACGAAGTTACGATGCACGAAAACATCGTTGGAAAATGGTCTCTGGCTCGTCGTATGCTGACGAAATTATGTTGGTTTATCCTGGTCGCAAATTGATTGACACGCAGACGAGTGCATTTGTAATTTCTACAACAAACAATTTATACAATCGCTTATTGATACATTCAAACTACCAGCACTCTAACAACAAAGAAAATTCGCTTTTGCTATTGCCTCGAGAAAACAAATTCTACAGTTTATTTGTAAAGAACCCAAACACAGAAGTATTATTTCTGTCGCATCGTATAACGTTGCAAGCCACTATGGAAATTGTAATTCTGTTGAAAAGATATAATTAAACTTATAAAACTTCTATCTCTCGTAATTTATACATACATAAATATTTAATCTTTCTTGAAATAAGTTAATTAAGATTTTTTATGTCAAGGTTCAAAAATTATTTTCAGTAATTCGGCGATTCTCGATGGTTTTTTCTTTTTTGTCAAAGGTAGAAAATACATATGTGAAAAAATTCCCAATGTACGAATTGCACGCTTTTTCACCAAACGGCCAATAAGGTTTCGAAAGAAATTGCTTCTCGCGTCAGAGAGTTTTGCTACATTCGTTATCCAGGTTATCAAGCTTTGCATAGGAATGGAAAATCACCGACCACTATATCGAGAAATTCGAGCGTCTGAAGTACCCATTTTTAGAATCGATTTTCGAAGAATGGTTTCATCTCAATAAAATCGGGTTACCATAGCAGAGGTTCGTGTTTCTTATTTTCGGATCTTTCATACTGTAGCAAATCGCTACAGAACTGAATGAAATTTTCTCTTACGTATTTTTTGTCTGAAAAAATGTATCGCAGCCAAATAGATGAAACTCGTGCGTTGAGAATATAAATTATATCTGTAACACCTTTACATTTGTTCCTATCCTCTATATTTGCAAAATAATTCGAAATTTTCAAAATAACAATTTTAATTTTTCCCATAAATTTTCTCCGTGATTTTAGAATCCTATAAACGATATGCCATAAATATCCGTGTAAGAATGTAACGTCGAGCGCGGAAGTTAATATATAACCCAATATATAACGCAGTTCTTTCAAACTTTCTCACTACAACGTCATTTTACTTCAAGTTCAAACTGACGACGAGTTCTCGAGCACCTACGGTATTTCAACCGTATGCACAATTTCTGAGTCCCCTGTGCCTGGAGAAACTTTTATTACGCGAGACAGGACTTGATGTCCCGGAAATGCGTGTACGTACACAAAATGATCCTAACGCGGCAATCCCTGATGGTCAAACTCCTGTCAAGACTAGTTTCTTCGTTGACCCAGATTTAGGAAACGTCAAGCGTTACTAAAAGGTTTGCAAGATGCTTTTGTTCTCAAGGTGTTTTGTGCATGTCGTGAATCTGTCTGACTGCATCGAATCCTGACAATTTCTGTTGTTCGAAGATATTCCATTAATAATGAAACGAATATTAGTCATAAAAGTGTATTTCACCAGATAGCCTGACGCTATTCAGCTTTCGGACATTTTATCGCAGATACATAGACTGCCTGTGGCCAGTAAAATTGCTCCAAAACATATATCATATACCTATAGAGTATCGTTGGATTGTTGAGAAAATTTTAAGGATGGCAGGCAACTCTTGGTTGCGTTGTCTTCAAAACACACGAATGTTGTTGTTAGAAGAACTAGCCACGGAATAGGCAAGGCAAAAGTACCCTCTGATAAGAGGATTATGAGCAACAGCACTTACTCCGGAACTTTGCAAACGTATGTATGCTGGAGTGATTCCATCATGCCGTACCCTGTACTCTAATATCCGAATCTCTAACACGAACGTTGCACCAATGGCGCCGGTGGATTCTTTTTTGACGTGAGACACGCGTCGAGAAGGAAGAAGTTTGAGAACGGTGGATCACAGTTAACAGGGGCTCGAAAATTATGTTCCTTTGACTCGGGGATTTAGCGTGTCAGTAGTTGGTCGTGTTGGCGCGGCGAGCGTAATAACGTGGTTTACATTTTAATCCGCAGCAACTCCGCTAAACTGACGATGAAACTTAATAATTGAAACAACGGTGCCGGGAACACGAGATTGCGTGCCCTTAGCCGCGAAACGCGCGTTGTTACACTAGAATTTTGGGGTAACTCGATTCTGTCGCGGCTCGGTCGTCTTAATACGAGTGTCGGTTCTTTTATTAAAGTTAAACAGAGGGCGGCATAATAAGATAAGCGAAGATTACAAAACGGAAACTATCCATATCGAAATGCATCGATCGGCGTACTTCGTTAACTCTACTTGAGACTTGGACAGTTATTTTCGCTCCATTAAGTCCTCTTTGTTTCGAGTGGAGTACATGTCGGGGGAATTTTCGAAAAGAGGAAAGGGATAATTTGTGGGAAACTTTCGTATGAAAAGCGTCGAGAGTCTTTGTTGTGTTATTTGCTCATATCGAGCTTCAAGTTTTACTTAACTTTTATACAGATTCGTTGTTCGAATTTGTCTTATTATTAATTTATATCTAGAAACTTTTATGAAAGCATCGAATATTAAAAGTGGATGTTTAAATATTATTGAATTATTAATAATTCCTCTTTGAATAAGCATGCGATCGTTGTATAGGACAGTGATTCTTCAAAAGAGAGTGTAGATGGAAAAGTAAACGAAGTATAATTTCTCATTCTAACTCCTAGATTTTTGCCAACGTCGTTTTGCTACTTTATAGCCTGCTGTTATTGCATTGGAGCAATGCCTGAACTGTATTCATGAGATTCCTTACTTTTATTAATCTCTGGTGGAAAATAAATTGTCAAGATGTACTTAACATCTACATCAAGAGAATGAAGTGTTCTTGTAGTGCTTTAATTTCCATAGAGTTTAGAAAATGCCAATACATGTTTACATTAATTCAGAGCTTCTAACACGTACAAAATTATCATTTATATTCAAAATATATAAAAAAATTCTAGCCTTACATAAGATGGCTGTAACTTCTCTATCTACCGTAATGGACATACATTTGTCTCTATGAGAGAAACAAGATACGGGAAAACGAAAGGGTAAAGACTATGCCAATCACAAATAATCCTTGCGAAAAGAGAACGAAGAACACAGGATTGCTGCAGATTGTCCTACAAGTAAGAGACAAGCACAAAAAGAATGAAAGCTGAATTTTCGGGATTTTCGCTGGTTTATTATTTGCAATAGAATCCCTTTCACGATTTGCGACAAACCAAAGAAACCTGAAAGTTGTTTTAGATATTTCTTTACATCGTCAAATAGCAGGAATGAAAATTCCTTATAAAATAAATTACATTTGTAAAAATATCTCGATTTAAACTATTCGTTATTTCGATATTCCTAGCTTCAATTGAAAAATATTCAAACGAGCAAAAGAAACGCAAGCGAAAAATAATGGAAACTGAAGGACTCGTAGGTGTAACCTTATTACGTGTAAAAATCAAATTTAAAGCAGACAGGGGAAAGAGATAGATTGCAGACTTAGGAAATGAAAAGAAGTTGTCAAAAAAAAGCACACGTGTATACAACAGCTGCTTTTCTAAAGAAGTCAGACGTTTTTGTAAGGCTGTATATAAGAGGCCATTTATATCTAACTCGCCTACAGACTGAGATTTCCTATTCATGCACTTCTAAGAGTAATGCCCTAAAAGTGAGGCAGCTTTCTAAAGAGTTCACGCCTTCGTTCGGCCGGGTTACCGCTACTCTGTCTTAATAAACTTAGTGAAACGGCCTTCAGTAACCAAAACTAAGTAGAAAATATCTTCAGAAATTATGCGGCTGTATAAAGACTTGAAACATATACTAGATGCTAAAATACTAAAAGTAAAGAAATCTGTACAACATTCGAACAATAAGTTAAAAAATGTAGGAGAAAATAAGAATGTTTGACGTTAAACATTACTTATTCGATGAAATATTTTACATACTAGTAATAATTTCATAATATAAATACAATTTCTCTATAAATGACACAAAGTGCAATGTTTTCAAGATATTTTAAATTATAGAAATACCATAAGCTGATTAATTACGATTCTTTCCTTAATGATAAGAAACTGATAATTTATTTCAGCGAATTTCATTTTTATTTGAGACATAATTAACTAAGCGAAGATATCAAGATTCAACAGATACGGTGTGCGAAATAGCGAAGTAGAAATATCATTTCAAGAGAGTACCGAGACAATTTCAATTAATTAATTTCCCCAGACTACCACTGAGAATATCTTTCACTTAATTATAGGATTGTCCAGAACATAGCTGCCGCGTTTTAAGTAAGCACAAGCTTTGTTATCGTCCTCCTGCGTCTATATAGACGTCTTTCCTCTGAATATTCTATCGTCGCTCGATCGACTAATTCGAAATATAAATATTCCCATTAATTTCTCTAAATGTTCTCACATCATAACTCACAGGCGCGTTGAACAAGTAAAACAATAAACGTGATCGATCGACGGTAAAACGATTCTAAGCAAAACGATCCTCTGAGTGTTTCTTAGAGCAAGAGGCGTGCACGCTCAGCCGATCACGAGATACTCGCAAGAAAAAAGACCTTCGTGGCCAGACAAAGAAGAACTCGCGGATGCTTAATTTCCATATGCAAACCGAACGAAAAAACATCGCATTCTACCCTTAATGCAGCGCATTTGATCGGCACATAGGAGAAAAACGTTATCCGCTGCTGTCGAGCGCGCGGCAGCGCATTAATCTTGCGCCGATAATTCTTACCGAGCGGCAAATTAGAATTCATGGAAAGACGATCGCCATACTGCGCTGGATCGAAACTAACAATAAGTCTCTCGTGTCCTGGATATAATTCATCGTATTTCATAAAGTGGCCGGACACGTTTGACGTTTAATACCCGGCAAGGATGGTAATGAGAGGAAGCGTTTCATCTTTGAATCGAATAAGTCAAAGATGCATTTGCACGGAGACGTTAATGGACAAGACGTTTGCTCCTTTGACACTAGCGCTTTCTTAAGTGATTAATAAATCGACGATGATGATTTTATAGACGTTGATTGAAATTTAATATTTCCAACTCATACGCTACGGATTTCCAGTTGACATATCCGACATTGTTAGAACAAGTGACTGAATTATTGCAAGCATGAATTGTGTTAACACGAAACAAGCGAAATTTTTCGTATCTATTTATATTTGCAAACTTATGAAATAATCATGAAAAGACTCAAGGATACAATAAATGTCATAGGAATAATTTTTTTTCCATTTCTTACTTCATTTTTCATCGTCGCTGCGTAGTCAATGGGAATCTAGTAAGAAGAAAATACTTCAGTTGTAGATTGTTATCGACAAGTTTGCTTCTTGTAAAACCATGCACTCAGGGAAGAAAGGAAACGGAAACAAAAGAGAAAGGATTTATCGAAACGCTTTGAGACGCGTCACAGATTAGTTGAATCGTGAAAGTCACGCAGTCTACGCGTTACACTGATGAATTATTCATCAAGATAGGGTGGGATCGTTTGTTTTAGGGTTGAGGCAAATCACAACGAAGCATGACAATCCTTCGACGCCGAACTATTCTCTCCTTCTGAAATTTCAACGAGCATTTAAGTATTTTTTCCATCGCTTCGGCATGGCATGACAGTTAGCTATCGATTTTCGAACAAACTCGGTTGATTTTGTGCGAGATCAGTCGCGTTTTGACGTTGCGAGTAAATCGGAGGGATTTCAGCCTAGTCTCGAGTCGATCGCTTGTTTCCTTTGTTGATCGTGGCTTTTGGAGTGTACTTTACCTTTGCTAGTCTGTTTCGAGCGGATTTAATGTTCAACCAGTGTAGGTGCTTTAAACACGGTTACATTTGCGCTGGAGTTCGCAGATGTAGTCCACAAATAACATTTTGCACGTAGATTTCAAACGATTTCGTTAAAATTATTCTACAACTTTTCTCGTAACTATTAATGCAATCCCTTTTTACTTAATAATTCTTAATTATTAATATAAGAATATTATTCATATCAAGTATTCGTTTGCATTCATTTTTCATTTGCTCGCAATTTTTTAGGTTTGGACAAACCAATATTTTGTTTAATAAAAGATAATAATTTATATAACGTAAATGACTGTAAGCATGATAATCCCTAATATAATTGATTATTTTGCGATCTGAAAGTTAATTAAATATGTACGTGATTTGCGGATATAAACAATATCAAGTAATTTTAACGTATTTCATGTTAAATAATGATATTCTTTCCCCTTGTAATACCTCGTTTAAAAGTTAGCGCCCTATTTGATTTCGTGTCCATAACCGAAGTAGCACGGAGTTATACGGACATTCGCGAAGAAATTAGCAAGCAGTTTGAATTCGTCAACGTTCGGAAGAGGCGTCTGTCTTGTCGCGTCTATTACGTTTCCTTTGTAAAGTTCGTGCTTTTGTTAAAATAAATGTTATTCACGGTATTGTGCGAGCATTAACACGTATTAACGAAAGTGCTCTCAGATTATAGGCGTCAAACAGCATTATGACAAGGAATCACAAAAGTAAGTAAATTGACTACGTGACATTTTCCACTCGTCTTTAACCTTGCACACTCCTTGGATTAAAACGATATTTTGTACAGAACTGAGATATTGTGCATCTATTGTGATAAAAATTACCGTACTCGATCAAAAAGTATGTAGAAAAATTAGAGTATAATTTCAGAAATCACACATTTCATACACTTCATGAGGTTAAATTCTACGTGTAATGACACATTGAACTTTTATGTTATAAACATTTTTATAATTTCTATTCAGTTAACTTGACATCAAAGTTCACCGTTTTAACCTAACAATACACGTTACTACGTTACGAGATATTTCGATAGTGGTTACAAACTATAGATGTTACTATAAATACATATATATGTATTATGTTACAAACTAATATCGAAGCATTTAGTTTTAACCAAAAATTGAGAAATAATATTTCTATGCCCAAAATCAATATCGTATTGTTCAATGTTACTTCAGACAGTAGAATTTTGAGGTTATTGAATTCGATTTAATGTCGATTGTAACGTTGCATGCTAAAAACGTATATATATTTAGTTATTTATTTATTTGGCTATTAGGTTATATTGTTTACTATAAATGATATGTATTGTATACCCAATACAAATTTTCACATTCAAAAGCATAGGAACATCAGTTGCAATTGCACCAGTTAGTTCTCCATCCTTCTCTATTTCGTTCTTCTTACTCAGAAAACATATTCTTCATCACAATTCCGTTGCATCGAATCTTGGCGATTTAAGCCAATCTTAAAACCCTTCAAATCTTCGATGGAATTTCAATCGTTTACGCGACCCGCATATCCGTTAGTTGCCCAGGAAAAATGAGGGTGATGGAAAAAAGTTGCAGGCCAGCTTTCCGCCTCATTGAGATGCATAACTATCGCCAATAAATTAATCACAGCTTTAATGTAATATGGCAGGAAAGTTTTTCGCTCGTTTAAAGATTTGAGACTCAGCCAGACCGAATGGCGCCGCACTGGTCCGCATCCAGGCGATCCACTTCGCGAGAATCCGCCTCTTCCGTTCGCCATAATAAATTGCCCTCGCCTCTATTTCATAAGAACCTAATTGAATTTGCGAAAACTATCGGCTAATCGTGCACCATCAAGCTCGTCTTATCTAGGTTACATAATTATCGTACTCCACTCTGGAGAACAAATAATTACAATTAAATCGTGGATATACAGTGGTTCATGAAAGTTTGGACGTTTCTAGAAACCTTTCATGAATATATTACATGTGTTATATAAAATGTATAGTTTATACATATTGCAGTAATATTAACTGTTAGATGTAATTGATTAATGATCGTAATTACTTACAATTAGTAATTATTTCGAATAGTTTCGAGACATTACTTGGTAATGTACGCAATTTGTGAACGTTTTCAATCCTAATAAATTGGTTAACGAGTTCACTATGTAATAGAATTTACTAAAGGAAACATGAGAGGCATTTATAAAATATGCAATACACCATTAAATGAAAAAATATATGCGAGATAAATAACGAGGGTAAAACTGAATTTCAAGGTATTACAAATTTTCTATGGAAATATGCATGTGGATAAAAATTTGCAATTTAACAATGATCAATTTAATATGAGCTGTTAGCTGCAGCTTTCTAACCGTCATGTTTCAATGAAATATAGAAGTAATTATTTATTGGAGTTTAACATTTCTGTATTAGTTTTGAATTTTTAATTCGACCTTCAATTTTTATTAGTTGAATTTAAGCCGATTTTCAAATAATATCCACAGATACAACAGACTTTTAATATTGGTATTTTCATTGTTTGTAGGTACGTGTCCCTTCTTCTTATCCAGTTTCTCCGTTGCAAGTCCAACGCATGAAAATCCATTAAAATATGCTGCCATAAAGGTAAGAGTAATTATAAGAAAAAGCACACATAACATAATTCACAGTATTAAACATTTTTGTCGCACATTTAACTTTACAAATATTTATACGTGTAGGTGAATAATATCACGAGATATCCAGAATTACTACAATGTTCAAGAGATAAAATACAATGAATGAAAATTCATAAAATTGAAAAGCAAGTTACGAATTTTATTTCAAATATGACAGTAAGTGGAAAGTCATTAATTAGCATTGACACAATAACGCGCATCAACGTGCTGTATAAATATTCATGAGGCTAAACTGTTTTAGACTTACAATTAAACGACGGTTTTACGGTTATGCGAAATGTTAGCATTGTACAATACGAAATGAGCTTCCATTTTCATGTAACCCCGTACTACCCTGTTTTTACGGTGTAATTGCTCGTACTTGTTAACTGTCCGCGTACATTCAACGAATCGCAGACGATTAACACGTGGATTTACACATTTTGCAAACAGCGTTATCAAAACAAAAAAAAAAAATGTATGTCCTAATTGTTCTTTATATGACATTTTTTTTAACCGTTGCAAAATTAGTTGAAACTAAATAATTACTGTTATATTATATCTATTATTATAGTTATTCAGCTGTATTTACTAACCTGTCTATAATTGACAAATTCGTGAGATTTCTGGAAATGGAGGTTAAAGCTCGTAACGATCGTAGATTGGTGCGTCTTCAGTCCTTCGCAACCGGAATCTTCCGGAATTGCACTCCAACACTGATCTATGCGTTCACTGCAGCGCACTGCAGTGGCCCGATATGTCACTGCAAGATCGTCTCCGCCAGTATCCTCCCGAGACATTGGCCCCCAACGATTGACCTGGTATCTCGTTCCTTTGTGGAAGATAAACGAGCATTTACATGGGATTCGCATTAGCGCAATTACTGAAAAGTTATATGTTCGACAGCAGCTGCTGAACGTTGCTTGATCATTTGACGATCGTGGTTAACATTTGTATAAAATAATCCTTTTTACTTGATAGACAATTTTTCTCTGCAATTTCTTTTTTGTTTCAGTAATTTTATTTCTGGTAATTTCTAAAGTAAGAAGATACTTATTCAGTTCATAAGATTTTGAATACACATCTAGTTAAATGTTAATTTCATCAGAGAATGATATGAAATAGTCATGCATCGGTTCATGTTCTAAGTTTGTTACGAAGACAAAAATCTTTGGAATTTTTTATGTTAGACGCTTTTGTTACTCCTATAAAGCTAGACAGATTATAAATGAAATTTATGATGTTGATACTTATCTCAAATTTCTCCAGTGTATTCTCTAGATAAAATTTTTAATTCATTTTTTGTTGCACGAGTTTTCCAATTTTCTCTGTTTGTTTTATTCGTGTATTTAGAATGGTTCATCCATTCTCTTGCTAGCATCGCTTTAATAGCTTCAACCCAATAGCTTCGGGTAGATTATTCTGTAAGGGTTTAAACCCTTTATTGTATAATTGGTGGAATCGATATTTTCAATCCTTTTATCCAACATATCTTGGATAATGTTAACGCTATATATCAATGTCCATAAGTGTTATAAGTGCCAGTACGATTTGGCATATATTTTACACTACTTGCCCCGATAGATAAGTAAAATAAAAAGGCTTCAAAGAGTGAAAAATGCTACGGACACAGATTTCAGTTATTTTGAATTTAAAATTCGTTTGAAAGTTCTAGGAATACCTCAAATATCGACACTACGTGCGCAAAGCCATGCATGTCGAATTTTTAATCACGCACTACTCTGAGGAACGTTTACGATACAAGCTGACACAACATCCAAAAGAATTTTTAAACGGAAAATTTGCAATTGCAAATCAAGCAGTATTTCGTGAAAAATCCTCGATAAAAAGGAGCAGCTGCACATAAAAATTTTATATTACGTGAAAAATACGAAAATCGACAGCTAACGACATTTGGAATTCACTGTTTTACAAACAGTTGCGAATGTTTAATGAAAATCCGTTGGAGCGCGGAATTACCGCTTGAACTGCTAAAAACACAGAAATTTAGCGTTTCATGCGGGAGCACAGAGAGGAAGAGAGAGGGGGAGAGAGAGAGAGGGGGGGGGGGGGAGAGAGAGAGGAAAAAGAAGAAAAAACCGAGGGGAATTGCTAACCGTTTCGTAGAAACTTGGAAAGCGTAAAGCGTTTCGAATCTTTTCACGGAAATTGACAACGTGTTAAAGGGTTGAATGTCATACGACGGGAATTGAAATTCGGTATTCTTCAATGACACGAAAATATACAGAGCGTGTTGCATGCAGAAGAGAAAAAGATATAGAACGAGAGAGAAACGAACAGCGAGAAAAAAAAATGTGCAGAAAGAAGTTCGAGCGATAAAAGGTTGGCAACTCATTTACAATCTCCCACGGCCGTGTATATCGGTTTTGTCGCGACAAGAAAAAACCTTTCCCGGACTCGTTTCCCGCCTGCATCCCAGTTAATATCCTGTCGCAGCGTAGATGTTTGCGACTGATCCAATTTCATACTTTCCTGTCAAGCTCAACTGGTCTCGAGGCCGTGCCGTGAAAATCGGCGTTCCCAGACGCGCGTCAACGTTTCCCTTCATTTATTGCGATGCAAACGCCATGCTGCCGTGGTCTATATAGTTTTACGATAGCTTTCCGTTCCGGCTTGATCGTACATCGGTTCGAATCTCACTGCTGGTGATTTGCGGTTTCCTCTGTCATTTTGTTCGATTCTCAAAAGCGGAAATGTGAAAGTTTAACTTTGATGTTGCAGAACTTTGTGCGGCGAACTCGTACTAAAACCGTATACTTAAAGTTAAACGCCTGCAACATTTTAATTCATGAAACAAATTGTATAATCGAAATTGTATTTTTCAAATGTCTTCATAATGAGATAACAAATAACATAGAATAAGAAAAGCAGAATTTAAAAGTTTAAACATGATATGTATATAAATTAACAACCAAATAAAACCTCTTTTCCATCCGATATTGGTCCGTTTCAATGGGCAAATACTTCAATGTAGCGAAAAGTATTAGAATTGTCAAATAGCCGTCAGAATTTTGTTTAAATTAATTATGCAGACAGTCATGATATATGCTTAACCTTGGTATACGATTTTATACAAGTCCTTCAAAATATAATTATTTGCAAAAAAAAAAAAAAAAAATAAAAGAAAAGAGAAGAAAAAAAGGAAAAATACAGCGATAGACCTTGACAGACATTATTCGTCGAACGTGGGTATTTTAAGGATGTTGAACCGAGAACAATAAGCGTCTAAATTTATGTACGTGTACTTAAAGACAGAACGTGCAGCGGAGGAAGTTGAAAGAAACAAGTGAGGGAAATTTGCCACATGTACAATAATTAAGTATGTAGACGATTCTAACGCGATGGAAGTTAAAGTCGGTACGGTCGGTGAGAAATTTTTATGTATTTCACAGCATACTATGGTTCTTCAGTTGAATATTTTAAAACGAGACACAAAGGCTTAAATTCGCAAAATTACCGCTATAAAGCTAATTCGCTTTTCAACGGTCCGCAGTTTAAAGTACTTTTTAATTCTACTTGACTAGTCAACTCGGAACATAGAAAGTATATTAGAAAGACAAGTACCGGTAGTATTCTACATTTAAAATAAAACATCTTTCGACATTTCTTTTGTCCCATCCTTTAAATCTTTAATCAATCTCGCCGCACATTCTCCATCTGTTTCTTCCATTTGAAGCGGCGACGCTCTATAATCAAGCACTCTATCCAAAAAAGAATAACATTACCAACGACGGAACGTAGGAAAGTGTCACGCGTTGTTTCCATTCACGTCGCGATGGATGTCGACGGGCTGACGAATAGCTCGTCAAACGTGCGAATGTAGCGCAATTTTTCCCAAAACTTCTACTCGATTGGTCGAAGTCGCGCGGCGATAGCGGTAGATCTGGCTAACACCGTGTATTTGTATCCAATACGTCGAAGGATTGAAATCGTTGATCTCTGTACGTCAGTCAAACCATATCCAGCCGCGTTGTTCCTTTGTCGCTCGTCGCGGACCAATTTGTCAGCGAAATGCGTCCCCGTCTCGTTGTATCCCCATGAGACGCTCGTCACGACCGATTGATTCACCATTTTGTTCCTTTCCCTCGAGTTAAGCGACGTTTACGTGGCACGCTCGAAGGAATTCGCGCAGGGAACTCTCTTTTCTGAATTTCCTGCAACTTTCTCGCTCGCGATTGACAGGGCTTGATTGATTAATTCGTCATGGTCGAGAATCGATTGCTCGCGCGGACAAAATAGATTCCCGAGCTACATCGAACCGGCCTAATTTGCATTATTCCAACCGGTGATTAGCCGTTCGCGCGCTCCCAATGATGAGCTGCTACTATTCACCAAACATTTAGGTATGCAATTTCGATGTCGTGGATGGTGTGGTCATTTGTGATATCCGATGTGCCTTTGGTTGAATTAGAACGGAGGTTACTTGTCATAACTATACCGTGTATAGGTAGTTGTCGTTACTTGGAATTTGGAGAAAAGAAGTCACTCTTCTTTTTTTTTTTTTTAGTTTTATAATGAGGTAGTGTTTGGTGTAAGGTGCCAAAGAAATACCCGGCGGTGTCCAATAATATATTTATTTAACAATCTTCGCCTTCAATTCGTTTCGTACAATTCTCGGATTACCACTGACTTTCTCGCTTCTCGACTATTTTTGCTTCGCTGTTAAAACTCGAATGTCTCTTTGAACCCATTCGTTTCTTTCGTCGCCCCTCGATATTCCCAGTACGCACGCGTTCGTTAGGCGTCCGCGACCCTTGCCACGTACGCTTTTTTCCAAATATTCGGTGGAAGGACCGTAGGGATGTCGATGGCTCATTAGGCACATCGGCCTTACGCTTCGGTGATATGCTTTGTATCGCGAAGCTGTCGGAAAGTTTCGTCGTCGAGAGTGCCGCCACAACACAATTTAAAACAGATTAAGCGTATATTATAGTCTGCATAATAAGATCTTGTTCATGGTTTATACGAGAGTAATGTTATATTTGACTTAACCATGAAACAAAAGAGACGTCTGTATACTGTTAAAAGTTGAAATACACGGCTAAATTGAAATTCTAGAAATCTTGACTTGCACGACAGTGATTTTAGGACTATCGAACGTTTCCAAGTACTTTCTAGAGATTATATAGTATGTTGCAGCGCGCATAAACGATGATTGTTTAGATAGTAGATAAATTCGATTAATTACGTGTAGCTTGGTGTCAAAGTGACAACCGTTTGATGTAAGATTATATTACATACGTCAGAAGCTTGGCTCGGTGCTGAACCGAGCGCTTCACTTCATTTTCGTGCTGGTGTAATACCATCAAAATTTACTAAATACGAAACTACGTTTCAGTAGTACGATTACGAACTAATCTACGTTGTTACGAAAGTAGCGTGAAATAAAGTAGTTAGAAACATTTACTTCATAGATCTATTAGTAACTGTTGTACTGTAACACCCATCATATTTACGCTGACTCACGAAAGTATTCAAAGATTTGCGGAAACCTTTTACGAATACATTGTGTGCGTTATACAGAACATTTTGAAACTTCATTAACAATGGAACGAAATGAAACAAATTTGGAAAGCTGCGATATATCCAGCGTAAACATAGGTAGTAAAAGTATTTAAATAATCGCTTATCTATTATATTGATAAGTTAATTAATTTTTTTACTGAATACATATTTGCAGCAAGTGCCCTGTAATTTCTGTACACATTTCAAATTGATTTCAAATTTGATCGATATAATCACGACAGTTGCGTCGTAAAATTAGAATTGAAAATATCTAATATAACACATACAATATATTCATAGAATCATAGGTCGAAACAGGTTCAGTTCCAGTTTGATTATTTCCAAATTGTTCGATCGATATAAGCCAATACGAAAAACTCATGGTCTTTAATTTTATTTCTACAGATAAATTATGAACGTATTTCAAATATTTGCCGACGCATTAATTATTCGGAGGGAAAATTAACGTGTAGCTCGTTATAAATCGCGGTAAGCACCATATAATACGAAGCATGGCGCATTTCCAACGAATGGCATTCGCAAGCATTCTCTGCAACACTTTCCGCAGAGCCGTGTTGCATCGATGTCACGGCAAAAACTATCTTACTTCCTTTCCAGTCTTACATTCCTTTGTTCCGCTTGTGTATGCTTGCAGTTGAACGAAATACTTGAAACAAGCAAAACGATCACAAAGTAAGTACGTCATACCTCGGACTAAATGACATTTTAATTAAATAGTTTCCTCAAGTTGGTCTTGCTTTTATGAAACAGAGATCTAGATATGCTTGGTAATTTATCAGATTTAGAAGAGAACAGATGAACCGAAACATAGTTTGCGTCGTAATTACTTGCAAACATTCAGAATAGCTATCTCAAAGTACGTTTATATTCTACTTCGCGGAATTTTGCATTTTAATGTTATCCGATTTGATTCGTGGCAACACAATATTCGTATCGTTATATCTCTCTACCAATTGGAAAATTTCTTCAGAATCGATTCTCTAGTAAACGCTTGTTAATCAAACAGGTTCGTATAAAATTTCTATTTGCTCGTCTCTTGAAACATCATGTCGTGCACGAGGTCGTTTTATTTTTTTTACTTTTCATTCATCGAAAATGTTACAAAAACTCTGTTTAGACAAAGCACTTTAACAGAAAACTTTCTTATAGAAAAGTTACCTGGAAACACAGAATTAAAAGTCACAACGGAAGATAAAGCGGTCCTGAGTCTCATTAAAGTGATACATCCCCGAAAGTTTCTTCTTTCGTGCTATCCAATACGTACAGACACACGCGCACACACGTGCAGATACATTCTCATACTGACAACGAAGCCATGCAATCTACTATTCGCCATTACCAAGGACCGTTCCACCGTCGCCAATTACAATCACGCCCTTAAATCGCGATCGAACGAGTGGAACGAAATTACGTTCCTAGCTTCTATCCTGGCTCGTGTGCCTTCGTGTCGATTGTCGAAGTCATCATCAAATTTGGTGTGTGTCAGATTCAAAGCTGTCGCCATTAGTCATACTTGGGACAAGGTGCGCTCAATATGAACCGGTCCGTTCTCATGTTTCTAAATTGGACACGTTCGAGACAACGGTGATCCGGTGGTGCTCGCGCGCGTGCTAATTTTCCAATTTCCGATGTCTCGAAGCCTATAACTTAGCTTGTCCAATAACTTAGGCCGACCTATATAACGGGAGAGCGCGGTAGTGGACCCTGTTGGCGAAATGGGGTGAGAAAGGGGTGGGAAACCGTGGGCGAAAGGTAGTAACGGTAGTGGTGATCGATCGTGGTCATAGGGAGATAAATTTTTATCGGACCAGCCGGTGGCGAACAATGGACAGTAATGAATATGAAGTTCGACTGATTCCGGGGGCTGATCTTACGGAAGAGCGAACGCGAGTTCTGGGAGTCAGCTGATTAAAGTCGTTCTCTCCGACACGAAACTAGGACAAAGAGAAATAGAGAGATAGATAGATAGATAGATAGAGAGAGAGAGAGAGAGAGAGAGAGGAGAGGAGACTCGGCGTGTAAAAAGCTGCCGCACTGTGTATAATACAGATGACACGGTCAATTTTCTGCTCAACGCGTGCTACAACGCGCGTAGCTTTCAAGCGGCGCCTGCAAGTGCACGCTCTTTGCACGCTAGATGGTCTGACGCGTCTCGAGAGCGCAATATCGCGCAGCGACGTCGGATGAAATCCTCGAGAAGCTCCATAAAGACGGTAGCTTTCGCGAAATTAATGTACGCAGCGGCCAGCTCGACTGGCTTGGAAACCAGCTTTCAAGCTGGTGCTACTAATTTCGCGCGTTCCTGCGCTGATGCTTGCTTCCTGAGCTTCCTCCTTAATCGTTTCTCAACACTCAGGAACCGGACGAGCCTGCTGCTACCCAACTGGAATTTCTTTAAACGAATTTATTCATTGGACCTCGGTTTGCCCTCGAGGGAGCGCCATCACCGGCTGACACAGTTCTCTTCTGTATTTCTATACAGTGCCGAGGTGTGACATCGGTGACATCGTTACGACTCGTTTTAGAGAAGATCAGCCGCAAAGAGCGTTTCTTGGCTGCGACTCTGTGTAAGCCACGGCGCAAATGAATCGCGTCCTTTGGCCTTGTACCTGCTTCAATGAACTAAGGGATGCTTTCGTGTTCCCAGGAATGCGATAATGACGCGCTTTTTATCGTTTATTTAAGCGATGCGCCATATGAAGTAAATGTCACGCTGCATAATATGAAGTTAAAGAAAGCAGCTGAGTCTCAGTGCGCATTTTTTAGCGTGCAGCTTGAAGAGATGATTTGATACGGCTAGGAATGTTAGTGATTTGTGTCAGAGTATTAATCTCAGTTATTTTAGTCGATTAACTTTTCAGATCATTTTTTTAGAATTTGCATAATACGTATAATTTATTTGAATTTATTATTCTGTACATTCTGACTAGTAGATAGTGTCGAAAATAAATTGACATACTTTTGGATGAGCATATTAATGATTGATGATTGGATACTGATCCAACGAATTAATTTTTTAGACAATATTTAAATACGTTGTATAATATGTTACCTAAATAGGTTAGAATTATGAGAAGTTAGTAGATATTGTTAGGAACATTTTTTCGACGATACATTTTCTTAAAGCTCGATTTCGCATCTTTACGACAGTTTCTGTTATATATGGTAATTTTTATGTAGCGATAAATGGATGAAATATGATGCCATGATTCACTGGCGATCGTTCGTCCTGACCCATACGATATTTTCGATACATAAAGTAAAAATATTCCTGATATAATATTCAAGTGCCATTCCGCGGTACAAAGTTATCTTGTTGAAACGAGAAAAGTTTGAAGAAAAGGAAGTACGAACGGAACTTTCTCATTATACTGCTTCTTAAACTACACGAAGGAATACAAAGAATTCGTAAATACGTGGCAAACACGGATACAGTGGGAAGACATTTAACATTAATAAAACTACCGCTATCTTATATTTTGTTATTGAATAAGAGCTCGATCTTAATATCTGCTCACTCTGTACCCGTACTGTTATACCAGCGTCTAATAAAGCTTTGTAAAATCTCTACGAACACACGAACAAATTTGTCTTTTCTTAAGTTTATGATAACGTTTTCTTAAGTCAACTGACTTTATATTTCACTAAAATTGGAGATTCAAGAAAACGTCATTCGTTAAGAGAATCAACGCTTGTTTTTTTTTTTTACTTTTTATTAAAAAAGCTTAGTTTTGTTCTATATAAAGTATTTGTAAACTTATCGAAGCAACAAGCAAAATGCTCTACGCTAATGGTTCGTTCCTTTCTCATTTCCCATTTATCAATTTCAACTTCAGAAATAAGTAATTAATCATGAAAATATAATGCATAAAATGAATTTAATCCGTTCATTATACTGACAAATAGATGATATTTGTTAATTAAAACATTCCCAACAGATTTGTTCGAAGATATTGTCGATATAATGGCAGTCGCGTCTAATGATAATGATAATTAAATTTCAAAATGTTTTTCTATGTATAACACGTACTATACGCACGCGGAAGTTTTCTATGCAAAGTGTCCAAATAAATACTTTAATGAGCCACTGTATGCTATATTTACGAACTTGCAAAAACAGACGGCTGCCGTATCCGCGTTCAGGATAGCGAAAAAGCGATCCGCGTCGCATTCTCGCATCAGTGGCACCGGTGCAAATCGAGGAACAGCTTTTTGTGATTTATTCGCGACTGGTGGGATGCGTGTTTTTGGGACGAACATTCGGAGGTACGCGAAACTGTTCACCAGCCGTCGTAAGGCGCCGCACGGTTGAATCATATCCACACTGTGACAGCTTGAAATATTTATGCCGGCTCTCGGTGCTTTCTAGCTGCGTGAAACTATGTAGAACATGGTGCCCGTATTGTTTCTATTAAAGCACACCTGAGTTGCGTGTCGCTGAGATGCCGCTGCTTTGTCGAATCTTTGTCGCTGTCTCAGCTTCTGGTGCGCGCTACTTCGCGAGTTTCCAACTGCATATGTTAGAATCACAGGAATCGTACGTATCGTGGTTGGATCGCAACCATTTTACCTCACTTAGCTTTTTTATTCGTCTTATTAATGCGAATATGTGCGATCCTGGTGGATTTCTTTAGGTTCGCCCTTAATTCGTATTGGTATAATGGAGAAGTAGATTTTTAATTCTGTCAGGATAAATAATATTATTTAGAATAAATTGAAATCGCTGCATTTTTTCGATTTTTCCAAAGATATTTACACGGACTAACATGGACACTAAGATGTAGATACGTATATGGTATACTTTTTCAATTGAAATTGTTGTTCGGCTTTTTTTCTATTAATCTGTTGTTTACTTTGACTCTCAATTGGAAATTTATGTAAATATTTGTAACAGAATGACACTAAAACTTTTGAATCTCGTGATGTAACTAATTAAAATTCATAAAAGATCAGGGGGTTCTCAGTTTGTTTTAATTCAACTCGATAAGCTAATTATGAATTATCAATTGCTTGTATAAAGAAGATAAATGGAAATTATTGGAATGGTTTTAATAATTCAGAAAGCCTATAGAGAATAATAAATTAGAATCATATAAAACAGAAGCTTCATATAATTTACCAAATGACTACGTAAATTGGTTTATTTTTGCATCTCACCAAGCCAGTATTTCTGAAACAGGATTTGGAGCGATTGCACGTTTGTGTTTGCTTTCGTGTAAATAGTTTTTTTCAGATGTATATAGCTCTTTTATACATTTTTTAGTTTTCTGTTTGTTATTTTAAGAGAAATCGATGTGTATTTGAGAAAATGTTCCAATCGAGAACCAGAGGAACTGGGATATCGTTTTCTTTTTTCGAAGCGGTGAGTTTCATTAAATTTTATAGAAGCTCCGGCTTTTATCTTAATTAAATGTCTAAGGGTTGCACGTTAAATTTTCACTGGCAGATGCTTTTATTTCAATCAAATGAAAGATGCATATTCGAAGCGTCAACCGTCGATAACGCTGGAAATCAATTTGACCATGTTCATTGAGTTTTATAGATTCGTCATCCTCTATCATTCTATCGCTTATTTCCGTGTCAATTTACGTTTACAGCAGAAACATCAGTGGTAGCGTTGAAATATTCATCTATTCAAACGTAGAAGTAGCAAACATCAAGCAAAGTGTACATACTCAGGCTCACGAAAGTACTCGAATGCTTATTTGTAGACACATTATGTTATGCACTTGCACATTTTGAAATGTACATTTTCAAATTTATTTTCCACTTGACCAACATAATCGTGATTCGTCGAATTTCGTAACAGCATACGTAACGAAATACGTAACAACATATAACACATACAATAAAAACACGAAAGTTTTCCATAGTAAGCGTTCAAATAGTTTCGTGAGCCAGTTTAGATGTAATACCAAACTCGTAAGAATCTAGTGTTTATAAAAAGCGTGAAAAGAATATTACGAGTCTATGTTTTCCTTTCTTTATCTTTTTTTTCTGTTCGCAAGAATATTTCACTCGTGTTTCCCTAATATCGATATAAAGCCAATTTTCTCGATGCGTTTCATACGCTGTTTTTTTCTGTCCTAACTTTCTTAACGTCTCTCAAATTCTTGCTCTGTATCTCTCTTACTATAGATTTTTTGCGCATTGTATACCTTCTCTATGCTGTCCTCTTCTTCCTCTATCTCTCTTTCGTTCTATCTGTGCACGGTTTTACCATTGCAGAACGCTGCGAAAGAAACAGATAGAGAGCAGAATGTGAAAACCCGCAACTTGCGACAATTTTCCAGAATGCTGCCGCGAATATATGTTTTCCTAGACATTCGTCCGCAATTTTGATGGGAAATTTATTGCAAAAATTCGTTTCGGTTATATTATCCTTTTCCATGGGCAAAATACCGAGCGAAACTATCGTTTCTTTTTGATATTTTCTTTTTATTGAAATAGAACGTGGATTGACGTTCGAATCCTCAAACATAGATGAAAGATAGGTGGAAGGTAGATCACGATTCTGCAAGTGTCTTGAAACAGAAAATATTTTCCGTTTCAGTGGCGTTTCACAGGCATGCATTTATTTCCGTATAACAAATACAAAGGATAAGCTAGCTTGGTGAATGGAAAACGACGCTTCTCGATTATGCTTTTCTTTGTATAACTCTGCCTGCATCGCAAATCAACTTCCTATGCGCTATCTCACGGGCCACGGTCATTTTCTTTCAGATACTTAACTCCTTTTGTACGAGAATCAAACTGCAAGAAAATTTATGTCTCTGTAGAACGTTTTGCCGATTAAAGGATCGACTACAGTTTCTCTGTTTCATTCTGCATACCGAGTAATTCGCTCTCTTTGTTACATGAACACTTCAATGAGCGTGCTCCTAATGCCGTTGTTACCTTCTTCTTGAGTTTCGTCGAACGAAAGAAGTTGTTTTCTACCGTGCACTCAAGAGAAGATTCTTAGACTTTCGTAGTAAAATGAGAAACAGAACATCTCAGAAAACCTTGCGATTTTAGACTCGTGTAATCTAACTCGGTTCGTTTACAAAACTGTGTTCCATTGCTTGGAATAGTTGTTAATCTCGGAAATTGAACGTACTAGGCTTCTATTTTCTAGATATTAGATACTTTATTTTAAATTTATTATAAAATTACGTAATTACGTAAAGATACGATTACGTAAAGATTACGTAAACGTACGATTTTTTGATACAAGTTTCGTACTTTAGTAATTAGCAGCGTCGATGTTAGTGGCAATCCGAAAATAATATCGTCTCTTATTTGTATCTATGTTAAAATATTAATAGATACTAATGGAATAAATATATGAAATTTTTAAATAAACAGAGGATTTATTTCCCCGGACAAAGTTTACGTCGATATTGTAAATATCCTGAAAGCAAGCTTTTTCTGAAGTTGCAATTTTATATTGTGATAAGTTCGAAGCACGGTCGACACGAAATTGAGAAGCAAAGTGGAATGCTTGAAAAGTTATGTAACGCGGCCTCTTAAATGCGCGAAAAAATCGCTAAGCTTTGACGAAAGATCATTTCGGTGGAAATTTATGAAGCTAACGAAATTTCGTCACGTGCGTTTTCTGTTAAATGAACGAGATTTCAATTTCAATTTCGGTGCTACGAGGAGATTTCGAATAGAATAATGGAAATAGATAGCTGAAAGTTTCAAACTTTTTCGATTTTCAAAATTGAATAAATATTATAATTTTAAAAGTTTCAGCATTCAGGAACTTCCTAGTAGTTTCAAACAGTCTATGAATACGATCATTGAATTATTCGGACGTTATACGTGCTTGCACAGTGATTTCAACAGCGCCTACGTATGTACACAGGCTCACGAAGGTGTTCGAACATTTGCAAATTTAGTAGGATATTTTATGAATATATTATGCGTGTTATACGAAACGTTTTGAGAGTTCATTTACATCGTTACGAGATTCGACTATCGTGGACAAGATTACATATTGGACAAGCTCGAAACAAATCTGAAAATACATATAGAGATTACGAGATATTTGGTGGATTAAATTAACAGGTTTGGGTATTTGGTAGTATTTAATGATTGATCAAAAAATATATTTGGAGTATATAACACTTATTATACGCTTGACATGCTATACACTAATTTTTGCTGAATATATGTTTGCAATAAATATGCAATGCATCTGTAGATTGGTTTCAAATTTCACCAATGTAATCATGACAGTCGTGTTTCATTACAGTGCTAATGTTTGAACTGTTTTATACAATACGTACACAATATGGACATAAAGTTTTGCTATAGTAAGCGTGCAAATATTCTTCTAAGCCATCGTATGTGTGCTTTCACTTAGGGATTTCAACCCATTATGAACTTTTCACCATCTCAAAAACCATAAATTGATACATAGGCATCAAGTAGAAACGCGCTCCGTCATCTTACAAAGTCACTTCGTCGATAAGTGACACCCGTGACTAAGTAGTTCGAAACTAGAAGGACTTCACTAAAAGCTGTCGGAAAGTTTTGATGCTGCTTTTCATTGATGATAAAATCTCTATTTTTGACAGTCTCCTATATAACAAAAGAGTGAATGACACTGTGATTTATTATCTAATTAATTTCATTATTCGTAGCTCGTTTATTATATATTATTTTCATTTCATTTTCTTAATATTATAAGAATTTAATATCTCTTTATATTACGCTCTATGTATTCCAAGGATTAAAATTATCCATTCATCGAAGGAGCTTATATAAATATTTGATTCGCGATACAACAGCCCCTAAATTTTAAACGTATTTGATATTCTTTCACGAGGTGAGATAAAAATATCTACTCATTTGCATATTATACATTACGAACATTTATAACCAATATGACATTAGGCTTATCAAAGTATCTTGTTTCTAATAGAAATTTCACAAAACCTTTTAACGTGGAAGAAAGGTGCGACTGCATCGTTCAGTTTTAACTTCGAAGCTCACAGTTTACGCATTTCTGGGAAATTAAATATTGTACAAATGCATAAGATGAAGATGACACTGGAAAATCTATAAACAATCTAAAGTACGATACCCGTTATTATATTTAATAATCGAAACAAACCTCTACCTAAGTCAACTTTTTTAATTGCGTCCATAAAAATATATAGTTGCAAAAATGCCTGCAGTCTACACAAGTATCAGGTCTACGCTACTAAATATGCGAAATCGTACTAATTACAAATGTCGTGAGATTTTATTGCGTACCATAAGAAGCAACGACAATGCCGTTCCATCCATCAACGTAGGGAAACCTTGTAGCGTAGCGAGGCGAATTAAAGATACATTGGAACGTTGCATTCGCTTTTCCTCGTTCACCTCTCCCATTTGAAACGGCTCAAAGATAAGGCCAGGCCGTGTACATGAATCATTCGGAAAACCGACCGTTGCTGGATGCGTTGCGAAATCGAGCAGCCTAGGAGGATTAAATATTTCGTGCGGCAGGCTGCCATTAAATTATCCATATCAGCCGCAGAACGCGATGCACAGAAGACGAAGAACGGAATCCTGTGCGCGCCGCGATCCACCTTGACGAACATTGTTACGAATTTAAAGCGTACCGAGAGAGGCAAACAGACGAGGTATATAGAGAAAAGGAGGAAAGGAGAGGAGAAAGAAATGGGACAAAGACGGGATGTCTTTGTATTTGTGGTACTATTAAGAAGAGAGAAGTAAGAAGAAAAGAGAGAAATTGTAAGAGAAGGTTGGCAGAGCCAGAAGGAAATTATAAAGTAGAAAGGGAAGAAAAGAGAACGAAAAGAAGGTTGAAAAGACGGTTAGGGAAGCAAGGAAAGTAAAAAGAAATTAAAGGATGGAAAGGAAAAGTAAAAGGAAGAATAGTAGGACGAAGTAAAATTCAAGAATATACGTTGATTGAAAAAAAATTACGAATGAAATTGTTGTAACTTTCAACGAATTGACTATTTAGCAAATTTCCAACAACGAGGTAGAACCTCGTAGAAAAATGTTTGATATATCATTTTTATAAGAACTCGCTCTTTATCAATTTACTACGTAACAATTACAGAGATATTTTGTAAAGAGAGAGAAAGAGAGCTACATAAAGGGATGGAGAGGACGAGAAGCATAGAGTAGCGAGAAGCTCCTGCTTTCGACAGTGGTCAGGTCACGAGAACGCCTTTGCGCACGAATCGCTCAAAGAATCGAGAAATTCGTTGCGTGGCAAGGCTGTCTCAGTGTGGAGAAGCATTGACGTCAGATACCCGGAGCGCAAAGCGTATAAGCGGGTTGTTGGCAAAGCACGGAGAAACTCCATTCTCTTTACAGTTCGTCCGTGCCAATTCCCTTCAGTAATGTTTCGCCGTAGCGGATAACAATACGCCTAGCATCAAAGACGCGTTTTGGGAATACCTGGAATTATATCGGGTATCACAACTTGCACGTTTAAATATTTTTCATCGCAACAGGAGACTTTTGATTCGTGTGGTTGTTTCATGCTCGAGCTTTTTTTCCAACACCACTGAGATTCCATCCCGTAGAAACGAGGTCCGAATCGTCGTAACAAAGAATCTTCTTCCAGCTTTCTAGCCTTCCTGATATCTGACTGGCCTTCTTTCTCGCAGCTTCGCTTTCTGGCACTTGTCTGGTTGCTCGCCCCGTCGATTCCACCGAAGCGAATTCCTTTCTGTATTTCGTGGAAATTGATGGAACACACGAGTCGTGTTCATGCTACGCGTCGGCAACTGCTTTTTTTTCTCTCTATCGAGTTTGTTCCATGTTACATCGTAGCGTTAGTGTTGATATTGCCTTTGTTCATTCGTTTTGTTTCCATTTACTTTGCTTTTTTTTCTTCCTTTTTTTCCTCGCTCTTTTTTGTTCCGGACGAAGATTGAATTGCAGATAACGCGTGTAAAGTTGGAGTTAGTAGATAAAGTAAATAGTTTTTTCGGGCTCTAGTGGGAAAGCTTTTATATCTATTTGGATAGGGAAAGCTCCGCTTTGAATGTAAAGCGATATTGGCCGATAAAATTAGAGACTCTAACCTTTTATAAAAATAGTGAGGAACTATAAAGAAGTTTATTACAAAACTCACGCATCCATATCTTACCTCTAAAACATCTAAATCTTCCTACTACGCGGCATATGTAATTGCACGAAGTTTATCAATGTGGTTTCTGAACAGTACAATTAAAGGTATTCTCGGTATCGTTTTAAAAGATTCAGCACTCTACAACAAAATCTAACTTTCTGCAATAAATTCATTCCGTATCGTCGTCAATAATAACCACAATTACATAGACGACGCAACGGTGAAATTAGATCACATGTTTTAATAGACGTTGATAAAAATGCTTCTAAACAACCGCTGTCTAATTTATTACTGCGAAACAATTTGATATTTCGATACTCGCATGACTACTTCGGAGCACGATGTCGAACACGAATGTTAAGCCGAAAGCCATGTCGAGCACGCGGCTACAACCATTCCGAAAACTTCAATTTCCATTCAGCAGGAGGTGTTCGCGATCAATAATCAAGAATGGCACGATATTACACGGAATCGGTGAGATCGTATAGAGAGACCTGGGAAATCGATGGAACGTTGTCACGCATGTTTGATAAGTCTACAGGCGAATTAATGGGACGGACGAGTTGTTTGGTGATCGCCTTCGTGAAGTCGCAGGCCACACATTCGACAAGCAAGTTAATCCTGATCAGATTTCCAGGCGTTGTAGATCAAATTAACACGGTTTATACGCTCGGAAGTTAGACAAGCTGACGGAGGCCGCTTCACTCGCCACCGAACGAGGTACCAAAGACTTTGAAAGCATGCTTGCGGCAAAAAGTGGTAAGGGGATTAAATTCGACGCGCGCGAGAAGCCGCGTGGAAACCTATGAAGTTGCCGGCTTTCCGCGACGCGAAGCTTTCTCTCCTTTCGCTGGAAAATTTTCCTCGACGTTTTCTTTAAGGTCAAAGTAAATCAGCCGTGGATCGTAATGCGAACCAGGAGATGGAAGTCGAACGATGGAAACACCGGAAGAGATCGGTAATATTATACGGTTCGTCAGACGGTCTTCTGAATTTTACGACATTCATCAACCAGCTTCTCGAGGCTCTTTATCTTCGTAAATTACAATTACGCTGCTCTAGATAAAGACATACGATGGCTTTTGCTGTTAGCTTCGTCAGCAATTTATTAGCAAAGTATATTTTTCATATGTATGACTGATTCGATATATAACTAACGCATTCAAGCATTATGACTATTAAATAATAATGCTGACAGATAATTAATCGTAATAGTTGACTAATCTATATCACTATTCTATATTCTATATCTATATTCGGAGGGACGAATTATCCCTCGCGTTCGTATCTTTCACCATGAAATATCATCATGTTCAAACAAATTATCCCAAAACGTCCAAGAATACGCCTCGAAGCGTAAACTCCGAAAGGTCGCCATAATATCTCGTTAGTAATGCATGAATATGCATGACGTGCACGTACAACATAAATTAAGCAAACTTGCCGAGCGTTTGATGGTAGGTGCGACTCCAAGGATCAACAAAATCCCAACAACGCCCGGGCACGATCAACCTCGCGTCTTTCCATTGTTTCCATTTTCCGGTGACGCTCATCGGTTTTGAGCGAACGAGCGAGTTTATCGTCTGGTATGGATTCTTAACGAGCCAGGACAAGCTGGACAGGTTTCACGCTCTGTTTTCAGGTCATCCTTCACGTTCAATTTCAATGTAATTCGGGGTTCGCGGCTTGTCGCGCGATATTCCCGACGAAACTCGTTTGCGCGAATCGATCCGCGTTCGCGCGTATCAATTTCACGTTCGTTGGCCGATTATTCGACACCGATTCGAGAGGTTACCCACGAAATTTTCGCGTTCCGTATCGATTTGCCGTTCCTTCCGTTCCGAGATCTTTTGTTTGCTCGCGTACGAATTCGATTTAACGAGAAAGCGGAACGGCCAGTAATGGGTCGACGGGTGTTCGCTATCGTTACAAGCTTTTTCGACGTGTTTCGAGTGCTTCACCGTGGACACACGCGCGGCTCAATGGGTGTAATAACCAACGTGCAGTTGCGCGCTCCGGGCGGTAACTTTACCGCGTGGATCGAGTGACACGCTCGTTCCACGTCGACTTCGATGACTCGATTTACGAGAGCTACGCGGCCGTGTTCGGGACAGCCGCCTGGATCCGATCTGCGAGACTTTTATGCCGTAATATTTTGGCTTTGTCGAGTTATGATCGAGTAAGCTTTACGGCCTGATCGGAATTTCGATGAACCTTTTTTCATTTGTTATCTACAGAAATTGTAATTTAGGTAAAATGTCAGGTTAGGCAATCTTTATCGCAATACATAAATATCATACGGATAAGAAATTTTTTGACGAAAGAAAGGAGAAGTATAAAGAATCGACTGAGTTGTTATCTACTGAGATTTCAATGCAAATCGTTGCGAATTCACTGATAATATTTGATTAAAGATTTTACAAAGGCACAAAGATACACTATACAAGATATCTATGTAACTGTTATAAATCGTGGTTTGTTCCTCGCTTTCTTTCCTACGAAACGAGCAGAAGACTCTGATAATTTGTCCACAACTTTATTCCAATGCCTCTCGACGCAAATTGAGAAGATTTAATTTGTGCAGAACCAGTATACGAGATAATTTTTCCTTTCAGATTACTATACAAAAATATACGCACATATAAATTTCCACTTAAAAAAGGTATGTGTCTACGTGTGTCGTTGCGTCTGAAGAAAATATACACTCGTCCAAATGAAGTACCCTCTTCGCTATCTAACATCTTCTAATCGCATCGGCCTAAGAAATTACTACCTGTACATCCGTATTATCAACCCTGCATAGAAACAGGTCTGCTTATTTTACACTTATAGCAATCTCTACGTGATCCTCTGCTAAATACTTGGAATAACAATTGCGAGAAAGATGAGTCCTTTCTAGAAAGTATCTAGAGTTTTCAAATGAAATTGATTACGAAGTTAGTCCCGTAAAATAAAATAAAAATCATAAACAGAAAGTTTCTGAAGCAAATGCACGGTTTATGAGTAAAGTTCTCCCATACCGAGCGATCTTTCCACTACAGAACGGTACATGCCGAAGTCCTTGACTTCCGAGAAGTTTAGTCTATTACGCGTCCAATATCTGCAATTCAATCCTTGGAACGACACCGAAGTGTTGGTGGTTGCACGGTGCGCGTAGAAGCCGGTATCGTTTCTGTCTGCGTTACGACGGGTCGTGTCACGGAACCGTCATCTGCTGGTGCTCCGTATCGGCTGACTTATGCAAATCTGCACGCGAGTACGCTTTTCCCCGTTTCGCAAGCTGATCGCGCACCAGAGCCACGTTCCAGGCATAAATTTTCGTCCTGAGTTGTTGGATTTATGAATCTGCATGGCTGAAGGCGAGTTCGGCGCGCTCGCGCCCCTTCCAGGAATTACGTTTTCCCTATCGCGATATTAATAAGCAACCAATCGATTCGACTATTCGCTTGAAAAAGGAGGTAACGTGTTTTCCCGACGATTAGATTCCACTTAGCGTAAAGACGACTTCGCTTACTTTCACACTGGATAACTTGGTAATTTACATAACGATCTGGTGAAAGAAGCTAGCCTGAAGAATGTTAAACAGTATGATACGAACTGATCGGCGATGTTTCGTCGCAAAGCGATGTGATCTTACATCGTGATTTAAAAACTTTAAAGTCGTTCGTTTCCTTCCTTATTTGTTCTAGCTTTTTCAATCGGTCGAATATGAGTTTACTCGTCGGATCAAAATTATTATATTCTATTCACCGATTCTATTCAAGAACATCGAGTAACACGTTCATTAATGTAGCATTAAATTGGATAATAAAATAATTTCAGTTCATCCGACTTCTTACCGAGTCATGAGAAAGGTAACGGATTAAAAATTGATAAAACAGCATAAAGATAAAATGGAAAGAAGCGAAGGCACCTTTTTAAGTGCCGTGTCAGCACGATCATGGAAATTAAATTTAGTCATTATGAAAAGATAGGGTAGAGCCGAAGGTTGATAGCAACGAAAGAACGTTTAATACGATTATCATTCTAAAGCTTTCGTCGAAGTAAACAATATTCGTGGCACTTCATCACGGTCGCTTGTAGCTCAATACTGCACTTGTTCCGGTGCTTCAAGCCTTTTCGTTTATTTTCGCGTTTCCTAGGGCGATAATTTTCTAGTGCGTTTTCAAAGAGCACCATATGGCTTAACTTTAACCCTTTGAGCTTGCAAGCATTCCTACGCATAGCTGAGGATAATTAGTACGTAGATGTACATACGTACGTAGTACATGGAAGCATTCATTTTATTTGGGGGAAAACAATTTTCGTGCTGCGTTCCGGGAGAACGGATTAAAAGCTGGATTTTAGCGAGGCTCTCTACCGCGAAGAAAAAAAGCGCGCGTGTTGAGTTGAACTTGAAAGTGCGTTTCGCGTTTTTAACCATGCAAATATTATTAAGGACTCGTTAAATTTTTATACCTAACGTGTTCGTGCCAGAAGATTTCTGACTTGTATAATTCCCATTTATTATTACGACACTCGTAGAATCTGAGGTTACCTTCACGGATGATTAAAAAGGTATTAAAATATTTAAAAATTATTATCTGCTTTGAAACTCATATAAAGGTAAATGGAAACTTAAAGAAATAAATCTCAATCGACATTTGTGTATATGAACCATTCTCGTCCGTTTGATGTTTAGAATCCATTTTATTATACGAAAAAATTTCCTACACGCATTTCTGTTTCTGATATATTCTATGAGGTCGTCCGAAAAGTTTCTTTCGTGTTATAAAGAAATAATGGATGCACAACATTTTTCGTTTTATATTATTTTATCGAATTACGTATGATCCATTTTGTTCTATCAAGATAAAGATTACAACGTTCGACGGATTAGGTTTCGTGTTTGTATGAAGATGCATCGTTGTAAAAGAGGGTCTATAAAAGAAAAACACTTCTCGGATAACCTAATAATAACACAGACAAAATCCCAGTTTAACAAGTATCGACTAATCACTTTCCAGTGTAATAAAAAATCGCGGTAATTCGCAAAACACGGGCGATACGTTACATTCCAAGTGGATCGAATTCTATGAAACCTGTTCATGAACTGAAACCAATGTGTTCTTTCTGTATCTAACCATGCTTTATCGAGTAATCGCATTGGGGAACACGCCCCGGCATTGTGATTAACTTCGAACAACTCGGACATTTCTCTCTGTTTACTCGTTTCCATCGTGTATGACAGGTGATCGTGATTGGAGCGCACCCAATCATATGCTTGATCGCTTAAATTGGCGATACCAGTTTGATTATGAGATATGCGACCTGGTGATTCAACTGATTGCGATTTCCGCACGAACGACGATTCTCTGTGCGAGCAATGTCGAATATAGCGTCGCTCTTTGTCGTCAGACTTTTCCACGAACTTTCATTTCCATGTTCTTTGCACGGCCCATAAGTAACATTATTTCCAGAGTTTCAGAACGTTCAACCTACGTCGATATTCGAAGCTAATCGAGGCTGCTCCATGATAAGAGCAAAGTTGAAAATGTGAAAAGAGCAGTGAGATGTACAATAAGGTGTGAACGTTTCAATGGATTTTGAAGCTGAGCTTGAACGAAATATTTCGTGCAGCTAATAATCTAGTCTCTCTTCTGTCGTCTATTTTCAAGATTCTTTAAATACTTTTTACAAAATTCCTCTAAATTTAAAAACATTTATTTTCCCGTTAAAAATATACTTTCCAAGCAAACTTCATACAATAATATTTGAAATACGAAGTTAAAGAATCTTTTCTTCAATTTTCCTTTTTAATCATATACAATATGAAGAGTATTGTATAAAACTTTTAGCAGAAAATTCAAAAAATCGACGAAGTTACAGTACCAAAGTTTGTTAACGAATCGAATGAATATTACCACAAGCTTGAAAATTTGAAACGCGTTTCGTACCGCTAGAGATTGTTTGTTCGATAACTCTGTCAATTTTCAAAATATTTCATCAAATTTTGCTACCATACGTAGTCTAGGTATAACGTTATTTTACGTAGTCTACAATGGAAGGCCATTTCTTTGACGTTTTCATTCTGTTAGAATTTTATGCTTCGATGAAACGACAAATTTTTACGCGAAGTATCATCTTGTAACTATGTTGATTTGGTAGTAAAATGATGGGAAGCAGCAAAAAGATATTTTCCTTTGTCGAGTAGATTAGATGTTACAAAGCCGGCAGAATAGCTAGGAGAATAATCCCCGTTGAAACGAACGGGGCGTCAATTATTTATACCCCACGATCACATAGATTGATGCCTCCAGCCGTTGGATAGCGGTGTGTGAATGTCCATGTTTGGGAAAAGCGAGACTACGGGTGCATGATTAACAATAAAGTATGTTCTCAGACGAATCAGGTACAGTTACTAAGCGATAAACGCTGTCGGCTCTGCGTTGGAGATCTTATCAAGGCTATTGGAACGCACGATCACATCTTACGCTCGCTGGTTCTCGCACGATGTGATTTCGGAAACTCTACGCGCGAGAAACGTGGCACCTAAACCCATAAGCTACGACCCTGCAACCTGACGTCCGCCGCAACATTTGGAATAATCGGCCGAAGGATCGGAGAAGTAAAGCTCGTGTCGACACACGCTGAGCCTTGGTCGGCCACGACACTCAGAAAGTTAGACAAACGCACGAACGCGGTCTCTAACGTCTCTCCGGTGTTGGTAGTTGACTTTGACTGTATTAAATCTTGTCACTGCTGTCCCAACTAAGCGGATGCTTATCGCGTAACTTACCCGAATCGTGAAAACGATTGCCAGTGACGCGCTGGAACGTCTGAGAGCGTAATAACCGACATCCCACGATGCTAAAACGGCTCTGCGAGTTTATTTTCCAATCGTGGGTTTCGTCGCGATTTCCAGAGACGTAACGCAACGTTCGAGAACAAAGGGCAATGACCAACAACTGTTGGGGTTCGAAGGGAGATCGATGCACGCGCATCTTGAAGATTCGGGGGCCATGAACCATCTCTTTTGTTCCTTTCGCGGTCGGAGGAAACCGCTAGGACCACGTTATACAGTTAACTTCCTGTTATGTGCACGTATAACTTTTTAGTAAAATTTACAAAATATAGAAATCAGCCTTTCTTTTTTCTCTCGTATTCGTGTAAAATTCAATTAAATACCATCCACTTTCAAAGTGATCTATTACGGCAGTGGATTAATTATATACAACAATTTAGAAATTTGTTTAAACAATCTGCCACGTACTCTTTTTCTAGCATACGAGAAACCAAATTAATCTATCGAGTAATTTTTCTCGAATCAAACCTTGAAAAGAGTTTTGTGATAATGATAACGATGATAAAGATACGCATACGTACGTGGATATTGCTTTTTAAAAGCTTTGATGCTTATAACGTTCGTTCCTTAGCCTTAACGAAGACAAATAGAAAGAAATTGATCACTAATTGTACGGAACAGAATGTTTCACTACTTAAGGATAAAACATGGGTGCTAAACCTCGTATTCAAGAAACCTTCGAAGTGATACAGGTACAAGATTTAAATTCCAAAGTTAACGCGTTGCTACTTGTTGCGAGAGAAACTCCTTTAGCGAACCTCAGGGTCTTCTTTGACTAACTAGCAGTAGAAACTTGAGCCACTTTAATAGCGACGTTAGTTTCCACGAACGAGTGAAATTTGACGCGAAGAAAAGGAATATTTTTAGAAAGATGACGACTTTTCGTTAGCCATGATATAATACTAGCTTTGATATATTAATTATGAAATATTACATGAAATATTTTTTACTTTTGCGAAAGAAAAAGCTAGAGAATAATAGAGAAAAATTAACATTTGAAAACTCTGCGGTTAATTGTTGAATTCCATTGATAAAGAAATTATTATATAAGTTTATAAATGTCATAATAACGTGAAAAATGTTCATAAATTTAATAATAAATATCCTTCGACTTCTACTTCCCTACGATAATGAAATTTAAATGACATTTGAATAAAAATATTTCATCTGCCGAATAATTAATCCAATCCTACTTTCGTATTTAAAATGTAACGAACTGTGCCGAGCGTAACACTTTCGGCGATGAAATATTACGAAAGAGAGTTCCAAAATGTGAATCATACTTATTTCTTCGAAACTTTGAGATTCGAAGGCTGCGAACGTGTGCATACGAAGAAAATATAAGATGAACAAGGCTTAGGAAAGAATTGGGAAGTCCAAAACATTGGAAGATTCATGAAACAAAATTCCAGATGTCATTCTTTCGTTCGGATAAAACTTTGGTGACCCAAAAATTCCGAACTTTTTGAAACTTTGCCAATTCGTAGGGCAGATCAGGGCAAATAACATACTTTAGATTCCTCTAAACAATCATGACGGGTCTGATTTTTATAGAATCTGGAGAAAAGTAACAATTTTCGACGATTTAAAAGAGTCATCTACGCGAACTAGAATTTTCTCAAACCTGTAGTCCTCTTCAAAGAATCTGTTATATGTTGAAATCAGTTTTAATCAGTATCAATAAAGAATCGTAATAAAATCATTCCGTCAATTATATTCTAGTTATTCGTGTGATTTCTGAACAAATAAATACGGATTATGTACTCTAAAATTACTAAAATTAAGTTACTTTAAGGAAATAGAGTCGATCAGCTTGGTTTCCGGATCGCATATATAGCGAATATGCAATAGAATTATAATTTTTAATCAAAGGTTCAGGAACATACGCATACGTTATCGATTAACGATACCATCAGTGTGTTTTTCAAATCTCAGAAGACGTTCCCTATTGATCTAAAAGTAAAAATTCAAAGCTCCGATTAAATAAGTAGCATTAAGCGTATTTTGTAAGAACGATAAGTGGTAAATGTACGAATAAATAGATTCGAGGAAGAGAATCAAGCTACGCTTCTCCCGCAAGACTCGTCTACAAAAGTAGATGTCATTCAGTTTAAAGTCTTATTCTCGTGCTGCATAAACTCGGCGTCGCGTCGTTAGATAGATAGAAGCGTTCTTACGGCAAACATTTCGAGAGAATTCCGTTAACGGATCAAAGGAGGATATTTCGATTCGACGGATATTTCGATTTCTCCTATGATAGCGCAATTCCAGGGTTTACACGAAAACGGGAGGAATACCTTAGATCGCGGGTATTCGCGACGTAAGGTGATTCCAAGACAAATGGATCGTTCCCGAGACTGGTTTCGGCTTCTTCCAGCATCCGGTTGTTCGCCAAGATTCTCATATTCGCCAACATTTTGGGCGGAATCCCGTTTAATGGCCACCGGTAAACGGTGTCTGCTTTAGCCACTTGGAAATGGTAAATTGCTGCATTGCGTTCGAAGCTGTTTAACCGGAGAAATACAGTTGCGCGTCCGTTTTATTGCTGGTGCAAACATTCGTCGTAATATCAGTTCGTATCGCCGTGAGTTTGTTCTGTCGAATTGTTTGGAATACAAAATTGACGCTTACGTTATGGACAGTGATATTCTTTAAGGTGACATTTTTTCAGATAAACGTGCGTGTTATATTCGATAATTCGACTGTTGTTAATTCGAGTCAGGTTAAGGTTCGTTCGAAGCTGTTAATTTAATAAGCAGATGTTGTTTAATCGTGAGAGAAATAATTAGGATGCTTTTATTGTAATTCGATACTTAGGAGCTAATCGTTGCTATAAATTATGAAATATACCGGTGAAAAAAGAAAGCGACGAATTTCAATGTAACTTTTCAACCCAGTTTCAAAATTCTGACGCAGATCTTCTATTTTACACTGCGTTGATCGTGTTAACCTATTTTGTGTAACTCTGCATTCTAAAAGTTTAACTCGATGCTTGAATTTAAATTTATTTATCTTTCGTTCCACTCCAAATAAGCTACTATAAACGTCGCGAAGTGTTTTCCGTGTGATTTCAAAGGTCTAGCGTTACGTCTGTATCAGCATGCTGTATCTATAGCTCAGCTATATCTATTCTGTAAATCTTACATTTAATTTTTACTAAATTTACTACGTCATTTTGATGTTGGATTTTTACTAAATCAAAAGATCAACAGAAACGTGCTCATCGTGTGTTTCCCTTGTGATCTTCGATTTATGCGACTCGGGTTTTCTTATATAAAACTATCCTAACTAACTGTGCAAGGAAAGTGTTTCGTTTTCAATGCAAAAATTGAACGATATCGTATCGTTGAATCGAGATCAGGTTTAGCAACAATCGAAGGAAATCATTCGCGACGAACTTGTCAGATTTTTGTTGCTTCTACGAGAGAGCTATTATATTTATTTAAGAACTTGAAATTGCCTCGATTCCCTATTCAGTAACGAATCGATTTAAACGTTTGGATTCGATGATTACGAGAAGCTCCATTCGGCGAAAGATTCCAGCATTTTCACCGTTCCCAGTGTTTGCCTCCGATAATCGTTATCGGAATAGCAATTATTGTTTCCTCTGTTCTCTCTTAAGGAACGGTTTGCCATGAATTAATTAATGGGCCGCGATTGCTTCGATAGGTACAAAATGCATTTCGCGCATCGCTGTTATTGAATTCCATTTAATAAATATGAAACAAATCGAGGACACCTTGTATAAATACATATTTTCAAACGTTTCGAAAACTGCAGCGGATACATTTTTTTTTTTTTTTTTTTTATATTTTATTGCAATGTCATTTTATTACTGTGTAAAGCGCTAAATTTACCATAGCATATTGCATAGAGCTGTAATATGCCATATAAATATTTGTTAGAATTTAATACAAGTATAAAGTAGCAGATTATGAAGGCTATGGGAATAAGAACGCGATATAAATCGCGTATTTTAATTTAACAATTCCACGTATTTTAATTTAACAAGTACCTTGTCAAAATCGAAGCTTAATACGTACTGTTCCGTTCTGTTCATAATTTTTAAAATATTCTTCATAATATTGAAACATTGCTTATTTTTAGAATGGTTGCGACGATCGTTACAAAACTTTGTCGATTCGCGTATAAGCTATTTTTAAGAAGCTTGTGTCTTCCAACCTGACAGATTCTTTCCATTTTTTAAAAATTGCATGAAAATCAGAAAATTAACAAAAATGTGTTTTTGTTTCTCTCTTTTGCTCACTACGATAGTACCGTGATAGAACTTTCAAAATATGCAGTTAGAGCAGCAAAAAGGATTAGAAAATGAAATTGCATCCAATTTTCAAGCGCTTAATAAAGAAGAGAATATGCAAATTCTTTTATTCTTGTGCAAAGTGTTAATATTTTCAAAATGATGGTGCAATATTCTGGAATCTGCAGAAGTGTTTAGATTCGTCTCTTCAGTTTTCCTGTGAAAAACATTTGCCTTTAATTTTCTTGCTACGCAACCGAGAATTCTTGATAGTACGGGTACAATTACGGGCTGCTGCTCCGTGCGAGAATAAACCCGTAAGATACGCGTTAGATATTGATTGCATGCACCGACAGGCATCATGTCTGACTTCCCATGAATATCTATTGGTTCCGATGACAACGGACGTCCTCGTATAAAGGACGCGTGGCGAATGCGCGTGACATTGCGAGATGTTCCATCAAAGTGTCGCTTCATTTCACGCTATCCTCGCCATCTTCGACAGTATGGTTCCATAAATAGTCGCGTGGATGGAGAGTCGTGTCGTCTGAACGTTGCAACGACAACGATTTTGACAGGGGAAAATAGATCGACGACGACGCGTGATAATTGAAAAATTGGAAAAGCAAAGATAGAGGGCCTGTATTAGAAAGAATCGAATCTACTAATCTGATATCGCAAATGAAAAATCGAAATAGCCACGTTGTTACGATACGAAGACTACAGGTGGAGGTCACGATACGTCGTATTCGGATAAGTTTGAAAAGTTCAGAAAGTAGCAAGAGAAATTTATTTCAAGACTTTTTCAGTAATCTGCCTTACATATTACCTCCTCTGAAACTTGATTATCTGTCCTCGATATACATTATTGTCATTTAATCGCAATTAAAAATCCAGAATTCCGGACTCATTATTATCTAACTATTGATTTTAACAATTCATGCACTGCGAATTGAGAACGAATTCTATTTTAGTAGTTCTGACTTCGCCAGCGATTGTCATTTGCTTTACATACATATTCGAGGTTTCTTCGACCAAAGGTTGATCTTTCACCGTACCGATTCTTCGTCGAATTCTCAATTAAACAAAAATAAAGCCAGCGAGCCGGAGTGGTAGATCGAAAGAGTTCGCCATCGGCAACAGAGTTTAACGAAGACTTCGTTTAAATTCTTCGTCATGAGTTCTTCGTCCGATGCATCTACATTCGTCGTTCGTCCGTTGAATGTAGTATATCTTTTCGCTGGCTAGCCCCCGTACCACTATGCAGAATTTCCAATTCCGAAACTAATCTTCGCGAGTTCGAATCTCGATACCTATCAGCATTCTGGTCGAACGGTGTACTGTGTTATTGCACGAGTTGCAAAGGCAAAGGTAAGTAAACCTGGGATTCTGCCTGTGGAGTTTGCTGTTAGAAACAATTCTGACCGATGGGGCGTTCCGTTGAAACTTTAATAATGTACGCTTGCCGTCATGTCTTCTTCAATTTTTTTCCACGTTGCCCGTCCACGTTGAAACGTGTTACAGATATCGATGAAACTCGAACTTCATCGCTGTCTTTTAAATGGCGAATTTATGTTATTGGTTGTTTGTACATTTTAAATTGGAATTTTTATTTGCTTCTTATATATCCGTTATTCATGCATCTAGTTTTAAAAGTTTCGTTAGTTATCTCTTTTGGACAGATGTATCGGCGAATACTATCGTTTATCATTTCTCAGGTTAATCGTACTTTTTGCAAGTATCCTAATTACTTATGAACGAGATCGTACGACTTTTCACTTGCTTCGAGCACTGAAATTTTCGTATCCGATTTTCCATTCTTCGGACGACTAATCAATTTAGAGGTTGATGGGTGACCATCGATAAGAAACCTGATCTGTACACGTCATCCGGGAGGATCATAATGTCCAAGGGTGTTCCGTCAGATCAATGTTGTCCAAGTTAATCTTCGGAGATTAAGGAGTTACATCGTCTCAGCTTTCGTAATGGGCACACATTGACGGACACAGTCAAAGACCGATCGCGAGCAATGTGTATCAACGAATACGATTGATTCTCGAACTCCTGTAACTTTGGTTAACTTGCGACCGTGCATGATGAAACAGATTGTCTTTCGATAGGATTACGATTTATTAGATTCCTTGGCTGGCAGACTAAATCGGAAAACGTGGCTCGTTTTAATCGGTAATCGAATTTCGATATCGATATTTATGTTCGAAGGCTCGAATAATCGTTAAAGCTTGCTTGAAATTATTCGAGCAACAAGCATTTTTTCATCGTAAATCGTGATTCTTACCGATAACAATATCCTAATTTAAATCGAGCCAACATTTGCGCGTATTAATTGAATTTCAGCGAACCGGATTTACTGGATCGATGCCACTGGAATTAATTTAATTCGCCTAATTTACGAAACATTGATAAACGGAACTTTCCATGGAGTGTCGTTTTACAGTGATTAAAGCTTGTCTTTCATTAAACACGTGGTGTTGTACACGCGATGTAACACAGCATTTTACAGTTTTTCATTAATTACCAGCTACCCTCGAACGTCAAATGTTACTTGCGACATTGTTTCCTTTGACTTTTGTTGACATTCGAAAATGCAATTTATTTGCACGAATCTATCGCAATCGTTTTTTATTACTTTCCCACGTTGTAATCCAAACTGAATTTCGCGTACAGTTTCACGTTAGCGTCACTTTTTAAATTTCATCGCTAGAGTTTGCTAACGAAACGAATCCTGCTACAATTTTCGATTGTAATCGCGTTATTTTCGATCTATTAACGGTTCTTAACGATTTAAGTTCGTGTTTCTAATACATTCGGGATAAAGCTAATACAATATTTCTGAATAAAGTTAATAAAGCAGCTTTTACGCGCTGATTTCCCGCCGGGATTCATTCTCGATGGAATCCAGCTGAAAAGTAATTCTGCAGGGATAAAATGGGAAAAATGATTCGCAGCTTCCCTGGTTCGAAGCGACTCGCTGTGAATAAAATGAAAAAGGAACCAGGGAATGCCCTTTAATGGAATAAATCTGGTTGGCTGGATCGAGCACTTCCAAATAGTGTTACGCGAATATCACCGGTCATGGAAATTAGATTTCGTTGACGTTTGATAATCCCACATGGACACACTTTTTCGTTGTTAACCTTCCTCTATCCCTGCGTGTAGCTGGATTTTATTTTATTCCACGATACGCGACACACTTGTCAAAAAAAAAAAAAAAAAATGCGGTTTACTCGTTTCATTTCCAGTGTACGCGCTCGACTTACTCATTTTTCAGGCAAATTCGAACCGTTCTTGCAGAACTTATTGCATTTTACACGAAGGTTCTCCATTTGCTTCTGGTACCGGTTAAAATTATTAACGTTCGTTTGAACAACGCGTCGGCACGAATTTTGCAAAAATTTGTACGAGATCGATGACCGAGCTTCCAAATTTTACCGAGGAACGGTAACGGGCAGCTAGATTTTAAATCCACCGCAATTTCAGGGAGACAATTTAATATAAATTTCAGGCCGATTGGCATACGATAAATATTCACATTCGTCGTATGCTGTAAACCATCCTATAAAAAAAATGTACCCTATCGTAAATTGAAATATCGTATAAATCGTACTGGTTCAACCGTGTTTTATATCGTGGAATAATAAAATTATAGAAAGATGCGCGATTGCTCGTGAAAGTATTCGAATACTTCTACACGCATCTTACGAACGTGTTATGTATGTTATAAGGAAAGTTTTAAAATTTCTCTGATACTGCAATAAGGTACAAAAAAGTAAAACCATTGCTCTGCGATAAATTCCCAATCTTGTGATTAAAACACATCTTGTCAAAAACAACGAACGTGTCTATAAAATACATCTTATTAAAAAATCTTATCACGAAATTTACACAACTCGCTACAAATTTCACACACGTTCTATATATTCTACTCTCCTATTTATTATCTTATTATCTTATTTTTATTTCAAAGTCAAAGACATTCTACGATCTTAATATCCATGCATTCCCACATTTTCCAAACTTTCTATCGTAGAAAGAGTTTTCGAAGCTTCCAAGGAACTTGCAATACCTGAACTCGATATCGTGAAATAACATCGTTACGTCCTACGTTACGATTTGAAACTTGGAGAACGCCAACGTAGTCGAAAACGCGGGCGTATCGAGGCTTCATTAATTTCCATTTTCTCGAATCCCATCGCCTTTCATCTGTTTAACGCGACCCTATCAGTTACAATTAAACGTACGCGAACAATGTCTAGCGTTGGATCCGTAGGCGAAGGGTTTTTCCGACGTATATTATTAATGGTCGATCTAGGCGACGAAAATCCGCGACACACGACCAGAGTGAAACGATGTGCGAGCTGCAGGCAAAGTGGAGATGAGAGTGGCGTGCATCGATCGGTCATTTGTGCGGTTTCATGACACTGACTATAGGTTGGCAACGAGGCAGGAAACCGTCTCTGGTCTGCGACCTCCACCTATTTTCGTAGAGGAAGAAATTGGCATGAAGCCACAGCCGCAACGCTGCAGCCTATCCGTACTGTGGCCGTCATCGCCCGACAAACTCGTCGTGGCTGACATCCGCCGACGATTACGTCGATTACATCACGTGGTCCCTTGTGTCGGTTTCTCAGAAACGTGCTACCGCCGGTTATAAATACCAGAGCGTTGCCTCGCTTCGTCGAATTCGCAACCGTGACCCCCGCTCACCTTGGATCGTTTCTACGTTTATGAAATTTACCAGTCTGCACCAGGATGGACCTGCGTCATGAAGTTGAGCGTAACTCGAAGATGCTGCACTCTGGTTTATCACGGTGGATTGCGCTTGACGCGCCGGTAGAGATACGTTTTGAAGCTTGAAATTGTTTTGGAAGTTCGGTCGGAACGCTGAAGATGTAACAGAATTATGTTGCGGTGTTTTAATTACTTTATTAAGATGGAAGCGAGTTTTGAATGTTTAACAACGTTGTCTACTACTGTTCTCTCGTAACGAGATATCGCCAGTCCCGAGAAAACTGTTCGCTTTTGCCGCTGTCTGATACCGCGTGCCGTGTAACGTTTCTGTTACTGGTCTTTAAAATCGAGCAATATTTTTCTCAGATAATTAGGAGAATGTGGTTGATCGTTTCATAATTTTACGGATATAACTACAAAAATGAAACTCGTAATACTTTTCTCGTGTACTTTATTTCGGATATTTCGTACATTTTGTATATCGCATATATTCTGTATATTTTTAAACATTCTACCGGCGCATCAACATCTGCCTATTAACGATTAATGGTCAGAAAGATGCCATTATTGACTTAATCGTCTTAAGGATGACTGTAATCGTTCCAAAGACGCCAGTGAAAAAACGATACGAGTAACAGATTAGGATTCGAGAAGGGACAGTTATGAAAGTTGGAATTATTCAACGTCAAGATAGTTACTAGTCGAGATAGTTAGCAGTTCTGTATAATTCACTTTCAGTTAGTTATTAACGATGGCTGCTGACATTATGCTATCTCTTGATTCTTGATACATCCAAATCCAACCGATTATAAATTAGAAAGAATTACAGGAAAGATAAAACGTTGGTCACGCGAGGATTCTCCGAAATAAATAAATTCGAAGCGAGGGATTCGATAACACTACAAAAGTTAACGAGCAGCATAATCGTGAGCAGAATTTCGCTAGATTTTTACGGATACGATTTTCCTTAGTTCGCGACGTAAATCGCGTACTGTTAGCAACTTCTATCTGAACATAAGAATTCATTTCCTCTATCAGATAGATATTAGAGGAAACGAATGCAAGGCCCAATAATAGCGGTCGATGTTATCGCTTTAAAAGTAATTTTAATGTTTCCTACTGCTTGCATTGTGATGCTTGATAACGATAGCACCGTTCCCTTATTTCTACCGGTACAGTGGTATTAATTTTCGTCGCTGATAATCTAGACATTTCGATAATAATCCTTTTAACGTATATTTGGCTAAGCTGTTAAAGTAAGTTCTAAATGAACACGTTTTCGAATCATTAATCAAAGTCTTGAGAATCGAGTTTCATATCAGATGGAATAATTAATTGTTCGTTAGACAGTGATAATTAATCGTATCACTTTGAATGTGCCTTATAAAGAAGTTTTAATACTTCCTATAGCACGTATCGCGTCGACAGCTTGATAACGAGAACATTAACCCTTTGCTGTTGTATGTCCACTCCTATCTTGACGACAACTGCTCTCGTGCCTATTTTACTTTTAAGTGGACCTTTATAGAACGTTTAGAATGCCTGGAACTTTATAGAACACGGCTGTGATTCTGGTTACATTTACAAGTAACGCGGTGGCTTGTGATTTCTACGAAATACTTGTAATTAAATGTCGTGCAATTATTTGGTCGTCCGAAAAGTTTCTTTCGTTTTGTAAGGAAATAATGAATGCACAACATTTTTCGTTTTATATTATTTTATCGAATTACGTATGATCCATTTTGTTCTATCAAGATAAAGGTCGACAGATTAGGTTTCATGTTTGTATAAAGATGCGTTGTTGTAAAAGACGCGCCTGCAAAAGAAAGACACTTTTCGGACAACCTAATATTTCGTAACAGCGTTGATGAAATTTCAGAATATTTCGTATTTCGTATAACGCGTATGATAGATTCATAAAAAATATCTACGAGTGTTGGAATACTTTCGTAAGCCTGCGTATAATACATGTTCGTTTCTATCTTCTCGGCATATAGTATGATACAATAGGAATATGATAAGATAAGTCGTGGATATGTGTGATCGTGGTTGCACAACGTCTGCTATACGGGCGAGAAATCCTTCGTCTGATCACGGCTTACTTGCAATAATTCCGCATCCAGGGTAAAAGCATAAAGATTGTGCGGTGTACTCGTATAAAAAAAGTGCCAGGTGTCCGACAAACACAAACTAGTACACATACACAACAGAGTAAAGGATTCTTGAGACTAAAGGATTGGTTGGTAGAAGGTGTCTTAAGGATTTTACAGCTTAATTTATTAGCGAGTACACGTAATGTAAATCTTTAAATTTCGATAAATTTTCATATCCCAGATTGCTGTTTCGTACGAATAGAATATTTTCAAATAGAAGATTTATACTTCTATGGTAGTAAGTGCGTTGCTTAGCAACGAAAAGCTTGTAGTACGATACTTTCGGGAATTGTATGGAATATATCTGCATTATGAAAATTTGGAATCCTTCGGGTTTTAGAAAGGTAATTCGACCATCAAATTCACAGAGTTTAGTATTCGGTACGTCAAGTTCGTCCATCGAGGCTCAAGAGCTCCCTATACAATGTTAAACAAAGTTCTTAGCGTAAGTACTCTGGAAGTGGCGCAAAATGCATACTACCAAAATAGGGCAGTGATTAGCTCGAACAAAAAGCTTACTAATAACACGCGATCCGGTTATTATTTTCTAATTAGCTTAATGGTATAATCAATTCTCGCAGATTCGCCGATTAAATTTATTTTTAGAGAATGTTAAACGCTGGCAACGATTTCAACTGTTTTTAAATATCATTTATATTCTTCTCAAAGTGCAACGTCTTTAATTTGCATGCTATAAATAGCTTTCTGCTAATTTATTTATTATTTTACTAAAATAGCTTTAAATCGTCGTTCGGTTTACTCGAATTTCTATAAATATACGTATCAAATATAAAAGTTGAAGTTGTTGAAGTAGAAATTCATACCTGACAGTTTTGAGTAATTGCAGAGTTTACGTGTTAATCAACGTAAATGACAAAACGACGAAAAATTAAGTTTCTAATGATAATAAACCCTGAAATGGTACTAAACTCTATAAACGCTAGAGTAATTAATTTTCTTTCAGTCTTTATAATTATAACGACGATAGAACTAAAGCTGTGCCCTATTGAAACATCGAAAAATATACTGTTAATTAGTATCTGTTTTTGTATACCTTAAAAACATTCAACATTTTAACTCCTGTTTACATCATTTAACCCTTCGATTTCGCAGGTACACGTATTTTCATAGTTAGAGACTTTCCTTTTCAAGATTTCAAGTATAAAATAATTGTATCTCCGCGCAAAGTACAGACAGTTTTATTCATTTCCCCTTCACGAGCTCGTCGTTCGTACAAATTGTATTAATGACAATGGAGATGGGTTGAAGTGGAAAACAGCGGATCACGGATTTCAAACGAAGTGGAATGACCCGGCACTGGTGAATTAAATCGGTCGCACCGAGTGCTGGACCGTTTCTTGCAGATGATAACGTACTTGAAGAGGATAACGTACAAAAAGAAAGGAGTAGGAAAGTTAGGACCCGATTCCAAGTGCAAATATTTCGCATTACTAAACGCGACGTTCACGAATTGCGTTCTTAGTTTCCATCGTGGAAAGCGATTGCCTCCCCGAAGGGACAATATTACACTGTACGATTGAGCCCATTAACTTTCTTATTTGGACGATTTGTACGCGGAGGTCGATCAGAAGTGTGTTCTTGAAAGATCCATTTGTATTCGGGAATCAATAGTGCCGCTGCTTGGGTTCTAGTTTTTGCCTTTCAAAGCCCAGAAATCCCATATAATGTAATAGCTACTGTTCGAGCAGGTTACATCCATTTACCACAGAACGTTGATACGGAGTCAGTCAACCGGTCATTGTTCCTCGAGCCGTCTTCCAGTAGAACGCAATCGTGTTCCTACCAATTGTTGTTGAACCTCCAACTTCTTCGTGCTCGATGCACTTCGAACGATCGATTTTCATCGCATAGATACGACTAGCTTCGTTAGATCTGATCCTTCTATCGTTTGCTCTTTCTTTGGTATTAGTGAACGAATTGTATTTGGTTTTAGTGAACGAATATTTAATATACTTGAAAAACAGCGATTATAAGTAACGCGTGGAAAAATTAGACGATGATCAGTAGCGTAACTCGATATAACCAGGATTCCCACTTCTTGCACGGTTCAACTTGTATTATTAATAAAATTTCACAAGCTAGAAACTACGAGTTACCGATGTCGATGATCGATCATCGATAAGAAATTTAACAGCAAACAAATAACGTAACAAATAAGTTCTATAAGAGAATTTTACAAATTACAAATCGCCATGGTAGAAATTGTAGAAGCTGTCTGTGCAACTGAAGTCTACGTGTGTATAACTTACAACGTGTAATTTGTAAATTCGTCGACATTATTAGTTAGCGGTGTATTGTACGAAAGAGTCCGGATATGAATACAAAAAGATCACCGTATCATATCTAGTTTGCTCGAGCAAAAAAGAAAAAAAAAAGAAAAAGAAATTACTACGCTTCTTTCACGGTAATTTGACAAGCTGCTACTAAGTAGATGCATTGTCATAATCAAATTATCCTATACAGAAAAGCTGAAGTTCCGGCTAGAGTTATGACCGCAAGAACGTTGTCTTTTACGATTCATATTGTTTTATTCCGACAGGAACCAAGTTGCTTTGCAATTCAGCCAACAATGGATGCGCATAATAGAGCGATTATTACGAAAGGGATCGTTACATCGAACGAACCGAGCCGAGTCCAGTTCGTTCGTCTCGTAAGATTTCTGCGATGGAAACAACTAAACAGGCAGTTGGTTTTTCAAATTTCTGTAAAATCGTACTCGGTTATTTTTTCCCCGTTACGTGGAATTAACGATTGTCTTCTTCGCAACGACGGTGAATTTATATTTCGAACAATATGTTTTATATTATACCTGATGGTACCTGAAACGTAGCGATTTTGGAAACTAATTCGTCCGATGGTTGTGTTGCGAAAGCATCTGTTTCGTAAGAGACCTCGACCCCTTTTAGCCTAATATCTCTGACTGATAGGAAGAAGGGTGCGAGTTTGCCATTTCGGGGAAATAGAGAGCCACTTTTGCAGATTGAAAATCATGTTTCATACTTGGAGAAAAAGAGGTCGTGTCCAAATATCATTTTTCTCCCGATCGTGCGGTTTTTTCGTTTCTACCCGGTATCCCAATTTCGTCAACTTTTTTGCAAATTTAATATTCCCGCGTAAAAAAGGTTCGACTGGATCGGAACGATTTTACACAGGTGGTTAATGTTCCGTGCTTCTTTGGAATTAATGTTTACAGTAGCTTCTTCTTTATGGATTTACGCGATAACGGCTAAGAAGTTGGCTTTTGTTGGATTTTTACGTATTTCGGATAGTACTATGTTTTAGAAAAGTAAGTTTACTTAAAGTCTAACGTAGTTAACTGAAGTTTACATCTGCTTCAATCTTCAAAATTCCTTTTTCGAAGTTAAACTCTCTTTTCTTGAGCTCGCTTGTCCACTACCTCTTTCATATCTTTCAGTTTTTATTATGTTTTCAGGAACTTATTTATCGCTAAGAAAAACTGGTAAAGAACGTTCTTATAAGAAGTTTTCTTGTAAAGAATTCTTTCCAAAATATTCTGCAAGTTTTCTCTACTTGATACGTGTCTCTTTAGAAATTGTCAGCGGTTAAAAAATTCGAACAATATATCCGATTCGAAGTCCTCTTCTCAGACGTTTCATTCTCATAAATCCTTGCCACTTCCAGACATTCGATACTCCACCACTTACAAAATTACGTTCCACGAAATCTCAAATCTCACGCAATGCATTCATTTCTGCACATCGATGAAGTTTTTTTTCACAAAATAAATTGTTTCGTGGCGTTGCAACGTGGATGATGAAATATGTCATCGCAAAATTCTAAACTGCAACTCATTGCAAGCTCACGTTATACGATTTGCATATGTGAAATTTAAGAAACTGATTTTGGAAAATTGAATGTCAATTCTATATTCTAGTCAAAAAATTCGATCGGTCGAACATCGATCAGTTTATTTTCCGAATAACACGCGTCTCTCGCGAAAAGAAACGATCTCTAGTTTATTAGTTAATAAGTTGTAGTTACAACGTGCAGCATCTCTGAAATTTCTGTTTTTCTGTCAAACTCGAGATAAAATATACAAACGCATGAATCTTAACGTGTAATAAATCAACGTTGCATGCATCAGCTTGCTCGTCATATCCATCTTTTTGTTCAAATTATGTAACACAACCAGGAGAAGGAGTAAAAAAAAAAAACGGTGGCAGGATATCGTGTTGTTGTGTTAACAGCTGCCATAAATTCAGCGTAGAATCTTAAGAGAGGATCGCCAGGACGATGCAACGAGGCTGCGTACGCTTGCCAAAATAAGCCGTGTAGCGGTTGTTTATCCGCGGCGTGTAGTGGATGCATCGCGGCTTGCCATTACACTTTCGCATGCTTTTCACTTGAAAATTAAGATAATAAGGTGCAATTTGGCAGTCTCGCCGGTTGCGGGGTTGAAAGTTAAATCCTTTGCGAGGCAACTATGGACGTATATTATGCTAATCCGTCAATATAATCAGAAGCTGCCGCAATCCTGTGGTTGGCCCGGCTGCTTACGCTTCAACTCGCAAACGTAGCAACAGCTAGCATTTAATATAATCGGAGGAACGTTCTAGTTGCCTACCATTCAGAAAGGCTTCTGCCAATTGTACAGCAATAATCGCCGTTGTACGAGAACAGAATGGGGGTTATTCCGCGCAATTTACGCTATTAAGCTACTCGAAAGAATTAGTTTTCGGTATTCGTCTACTGTAATGTGTACAGGACTGGGTGTAATTCTGTTTTGGAGTTAAGGATAACAGTTACGTAATCAGTTGGTATACAGCGTTATTTTATGTATTAAGTCGTTTCACGAGCTTCTCTAAACGTATTATTCCTAAGCGTATTATTCCTCAAGGTATATCATCGTATATATTTTATCGACGTATTATCCTTCGTTTTTTATCCCATTTCCATTTAGGGGCTAATTTTTCTATCCTTAACTCATGAATTATCTTGCATATAAAATTTAGTTAACTTCTAGAAACTTCTGAAACTATTTTTGTTAGTTTACCTATTTTCATGTTTTTAAGTTTAATCTGCCGATTCTGTCATTTACATTATCAACTGTTGCTTTATTTCTTTATCGCTGTAACTGGTGTAATGAAATAAAATAGACCTACGATTTGTCTTTGTCTTCTCAAAACAATAGTAACGCTGTTAGTCAGAATGGTCTATTGCGGTTTAGAGATTATTTGAAATATATCGAGTTAAACACACGCAATAGAAAAAATAGTTAAACAATTCTGAGCGACCGAATGATATTAAATGTAAATTTATAATAATTGGATATTATAACAGCTGTGCTGTGTACCAATGGCAACCTTTGAAAGTCATAAATGAAATGTTTCGTTTGTTCTAGTAATTAGTCTGTGTGTTATTTCACGTTCTAGTATTATTCTTAACAATTTCTGCAGTTTCATTTCCGAAATATTGTAATAAAATTTCACTTCGTGCGTAGAATTGGTGCGAACGAACATAATTGCGTATATCAAGTTACTCGATATTTTTCCAGGATATAACGGAATTTTCCATTTCTTCTTTTCTCTTTTTTCTGCTTCAATACTTAAAGTGTATTTTAATCTCTCAATTTTTCCTTGAATCTTTCACTGCACTTACGTGTCCCTATTATCAGAAATTCCTATGCCGATCACAATACACAGGGAAGAGAAAATTGAGATCAGTGTCCATTTGCATGTAGTCTAATTTATAACGTCGTATAAAGGTTGCATTTGGGTCAGGACACATATCGTAAAGTCAGCCCCCAAGTTGGACGATATCGCGGATATGAATATTTTACAGAACCGAAATAGTACTCTGAAGTAGATCAGGGCTTTCATTTCATTAAGTATACAGGTGAATATTACTGGTCTAGAATCGCGCAATAATACTGCTTAATATTAAAAACAATATCCAAGAAATATATAACTAGATTCGAATGTATTTCGATAGTTTAACCCGTAACTGAATATCTTTTGGTAAACTGTACGTGTCTTAGAGGAATCTAAATATATTTATTTTATTATCACAGTCTACATAAGCGTTTTGAAAGCTCGAATATTTGAATATCTGCGAGCGCAAAAAAAATTTAACGAACACTGTAACCACGCATGCGACAGTGAGCATGCCACTTAGCAAGGATTAGGTCAGTTAAGAAGTCGCCTCGTTATAAACCGATGCTCGACGACTTCTTTGGGCCGCGAAAGTGACAAAAGGGCATAGTTCATGCCCCTCGAGTCTTCGAGATGATGCGCGCGCATCGATTTCCCCTCGATTCGAAGCGAAGAAGGTCAATGCTAGCCGGCGATCCGGCACTTTACGATCGACAGCTCTTCGTGCCACAAGCAGAAGGTGAAAATCATTGGATGAACCGATACGTTCGTTCCATCGCGAGGACTTCCGTGTTTGTAGAGCGAAGCGTCTCTTCTGCCCGTGATTCGGGTGTTGAAGGTAATGTTAACGCGAGTTAAGCCGTTGTGAAACGCAGAGGCACGACGTAATAGTCAAACGAACTATATATTATATTTTGGATTTTTGAAAAATCAAAATTATATCGAATTTTTATTGTAAATAGACTAGAATTCGTAGACATATTAGGTTGTCCGAAAAGTTTCTTTCGTTTCATAAGGTGATAATAGATGAACAACGATTTCTGTTTTATATTATTTTATTGTATTAGGTACGATCCATTTCGTTCTATTTCTATTATTATGTTCGTGTATAATTCAATAAACTAATATAAAACAAAAAAACATGTGCGTCTATTATTTCCTTATAAAACGAAAGAAACTTTTCGGACAACCTAATATTTTATGATAAACGAAGAATCGTAAAATATGTTTTCTTGAAGATATATTTTGAATATCGTGCATCGTCTTAGCATTTATACGGGAATTTGTATAATGGATACTGCGCTGTGTTTTAGATATTAGTAAATCAAACGCGTACCATAACGTACAAAGCGAGATATTCGTCGCCCAACGGACAACAAATCTTCGTGGAATACGAAGAATGACGCTGCCGATAACTCGTTACGTAATTCTCGCGCGTTCCAATAATTCTTCGTATAAGATTCGACATTGGAGTTTGTTGATCGCTATGCTTCGTTCTCCAGTGTTGTATTTCTTCCCAAGAATCGGTCATCTGTATTTCAACGAGCCAAACTCTTAGAACAATACTTGCTTTCCCGATTTTCGCCCGAGTAGTCCGAGCGTTGCGACGAAAGTCAGGTTACCTGGTTCTCGTCTGTGAGTTCAGATGCCGTGATTCCGCAAAATTCCGGCTGCGAATCGTACAGACGTTGCGTACAGTTTCTCGAATCACAGCGTGCGAAAATCAACGAGAGTAAGACGTAATCGTACGTTTAATTATAACGTAGGATCGTACTACTATTAGTTTATTTAATTTAGATTAAACGGGTGTTGGTTAACCCCTTAACCTACGATTTACGTTCGAGAATTTTGGGCCGAGAACGTAAACAAGCTATTATATATTATATTGCATATTATATTTGGCTCGATCATCGTACTACGGGCTATGCCCGTAATATTTACATTTGACCCGATCATCGTACTACGGGCTGTGCCCGTAATTGTAGGTTAAGGAGTTAAACAGGAAACTATGGTTGTTTAACGTGTACTAAATACAATAAAGTACTATAATTAAGACAACTAAATAGTTAATTTGCAACTCTCGTCACCACGGTTTCAACGCTCTCTCTCACGCGGACTGCACTCTCTCGACAACGCAGTTCGCACTCTCTGACTTCTCAACTAACATTGACTGTTAATTCGTCTTTCTCCCTTAGCATCCCTTTGTTTTTTCTCTTAGCTCCAAAACGAACGTGTTCCGCAACCGCTAGTGGCCAGGATCACGTAGGCCTTTTCCGCGTAACTATTCGATCGAAGTACCGACGATACATTGTTGGGCCTGTCGATACTTTGGCTTTCTCGCGATATTGTTTATGGTTCGCCCGGTATCTCTTAGGCCTTTCATCCACGATACTACAATAACGTAGGTAAAAATTCTCGACGCAGACCCGACTGCGATCGTCACCGATTACGAGTATCTGTATCTGACTTGTTTGGGAATACACGTTATTGTTAATTATATATATACAGTCTGGCTTTTTCGAACATCAACATCAACATTCGGAGGCACGAATCTATACGAGCTGGGTATTCTGCTTGCTTAGTAACATCAAATCTACGTTGAAAGAAGAAAATCTTCTCTTCTTCTGAAATTATGATTTTTATTATTCTTGACGTGCCTGAGCAGTAAATAACAGTATTTAAAGCCGATTAAAAAATAATAATATTTCAACCCAAGACTGAGAAATTAATCGTTCCTCGTTTTATTTATACTTTATATTTATATTTTATTTATATTTTAATTATACGTTTGTAATAATTTTAAATCTGTTTAGTTAGAACCGCATTCTAATATTTAAAATTCTTTCTGTTGCAGGTAAGAGGCTTCTAAAATTAAGATTTTGTCTACCCGGCGAATACTTAAAACTCTGGACGTTCGTTCTGGTAAGCAAAGTTATTAAAACTCATTAGTCGATGAACTCAATTGTAAATTCAACTAGTAGAAGTTCTTATTTTACTTGATCGTAAATTTATATTAGGTCGTCCGAAAAGTTTCTTTCGTTTTATAAAGAAATAGCGGATGCACAACATTTTTCGTTTTATATTATTTTATCGAATTACGTATGATCCATTTTCTTCTATCAAGATAAAGATTACAACGTTCGACAGATTAGGTTTCATGTTTGTATAAAGATGAGTCGTTGTAAAAGACGTGTCTGTAAAAGAAAGACACTTTTCGAACAACTTAATATTTAATATTCGCTTTACTGTACATTTATATGAAGCTTACACATATATTCAAAATCACCATCGATTCATACCCTTAAAAATCTGGTTACGCCCTAAAATCGAACGATGACTGATCGGTGTAAGCTGATTACGTTACGTAAAACATTGGAAGCATGATGAACGCACTTGCTTAGGTTATCAACATTGCGTGAAATATGTATTTATACAGCGCTCGTGCGTTTACATCCTTTGATACTTACGCGAAATCGTGTTTGCGTTAGAAATATTGCAGGAGCTATAACCGATTAGCATTATCGATTCGAAACAAATCTGCTTGCCGAGAAAATACGGGCGAGCTTGCTTGCTCTTGATCGGATACCACCGGGTAAATGCTTTGCCATTTTGTACTGGTTACATCACTTTTAACCTCCTCTATTTGTGGCTTTATCTTCTGCAAACATTTTGTACATTTCCCTTATTCTCTTCTCGACGCGTCCTTCTTTTTAAAATAGGTCAAATTTAATTTTTCACTGGAAGTTTAAAATTTACGAGGATGTACGCTTCTATAAATCACTGTTGTTAGCTCTATTAAATGGTAATAGTTCGAAAAGAACGATTAGAAAGTAATTTTGCATTCGTCGTACTAATCGATATTCTTTGGTCCGCTTGATCGTTTTTAGGAAACTGATACATTCTATTTATAAGCTCGAAATGAAGACAGATTTCTATACTCAAGATAAAACGCTTTGAGAAATATCGCAAAAATATGTAGGTTAATCCCTGAAAAGTCTCCGCGATTTTACGTTAGATAGTAACAAAAGCACAGAAAGTAAAATGATATATTTCCAGATATCTATTTCACCTACTTTCCCAACCGATTTTAAAAATCTTCTTAACGTCTCGAAAGATACTCTCGAGTTTCCGTTCTAAACAGAAAGAGTACGTTTTGATCTACGGAAATTTCGCTTTATTCATTTTCGTCATAAATGGAACGCACTCCGCTTTCGATATTCTCGATTTAATCGGGTATCGAGGCTCGTATTGTCATGGGAACGCGACACGAGGATTTTTTCTTTTTTCATGGAAACATAGTCGAGCGTCAGACATAATCAGGGAGTATTTGGCTTAGGTATCGAATGGTAAGCGGGGTGCTTGGTCCCTGAAGAATCCGCTATAACGGCGGCAGAGTCGATTCCGCTCAAGAGCCATACATTCGTATATTTATAGTTGGATTTGCCTTGGATATCGTCGACTAGAGACCAACGTCTCTGACATCGAAGAGAGGTTACGACGTCTGCCCGTAAGCTGGATATTGTCGCTTGTAATTCCAGCTTGAGCAATATGCAACCGCGTTCGATTAACCCCGGAGCGCTTAACACCCCTAATTTCGTGGGTGCTTACCCTAAAGCATTTAATCAAAGGAAGTTAAGGAAGGTAATCGGTGTGACGAAGGTTTAAGACATTAGGGTTCAGTGGAATCTCGTTTATTCGCACTGAGTTAATTCTCAGATACATGCCATAAGTACATATTTTGAAAGCTGGTTCGCTTCGATCGAAAAGTTGGTATTCTCGTTACAGTGGCTTACGACAGTATTTGAACATTTACTATAAAAGATCGTCGTGATTTATGGTATAGTTTGAAACAAATCCGAAAATGTATATAGATGCAAAATATTTATTACAAACATATATGTAGTTACGTGATATTAGTGAAACTTAACAAGCTACAAATTACAAGTTACCGATATTAATAAACATAAACATCCCTGCACAGAGATAACAAGTTCAATAATTCCGCAAGGAAATTGTTAAGGAGAAGTTTATGATCTACACCTTGTAAATTGTTAATTTACTAATATTACTAATTGCTAAATTATTGCGTAGGATGTCTTAATTTTATTATTAATCTTAGTCTCAGCAATATCCGAATTAATAAGAGCTGAGAGAGATGCTAGTAAACTGTCGAAACTACCCAGTTATTCGAACTATTTCGTCTTCGAATATGTTTGAATAAACGAGGTTTTCCTGCATTTTTATCAGCGGAGTTTCTTTTCCCTCTCTCCTTTTTTTTTTTTTTTTTTTTTTTGTACGAACATCAACTCATGAAACAAGCGAAATTGTGGGAGGTGTAAAGCACGGGATTTCTTTTCTCGTAAATCGCGTCTTGAGCCTTGTTAGACTCGAAAAGGTAGCTGCCGTCATCGTTGCGTGGTATAAATAAGCTCTTTGATTATTTCTCGTGTGTATATCAGCATATACGCAGCCAGCTAATGGAGCAAAAGCAAACGTAGACATCTATATGCGAAATCAACTCGAAGAGAGTTTTAAACGCTAATAGAAAAGACAGGAAAATACGAGATTTTTCAAGTTTGGCTTGATGATCTGTTAAACGATATCGAAACGATTATTTTCTGATTATCTTTCTTATCGAGTATTGTGGAGTTTTTTATAATAAGAATCTTGATGGAATTATCCTGATTAAGAATCTATCATACGTCGTGCGAATGGTATTTCTAATCTAGAAAAAAAAGTGGGAAAATAATTTGACACATTTCTTACTTATTTCGATATCTAATTTAACCTTACAAGGGTCTAATTTTTGTTTAGTCTATGAGAAAAATAGCTCTGTTTGTTAATTATTATAAATACTTGTTTTTGTAAAGAATATGTAATATATTAGGTCGTCCGAAAAGTTTCTTTCCTTTTATAAGGAAATAATGGATGCACAATATTTTCCGTTTTATATTATTTTGTCGAATTACGTATGATCCATTTTGTTCTATCAAAATAAAGATCACAACGTTCGACGAACTAGATTTCATGTTTGTATGCGTCGTTGTAAAAGACGGGTCTGTGAAAGAAAGACACTTTTCGGACAACCTAATACTAAACTTTGAAACTAGTTTTGCCAGAAACAAATATATTTGTCATTTAATTAATAAATTATCAAAGTACAATGTTGTGTATACATAGCATGGAGCATGAAAGGGGTTAACGTAATCGATTAAAATATTTCACAAGTATCTTGAACATTATTAGGAATAAAGGAAAAAGCTTTAGCGTTTAAACTTAAAATTCCACGAAATTGTTCTCTGTGTTGATTTAAGAATGTCAGTTAATTTCGGTAGCTCGGCGCGAAACAATTAACGCATTGAATTAAAACACTCTGAACATTTATTATAAATGTAACTGATAACAATAACGTTTGCAATGGTAATATTTATTTTATTCGAGCGCCGGAAATATGCAAACGCAGCTGCATTTTGGTAATAATACACAAACAGTCGGAATATTTAAATACTAATGCCCGAATCGTTAGTATCGAATTATCACTCGTATAATTTCGACTCTGTCGTTATTGCGCAATCAACGTCGCGTTGATAGGAAAGTATTTCCACGTTCATCGGACTGGTGTGCACTTTTCAGTTGCTCGACTTTAATATTTCACCGTTCGATGAAACGATTTTGATATTGATTCGCTTTCAAACACGAAGAAGCTTCTTGCGAAGCGTTTTAAAACATTGTCGGATCCAGGCGCGCACGATGTGAGCATAAAACGCCGAGCATCAACGTGCAATGTTAAGGGATCAACGTCAATCTACGTCGTTGGATAAGAGATGCAGCTCAAACTTCATTGTTTTCAAACAACGTCGGGAGTTCTATACTTGGGATTTAGATCCGAAAAAGTTTCTTTTTTAGTATTCATCGAGTTAATTACAATGTGTTTTCTTAGAACAGAGAACCTTTTATTGCCAAGGCATAAGATACAAGTCGAAAAAATACGTATGAAATATTTTGCTTCTATTTGTGAAGTTTATTTAAAAATTTTGTTGGTGAAGTCAACGATAAATTTCATTTCACTGGAATGTATCTATGCAATTTGTATAGTGTCTAATGATTTATATTTATTTCTTAGTCACAGCACCGCTCAAACTTGCCAATTTGAGTAAGACAATGCTGTTGTGTTTTTTCGTGCCAAATTTCTTAATTCGTGCGAAAAATATGCCTCGACCGGCGCCAAAAATTTCGAAATAAACAAGTCATCGAACGATATGAGCGAAGCCTTTGATCGACGAGGATTACATATTCGATTAGTGGATTATGAAACTCTTATTAATTATATGGCTTACATACATATGTATAATTATAGTTGGGTAAAATTAATCCTAATTATATAGAATTCGTTCTCATTTATCACACGGGATACTTAAAAAATCTTTTCAAGGGTTTCGAGGATATTGTACCTTGAAAGCGACGATACGATTTTCTTAACGAATTCCTAGAATTTAAAGACTGTGAGAATAATATAGTCTTCGCGTGCCAAAAGTCAGAATACATGTGATGTGATCGTTTGGCGATTTCGTCTTAACAACAAAGTCTTTCATAACTTTCAGGTTGATGACAATTTATGCATCTGTTGACTCAGACAAACACATACACACATATATATATATTTAGTTACGAAGCGTTCAGAAAACATAAAGTGGGTCGCCTAAAATTACAACATAGTAGAAGTAGTCTTCTTGTGCCTTAAGGTCAATATCTTTTATTCTATAGACCACAAAATTTTGTTTTCAGTTTTATGTTTCTTAAAAGAAGAAACCTTATTTCAGGATCGTTTATTCCCCGTGGTTGATCGAATGTTGTGATCGTTCGGGGTTGGTTGGTCGTTTGTACGTGATGCGTCCGGTTGATACAAACTAACTAGTTCGAGGGACCACCCACCGCTGTGGGAAATAATTATTGGAACGATTGCTAAGGTCTAAAGATGTCAAGTAAACTAGCGACGACGAGAACCAACTACACGACACATGTAATTTAGTTTAGCTATGACAGATGACGACTAGGTATGACAAGAACTCGGTGATGAGTAACGACTAAGGATGACAACCAGCAACTAGCGACTTATTTCTGAAGGACGACCAACTCTTAGTCACCTCCTTTCAGTGCGACTGTAGCGCGATATACCCTTAAACGGAGATAAAGGAACTGGTCTCTGTTGGACGGCGCTTGGCAACAGGGTAACTCCGCCAGATCAAAAGTGGGCATTACAAAGTATCGCGAGTCTTTAGACCCGATATCTGAATTCCAGAAGATCCTTTGTGGTGCTTTACTAGCAAGGAAATGAACAATGACCGACCTCCAACAAACGAATTTTCACCAAGTGTCGGCCTGCTAAGGAAATTTGCTGAATGGCGAACGAAAAATACACGAAGCTGTGCTGTACCGTAAAGTCATCTCATTACATGTTCCAAGACAGATACTGTCATCTCTACTAACAAGGTGTCTCATCCTTAATTCAGAGAAACTCATCGTACCATTTGTTTTTCAAATTGCACTCTATCGTTTCAATTTCAACTACATCCCGGTAAAACTCATTTCTCAAGATCAGCTTCGATGATTCTACGAAGCATATATAGCATATACGACATTTTTATTTTATTTGCCAATTGCTGTTTGAAGTAAGCTATATATTTTGTTGAACGCAACCGAAACATAGAATTGCCCACTTTCTTGATTCTCGCCCACACCTGTCTACCTGAAGCGCACAGTGCAAACACGAATAGCAGAAATATGAAAAGGCAAAAAGAAGAAGACGGGGAAGAGCGAAACAGGAAGGACAGAAACGAAAAGTAAAAAAAAAAATCAGTTGGAAGCACGTGGTCTTTGAGAGATCACAGAGCGAGATTCAACAGCGTTAAAAGGGCTCTCCAGGCTCTTTTTCGAAAGAGGGAATAGAGGCTCGTTTCGGGTTACTCGGCAGACGCCACGAAAACAACACGCACGTCGCTCGAAGGTGGCGCGCACGCGTGTACAAGCATGCAGCCGGGCGCAGCGAAGATTTGGAGCGGCGCCAATGCCTCTCTGACGCTGCATCTGCATTTCGCAGATGTGAAAATAGCACCGGCACCGCTAATTCGTATCTGCATATTCGAGGCTTCTCTTCTCGCGGCGCGGTGGCCGCGAGCGTGCGCGCGAGAGCATCTGTTCGTACGCTCGCTACGCCTGGCATTTCCCTAATTTCCAAATGGAATGACGTAACACGCGCAATACCGACCACGAAAATTCGATTTTCCTTTTTTTTTCTCTCCGCCTTTCTACATTTTTCCCTTTTTTTTCTGCTTCGTTTTTGCCCCTCGTATTTCATTTCTTCTCTCCCTATGGCAGTTTTTACGATATCGAGCGTATCCCAGGTTTCGTCCTGTCCAGTACGGCATAACGGGTTATAGGTAACTTTATTGCACGCTCGTCCGACTTGGTTTCGCCGTGAGAGCCACCCCGCGCGTTTAATTGAAGCCACGATACGTGAATCGCGTTCTATTGGATTCACAATGCGCGTCTAAATTAGACGCTCGTGGGCTATGCGCACGATTTGAATTATAATACCCGGATCGGTGAATGGATGGGTTCCTGGAGAGCTTGCCGAGCCCTGCACTCTGGCAGGAATTCATCGAGCGCACGTGCTTCAGTTCGTTTTTTCTTTCTTTCCTCTCTTCCCTTTTCTCTTCTTTCCTTTTTTTCACCTCGTTGTTGCTTTCTTTCCGCTACCGCCTCTCATCGTTTCACAGCGGCTCGATCGAATTCGATTCGAAAGGGAATTCCTTGAATTTGAACCTTTTTTTTTTTTCGTGCAACGGAAGAGCTCGGAATTGTTGCGAGATTCGTGGTTAATGATTACGCAGCGTTTTGATGCGATCGAACGATACTCCGGATGAATATCACATTTGATATAGTGCAGATGCTGGTATGGCGGATATGAAAGCTTCCAACGAGTTCCTGGAAGCTTGTCTGTACAGAAATTCTTGTTTGCGCTTTTAAAAAGAATTATGACGTCCAATTTCAATAGCTTCTCCCACTCGTCAAACCAACATTTTCAAATCATACGTTCGTATTTATATTATTCGTAATTATACTTACAATCCATGTATTATTATATTCATATTAGAACTATTAGAGTAAGTTTCTAGAACTTCGTAAGTTTACGATAAGATGTATTTTCAGGGATTTGAACGATATCTTTAATTTATCTTATAATTGAAAAATGAAGTTCGTGCGTGTGAATTTGAAGATAAAGAATTCGTCAAATAACAAAGTAATTCTGTCAAAGTTTCACGATTTGTTTCTCGAAAAGCAATTCAATCGCGTTATAAAATACAGTTGTATCTAACTGTAACGATTGCAAAGAATAAAACCAATGATTTTGATGTATACGTAATCTTGGAAATAAAGACTCATCTTGTAAAAACTAAGCAAATGTCTACTTACTACGAATATATAATATTACCACGAAATAGTATACTACAAAATTTCGAAAAAACGTTGTCTCGTAAGGGATCTGAAAGTTTGATACTAATTTTACGCCAAACGTCGACCTCCCGACAGAATATCCTGTTTTAAGCTGAAGTAGCTTACTGTTAGTGTCAGCAAATTTGCGTCATAGTAAAAGGGACGGGAACTAATCCCGGTGGTAAAGTTTCTGTCGGTTCTGTGAAACGTTCCGCGAATTTTACGCGGGAAATGGACCGATCGTCGCGGTCGACCCTCGCTCATAACTCGTCCTCTATAGCTCTTGATTGACTTCCTTCTGTGACATCGGGAAAGTGGCCTGCGCTTCTCTCGCAAGACATCGAGGAAGCGGTTCGTAGCACTCGCGGACGAGGGAAGGGAAGCGGTTTATGTCAGCATTGGGCAATTAGGCAAGATGCTCCTCCATTCGCCCCTTCATCTCGTTCGAAGCAGACGACCACAGGAAGGTGGCTTCTGTTGAGAGCAACCAATCTCGTTTGGAGAGTGAAGTGCACCGACTGGGATTCTTTCTTCAGAAGAGGACGCGCCCCTTCTTTCTCGCGAAAGATCGTTAAACGTCCTCTCGTCTCCTTCTCTTTGAACTCTGTTCAAGGGTAAGGACCCTATACCGTGATGTTTGGCAATTCGTTAATAATTAATGGGGCAATGTGTCCTTTTTGAGAAACGTGACCCAAATCGTTAGAGTTGATACCTAAATTTATGAGAGAACGTCTTTTATTCATCGGAGCTAGACGATACACACGTACACGTTTGGTGTATTTTGAAATTTTGTATTTTTCATGGAGAAATTTTGTTTTGGAATTGTAAATGCGTTATTGTAAAATATTGATAGGAGCAAACCTTTTTTGATCTCGCGTTGCATCGAAAAATTGCGTGTTCTGAATTGGAGTTGCATCGGTGCTCGAGTCGATTCGTAAATCTGCGAGAAGTGTCTTTTATTCGTTCGGAATTTATTTCTGATATATTTCGTCTATTTTGCGATAGAATCTTTGACGAAGGAATACTTTGGAACTTGCATGATTGTAACATATTCATAAAAAGTAATAATAGGTTGCATTGATCTCGCGCTGTATTACAAATTTGTCTTGACAGAGATATGGAAATTTAATGAAACTTGTTTTATTGTTCTATTGAATATTTTATGAACTTTCATCGAATGATATATACTGGATTTATGATATGCATGTTCCGGTATCGTTGAAAGCTTTTATTCTGGTTACAATTTGGCATGAATGTTTTCTTACAATAGATACATTGCTAGATAATAAATATTTTGTTGCACAAATATTAGCTGCGAGAGAACTACATACAATGATTTTAATAAATTCTAATATTTAAGTACATTTAATATTTTGAATTCATCGAATTCATTATACGTTCGAAATGGTCGTTCATTGAAGTGCAAAGCCAGTTAATTTTAACAACTTGGTAATGTTTGGAGAATGCACGCGAATGTTGGCATCTTCGCAAGAATTTTACCTTCGTTTACGAGAGTTTTACATAACGTTCTTTTGTAATAACCGACATTTACAAAATACTAATATAACACCCTAAAAATTTTGTTCACCTTCTGCTTAAAAAATATAGAAACGTGTAAGATTTAATTTTCAAATTAAAAATATTGCGTCTTAGATTCGCTTTTCTTTTCAATCTTAAACTATTTCTTTAATTGCTAGTTTATCTCGACACTCCTAAAATATCAACGTAACACTTAAAAATTCCTATTTATGTTTTACTTGCCGTTCTAGATTCCGCAACATTCTTCGTATCGCTATGTGCATATAAATATGTCCCTTGGCGTTCCCGGGCATAAAAATTCTTTTTCCGTCATCGTGCTCCTAAGAAACGTGTCGTAATCGGACAGTTGAAATTCCGAACGTTTCCTTGGAACATTTACGACCACCTGTCTTCTTTCATTCTGCAGTAGTTCAACTGCAAAATGCAATACGGTTTTGTCCTACCATTTTTTCCCTCATTCGTTCCATCATGGTATCATCGCGTGTTACGTGTTTGATGATAGAAACATCGGTATTTCTGCTCGCTCGAGTTCGATATCTTCGTTCCAGACGATGCGCAGACCTGGTGCGCCACCCTTTCAGCAAGTTTTTCTCTTTCGATAATCGCGTTCATCCTCGTAAATCATCGCATATACCGGCGACGTGACTCTTCAAACTACAACCATAAAGCAATGTTTCTTAAGTCTACGCGACAGATAATGATCACGAAGAATTTCCGGCTGCCCGATTCGACACGCTTTTATAGAATTCAGGACATTAACCCTTTAAATACCGCTGTCGTTGATAGATAAATATCATTATCATACAGGTTCTCTAAAATTGTATAGAATAAGAAAAGAACAGCATTGATAAGATAAAATTATTTCAGTTCGGAGAATATTTGAGACAAGCTGAGTGTGCTATTATAGATTATCCGAAAAGTTTCTTTCGTTTCATAAGGTGATAATAGATGAACAACAATTTCTGTTTTATATTATTTTATTGAATTACGTATGATCCATTTCGTTCTATTTCTATTGTTATGTTTGTGCATAATTCAATAAACTAATATAAAACAACAAAATATTGCGCGTCTATTATTTTCTTATAAAACGAAATAAACTTTTCGGACGACCTAATATTTACCTTGCAATTGCAAAATTCGATCATGGAATAAGCCAAAAAATGAAAGATAGACCTTCTATTGTTGTCGCTGATAATTAGAGCGTAAATCAAGCGTAAATCGAAAATCAAGAGAAAAAGTTCTCTACTCTTCCTTTTTCCTTTTTTCTTTTTCTTTAGGTTTTTCCCCCGTAAAAGAGAGAGAGAGAGAGAGAGAGAGTACTTAACGTTGTCGTTTATAATGCAGTCGTTGATGTTGGTTACGTTATATACATCTTCTAATAACCATGTTTAATGTACCGCCTTGTTGGGTGTGTTTTATGATGGTTATTATTTACCGTGAAAGGTTTTAATGGTGAAGTTAATTATTCTTGACGTTGTGTAATACAAAGTTAGTTTTGTCCCATTCTCGTTTTGTAAGAATGCATTAAATAACGTACAGTTAATTTACCGTGCATATTTTATCTTAACATTTTAGTAAAGTATCGCTCGAATTACGTTTTGTTCGAATTTTAATCTAACGCGGAAAGTTCAATGGTATAAATCACAAATATATGAGCATCTCGATTAGCTGCATGAATAATTGCTCGTGCGATTTTTATATACGAGCCTCGCTTTTGGAAAAAGTATTATGGAAGTTGTTATGAATTTAATGCCTGAGAAAGTTAAAATTAAAAAGTTGTAAAGACGCTTCTCTGCTAGGAAAGAAACTAGGATACTAACAGGTTTATTTCAAGAACTTTTGAATTCAAGAATCACCAATGATTCCTGGAAGTACATTGAATAATATGGAAATTACTTTGATTAAATATATGATATTAAAAAGAAAAAAAAAAACTACGTACAGTTAGAGTTTTATTTCACGTAACAACGTTTCGCGTGCATTAACTTGGTATATTAAAGATCGTCGAAGGATCTGCATTATCATTACACGTAGACACATACATATGCACGAGGAGCAGGAAACAAAGATTTATTCGCAACAGACGTGCCCGGATAAAAGCAGCTTGTTGTAGTACCAGAACCTTGTCTCTCGATGCGATGGAAAGATTACGTGATCGCTCTGTTACGTCTAACCCTGTAACGAAGAGCGCCATCGAGCCCATTTCTATCGCGAGTGGATTTAACGAAGCGAGATGCATTCGAAATGTTGATCGATTAACAATTTCAAATTTTAAACTAACGAGTAACGTTACTCGTTCAAGGAATTCAAATGGGAGAAAGATTTTATCGATATAGAGTTCCTTTTCCTTCCTTTATCGCTTCACCAATTATTCACTGTTGTTCTAGATGCATATTTATGATATGGACGATGATAAGTTTCAAGTATCCTTGTGGTATTCGAAACGTCGAGACACCAATTAGAATAATACTAGAACCTTGAGGATCTTATTTTTCTTTGGTTTTCGCTATTGATTGATATTGTATAATTCGCGCAAATTCTTGCCAAGCAGGACCGTACAGTTCTTTCTCGTATTTTCAATAATTTTGTTCATTAATTCGATAATTAACTAAACGAATTTTCGATATTTCTGTTGAAATGTCGTATGTTGCTCGACGTTGCGTATATTTTGACGATGCTGTTAATGAATAATAATGAGCCATTCTATATAATATGAATATAATATAAATATAATTTTTAAACAATGGAATAGTTAATGCGCCTTATTTGAGTCGAACGCATTAGCGAATTACTAGTCACAAAGAAAATTTATTTCAATAAAATATACAAGTGAAATATTTTTCTTACGTATGTTTTGTACTTCACGTAAGTCAAAAGCACATGTACGATTTAATAATTTTTTAAATAGTCGCATTATAAAATTTACGGTTAAGTTTCTAGTGCTAATGAAACAAATAATTACGATATGATATTATTAATTTTTATGAACTGACGTAGGCAACCGCGCTATTTTACAAATCGATTAGTAAACGCGTATTTTCCTGCGTTTCGTGCAGTACTCCTATCAAGTGGTAGCTTTCTGTTTTTTTTACTGCAATCGTTCACGAGCTGAAAGTCGACCATAGTGATTTCCAGTCGGAACACTACGTCACGGAAGCAGTTTCTACTGATTATCGGGATCATGGTTGCGCATTTATTTAAATTTCAATCGATGAACGATTATTCTTCGGTCAACAGAGGCTTCTTTAGTGGCACTGGTCGAACGAGTTTCTTAGTTTCCACTTTGCGAAAAGTATATCGTGGAAAATTTTGGAACGGATACGTCGAGAAGTTTGGTGAAAGAGGGAGGAGTTGATTTTTGAAGAAGCTTTGAATGTCCGGTGGCAAAAAGATGATGGAAGTTTACGAAAGAAGCGTATCGATTTTTCATACGAGAAGACTGCGGGAATATTGAAAAGAGAGGGGCAGCTACTGAATTTTAAGAAGAGGTGTTTAACGAAGGTTGAAAATTTCAAGAAAGTTTAAGGTTGAAGGGAGGAAATGAATTTTAAAGCGGGTGGTATATTGCAGTTTAAAAAGGAAGTTGGTTGAAATTTAAGAAGAAAATGCAAGAAGAAAATAATTACCATAACGTTTGCTAAAGAACTGAACTAAACAGCGAAAATTCATAAAATGAAATTCGAGCGAGAACGTTCGATAAACTTTTAAATCCAAAGTTATTCCGAGACAATATACCGAACCTGAAATAAGAAAGTTTCGAAAGGTTTAAATAAAATTTGCTTCGATACAGGATTTTCTACTTTCAATCAAATTTTTACGTATTAAGATGAAAGAAAGGGAGGATTGTAGAAAACTCTAGAGGGAAAGCCTGAAATTTTAGGGCACAAATAGAAGTGATGAAATTTAGATAAGGGACGCGTTCAACTCTTAAAGAAAAGCGATCTGCACTTTCAAAAGAGAACGCGCGGTACGCTGAAGGGAAGCGTTCCGTACTTTACAGACGAAATACGTTGAACTTTAGGAAGTAAGCAGGTCGTAGTTTAGTGAGAAAATGTACCGAAGTAGAGAATAAATATATCGCACTTTCGGTACAAAGAAGCTGCGCACATGCTTAGAAACTAACAAGGAGAAGCCGCGAACATTCGGCTCCGATTTGGATGAAACTTTGCTGGTTTGAGGAACAGCCAAAGATAGTAGATACGTAGATTTTCAGCTGCGGAAAGTTCGGTCCCTTAAAATCCAACTTGAGAACGTTGACAAATAGAAAGAATTTTGTTGGCAAAAATTGGATTTTTTTAGCATATTATATAACTGGAATCGATTAGAAAAGGGTAGCCAGTCTCGTCGAATCAAATGATCGTCGGGTCGAAGTGTTAAAGCAGTCGTGAAAGGTGAAAGGTGAAGTTTTTCTTTTCCCCCATTTTTTTTTTTTTTTTTTTTTTTTACATTTATCAGCGTTTTAGAGAGCGAGGCAAATATTCAAATTGACCTTCTCCTAGTTTTTAAATTTTGTGCCGTGTGTGTTTCTATCCTTTTTTTTTCTTCTTTTTTTTTTGCTGTCATCTAAAAAATTACAAATTCTTTGCAACGCGGTTCCGCTGAGAGCGAATTCCCTCTATCGGTTTAGTGTATCACAAACACACTTTGTTCGACAATAAAGCATTTGCCACAAAAGCTTGGAAGGGATCAGAATGTAACAGGGGGTCTTTGAAAACGCGAATGTACTATATAGTAGTTTCACCGAACAAAAAGTGAATTTTGTTTGGAATGATCACGGTTTGACGTCTGTTGCAGATTAGACGAATCTGATATGGACTTTTTCGTTACAATAGTAGTACCGTTACACATATTCGATAGTGGCCATATTTTTTCACTGAAATTTGAGATTGATATATTTTTATTAGTTAGATCTCACAGTGAAGACGAATAATTCACTTTTTATAGTCACGTTTTTCGCTAATTTCGTCCGCTTTGTCGTTTGATGGCTTTCACACGAAATAACATTATTTCGTATGAAATAGCGAAATTTTTTGATTATTATTGTTACTTTAGTTTCGAAGATCGTAATGAATTAATTTTGTTTCAAGTTCGTATTCAATCTCAAATTCATATATACTGAAACTTTGATAAATGTTTATACAATCTTCTTCGTGTTTTACATCTGGTTAATTTTAATTCAGCCGCGTGGGAAGACGAATTCTCTTCGATGTATAGGTTCGCAGAATATGGAAATGGCATAAGGTTTCACTTTGGAAGACGGTGCTGTGGTTCAGGGACGATGGTAACAAAGTTTTATGCCCAGAAACTTCTTGAAAATGGTACTCGAGAGAATAGCGTGAATATCTTTAGAATCCCAGTTTGATAGTACTGGTCAACTTAGTATGAAAGGATTTTTAAATTTTCGCTTTTCTTAACATCTATCAAGGAATAACGCGTACAACTTCTAATGATCTGCGATTCTTAAAAAATTCATATTTATGTCGTTCGAATTTAGCCAACGAATAATTTAAAAAATTCTTTAAGGAAAGTAAGAACGAATTAATTAAAAGGATGAACAAAACGTTTAAAAAATCCCCGCACCCTTAAAAGGAATATAACGAATTCAATTCAACACTGTGCAAGAGAAAAGCTATACAATATAAACCGAGTGCTTGTACCTTGAAAACGAGACTCCACGATCAATCTACATATTTTACGATCAAAACTATCTGAGGTTCGCATCCATCAACTGGATCCTCCATTAGGAACATTCCCACAATTTCCAACCATAATCCTTCTCTTCATTAACAATCTGATAACATAATGGTATCATACCTGGAACATAAATCTCAGCCTTACTACACACCTTTCTACACATACAGGTAAAATTTCAACCGCTCGCGAGTGGTCGCTAGATTTCATCCATCTTTCTCTCTTCTCTTTTTATCTCAAACACAACTTCCATTGACCGAAACGCGAAGAACAGCGGGTGAACCCTATGTCGGAGACAACGTGGTGTCGCGCTAATCTCCAAGCGTAAAAATAGCGGAATCTCGAACGCCGAGAAATCAGAGAGCAATCGCGCGCCGAGCCGAATGAAAACCGAGCGGCAATCGGTTTCTACGATAGGTTGGGGAATAGCTTTGGTGAAATTCTCCAACGTTACTCGGCGTGATACGATTTCTGCAATCCGCAATCCGTGAACAACGCGACCCCTCCACCGCGGTCTGTTATGAATCGGATATTAATCGCGGCCAAACGATCGAGAATTGCAGTAATTCGTTTCGCCCTGTTATCAATCTGTAACGAGCACGTGGTCCCTATCAGTTTTCCGATCAAAACCGTCGCCAGATTACACGACTGGTTACCAGTGTGTTGAGCGTGCCAAAAGAAAGCCCGGTTTTGCTTTGCGTGGCTTTACGACCGATCCCATCGCGCTACCGTCATTCGATGTTTCGTTTTATTAAAAGCTAAAAGAAGATACAGCGTGTCTACGAGCCACGCGAACGCTGATCGAAACCGGTGGATCGGCCATGATTTCCATGAAACGTCGATGCTGCAACGCACAGGATGATCGTGAGTTACGCAAATGGCCAACGTCCGTTTGATTGCTTTCCTCTCTTGATAGTATGGGCAAATGGCAAAGAGGAAAAGGTCGATGCTTTATCGAAGTTTAATTCGCAAGAATTTCTACCGCTTTTTGCGTGTGCCAGGATATTTCGTTTGATTAATCTTTCGTCGATTCTGATCGAAATCGGTTTCATATCGAATCGTTCTGTCGGTGCCTGTTTCTCTTCGTTGCGCAGGTAAGATAATGTGTATCCTCGCAAGATACTCGCTTGTTCAATCTTATCCTAAATAGAAAGTCTGATAGCAACGATCATAAAGGTTTTTAGAAACTTTGAACGATCTTTCAGGTTTATTTTATTTCCTCTAAATTAATTCTGTAAATTTTCTTAATACTTAAAAATGGGAGTGTACATGTACCAAACCGTTCAAAATTATTTAATTTTGCCTAATGAAATTGAGATTGATTACGGTTCTTTCAAATTCTACTTGTTGAAAGAGATGGAAAGATATTGGCGTTAAGGTTACCAGTTGGTCATGAATTTATAGTACGTTTCAACATGTGATTTGATTGCTTTTTTAGTTGACTTTTGTTGGCTTAGCCCGCTGGAAGTGCCTTCTTATTGGAACAAAGTCTTCAATTCACACGTCTGTGAAAGTATCGAAAGAAATAGCAACTTTCTTTAATCTGCTGGCAAACTTCAAAATTGTTATTTATTAGATACAGTAATTTAGTTTGCGATGCTTTACACGATAGTCTATCGCGAAGAAGCATCTTTAAGCAAGCTAAAAAGGTAAATATCTTATCAAATTAGGCTTGAAGAAATGAAAGTTCAGAGGGGACATTTGTGCGTTAAATGTCTGAAATTTTCACAAGCTAGGTAATGCCATTTGCTCCGTTTTGTTACATTGTAACATTCCTTACAATGACGTATCCCGCTCAGTAATGTACATTTTACTACGTACATAGTACGTATAGTCTGGTTTGTTTGACGATACCATCAGGTGGTCAGAATACTATAGGAATTTGCTGATAAAACGTGAATCGGTTCTAAAAACTATCGCGTGATTCGCTCTAGGCATGTTTGGAAACCAAATTTCAATAAATGTTGGTATATTTACATCCATTGGAATTTTATTAAAATACAGGGAAAAATTGAAGATCGCAAAGTCACAGATTTATTCGAATAAAGTAAACTAAAATATCGCAAGTTTTCGTTGAATTTTATTTCATTAAATTTTGTAATGTTACACTTGCATGCATGTTCAATAATCGTTCCACGATTACGTACGATGTACCTTCTCCATATACAAGTGTAATATTAAAATTAATGTTTGTAGCACAGGCGATAGCTATTTCTGAAGCTGGCTCTGCGGAAAGGAATTTATCGAGAGTAGCTTACCTCTTCGGATCCAATTTTCAGAAAATATGTCGTTTCTCTTCTCGTGAAATTTCGTTTCCGTAGTAATCTCACGTTATATATGTTATTATTTTTTCAAAAGTAATTAATATACAAATGGTAATAATGTTAGGATTTTAATTAGACTTAAATAGTACAGAGAGAGAGAGAGAGAGAGAGAGAAAGAATCTCAAGTATTAAAATTTCTTCAATTTTTCAAAGCAAACATACGTTTCGCTCGACTAATAAAAATCCAGTGGGATTATATCCAGGATCGATATTTCATCGTAGTTTTTCTTTTTAAAACATCATTATTTTCTCGTCTAATTGCATCAGAAAAAATATCAAGTAGTTAAACAGTTCAATTGCAAGCTAAGACAAAATCAGTCATTAGAAATACGTTTTCGTCTCTGGCAAAAATTTACCGGAGTCGCGCGCAATGAAGAATTTGGAAGAAGCGAAAGAAGAAGACTCGCGTCATGAGCGATCGTTAAAACGTTACTTAATAGCAGTGCAAACTTGCTCGTTACGGAAATACAAGAGGGCTGTTTCGAGGTCGAACTAACTTACCATTTCAATTACAACGATGAAATGGATTTGTGGGCCGCGCGACCAAAGTTATCGAAACTTTTAAAGGAAGCTTCTGAACCATCCTCGGCCGACTAGACTTGCCCGATACACAATGCAATTTTCTGTTTTAATTAGAACATACTTACTTACCTCTATTTTCCTCTCTTTTCTCCATTTTCCGTTCTGTTCGCGACTAACGAGGCGAGGCTTCGTTTCTCTGGCTTTGATTTCACACGCAAGGGCCATTTTTACAGAATGTCGAACTTAATTGAATTTGGCCAGCCGAACTTCTGCCTTGCAATTAAAGAACGCATAACGAATTTTAATAACGCCTCCTATTCGAGATATTCCCTTTTTTTAATTTCGATCCTGAGCTGTTTCGAATAGCGCAAAACTCGGATTCGTATTGCCTCGTGGTATTAAGTGGCTGGCTTAATTGTCGGTTATACTACTGGCCATATATTACATGTTTTGCCGGAACGTGTGACTTGATTAAGTAATTTGTCAGAACATGATCTCTTGGTTCTAGGAAATGGATAGAATGCATTATTAGTTTCGTACGAATAAAGTGAAATGTGCATGGTTAAATTAATAACGGAGCTGGCCGAATTAATTGGATTCTTGGATTTGTGCAAACAATATAAAGGACGTTGTCGATTAATCGCGTTTCGGTATCGTTCATAATTTTCTACACATGTGATTATAAATATTCAGAAACGATCATAAATATTTGTTGTAATTATTAAAATTGTAAATATTTTTCGACCCATTTTTATTCCATTCCTAACCCCAATCAAGTTTCAACAAAATATTAAAGAATCCTTATCGATATGCATAATCTCTTTCTTCAATTTTATGTTACGAAGATCTTCTAAAAACTAAATTATGCTTTCTCACAAAACACTCTATTCGTGAAATCACGCGTGAAGCAGGAGCAATCTACCAATCGAAATTTTAAACATTCTAAAGCTCAAACTTCTTGCAACTTCCCTGTAAACAGCCTGTACCTTAATCGTAAGTATTCCATCCACTTTCTAAGTAATCCAGCAAGTACCAAAATCTCTGGAGATTCAAACGAGTTCTCTCCGACAAACGCATAAACAGCTCGATTCCAATCGAAGGAGCGTTTCAATACCAGCAGTTGGTAAATGAATGGACGGCTCGAAACAGCGTGACTCGTCGTCTCCTGCGGGATCGCGAACATCCAGGAAAACGGTTTGGTTTGGACGCAAAGCACCCGAGGTCTTCTTTTGTCGATCTTTCGGCGCGACGAAAATCTCGTCGTTTGGTGCGTTTTCGTGGATCCTTTAATGATGCACGAAGCTGCAGCAGGCCGAGCCAACCGAGCTGGAACGTGGGACAATACGCCACAAACATTTGGCCGTTTTCATCGTCGGTCTCCTAGGGGAACGAACGAGAATTCGGGTTGGTCGTGGAATTGCCAAAAATCCTTTGAGCTTCGTTATCCATCGTCGTGAAATTGCGGGACCGGCTCTTGAGCTGCCAGGGGCAGCCGTTTGAAACCGGAAAATCAAGCGGGTTATTTGCAAAATGAGAAGGGTTCTTTCCGACCTACAATCCCTTTTACTTTGAAATAATCTTCTACCGGACGGAATAGTTTGCATGACGTTTTTACGATTGCCGACATAAGTGCAAATTCGTGATACTTCTGCCATCCCGCTTTGATATCGATAACGATGGATGGACTCTGCGCTTTTATGCGTTCAGAATTTTCTGCTTTTTATAGTAATTTGAAAATACGTAAAATACTTCAAACATTATTACTCACGATAGTAATGATAAATGTAATATTACGTGAATATTTAAACCAATCGATTCACAGTGTATTCCATCTATATTTACCGAGATTCGCGTTCAAAAAAGGAAAGTCTAATCTTGCCACGTAGGAGAACATATGTAGATAACATTCACTAGAAATAGAATCATAGAGTCTGGAAAAAGTTCGTACTATGAATTTCTTTTTCTAAATAATAGTTTTTATTTCAACAAAGAACGAACTTCATTTATTCGCAAACCGATATTTTCTCTGAGATCTATTTCTATCTTTATTCCATCTTGCTGTTTCCAAACACTGTCATTAAAATTTCATATTAAAGAGTCATTGAAGTATTTCCGAATGAGAAATAATTGTTTCTCCACGGTACATAGGAAATGGAATAAAAATGTTAATATTATGAGATGCTTGGCATTCTTGTCGTAGAGATTAAACTCGAGATCCTTCTGGTTTTCATTCGAAACGTACATTATATTCGTGTCCTTCGTGTGCAAAACGATGCAGGAGGGTGGAGAAAGGGGGTGGTAAAAATAGGCGAAGTTAAAAGTCACGCAGACTGGAGTCGGCTGACGCTTTCGTATAACGAATGCGTGCACGTCAGGCGAAAAATCTGCGATAGATAAATTGGCGAATTTACAGTGCGTCCTTTAAATCACGCGGCCTATGATTTATTTGCAGTTCTCATACATGCTTTCGTTACTGTATCGGCTCGGTCGCAGCGGGAATGCAAAAATGAAAGAGTAAATTGTTTCTTGGCTCAGAGGGGTTGCGATTAAAACTAGTGGAAAATCTATCTCCTACCAAACAGCTACCTTTCTTTTTGGGCTTGATCGCGTGTCATTGTCCTTCTCTGTGCTCGTTTATTTGCTAATGACATCGATGCACGTACATTTTGCAATTCATTACGACGTATATGGAACTAGAATTTATTTCGAAACATTAACGATTATATTATTTGAGGAATATTTATTGAATCATTTGCTTTGAATGATCGTTTATTTGTAGCGAACGGTCAAATTATTATTATATCTCCGAAATTATCATTTATTCGTTTGTCAATTGAACAAAAGTAAAATCGAACATAGGCTTGGAACGAAGTGTTGTTATAATTGGAGATTTAACAAGAGAAAGTTTCTGGCCTTTTTATTTCATCGTAATAATGCTGTATTTTATTTGAAGAAGTTGTTCCATGTGGCCTCGATTCACGTCTTTTAAACAGACGTTCGCTATTTACTTTTCCCGTAAGATTTTATCTAAGATTAAATTACGTGTAGCAGCTGTGTAGAACAGAACAGAAGGCGATAACCGTTTTTAAGAAAGGTGTTCGTAGTGGGAAAGCCTATTCTCAATGTCGTACAGTCATAAAGTTTTTAAGGGGCGTAAAGCAATCTCGCAGGCCGTAAAATTTGATCGCTTACAACAGGAAATTAATTAAATGCTCTTTAAACGAGCAAATTATCTAAGAGGAGTGCAAGGATGAAGAGACGTGGCTGAATATCAGACTTTACGCTTTTAGAATGAACATCGAGTATCCTCGAATGCACCACTTGTGGTATCTTTGTACTTTGATCGAACGATGCGACGAGTAGATTAGAATCTTTTTAAAAATGTTTCGCTTCTAGAAAGAGAGGAGAGTTACATGAATAAAAATGTTCGAAGAAACCTTTTCTACAGGTAACAAAGAACTGCGAGGGTGGAATGTTAAGTAAGTGTTTGCCGGGTATCAGGAAAGTCTCCAGCTGATCGAGCGGGCATGAAATATTTACGTGGCGACACGATGGTAGGAAACTTCTTAGGTGATTCAGGCGAATGAGCCGATTCGCTGAAAGTATCCAGGTCTCGATAAAGGACTATTGTCAAACTCAATGCCATTTGATATCGCGTTATACATTGTCCACCACTCGATCAGTAAAGGAATGTGTTCTGCCAAAAATATCATCACAGAAAGTGACGATAAGGGCGTTAACTTTACTCATTTGTATCTATACTCGTGTTTGCATAATTCTTTGACGATATTCAAAGACCCATGCTATTGTTATGTATATATACGAATCGTGAAAATAGATAAAAATAAACGAAAATCTTAAAAAGTGTAGGATAGGCCGTGAGTGTCCGAATATTTCGTTGAGTCGATGTATATGCAAAATAATTAAACGAATTTCCTTTATAATCTCGTTTCTACTGCAACGAACAAAATGATCTTTCTTATTAACCCGATGATATTCGAAAGGGAATCCAGTATTGACCGGAAAACGCTTAACCCCGTTAATTAGCGAATTCGGGAAACGTATTCCCGTTAATAGTTTGAAGACGTCGAGGCAACGGGCATGGAATTGCGGTTCAAAATGCCGAACTAGTTTGAGAATGGATTTAGCCCCATTTTACTTTCAAATAAAGGCGAACGAAGCTATTTGCAAGGATGAAACGTGGAGAATTAAGAAAACGAACGAGGAAGATCAGGATGCGGTTTAAACAGGTGCTTGTAAACACGTACACGTTCGAACAAACGTTCGAATTTAATTTTCCAATGGGAATGTTTCCAAACAAGCGACGTACCACGATTTTTGTAATTATTTCAAAAGAACATTTTCCAGCGGAACTTTATCGAACATGATATAAGTGTAAAAAGGTTCGTTATACCAGTTTCGTTCGGTTTTACATAGTAATCGATTCGATCGTGTTGCCATTTCGTTACAACAACGTCCGATCGACTCAGACTCGAATCTAATTAAAAGTATTAAACGTTTGCGTATGCGTGTTTATACATATATTATAAATTTTAAAATGAAACACACTTTTTAATTATGTATATTGATTATCCATATGAGTATTAGTAGAGTAGTAAAGAATAAATTAAAAATGTTGAGAAAATAATGCGAGGCTTTGGTGGTGCGTTTGAAAAAATTTTGTAAATTAAATTTTCTGAAAATTTTTCCAATTTACGATTGCAACAGTTAAACGCGTGAATCAGTTAGCAAGCGGAAATTACGCAGTGGGTTTGTAAATAATGAAAACTTTAATATTCATACGGAAAATTCATGAATACAGCCGATATAGGGTATTTTATAACGAAAATGGCAACGAATGCTATATAATATACAATGGAGTGAAGTTTGAGCGATATATTTATCAAATTCATGCCGAATGCACAACCAATATTTCCTATACACCGTGTAATCAATAAACACAAGCGTTATATGTATCGACTCCGCTTTAATTTATCATTAAATTTATCTCGCAGATTATATGAACACGATGGAAAATATTGTTAAAAAGTAGTAATCGAAATCATTGAGATACAGTATAGACCTGTGGCTCTACAATGAATTGAAATTATAATATAAATATATAAAATTGAAATATAATTGCTACACTAGATAATGCTAGGTAATTCAGATAACTTTGAAGGCGAATTTAAAAATAATTTCATCCTTTAAAATTTTATTTCATTATATTATTACATCATCGTTTATAGAAATTTTGTCACGTCTTTTTAATTAATAAATAGCTACTATATTTCCCCCTTTGGTATAAAGAAGGGACGGATCTAATATTCAGAGCGTATTTATTACAAGAGAAGAAGAGATGATTAATATTCACTAGAAAGATTTATTACCAACGCTATTTGTTTATGAGTTTGTAATATTTCAGAGAAATTTTTTGATTTTTAAATGTTTGTTTTTACGTCTACTTGAATTATAATTGAGAAAAGTGATTCTTTCAATTTGTCTGTTTCGTAATAATTTAAAAATCACCGACATGCGACTATCGCAAATCACAAAATTAGCAAAAAGATAAAGAATTTCTAACTAATAAATACATTTCCACCACTGAACGGTGAATCCGCCTTTACACTACATTACATCTATTAATCCACTTTCATACCTCATCCACTCATTCTCATAATCGAACGTTGTAAATCAACATAAACGCGGAAACAGTTTATCACAGGAACGAAACATCATGCAATTTCACGCTGAATCGCAGAGAAAAACGTTCAGTGTGCCGTGCCCTCCACGCTCTCGACTCCGCTCATGAAGCTTGACCAATAATAAAGTTATTGTTTCCCGCGCATTGTCAATATTCTCGATACAGTGCAGGGTGAATCGAAGTGCTCGATGAACAACAGCCACGTCGAGCTGATTGTACGTGATACGTACTATAGTAATCGCATCATTTCGAAGCGACTGCGCTATTATTCGACTGGAGCGCGTGTCGTTGCACACACGATGTACCTTGTTTCGTTGTAGACGCATTCTCGGCCTAAATGCGCACTCGAACGACAGTCGGAAACAAGGCCGGCGAATCTAGGAGTTGCTTTCACCTTTTATTTTTTTCTCTCTCTTTTTTTTAACCTAGTTTTCTTTTTTTTCATTTTTCTTTCTTTCCTTTCTGGTATGTGCAGCCAAGTGCAATAGGGTTGCTCATTAGACAAAAAGGTTGGTTGTGTAAATCTCTATTGTAATTTAGTAGGCAGAAGGATAGGTTTATTTGTGAAAGAGGATGATTTTTCAGAGTAAAGGTGTGCGTTGAAGTGCATTTTAGTTTTATGGGGTTTCTTGTTCCTTTCGTAACGTCCCCGAAAACTCTAGCGGAAGTTTACTTTTAATAGACGTTTAATATCTTGCCGCGATTCTTTGAGCAGGCATTTTTTCAAAACGAACTGTTTAGATTATTAAGCCCGTGCTTAGATTTTTTAGAATGCCTCGATGGTTCGACGAAACAGATTTAAAAGGTCGTTGATACAGAAGTTGCATGTGTAATCTTGAGGGAGATTTTACGTATATTTGCTATTGAAATAGTTTTTGCAGTAAAAGTTTCATATTTAGCTTTAATAACATACGAGATCATTTTCTGGAAATTTGAAATTTTTCCAAATTAATTACCAACCGATCAAACATTACCAGAACACCAATGTGTTCTCGATCGTTAATACATGTTCTCTCGCAGAAGCTGAGTATCAGAGATTTAACTAATTTCTAATTTAACTAATAAAACTTCTTAACCTCGCTGCTCACTGTTATGCATATCTTTAAAAATTATTTTATTAAAATCCAGAAAAACAAAAAAGATTCAATAATCGAATATTCCGTGTTACTGAAATTTCAGCAGCTAAGTTTCACATAATTAAGGCGACGCGACGTATGCGTCAGTAGCAGAGTGTATTAATATTAAACTCAAAATACCTCCAACTACTATGCTCCATCATTCTTGTCATGCAACTTGCACGATAATTACAGTGTTGCAAGTACTGACACGTATCCATCTAATTATCTCGATTATTCCTCTTGTTTATAATTCATTAAACGACGAACATTTACAAACCTATCAAAGCAAACCGCAAGAACAAAAGGAGCCGTGTCATAAATTTTCATCGACAAAATGATCTACCGCCGCTTATTAGATAAATAATTTAGCGTTCTCGATTTATTACGCTTTCTATATCGAACTCCCAAGCGATAAGTGACGACTTTTCAACGAATCGTTCGAGTAGCTGATATCGAGGGTCGCATCTGTGACGGTTATTTTTCATCGAATTGACATCGGCGAGGCGGTGGAGGCGCGAAGAGTCGGGTTTTAACGTGATTGTTTCCCTCGCCAGGCTGGCATGGTTTACTGATGTCACTGCGGTTACGAGATCCATACGCATAATTGCGTTGACGTACCGCGCATTGCGAACATTTACAATGTCACTGGCCGGCGATGAATATCGGCCGTGGCTATGGTACCACCACGCCGCGCCGCCGTTCCGACGAAATTTACAATCTACTGCGTTTCGCCACCGTACATATGGTTCTCTGTTTTGCATAGAAGAAACGAATCCGACAGATGAGAGCGATCGTTGCTACGACAAACGATGCGCTTTCGCTGTTATCGAATTGACAGCTTTACTTACGAGAATTTCAAATTGATTAACTCCACTTTTTATGTGTTTTTAGATTTCGTTATTCTATTATAGATACAGTATCTCTGTTTGTGTCTGATTTATGGGGAACAAATGACTCGTTTTCGCAAGTTCATTGGTCGGAAGAAAAAGGCATAATTAATTGTAAATTCTAAGGTAAGTTCGAAAAAATAGTATTTCGAGTAAAATTACCTTTTTTGCATTTCAACTCGAGGAGTTGATCAACGTGGTTTTTAAACGGCTCGTGTGTAGCATTATGGTTTAAGATTTGAAACCGAAGGAAGCGTAGAATTACGTTAGTTTGAATTATATTAGGTAGTAACGTTGCAAACGTTTGCACGAGTTAGATTCATTGTCATTACAATGGCAAGAGTTGGTACATTTAGCAGTTGATGATAGAAACATCGCTTGAGTATATATCGATCGGTTTAATTTTATATTTCGGGTAGCAGTATTCATCTTTAGAAATGAAATGTTTTTATGGTTTGAAAAGTAACAAGATACTATTAAATATTAAAGTAGAAACGCGTGTTCAAAGGTAGAAATTAATAATCCGAATGTTCAAAGGACGGTGGAAAAATAGGATTATATTTCAGCCATAAAGTTATTATGGATCACGAAACTTCAAAGTAATCAAACACAAAATCCTTTTGTTGGCAATAATTTTCGAGGAAGCAATCTACGATAAAAGCTATAATTTGCGCGAGAGAGACGATAAAAATCGGAATTTATACAGGCATCGTGTACGTGCCAAATTATGCAATCTCATTCGCTCGATTTAAATGCTACCATTTTATTTCAGTCAACAAAAACAAACAAAGGGTGATTTTATGTTTGGAGATTTAATAAACACGTGGTATCAGCATGTTGAATATTAATTATATCGACTCATTGTTTTCTCTTCGTCCAATACTTGATACAATCCAGTGAAAATCCGAAAGAAGCTTTCTCGAATTACGCGAACAACAAAGTTCACTTTAGCCAAATATTTAGAATAATTTAGCAAGTTTGGAGAGGGCTGTTGCTCTAATCCGCTGTGGCGAGCTCGCAAGGTATAATCTGACGAACAAGCAGCACCTGTTATTTCTACATTTGCTTGGTAATTAATATCGGTCACGGAATTAAAGGGAAGATTGGCCAGAATACTCTCGCAAAGATTCTTGTTTTCACGTTGACGTCACCATCACGATGCCTGCAATTTTCATTTTTATTACGAGTCCACGTACGCGTTTATCATTTTTATCTACGTCCGCACCCTTCCCTTCGAGGCACGCTCGAATTTACGCGTTTTCATCTTGCAATTTTTTGCACGACATTTTATGCGTGGCTGACCGTTATTTATTGTTCGTTAGCCATACGAGCTTAAACCAAAGTTAAATACCACCCGCCTTGCATTTTTTCTTTACGAGCTTCCGCCGGAAGCGTCACGCTGACTCGAACCCCCGTTGCATCACGTTGATTAATCGTTGGAAACGTATACACAAATTATCGACTATTTGCATACAGATCGAATCTAGTTAGCCCTTTAAATCCTACACACATACGTCAAACAAAATCCATTCTCTCTACTTATGATCGCCTATAAACGTTCAAAGAAGTCTGTAGTCATTTCCTTCGTGCAAAAGAGAATTGTACGTTTGTTTACAATACAACGGGGATTTTTCTTCTAATAGATGCCTGAACCATTTGCGACATTTCTATCAACTACTACACTACCAAACGATAAATATTTTGTTTACGCAGGGACCAAAAACGTATTTAGACGACGAACGCGTCTTATCGCTTTAAAAAATCCGTCGATGTTGATGCGTACAGCAAAAGGCAATTGCTTAAAAATTTATTTGTGTAAGTTAATGTTGAACTGTAATAAATATCGGACAACATCGTTTCGACGTTACTTACTCGAGTATCTTGTTGTTTATTTAGCTTACTAAATTAAAGATAACATTTAGAATCCAATCTTCGTCGAATATTCAGTCTTGTAAATATCAGCTACTTTCGTAAGCACTCTCAAATATACACTACTACATCCTCCCCGACCATTTAAGGTTTCCGTAAACAATACTTGCCCTTTCCGCAAAACCAATCTAGACAGCATCTTAATCAATTAACCCACTCCCTTGCCACAATCCCCTTCGACCAGAACCAAACGAGCAAAAAAAGAAAAAAAGGAAAAAAAAGAAGAAAAAGAGAAGAGGGAAAGGAAGAGGAAGGAGAAAAAATGCTATCCAACATCTCTAGCCGGGAACGGAGATGGCGCAAAGCCGACGAATATTTCACTGGTCGCCGATGGAGAGTCCTCCAGTTTCCCCGGGCGGTTTTTTCTTCACAGCCAATAAGATAAAGGCTAACGGCGGCTTGGCGGCCGGTAAACGGTCCGCAATATCCGTTGGCTCTGTTCCGAAATAAAACGATATTTTCCCGTCGGACGAAGCGTCTACCCGTGGAACAAGGCTCGTTCCCACGAGCTCGTGCTCTCGTGTGTATCCTCGTGCGTCCTGTTCGCGAGACGGCGAGCACTGTTACGGCTTCACGCATCGTATGCTCGGTCGATCCACGAAAGAAATTTGATACATTGCGGAAGAACGCTCTCTGGTTGGTCCTACGCTTCGCAGCACTCCTCTCATTCTGCTTATTTTTCTTATTCTTCTTATTCCACTTGGTTGTGCAACAGACCACCGTATTTTTATCGTCGCGAGCAGAGTGTAAGGTTACGCGGATGGTTCGACGCCGTTTCCACCGCAAACTCTCGCCCTCTGTCCTCAACAGGGACTCTCGAACTACGTCCAGCCAACGACCAGACGAGAATTTTTCCGTCGCCACGGAACTCGTTCGTTGGCACGACATCCGGTCGATTTGGCGAATCGTTCGAATTCCAGCGACGCGTCGGCGGAAGCGAACGATCGTGTGGACATCGAATTGAACACTCGTACTGATTCTCCTCGCTTACTCCTCGTAAACCTTTTGCTATTAAAAACGCGCTTATGATGTTAACGAATTTAGATAAAGGCGAACTGCGATTGAAATATCTTTAACATTAGATAACAGGTTTTCGTATTGCTTTGTCCATTCGTCCATTGATGGTTCTCTTGACGTAATCATTAGTTTGGAAAAAGTCGCGTTCCATCGTGTCATTGGTTCGTTTAAATCTCGAAAATTAGTAGATAATTATTGTTTCGTTATTTAGATGAGTTTTCGAATTTTACATCACTTTAGGTAAGGCACGTGTCAGGCGATATATATTGTTCTATTCGACCTATGGATATTTTAACAATATCATCGATATTTATTGGTAGCAGTACGTTTACTTTGATGGAATCTTCGATGAATCTTATTTCACTTAGAACCTGTTGAGGTTATTAGATGTATAAAGAGAGAAACGCATGGATAAATCGTAAGGTAGAAAATATATTTTAATACAGAAGTGTAAGTACAAGTAGGAATACAGTTTGAGCTGGTCCAGATCCGCAAGCTAGCAGCGTTACCCTAAACTAAAAAGACCAGATGTAGAGTTTTCTTAGAAATGGTGACCACTTCAACAGAACCCTTAATTGTAAACTATCTAAACTATCTTAAATTATCTTAAGTCGAACAAGGAATGATTGTTTATCGCACGAGCTTTATTCGAACGTGTATAAAGACCTAGTTCTCTTCAAGTTATGTTTGATTCAATACGAATTGTTTGTTGCGGAAGGTTTACCTAAGCCTGTACGAAGAACCGATGGCGAAGCTTCAGCTACGCGTTTGAACAGATGATCTCAATAAACGAAAGAGAACTTTCGACTAAATTGTTAATTGCTGCTTAGTCCTTTATCGGCTATATAGACCTGATTTATAGGCTACATTGACGTAAACGATGGTACTATCTACTTATAAAAATTGAAAATATGCTCGATATCTGGGTTAAATTCAAATTAAAGCTGATCAGTGCTTTGCATCGTGAATTGCTAATTCTTTGCATCGTATTTTCCATGGATGACATGCGAAGTACTATTATAGTGGTTGGTAATAAATACGTGGTATTACAATGGAATCGACGTATTCACGAGGCCGACCAATTGCGAAGGCTCGATACATTTCTCCAATTAGTGGTTGAAAAGCAAAGGATTTACCGCTGGCATATTGATAGTTACTTGAGCAGGAGAGGTCTTCTACTTTCAATGAAAATATCGACGCCGCTATCGACACGATTCCCTCAATTATTAACATATATAATATTAATATTAATTCCTCCAATTATTAACGTATCACCTATCAAAATTAATTTTTTAATCAGCTAATAAGGTCAACTAATATCGCGGGTAAATAGAATCACTTATCACGTGTCTTTTTTACAATTCCGGATAAAAAGATTCTATGCATGTTTAAATACTATACGTAAGCATATACTAGTAATACGTTTATCTATAAATAGGAATGAATTGTACGAATGATATGTAATTAACTGACAGAAGTATGAGATACATTCGAGATACTTCATGATACTATCGAACAAAACATCTCAACGTTTAGCGGTATAATTCCAGTGCTGCGAGCTTATTACGACAAATTTATCAGGCTATCGAGATTAGGCAGACGAAGGTCTGTCCGACGCATTGGCTTCATCGTCTCCAATTACACTGAATAATTGAACGTCCAAGCGTTCGAATCGCGTCATTATCGTACGGTAATCGACGTTAATGTACTATTTATGAAGCCGTGACTATTTCATACGAACGAGAGCGAGAAAAATAGAGGATCGGTCGTCTCTTAGATTTCGTTTAAACACGATAAACGAGACGTGGAAATTGAAACAACATTGTAATCGCGTTTTCGATGGATGTGCGACGATCGAATGAAAATCGTTCGAGTTGACGAAAATTTCGGTAGTTTCCTAATTGCATTCGCCGACGCGAGTTTTGCTACCGTTACAGTTACACGAGCGTGGGCAAATTTCGTCGTTGCGCTAGTGTAATTATGTTTGCGCCGCGGTAACTTCGATGCTTTTGAAAAAGCAATCCATCCACGAGGGATATCGTTAATCCCCGGTGCTCGTGAACGCCGGAAGAATTCACAAAATTTTCGAAATTGCGTGGTAACACAACGTTATTGTAACTTTTTATCTGATCTTTTTTATCCCGAGAATATTGCTATTGTTCTTTTTTTTTTCTTTTTTTAGTTTCTGCTCACAATTGATAGTAAAATTACCGAACTTTTCATATGTATCTGAATATGTTGTAACTGCTTCTTAAACACACCACGAACGAAACGATCTTGCGTGCATGTACAGTGCACCGTTCCATTTTACACGTGGACGAGGTTGTTCGCTTGTTAATCGCCTATATGTGTACGTAAATGTCCTATGCATTTATGTAAATGTCCAATTGCATTTTGATAGAGTCATGGATTTTATATTATCTCACTCTGGGGCTATGATATTTTAACCGAATAGCAGGCTACGAATTTAAATACGTCACGTCTTTATAACCAGTCGACTCACCGACTCTCTCCGGCGAAACTAATTAGATAATGAAAATAAGTTGCCGAAAGTTTTCAACGGAATAAGCTTTCTTTCGATGATTTTCTCGCCCTTCAGTTTTAATGGAACTTCGTAAATAAATGAATTTTCTCAGATCGGTGAGTTCACCGCGCGATCCTCCTTTAGATCTTTCAGATAAAGTCGTTACTTGTTACTTGTATATACTTTATATATATATATACTTGTGTCGTATATATGTGTACGTGTATACATTTTTCTACAGTAAATATGTATTCTGTGTATCTTTACATTCGCATATTTTTAAATGCGCCAACATCCGAAACCCGGTTAGTTATCTGTGGAAAGTAGATTTTATGAGTTGCACTTACGGACAGCCATTTACTTACAGAAACGCATCGTTGCCGAGGTATTGCGACGGTATCGATAAACGTTGAATCAGTGCAACACAGTTGGCCAAACTGATATGAGTTCTCGCGGTATAGACGCGGAAGAATTGTATACTTACCAAGAGTGTGTATGTGCGAGGAAGAGAGAAAGAGGGAAGAGATACCGACTTCTCTGGCGCATCCGAAAGCGGAAGAGAAGCTGACCCAGTTTGGTTCGCGAGAACGCGGCAGGAAAGTAGAGATAAAAGTGACAAAAAATTGCGGACTTGGCAAACTTCTCGGCCGGTCGCGATATTAAGCCGCTTATCGCTAAAGTAACCCCATTGTCAGACCGATCCGATTTAAACATCTACGTGTTCAAACACAATAACTCATTCGTGAGAAATTAATCAGCCCCGGTGGATCGCGTATTCAGGAAACGTCCGACCGGTGAAATATTAATGAAAATCCTTTATTGTCGGAAATCCCGGTCCGATCGGTCTAGTTCAATTTTTTGCCTTGTTGCCCGCTACGATACGTCGCCCACTCGAATTTGCTCGTGTCATCATGACGAGAGAGGATCGATTAGAGTCGATTGAGCTTTCGCTACATATGATTGAGCGCATTGTTGAATAGAAAGAAGTACTTGTTTGTTAATTTTCAAATATTCTATGTAAAGGGACAAACTAATATACTGAATGACGAATGTTCATGAATAACGAATGGAATCCATGTCGGTGTTGTTAGATCAAAGATAATCTACGACTGCAGTATTTCATTTTACATGAGTTTAAAGTACTCCGTTTCGTGTTTTCCATTTTACACGATATTATTTTTTGAATTAGTTAATGATTTATCACTGACATTATTCATTCTATAAAACAAGGTATATTTATATGTATTTAATTGTATATTTATATATATTTGAATTTCATCGAAAATGTTCGATTCATACGATCTAGAGATAACGATCGAGGGCGAAAGGATCCCTTTTACATTTTCTTTACCAAGAAAAGAAAGTATCCAATTAAGAAGATCGTTCCTTAATCTTGTTATAATTCCTAAAAACGCAATCTAAAAATATCTCCAAAAAGCACTTCCTCCTCAACCCTTTGACAAAGACAGAACGTTGTACGCATTCCGAAATGAACCCGTTAAAACGTTCTAATATCACGCTTTTGCTGTAGAAACTCGTAAAATTACCTCCGCGAACGGCAGTTAAGTAACAATCGTCCACGGTAAATTACATCGCGAGTCACCCTATCCCCGTAATCGAGATCCGCGTAGCCTACAATTTCGTAACCCCTTTTTTCCCTAGCACCCCATATATCCTCGACAGCTAGACGATCAATCAGCGGACGATCGATCCATCTGCCTCCGCAAGGACAAAGAATTATAGGAATCCAGTGGCGTGTCGCGTGTTTTCAGGTCTCTCCTCTCTCTTCCCTTGGGACAATGGAAATCACCCGTTCGCGACAATTTCACTTCTCATACTTTCCCAGAAGAAACGAGCCTTGACCGCGTTATTGTTCATTGCGACACTTGACACACTTGACGATATTATTCGACACGTTCTCGCGTTCACCTTGCTCTTCGATGACCTTTATAAAGCATTTACTAAGTGTCGTGTATTATTCACGAAGTATCTAAAGGATCAAAGGTCTGTCTAAAAGGATAATCGAGCTTTTAAAAAATAACGAAACGCGGTGATCTTTTGGGAAAATGTTTTTATTTTGTTCCAGATACGTTCCTTTTGCTTCACATGGATACACCGATTTGTATTCTTCGTCGATTTGCATCCTCTCTGTCACCAAGTAGCGAAGTAAACGGAGTAGCTACATAATAAAGTACTACGAAATTCCACGTACATTGTAACTATTTTCCTTTTATCTTCTACTCAACCAAAGCCTAATACAATCTTTAGACAAATCTTAAAAGATACTTTTATATATATCTCAAAAACTGAATTCGAACGACGGTTATATACAAAAGCGAGATTACTCAGAATGTTGACCCTAACGTCTCGAGATCGATTTTAAGATAAGCCCTTTCCTATGAAATTGGAATTTTTCACAACAAAAAAGAACGTATCCTTCGATGATGTAACTTTCATAAAGATGTGATCACAATTTTCTTTTTTTTTTCTTTTTTTTTTTTGGTTCTTGGGAAATTCAGTTATTTTTGAGACAGACCATGTACTTGCGTAGCAGTATCTTCTCGTATACGACTACCACGGTTGTTACAACGTTCCAAGCCGTAAACGATGGTGTGTCGTGTGTACATCGCGATATTTATGATAGGCGGCGCGCTTCGTCATGCGTTTTAACGGGGGAGCGTAGGACGAATAGCAATTCCCAACCTCTCCATCGTCGAATGTGATAAGAAGAACGAATGGTCTGGTGTCCAGAGGATGCTCGCCGCTCGAGGAAATACGGCGGTTCCCGTTATCGGCTGGGATTCGCTCCGGTGAATTCGCCGATCCTTGCGGTGACTTGGCCTGACAGAGGTCAGCCATTGGCCGGACTTGGGGCTTTGGTAACTTCTGCTGTCCGACTGTGAAGGTTATGGGACATTGAGCTGCGAGGAATGTCGGGAAACTGTTACTCCTGGTATTATTAGAAGCACTCGTGTGAGTGAAACAGAGGAATTTCTAAGGGTAGGGAATGATTAATGGCGTAGCAAAAGTCCAGCTTCGGAAGAATTTGCGAATTGATCGGCTATAGGAAACCCGTACAAAATCGTATACTTAAGGTTCCAAGTCCGTAACATTTTCATTTGCGTAATCGTGCAATGAGAATGGTATTTATAAAGTACCTTCATAAGGAACTGTAGTATCGTCAACTATTATGATCAGTTTATTTATAATAAACGGATTAAACAGATGTTAATTAAACAGAAAACAATGGTTATTTAACATGAACTAATCGCAACAACGTATATAATTAAGACAACTAGATAATTAATTAACAACTCTCGTCAACACAGATTCAACTCTTTCTCAACAACGCTAACAATACTATCTCGACAAAGCAATCCGTACTCTCTGGCTTCTCAACTCATACTGCTGTTAATTCGTTTATGTCCCATAGCAACCCCTTGTCTTTCGTCTTAGCCTCGTCGTATCTTTTGTTTTAGCCCCACCACGCACATGCTCGGCAACCGCTTGTTTATGATTCGCACGACACCCCCACAGGCCCGTCGTCCACGATACTACGGAACAAAGTATAACAAAAGTAGAATTCAAAAATTCAGATATAGTACTCGAATTAATAATAAGGTAAAATCTCTTTTTGAGATCGTGTATTTCTCGCGCGCTCTTCGATTGTAAATTGAAACAAATTTTTATGTACATCGTATTACTTCAGCTGTATTCGTACAGAAATATGAATCTACTTAAACAAATGTTTAATAGAATTAAAAAATGTATGGGTTTGGGATAGAGATATAATCGTAACTCTTGTCTAAAGTTTGCTATTTCCATCTAGTCGGTGTTTAAAAGAGAAACAAGGTTTTGGTATTGGCTTTGTCGTAGTTAAAATTTTGATTTTAGATCAAGAAGAAAGTTTCTATCAAAGTAAATTGGAATAAAAATACAATTTCGGGAAAGTAGCGGAGTTGTATTTGCATCGATAATTTACTGTGTGTTGCGACTACACGACTGAGAACCTGAACGATCAATTATTTTATACCACACATGTAAACGCGTATAAATACGGAAACACGTATTAAAGCGATATATACCGTAAAATCATCCGTAAAGTAAACGTATTATAAAATCTTTCGTATTAACGAGGAGAAAGTTAATTTTATTGCAACAATTTGTAATAAATTATAAGCTTTGTATATTATATTAATACTTTTGTTATCTCAATATGGCAAATTTGATCGATGATGCTATAAAAAGTAACTTCTTTTTTTTTACTTATAAGTAGGCAGTGTGTATAGGTTCCATTACAGTAATTTGTAATATTTTTAATTATTTTCAGTGCAATTTCTAATATAAGATGTATCGTAACTACGGCATTATAGCTGTCTTACAAATCCAGATTGTTTTTAGTTACTTAAGGTATCTGGAAGTTTGTTCGCGATACTTATGTTGATTTAAGGGCATACTTTTTAAAGTTAAGTCTCTCGAAGATTAATTGTCCAACTCTAGCAATAAATTTTCAACTATCTCAATTATGTAAACTTTCAAGTCTTGCAGTTCTTGTTTCCAAATCTTTCGCTTACCAAAATTGCTACTATATTGTCTCGCAACATTACAGTGTCTCTCAAATCTACAACATTATTTAATTTCTCAAAAATCTGGTAAAAGTTACGATTGAAAAACAAAAGAGCTTCACACTCTGTTCTTATTTCAAAGTATAACGTGCTTCCCGTGTTTCTCTCTTTGACATATGTAGCTTTATCTCGTTTGTCGGTTGACAAATAATACAGAGTTTATGGCTACTTTGTCAGTAGTAAGGAAGCAAGGAATGAAATGACTCGTAAAAGTTGGTCCCTTCTAAAGTCATCCCGAAGAAAATCCGAGGTAATTAATTCGCTAACTAACTCAGGCCGAATAATGGCGATAAAAAGGCGTGGCGCGGTATAACTCATCACTTCGACGTGTTTTAAATTCAAACTGCGCGCAAAATGAATCGTACAGCTCGAATTCTTTACCAACTCCAGCGCCTCGCTAAACATATTTTGACGTTTATGTACGTTTAACGATATCATTTCGTCCTCGTGGCTGTTCACAACTTTTTTACGTCGCGTATTTTAAGGTAACTCGGGGTAAAGGGAAAAAGTTATGGCGAAATTGAACGTGTTTTGGGAGTAACCATGCGCGCAGATGATGCTATCGTTTAATTAGCTCGATACGTGTGACAGTAACACCGACAGTGATCAGCGTCCTAACCGCTTACGGTGGTTGAAGGAAAGCCTGTTTTAATTTTGAAAGCTTGAATCACACGCGGCGTAATTCAATTTTCGTTTATTATTTTATAGAATATTCGTGTTTTATTTTAGATTCCATTACTTTCTGTCGGGACAGTGTTTATTCTTCACGATTCTGTTGTGAAGATCCAAAGCAAAATATGTGAAATAAAATTTCAATTTTGAAGTCGATAGGATAGAGACGAAGTAATTAATATCGTCTTTATTGAGAACTCTTGCGTTAATTTTAGTCAGTGTTCAAAAAATCTTAATGATACGAACAGTTTGTTTTAAACTGAGTATTAAAAATCGATATCGATATCTGAAGCTGTATAATAATGCTGTAGAATGATACATATGTGTAACATACAACGTAACGTCTGGTACATCTTGTAATGTCCGACTATGTATGCTTCTATATCACTTAAAATATCTTTCTATACATGTACAAGCATAGCAGTCTGTTAGCCACACTTGTGTTAACTACATTATTATTTCGAGTGAAAATTAGCAGGACGAAAATTTCAAATTTGTGTTCAACAGTCTATCTGTATTACATAAAACAGCAATTTAATGTTAATTTAGACGAGTTAACTTTACTTATTTCTATCAGCAAACAAATTAATTTCATGCAAGTAGTTTGGTAGCAATTATTTTATCTACCTCGAGTTGAATAGGCTATTTTGTACGTGCAAGTTTAGCTGAAACCATTCTTCAATGTAAAACATCGCTACCGTTAATTAATTTTAGATGGCTTTAGAGGATGTTGTTAATCCTCAAAAAAATATGCGTATGTATTGGGCAAGCGCGCCTGTATACTACGAAATAACAATCGATTAAGGGGAATTTGCGAAAGGAGAATTCGGAAAACTGTTACTTATATTCCATACACTTTCATTAATTTCAATTACGATACCATCCTCGAATGTTCGTATTAAAAGTAGGGCGTTCATTTCCCAAATCATAACCACTAACAAAATACTAACAAAATTCACTCTTACAAGAAATTTTAGAAGAAAAATTGAATCAGTCGCTATCGTAGAATATCAATTTTGCAAACGAAAAGCGTCAACCATTTGCACGATATCCATCGTACGAATTGGACGAAATAACCGAATCGCACAGACATTCTTCCAATTCGCGCAAATTCCAATAACGCAAAAATCACTTCCATTGAAGAGTAATTTCCCGCGAGCACAGGTGCAAGGATCACCAGATTGCTAGGAACTACGGACGCTCTTTTGATTTTCCGTCTTAATCCGAAATCCGTGACTTTTCGTTCGACTCCGTCGTCGACGAATAAAACGGAAGAAAATCGAAGAAGAGAGGATTAAACAAAGAGAGAGAGAGAGAGAGAGAGAGAGAGAGACGGTCACAGTAGGTTTAGTCATCCGTGGGAAATCATAAATAAAGCTCGCGATATTTTTCAACGAGCGTTGCAACATCGCCACAATGGAGACCATTAGTATCGTAATACGCTGAGGGAATAGAGAGGCGAATTTAAAAAAAAAAAAAGATATATACACATATATCGTGGTCGGGGAATGGAAGACGAATTAGAGAAGCACGAAACCAGCCAGTCAATATGGATGGCCAGGTGCCGTTGCATTCAGCCACGGTATGATTTATTAACCACTTACTGCATAAAGCAGACGATCGATTACATATAAATGTATACGTCCCCGGTCGAAACAGGTCTGGAAGGTTTGGTTGGACCGAGCCGAACTCTATGACATGATTTTGTTAATGGAAAATTTATGATCCGCGAGATTAAAGGGAATATACTTCCGTTGTGTTTGCACGTGCGTATGCTCGTGGAATTCCAAGCTCGTACGCGCATTGAATTCTTACACTTTCGTGTTTCTCTGTCATCATCGTCTTTCACGAACGAGCGACATTCATTGAAGAATGTTTGCGATGGGTAAGCTACCCAGAACGAACACATTCGCTTTGTTTCTTGAAACGGTTGATATTATTTTTGAAATATCATCGCTATAGATCGTGTATTGGTATCAAGTTAGATTTAGAAAATTCGTTTTGACGATTAACATGTTCCGTACTAGGTTCTGCTATTATCGGAAGAGGATAATTTTGCTGTTACGAAATGTGAACAAATCACGCTCTTAACTGAATATTACAGAGAATTTATTTCAAAACTGAACCGAATCTGACCAATGTGGCTGCCGAATAGATCATACGAAGGGAATTCATTCTGAAATTTGATATACCTTGAATTTTTAATATCGATATACCAACAATCGAGTAGGACTTTAAACTTTCTATAATTATACACCTTAACATATTAAATAGTATATTTTCTTGATTTATTTTCAATATTCCATCAAGATCTGTAATCTTCCTATAGCACGAAACGCATTAGTAATTGATACGTAATGGGTACTGATGCAAATTTCATTTCTTTAGTAATTGAATCATTGATTCAAGTTGCTAACATGGATCTAAGTATATATACTGATATATAGTAAATATATAGCAGATGTACCCTTAGGTGATTCTAGTTTATAAATTTAGCCAGACATAAATACAATTGGCCAAAACTTTACGATGATTGATGCAGGGGGTTGCAGTAACTCGATAGGAAAGTGGCCAACGTTGTAAAACGGATACTTTAGAACGACCAACTTCTCTTACGAATATTAAAAAACTCTTCCCTCCATCGAAGAAGAAAATACTCGCGCCTCGATAAATTTTCATCGATCACATCGAACTCGTTCTCAGCCAACTCTTTGAAAAATTCGTTTCTAATATCTTTTCCGATTTTGTATTTAGCAAATCTCTGCTCTCTCTCTCTCTCTCTGTGTTTCTCTTTACTCGGTTCGAGTTATCTACTGTCCGTAGAACCAAGTAAATCCGTGACGGTTGTTCCATGTCTTGGTAATTAATAGACTCGGACAAGTTTGCGTTAATTGTTTTATTTCGTCGCCGTTGCGGGAATTAGGGAAGTTTGCGTTAATTATTTCGTCCTTCCCACGAACGTTTAGTTTCATGGGTGGCGTTGAACCTTTCATTTTCTCCAGTTTGGAAATTTCTGCTGGATAAATTGCGTAGATTAATCCAAGAATCTAAATAAACTAAGTAAATCGAAAACAGTATACATAGAATGAGAAACTCTTAAAATTATGTTGAGAAAGAGACGTAGATACGATGAATATCATAGAATTGTCATAGTAAGTGTGGAACAAATCACTTGAACAATTTCATCAGTGTGTTTGCTTAATCAAGAAGCAAAGATGCTTAATACTTAATACAGTCGACTGTGTTCACAACTATTCTTGAAGTTTATATCATCGACGTTAGATTTCTAATCGCTATAAACTCACTAAAGAGCGATAAAATATTTGCATTTGCGAAAACGAGATACAGTATAAAAATAAATTTCATCTAACTTCTTTTATACCGAACATATCGCATAGGAAATATGCGAATTTCTAGAAATTCATTACAGAGAAATGTTCCAATTTTCTCCGTATTCATTTTCTGTAGAAACATTCGTTAAAAGTTGGTTTCAAACATATTCCTCCTAAAACTAAATAACAGTTCTGATTCGTTAATCAAAGTTTCCGTTTTCGGGAACATTATTTTCCGACAAGATACATTTATCATGCGATCATTATCGCGAGTATCGAAGTCTTGCTTTGAGCGTAACGCGCCACGTTGGATGAAACAGCGCAGCTTCCTGTAACTGCGGCGGCAGAAAACGAAGACAGAAAGCGGCGACGGCAGAGCGAAGGAGGGTCGTTTGTGCAACGGTCTGCGGGTTTATCCAATGATTGGAAACTCGACGTCAGAGAAGCCAGAAAATTTGATTCTTCCTTTCCCGATCACGGGACAACGCGTGACAGTTTTCCTGATCAAAGAACAGGGGGCGTTTGAGCCGAATGGTTGGCTGACTGGCCGTGATACAACGTACGCCGCACAGGGACAGTCAAAACGAGTAACAATATTGTCATGGACCAGTGCAAACGCGAAAGTCTTCAATTTTTGATCGTTCCACGCGGAACAGCGAAATAGAAAAGAATAGAAACAGAGAGAAGAAAAAGAAGATAGAAACGAAGAAACAAAGATCCTTGGGGAATTATGTTGTCGCTCCGTTCTTGCTTCCTTTCCCTATTTCATTTTTCTTCCCTTCTTTCCTTTTTGTACTTTAATTCTTTTATTTTTGTCCCCCTCTTTCTTTCTTCTGTTCTTTTTTTTTTTTTTTTTTTTTAATTACTTCGGTCGATGCACCTAACGATTTCATGCGCGTGTCAATGTGCGAGTAAAGTCGTTCGTACGCGAAAGAAGTTATTATCGGCATCCGGGCTTAATGAAAATTACGTGGAAAATGGCATGTACAGGAATTCTTTTCCTTTATGAGCGTCATCTCCCTTTATGAAGACGAGCGAACGACCTCTGCCACGAACCTCCATTTCGTGATGTCATTCGAGCACATCCGTCAGATCGCGAGAATCCTATTCTGTACGGAGGTGACAGAGGCTACATTCTATACGGAGTTAATACTGACTGTTGGAAAGTGGGAGGGGTGATTGACAGTAATGGAGATGGGGAAAGTATGTGCCTAGAATGTTTGAACGCTTTAATTCCACCAAAATAATGGAACAGGCGGTGGTGAATTATAATTGGTCGGTACGTGCAATTTCCAATGCATCTTTAAATATGAATATACAAAACGAATATAGAATATTACCACTTCGTTGAAATGTATGATAATTCTCCTATAATGTATTGCAATGCAAATCTATTTTCGTGGCTTGTGAACAATAATACGAAAATATTGAAGATATCTGCGTTCATACGGTACAATCGTTCAGGCGGAAAAACTTGATTGGTACGGGAAAGTATTAGCATAATTAAGACTGTCACGTTGCGTACAAAAATACTTGTGACATTCGTGGGTATTCGTGGAAAGTGGAAAGTTTCCAATACTATATATAAATGTTTCACGTTATATTTATTTGCATACTCCTTTAATATTTTCCAACCACTTTGAAGTTACGCGAGTTCCTTTCTGCCATACCTATTTTCATTAAAATTCCGTAAATTATTTTTAATGACGTTTCGGTAATATGCGCCCATATTTTATCAAAGCAGATGATAGGAAAATATGAAAAACAATTTACCGATACGTAATCATCCGCAGGTTTGATGTATCAAAGTGAAACTGTAATAAAATAAAGAAACGTAGAATCGCTTACCGTGTTAGTATAAACATTCGGATGGACGCGAAATTGAAGTAAAATTAAAATACATCTACGCGATATGGGAACGACTAGCAACGCGAAATTGTACCTTTGACACCGATCTGTTCCATCTTCGATCGTCTGATAAGCGGAATTGCGTATTTACTAAAATATACATAGCCGAGTACGTATAAATATTTTTTCCATCCAGTACGATATATTCCTCCGTAATGTCGCTAGTAATCTTGCAGTTGACGTTACGTCAAACACTAATTAAAAAAAAAAAAAAATACAGAAATCTCGTTACAATTTTCGATGAATCGGTTTGCCTGCGAAAAGTCACAACTTAATACTAATAATTCTCTACACTTCGATAATTCAACTATTCTCGCAATGCACTTCGTTAGACCTGATCCTTGTCACAGTCACTTAAACTTCAAAGAAACAAAGAGAAAAGAATCGAAAAGAAGAAAAGAAAATCGAAGAGTTACGCTGTTACGTAGCGTTCTTGAAGTGCAACTTGAAGAAGTGGCTCGTATCAAGTCAGCATTTAATAAATTTAATTAATTATCTCGAAAGGGCACAATGGGTGTAAGACGAAACCCGGTTCATTAACTGGAAGACGAGGTACGCGTCGACGTAATGGGTTTATCGGTGTAGCGTCCGGCGTTCGAATCCGCAGAGAATCTGGAATACCGGCGGTGGTACTGGACGTGCACCGATTTGCGGGATTTTCCAAATTGGCTTGGGATTTGGCCGACGTAACGCAAACCCGTGCCTCGAAATCAGTGGAACGTCCGAGTGGCAAGATAGTCTCGGTCCTCCAAGGCCGAACTTCTGAAACTGTTGCAGATACAAAGGACTCGAACGGGACGTTATCGTTTCGTCGAGCATAATACTCCATCGCACGTACCATAATTAAACCGGTACCGTCGGTTTATGTGATCGAGCGTGTGATTGGATGCCAATGCAGATGCGTCGATGGCGAAACCTGGCAAGACGTGGAATTAGCGGCTAACATCCTATTCGAAATCGCTAGATTAATTTAGTCTAGACATATAGGATTTCTTACATGGCACGCTGTTTTCCGTATTATCACGCGTTATACTCGAATCTTTCAGCTTTGGCGTGATTTTTGCATATCTTGGATATGTAAAATATTCTGAAAAAATCGTGACGATATTTTTCAGTAGGTATATATGTCGTTTGTAATCATAAAATTCAAAAAGTGTTAAGAAATCTACTCGTTTGCGATTATTTTGCAATACGGCAACGAAAATTAGTATCCTACAGAGATACGAAAGACCTCGGTATTGATAAAATTTCTTTGATTCGTACGAACGTTGTGCCATATCCTGGAAAACGATTCTTGAACCAATCGTAATTTATTTATTATCGAAGCGTCAGAATCAAATGGTTCACTCCGTATACATTTTGTAGAACGGTCGATTTTACAATTTTGCAAATCGTAATTTACCTGTGAAAAAGTTCTTTCTTCGTTCAGTTACTGCTACTAGGTCACCACATATATTAACCTACGTATAGCTCATTATAATAATTATCTCACGGAATAAGGGTCTATAGAAGATACAACTTGATCAAGTAGCCATATAGAAAGTTCTGCTCAACGCACAAGCATCGAGTACATGCATAGCGTAATATAACCATCTAATAGATCAACATCTGCAACTGTCGGAAAATCTGACCCCGATCGAAATTTCTCCAACCTCTTGAAATATAAATCAACGCGTGATTTCTTTGTTTCTTACACGCGATACACAAAAGTTATCGTAACTTGTATTACTATCATCACCCTCATCAGAGTACGTAAGCAGAGTACTTCTCCTTGCCAATCTCGCTAATTACCTCCTCGACCGAATTTCATTTCTTCCCTCGTGTTCCACGTTTCGAAGAAGTTGTTACCATTCCACGCGACCCATTCGTTCTTCCGTGTCTTTCGTGACGATGTACGAGCGCGGTAACGTTTCGTCGAGCGAGCAACGGTGGTTGCACGACACGAGGAAACCAGATTGCACGTTGCGCTAACAAGTTCGCGTTAATTGACACATGAAACAGGAGAAGGGTAGAATCGTCTGTGTTACAGGCTTCCCCTCATAACTCCACCGTCCTCTGTCCCGAACCGGGGAAATCACGGCGAAAACGGGGAGAACTAATCTTCTCCTAACTTTCGTTATAATCCGCCGGAACGTTTTCTTCCGCGAGAAAATTCATAAATGCTGGAGATGTTGCCAGGAAGTGACTCGATTTCGACCGGGCTTTGCCCGGGGTTAAGTGAAAAATTCGATTCGCGAATAGTCGATTCGCATGATAGCGCTCTTTAATTTCGTTTCCTCCCACCACCCGACTCTTCATCCCTTGACACATTTTTTCCAACGCTACTCGCATTATTCTTTCGCCCTTTGACTCGTTTCTTGAAACGTTTGTTGTGCAAAAACGTGAAACAGTCTTTTTCTTTATCTCTGTTACAAACTTTTGTGAAATTCGGATAGTACGTAGTTTGTCAAGCGTTTAACGGTGGAAATATGTACATGGTTAGAGGAAAACTCGTGCAGTCATCATGTACGTATAGTACCTACTATTCAAAACTTAGATTTTTCGGCCAAGTTTTAACGAGATCTTCTTAACGAGTTTTTCACGGAACTATGATCGTCTCTGTAGGATGAATCGGATCGTGGAATTGGTAAAATACGACAACAAGCGTCGAATAAAAATGACGAACTCGTTTAACAGAGGAATAAACTGCAGCATCGATTACTAACAAAGAGTAATCTTGGAGATGTTAAACTGCTTAGAACGTGTTATTGAACGGAAGGAGTATCGGACAAAATATTAAAAGTTTAATACCTTCCGAAATAAAGGAAATAAATACAAATAAAGCAACAAGAATGTTTTTCATTATATCGAAATTCAATAAATATGAAACTTGTAATATTTTGTCTAATAAACTAAGAAATTGCTACCTTAGTTCCTTTGACATCAACTTATAAAGTGTCCAAATATTTTTGTGACATGAAAATTCACTTTTTTCGATATACCTTTTAATAATTAAACAACAGTTTGCTTTAAGACAAAAGATTTTTTTTTTATTTTCTGACATCTATGTGCTATATTTCGATATATTGTAAAACATTTTTGTTGATGTATTTCACATATTTGAACGCAGAAGGCAAAGTTATGCTTGTATCTGAATATTTTCGTGATGGACTGTAGCTTGATTAATATCACTGGTATCTCACTATTACGTTTATTTACAAATACTCTCGTTAAACATGTAAATTTCGTTAACAATTATTTGTGCATCCTTCGGTCATGAATTAATTGTAATTATTCCTTTGGACTATGGAGGGAGGGAGAACAATGGCAACTAATATTATCTTCATGAATTAGATGCAAGAAAATTTACACAAATATACAGAAGAACGTAAAACTATGCTGTTATAACATTAAAGAAATATCAATAAGTGCAATTTTTTCCTAATAAAGCAATTTCGAAATTTCAATTTCAATTTCATTTTCTTAGTTTATAATTTTTAATTCTAAGCAATTTCGTCTTGCGCTGTTATTTTTCAGTCAAACAAATTCCTAACAGAAATATAGCGTTGAATTTACAAGATAAAACGAAAATAATGTACACGAACATATCTGTACATCTGCGTAATTGACAGTCGACCGTAGTACATTGCACGGTATTTCTAGAAACGTGTGACATTCTAAATCACAGATATAGCCGAGATCTGTATCAGTCGATTTGCGACGCTTCCACGTGATATATAACCGTCATTTTTTTTTTTTTTTTATTTTTTGAGTAACTCCTTGTCAAAGTTGAGAGCATGGCAAAAAATCTATGTGCCTCTACTTTATCATATTGTACTACCTTTTTCTGCTGCTTTCACAACTATATATTATATTACTTGGCGTGACATATAATACAATATAATTCAAAAAATAGAGTCTAAGCAGTAAATCTCTTTATCTATTAAATATTAGAACTATTATTATATTTTGAATTTCTCATATATTCTTGCGTCTTTTCTAAAAATTTTCTATGAACGAATAAAAACTCGTAGTCGAATAATAAAATATTCTGAAACAGGCATTTGATTGTGCATTGAGAAAACATCGGAATATTTTGAATATCTAGAATATACGTGTAACGTCCAATAATAACGAGACGTTGTATAATATTTTATATTAGTATTCTACAATTGTGTACAATTGCCTATAATTTTTTCCAGTAATAGCGAAATTTACGGCGGCCAGGAATTCGAAAGTGGAAATAAAATTGCAATTGCAAGCTACATTTACATTTACATATATCGTTACATTTAGGAAAACAGGGGTAATGGTAAAGTAGGAAACAAGATTACGAAAGGCCTTCTATAACCGTTTCGCTCGTTCAGGATGCTTTTTTCCATTTTTGCCCAAATGAAAGCTGCGTCTCTCTTCGATCGTCACTCGTACACGTATTTGTGAAGAAATTTCTGTCGTTGTAAGTGTATCGGTGAACAAATAGATTTCAAAGCAGAAATTCAAGCTGACCTAACGATAAGAAGAAATCTTATTTTTTAACGAATGAAAATGAATAAAAATGAAACAACTGTATCGCACTGCCGTTCTGTTTTACGCCAAGTGATTTGAAATTTTGCAGCAACGTTGTTAAATGATTGATTGTTCGACGTTATTCATTAGTCAAGTTGATCAAACATGTTCCATGTGTATCATTCAAATTGCAAGTATCCATACATTCGTTATTCAAATTTGCTACCAGAAATGCTATCAAATTAGACAGAAATGCTATCAGATTAGATATAACTACTGCCAAACGCTGTATAATTATTTCATGAATTGCTAAACGTTTATTGACACAGCGATATTAGCTGTTTGACATTTTTAAGTAAATCTTAATTTTTTATTTCAGGTAAGTGGTGAGCCATGCACGCGTACGTTGTATAGGTGTCATCCAAATTGGTGAGGATCTTTCTAAACTGCCTGTGAGTAAAATTAGCAATTATTTGGCAAAATTGAAGGGCTCATAACGTAAACGAGCCTTGTCCACATTTATCGTTCTCTAGGAAAGCAAAAAGAAAAAAAAAACTACTCTGGCATTTTTAATTTCTGTCCAATACATCTCAATTTTTTTAAACAAAATATTCATTATATTCTTCAGAGTTCTTATGAGCGTATTTGTAACTATATCTGAGAAGAAATATGGATTTTCATAGAATTTTATTTTCATTCGACAATGCGTTTGTTAACACTAGAATATATTATTATTAGGTCGTCCGGAAAGTGTCTTTCTTTTACAGACTCGTCTTTTACAACGATGCATCTTTATACAAACATGAAACGTAATCTATCAAACGTTGTGATCTTTATCTTGATAGAAGAAAATGGATCATACGTAATTCGATAAAATAATATAAAACGACAAATGTTGTGCATCCATTATTTCCTTATAAAACGAAAGAAACTTTTCGGACGACCTAATATCTAAAAGATCTAAAAATCGGACAGAATAATTTTTGTTGCAAAACCCTTTAATTCGGGCAGTATAGAGTAAAACAATTATTAATATCTTCGGGATTTCGAAAAAGGATTTCAGAATGAAATATTTGGAAACAGTAATTTTTGATTTATGAGATTAATTGCGAGTTGTATAAGAAAATGTACTCTACACATGACTAGGGATTTCGTTATAAATAGTTGCAAGAAATCTAAGAACGTACTAGACATTTTGAAATTGGCATATCAATGAATATAATATTTATAGTACAACTTTTATTTCAATTGTTACCTTTATTCGATTATAATTTTCACGCTTAACGATTGTAAAATTTGAAACGTAGAAATCTCATAAAACGGCAACTGTCTCCAAATCCTCGATAGCCTTCTACGATCAATGGAAAAACATTTTCCGACTCATGTAGCATCTAAAAGACGATATGTTGTTTGTTGCGCAGCTGTCAGAGACGAGAAATCGATTTCCCGATCATATTTCGAGCTGAACGTATGTGACAGTAAAATACCCTCTGTACATAGTTGTTTTGCAGCTTTTAATCTTAAAACGATACGTATCAAATGAAAGAAAAATATCCGGCGCGGAAATGTATGTGTTTGCATCAGAATTTAATCAGAAACGAATATTGAATATACTTCGAGTGGAAGACTCGCATTGAATAATTATTACTTTATGGAGTCTTGCTCCGAAACGGTGTTACTAGCAAATGAATTAATGAATTGTTTGCCGTGCCGATTTATGAATTTAATTTCGGCGGAACGCATCGATGCTCGGCGCGATAATTTTTCAAGTGTTAGAAACGTGAAATACAATTTAACCGGATTGAAGCGTTGAATTTATTTTCATAAGAAGTTTGCCAAATATTTCGCATGCTATCGTGAGACAAGTTCTTTTTTATATAAATAATATCGTATGAACTAATAAATTGTTTCGCACACGTGTTGTATGTATTTAAAGATAAATTGAAACAGATTCCATTGAACTACTGATAGCTTCCCTGTTTTAATATTTTAATACAAATATCCATAGTAAATAACTTGAACTCGAAAAATTTGACAATATCAGTTCTTATACGGAAGTTCCTTTAAAATTAGAGTTAGCGCTTAATAATGCTCTTTCATTTCCAGAGAAACGAACTTTCCAGAGTTACAAAAATGAGAAATTATAGATGTTTGTTTGGTAAAAGTTTAATCGTAACTTTCTCAAGAATACTAAATTAAGTTAAATTAATAAGTGTTAAAGGACCATAAACGGGAGTAGAATTAAAATAATTTCTTTCAAAACATGTAACCGGATCTAGTTTCAACTAAAAAAAAAAAAAGATCTATGAAAAACACTAATTTGTTCTTCGCCAATAAAATCGAGAAAGGAAAACTCGCGAGTCTTTGAAACATCATCCGTAGAAAGTCGAACGGACGATTAAATTGTTCCCAGTATGAATTTATATAATTCCGAGCCTACTGCATGCGCCCCTGTTGAATATTCGAATTACAATTCCCCTGTCACGCAAAAACGAATATGAACAGGAATTTCCGCATCGCGGGCAGTTGCAATTGCTCGATTTTAATCTCCAACTGGAACGCACGCGCTATTCGTTAATAAATTAATATTCAACCGCGGAGAATTGCATCGGTACTGGTTTGTTAGACGTCCCAATATCCGTTCTCAACAGGAAATCGCGTAATTGGCTGTAGCGCCTTCGTAAATTGACGTAATCCATTAAGAAAGATTTGCAGCGAAACTACGTGTATTTGCCGATAAAGAGTTCATGGATCGACAATTCGGTAAATAACTGAGAGAATCGATTGGATGAAGTTTGCTAAACATCGTCTTGACGATGAGTCATTGTCGTCTGACTCGAGTCAGGAAACGGATCTCGAAATGGTCGCAAGTGGCTATTGTTGCAAGGAAGTACGATCTGAAGAAAAGACTCGCGTTTGAATTTAATCCTGAAAGATTGGTTCGATCGATTTGGATGTAGAAAGAGCATTGTTATTTGGTTTGGTTTAATGAAGAAGGTTGTTGTTTAAAACGATAGATTTAAAATTAATAATGAATCTTAGAATCTTAGCGATGAACCTAACTACCATTGTTTAAGTTTTTGATCATAGGAAACGAAACTTTACCGTATAAATGCTTGCGCAATTTTATAATCTTCTTCTATCTTTGAATTTCTTCTAATAAATACGATAGACTATACCGGCATTGTTTGGTAATTTTATGGAAAGTTCGAATCTATGAAAGAAGCGAATGTGTCCGCCTCCTTGCGCCAATTCGCAGTGTCTTTAAAATTGAATTCAACTAGCAAAGGGACCGATCGATGTTGGAATAATTTGCATTAAACGAGCTTGCTTTCTTTGGTAAGTAGCGTAAAGCTGCTCTCTTTAAAACGAAGGAGACGAATTAAAATTCCATTCTGTTCAACTTCCAAGTTCCTTCTTCCGATACTCTTCCCTTTCTTCACGCAGTGGATCATTGTATTCCGAGAGACTTGTAAATTTTTGCATGTAAATTTCGATTCGTCTTAAAATTTCTCTACTTTGTTAAAAAAAAGAAAAAAAAGAAGCTTAATCGTAATCGCTTCAAAAAATAAAATTCGTCCGTAACCATCGTTGAGAATTACGTACCTGCACGACAAAAAATTAACATCTCGATTAATTCCTCGATTTCCAACAAACTGTACTTTTATCTCGTCACCGATAATGACCCGATAATATCATTTCTGTCGTTTGAACAACCTTCGTTTTGAGCCCGTCAAACGTGATTTTCGATCGTCGTCGCGAGAGGAGCGAAAATTCGCGCGTGATCACTGAACTCGTGACGCGTAAACGTCGCGCGGGGATTAATCCGCGAGATCGAAATTTCGATTGGAACGAAGGGGACGGTTTCAATTCTCCGCGTGCCCCGGCCAGCGAAAAATCATTACGAAGCTTTATCGTGGGAGCATGTGGTACGCGTGATCGATGAAATTAGCGGCTCGGTACTGAAATTCGTTTTGCATCGAAAGCGGCGTAATGGTGTGTCGGCGCCAGTCCATTCCAAGCGTTACAGTGTTTCGATATATTATAATTTTACGACGGTGAGAAGCTGAAGATTCGATTAAAACGCGTCGTGATATGTTTTAACGGGGATCATCGACGACCAGTGACATATGTACGTATAATGGATTTGACTGGCGGATGACAGAGCGATGATAAAATTGCGAGAATGTTCATTACTCAGCGATCGTTGAAATCTATGAATATCTTCAAATTTTTCATCGAAACGAGTGTTCATCGACCGTGTATAATTTCCGATCGATCGACGGCGGCCCTCTTTGTACATTCGAATTTTTCGTCGAATTTCTTTTTCGTTGCTAATTATCCGCCGAGGAAGAGGACCGACTGGTTAAAAATACCTGTACATACGTGTGTATACGTATTTGTAGGTTTATTTCGTATTTCATTTCTCTCCGGGTTCATCTATGGTCCAAATGTTTCGAGTCCAACATATGACGTTTCGATTAGTCGTGCTCTGTTATCGAGCTTTCGATGAGTTTCGCTTTTCCGGAGATTAATTACCCTACAGAACGTTTTAGTTTTGATTAACGATAGGAGCGCGATTCCACTAAGGCGTTTCATCTTTGTTGCTATTCTTATGTGGATTTGAGAAAGTTCTTAAATGGGAAATATATTTATTTATTTATTTATTTATTTATTTGTTTGTTTATATATCTTTAAGGTAGATATAGCGGTTAATCGACTGTCAATATTGTAAGATTAATCGAGCGATTAAACCGTATCCTTGTTATGCAATTGAATTAACAATGTTGGCAATTAATCGATGGCTGTGCCATCAGCGTTCCATCAGACTTTGCTCGCAGTCATTCGCCACGACAGAAATACTTAATTTCCTTAAAAGCTTCAACACTGTTCCATGTTCCATATACACGGTCTTTCGAATAAAGAGAGTTATTTACGTAACAAATGTTACTATATTTATATTTGGTTCTCGATAAATTTTCTCGAAGATCGAACGAAAAGGCGAAGGCAATTTACGCGACAAATGGTTATTCCTCGCTTGTGTTATTGTAGGAGTCTACGAAAGCTTTATCAGGCGAAAAAACACGCGATTTTTTAGCGCTAAGATATTTTTAATCAATTCCATGAATTTGAAGAAGAATTTCTTCGGAGGACTTGAATATCCTATAGAAATTTTCGAATATTCGACAATTTGATAACTTGAAAAATTAAAGTTTTTCTTTTCTGTTCGGTAACGTTGTGGAAAATGTAGGATTTTGAAATATTAACTTTGTTGCTGAAAATATGGAAATTTCAATATATCAAGATATTTATGAAATAATTTAGATATATGAAAGTTTGAAAGGTTCAGAAAATTTGTAAAATGCCTCAGAAAGGTTGAAGTGTATCCACATTCAAGAGTTTTGATAATTCAGAATCCTCTGCTAATGATCGATTCGGGAAATGAAGAATTCAGGAAATTTCTCAAATTTTCAGAAAAAAACTGAGATGTTTAAATGCAAGAATTTGAGTAATTTAATTCTGTATTAAGGATTAATATGGGTCTAATGCTACATTATACTTCTGGCCGCTTTGTAGAAGGTGTTTTGTTTGTGTTAAAGGAGCGATTTCACCGATGAGGGTAGACATTTACAGAGAATTCCTGAATTTTGCATATGTCCTGCGCAAACGTACTACGTAGAACGTACACGTATGCAATACAGGGGTATTGTACACGTCCTTTCATTCAGGAAACTAATCTACGATTCCATAGTCTCTATCTGAATTCTGATGTCATAGTAGCCTTACAATACCATCGTCTTCTCTTGGAAAGTCGGAAATCTTGATTAGAATTTGCGGTTGTTAAATATTACAAACGCTCGTTGAGTAGCGAACACATTTAAGTCTTCGTAGACAGTAGCTAGCTTTCTGTATTTTACAATCGTTCAGTCAGCCATTTAAACCTTTTTCTGATAGGAATTGGAGAGTAAAACTTCGCTTGGATCTTCCGTTTAATTTCAAAACTATTTTAGCTACTATTCTCGTCAATTTACAACTTACGCGTATAAAAAGTAATCGCGTCTATTTCACAACAATTTCTTATCGCCAAAACCCTAAAAACTCTCCACTTGCAATGACTCAACACCAATCCACCCTACAGAACGTTCACCTCCAATCTCTTTCAACGACTAAAGAAGAAAAAATACCTAACTTTCATCGACAAAATCTCCCGTACAAGCAACTACTCACAATCCCACGCGCAAGAAATCAAACTCAAAAGGAATCCAACCCCTGCGCAGGTCTCTCTCTCTCTCTCTCTCTCTCTCTCGCTCGCTCGCTCGCTCGCTCGCTCTGTTTCGTCGAGATTACCCAAGCCGCAAGATGGTGTGTCGATGTCGCGAGGCGACAAATGTGCAGTAAACATTGTCCGGGTGTGCACTTATTCATTGTCAGCCTTTGCTCTGTTATTCGACTAGGCCACGTGTGTATGTGTGCGTGTTTCTCTTGACTAGATATATAGGGTGTCTCAGGGTTTAATAGCCAAATTTTGTCAGTGTATTCTACGGGTATACTGGAGGAAAAAATATTGTATAGAGGTAGGTTATTTACAGCGAATATTTAACGATCATAGTGTGAGACTGTTAAAGCCTACGCTCACAGTCGTATAGTCACTTGGCGATGGCGGAAATCAACAAGACGATCGGACTTCAACGATATCCGGAATGTCGATCGAATACAAGACGACCGTACCGTGAGACGTCTCCGGAAATTTGTACCGAGCACACGTATGACTGACTTGTTCCTTACTACGTTGTACATCGTAAAATAGATCACTGTATATATGTAATTCACAACTAGTAATTACGTTAATTGTACAATTTCTACTTTTAGTAGATAACTCAATAACCATAAGCTCAATATTGTACGTACTTCTTCCGTCACGACATTTTCATAAATCTTCAAATGACCTACATTCGTATGACATTCCTTTCTTGATTATGCCCACAGAACTCGCCTACAAAATTTGGCTGTTAAACACCGGCACACCCTGTATATGTACATATGTACATATGTGTGTGGGTGGTAACGATCCCAGGCTGCGCGACGCAGGCCCGCGTGCCAAAAGTGCATCGACCTGCTAGCTACAATACCATTTCGCGCTAATATTTTGCCATAATACCGAGGGTCGAGTTGTAAAGCATCCCGATTCCATTCGGTAAAGTGTCGGCGAAATTCGAGCGGGCGCATCGGCTTTCTCGATGCCAACCGACGTTCCGCGGGATACGTTTTATAGACAGGCATAATCTGCATGAAATAGACGACGCCTGGGTATTAGACACGAGTCGAAGGGTCATGAGAGCCTGGCTGAGAAGACGCGGAGACGTGTATTTGGCAGTTTCCAGGGACGAACGAGAGAACTCTCCGACGACAGATACTCCGAGTGTTTGCACACTCGCCGAGAAAACCGTTTTTTGGAGACGAGTGCGGGTGGGTAGAAGAGGGTCTGACGTGATTGACACGTGCAAGACGTTGTTTAGGTTTCAGGCAAGCACGATCGTCGAGAATTTAGGGAAGGGATTATAATTGAAGGAATATGTTTTCTCGTTGGAGCATTTTGTTGGCCATTCCTTATTCTGTCGTTTCTGGATGGGGTTGAGTGAGGGTGGTTAACGATGCGCAGAGTTTTGGGAATGGGTTGCGTAAGGGACGTGAGAATGCGTGTGTAAGGATTAGACGCGTAAATTCGATCGTGTGATAACAAGAACGATTGCGAGAAGGAGTACGATGGCGATAGGAAGGTTTGTGGAATGGATGGGTTGTGATTCGATATCGAATTGATGGCTTGATTGATCGTACAGAGATGATATTTAGAAAGGGAAAATTTCGTTGCAAAGCGATGCAACGATTTATCGTAAGATAAATTTTACGTCAACGAATCGATACCAGTGATTGATTTATAGAAGTAATTTTAATTTAACTTTCAACGCATTTAGAAACAAGCGCATATTGCGCGCGTCTCGAATTCCATATCTATAGATCCATATGCACGTGTGTTTCTTAGTTGCAAAGATCGATAATAACAGCTTAATAGCGCAGTTGAAGGAACGCAGTACGACATAAATAATAGAGAAACTTTCGGTTATAAATCTTGGAAAGCAGCAACGTTCTAACAGTTTCTAAGTAAGATTTCCAAACTTAATGTAACCTCGTGTTTAGCCGCTCTGTAATACCAAACGGATATGAAGAATGAGAGAGGAAAAATACCGTCCGTTTATAATACTTGGCAATTTCTCTGCCAGATGACTGTCATCAATTAAAAGCACGTTCTGTCCAATTAGCACAGGAAAACAAGGCAATTAAATAGCGAAACAAATACAAGGTTCTCACGTACCGAAAACTGGTAAAGCAAGCTAGACGAACAAACACTGTTGCGAATCAGGATTCCTGTGAGGTTTCAGTTACAAGAGACGTATCCTAGGTTGAAGCGAGAGCACGTGGACGAAAGAGAAGGTATATTTGCTCTTGTCCCCATGCTCCGGCGGAGACGCGCCATAAAACTGTCCCTATGGCTTAAGTCTGTGAGCTGAGCGGCGATGGTGGTCAGCCAAGCTTGCGGTACAATTGTCTTTGCTTACTCACGGGTCAAGTATTTTTCGGCAGTAACCCATGAACGTGGCCTGGGATTTCTCCGTCTTTCTCTGCGAGCTAGCGTCTGCCGTGAAAGTGAACGTTACTTTCACCTCGGCAAGAAATCCCAAGAATCTTCGAACGTACGAGTGACCACAAAATAATAGAGCTTTACCGTGGATCAGACATAGATTCTCCCTTATCCTTCTTTCGTAGTAAAAATAGCTGAAATAGCGATTGAATATTCTCGTAGGTTGTCTCTTGGAACAGATATAAGAACAACATTTGGACGTGGCTGGCTGTAAATAAAAAATTACGAGCAAGCTTCTTCATTTCGAAGAAAATACTTTGAAGAATCGTTGTTAATATACGCGTGAATTTTTGTTTTAATTCTGTGCCAAGATACTTTTAATATTATAAGCTTTCTTGCTCGTTGAAATAAAAGCGAGATCGGGATAAAGAAAGTCGAGAACCGCGATAGGGTTAAGGAGGTGTCACGCATAACGCGTATCTCTGCTATATGCAACCAAATTTTCACGTGACACCATTCGTCTCGATCTACACGTACATTCACCAAATCGATCCTCGACTCGCTATCTCAGCATAAACATTGTTCAATTTGCCACGAATCTTCCATGCTAATTTTCTCTTTCATACTCGCTGAAAATTACGATATTACTCTCGTAATTAGGATTCATTGTTGATTGAATGTATATTCCCAAAGACAAACAACGAATAATTGATCAACCGGCCAAGCTATAGTCCATAATAGTTCTACCATGAAACATTGGTAAACAAGCGTATTTCATATGTCGGCGCGTAATCAGCTTGAAATTATTAGCCGGTATAGCGAAACAGCGAAACCGGTGCCAATTATACGGACAAAATAGAAAAGAACAGCGTGACGAGGTGAGGAATGAAAAGTGAATTTCCAGCGGCAACAGGAACGAGTAATGGAAACGTGCAACAACGAGAACTACGCTGAGTTATGAGATTAAGGTTTCAAGGATGGCATTTGTATTTCATAGAAACGAGCGTAAATGGCAACGTATTGCGATGATCAAAGGTACCCGTGTGGCCCGGTTGGAAAAATTAGCCTTCGTTGTCGAAAAATCGTAAAAGAGTTTTATCACGCTATCAAAGTGATAACAATCAACTTCGATAATGGAGCCGCGAGTCTCTAATGGTCGACGTGCTAATTCGCGCACAGAGCAACCGTTGAAAGGGCGAGGGGAGTGGAAGAGAGAAACTGGAGCTTTAGTTGCGGTTGTTCTCGTGTTCTCGGGCATTTTTACGCATATAGAGGCAACAAATAAAGTCTGTTAAACGAGGCATAATTTCACGTAATCCCGTTTGCATGAACAAAAAAGCTACGCCGAGCGAATGAAACGGGCCTTTATGGGGAACCGGTGGGAAGTATTCGGTCACACGAATTGTTTGTTTTGCGGTATTCCTACCGATTTCCATTTTTTCCCCTTTATATATCTCTATTTTTTTATTTTCCTCCTCTTAATTTTTTTAATTTAAATTTCCACATGATGCGTGATATAGAATAAATATCTCGTGAAAATCGTAAAAATTTCCGATGGATGAGCGATCGGATTTTAATGGTTGAACGATGATACGAAATTAAAGGGAGGAACAAAATATAACGCTGTTTCAAGGAATATTAAAGAACAGTGTAAAGTTTTAAAAGATTTAAAAGCTTCGAGATAAAGTGGAATTCTTTGAAAAGAATTTCATGTTTGACAACGTGCTTTTGTATTTCTTTTTTCTTTTCACGAATTATCGACGAACGTTAATGCAGACGATTTTAATTTATGACATATCGCGACATAATTAGCGTATTTTAATAAACGCATCCGTCTTCGATGTCAATGAGCTTTCCCGCGTTCATACGATGTTTTTGATTCACTGACACGTACAACACAAGCTCATAAAAATCGAGTCAAAATATCGTTGCGCCGTGTGTCAATATCCATAAACGGAAGCTCGTAAAGTGCTGCAAGGACTGACTTTTATTGCAACAATAAAGTAGACTGTGACAACAATTCTTACCGCAACACGGAACATAACGAATGTTTCGAATCTAAATTTGACTCGATGATTTTAGAATTTTGTTCTTCGCTGCAATTCTTTATGACGAAATAGAAGGCGCATTATGACACCGCGAATCGCTAAAAATTATTTATTCTCGATTATTATTTAATCTCGATTTTGAATAACCATGGAATTTATCGACAACTATCCACGATATTTTTCATTCCTAATGCTTTCATAGAACGCGATCGCTTTCGTTGAAATTCCTCTAAAAATCAAGGTTTCTGGGTCGACGTGATCATTACGCTCGCGAGAATTAATTAACCTCTCCGTATCTCTATTTTGTGTTGAATGCAGTAAAGAAGGGGAGAACGTTGTCCGAAAGATGGTTTCAGAATGCATTTTTAGACCAAGTGCACATCAGACGCAGAACATATTTTATCTTAAAGAAATTTCCAGCTTCGATGTTTAAAACTTTTGCATAAACGTCGACGTAAAGGTATTGACAAAATTTTACGACCGGAGCAGTTCGTGTAACTAAATTTTTTAGAATGATTAAAATTACACAAGTTTCATCGACCAAAAAATATTTGACAATGCGAATAGCTTACATAACATTGCCATAGAAATAGCACGTAAATGTAACACTGTAATATTGAACAAAAATTTGACGTTAACGTGTAATATATTTCAATCTATCGCGACTCTCGAAACGAAGTATATGAATTTTGCGTGGCAGTGAACGTGTTGAAAGTTAAACAGAAACACGCGATTCACGCATGCGCAATGGATCAGCATTTTCAACATCCTCTTCTCCACTGAAATATTCCTCTTCTCCATATTGGATCCACTGAAATCGCGAAGATGCGCGATCGAAAATAGCCAATGGAAGCGAATCTGCGAGAAAAACGGAATGTGGATGCAGGAGTAGGGGAAAAGGTGAAGAGCATGATTCTGCATCGAAAGCAATCTAGAGTGGCGCACGTGCACAAAGAACGGAACAATGCAACAAGGTAAAGGGAGCTAAAAGCGGGATCGAATGAGGTCGATCGGCGTACTCGAAGAAGACGAGAGAAACGCGAGAAACAATCGCCAAATTCAGATGTGAAAATGAAACAAAAGACGCTACGTATCGCGGGTAATGCAACTGACGGGGCCAGGCAGAGGAAATGGCCAGGCTGAAAGAGGAACGAATGCCTGTGCGATGTTGGACGTGTTCTAATGCTGATAAAAAGTTTGAGACCTAATCCGATATTTTAATTTTCTGAGATACAAGAATCTAACACACTGATTTTAGAGAAAGTGAAATTAAAATTAAGCGATATTCGGCGATTGCATAGGGGTTGGAACAGAGGTCCAAACAGAGAGGAGCGTAGTTTATCTGGGGTAAATCAGATTTTCGCACTATAATTGAAATTACAAACGAAATTACGAATTAAGGGGAAAGAATGAGGATGTGGAGGGGACGGAAGAGTTTCATTTTAGCGAGTGAAGTGTAATTGTAGGAGGATAAGTAATTTCGCGAGGTAGAGAAGATCTTTCCGTAAGAACAACTGTTTCGGATGAAGTCATTTGGTAGATTAAATGGTTCATTCTTTTCAATTTACTCAGGTCCGAGATAGTAAAAAAGAAATGCTTTAGTTACCTGCGGTTTTCATCGAACTGTATGTTCGTAGTATCAAACTTTTACAAGTTTATTCGCGATATTATCGAAAACACTTGAAGATCGTCGCTACGTATTCGTAGATCGTTTAACTGATTTTAAGTTGAAATTAACAGCGGTTTAATGGAAAACTCTTTGACGTCGTTTTAATCGGAAGTTAATGAAATCTCAAACCAGATAAGAATGCCAGGAAACTCTCAAACCTCGAAGAACAATGAGCTACCAATTGTACCTTCAGCACTTTGCCCTCCGGTTACAATCACCATCTAACGTGAACTGAAATTATATATGCACAACCTAATAAAATTATAATATCATCGCAATAAAATACGGAGAATTCGAAGGTAGATGGTTACGTAGAAAGTTAATGAACAAGTTGTAGGTAGATATGTATGGAAATTCACATCTTTAGAGATCCTAACAAAGAAGTTAAATTTGAACGAAAATATCTCTTACATTCTAAATGTTGTAACACGGTTTTACCTCGATTCCAGTATTTTATATATCGTCACGCTTCTGTTCGATCTTATCTATTTTACCAGATTTATAATGAACATAAATCTATAAAAACGTTCGGTTTAATGAATTAAATGTAGCTAATAACTAAACACTATAACGAATAATTAAAAAATACTTAATTCTTGTTTTATTTGGAACAGCTACGATCGCACCGTAACATTTCATTTTGCGTGTTACTTTTAAGAAACACAAGAATCCTTTCTACCGAAATTTTCCGTGGCTTTAATCCACGAACGTGTAACTGCCCCATAAAAGAAACTTCTTTTCACGGTGCGAGATATTTCCCTTTCGCATAACCCGTGAAGTCTCTATCCCCATTCTCTTGGACTTACATTTTTCGTTCTTGGTAGTCTCTTAGCTCGTAGTACCGGACTGGGTCGAACTTGGCCCCGAGGAGAGGATTAATTACCATGCGCCACAAAGGCATAATAATACGAAAGTAATTCGAAGTTGGTGTTTAGTAGGGCGGCATAAAGTGCTGGAAGTTGCCTTCTCTCCTAGTAATTGCTTCTCCTTCCCGGATTAATGGAGTTGTGGATGCGAACTAGGTAATTACTTGCCCTTATACGGTTAACCGGGGAGTCGTGCGTTACCGGCTACAATTATTTCATACGGGCGCTGACTATCTATCCCTTAAACGACGAACACCTTTTGTCCAATGCCAGAGTGTAATTCGTCGTTGTGGCCGATTGTCGCGTGGACGCTTGTTAACCAACGAAATAACGTTTGAACGTCTTTCGGTTGCTCATTACGATTTATGGTTGTTTGACTGTCCCGTCTGGACTGCTATGCATTTATTAGATTAGCCTGCTTTACGGACCCAGGGGTCGTCTTACGTTGTCTCTGTCAACCTATGTAATTGTTAATGCATTCTCTAGAGAGGCGACCATTCTTGAAGATCACAATTTTATCGATTTTCTGATTTTGATGTTATACAGCGGTTGAAAGGGCATAGTTCAATGCAATTTACTTGAAGCCTTATCATTATTATATATATATTCGAAGCCTTATCACAGGGAATTTTTATGAATATTATATTATGTGTGTTATGGAAACCTTTTTAAAATTTCATTGACTACAGCGAGACTATCGTGATAATGCATTGATCAAGTTTGAAAGAAATCTGAAAATGCATATAAAAATTACGAGATATTTTGTGCAATTATATTTATTTTATTATAGATCCTCTTAATGTCGAATGCTTTTTTTTCTTCGTTCGTGTTATTTCATGGTAGCACAAAATTTAATAAATAATATTGCAATGAAAAACTGCGAAGATCTCCTATCTTACCTATAATCCTAACGAATTTTAATTCCGTTTCATTGTCTCGATTGCATCTTGAGTTCAATAGTCTCACTTGTTCGAAGTTGCTTAAAATTTACTAGCTAGAAGATGCGATGTTCTCGCTAGACGTGCATTTACCAAGCAAAAAATTAAATACTCGACAGCATTCTTTTGGTTACAATAGCATCCGAGTTCATTATTCTCCTTTGTAAGATCCTTTTTACGAGCCCGTGTCGGGCCCCTTTTATGACAGCAAAGGAATAATATGTAGCAAAGGAAGCATTTTACAACGCTTTCGTACTTATTTTTTTACGGTTTCAGTCTTGTGTCTTCAATTTTCCTTTTTACGGGAGGCAAGCACCCGTCGAAGCGGTGATGAATAATGCGGCAAGTTTATGGAAGTAGTTGGAAATTTTAATCGTCTTCGTGCGCCGTGCAATTTCTTTCTTTACAATTCGACGATTGAGAACGACGCGACGATGCAGCGTTTTAGGATCCTCTTTCGTTAGAGAAAATTCCGAGATGCCTCGAGGCTTCTCTTGCATCCCAATCTACGTATATTTATCCTGAGTCATCCGTTATATCTTGATAGTTCTCCATCCAAATTCGGGAAGCAAGCATATAGATATCTTTGATCTTTCGGAAATCCTCCCTGAAGATAGTTGTAGACTATTAGTTTCCATAGTGGCAAGTATATCTGACTTAAATATACGTGTCTTCCCGTAATGTAAATATCCAACCTATTAACTGAGAAAGACGACTTAAAACGTCGTTTGAATTATCAGTATGTTGGAGCTAATAATTCCATTGTCTAGATATTTTTTATTTTCGGAATGTACAATTTTGTTTAGATTAAAAATAAATTTGCTATATGTTGTCGTTTAAATTTATGTTTACTAGAACTAAAAGCAATTTGATTAGAACTGATTCGCCTTTGTTGATCTTTTATTTTACGATTAAAGAAGTTAAGTTGTACTATAGTCTATATGAGGAAAAGAATCAATTAGAAACAAAAAGTATCAACTTTTAGAGAGTTTACATTTTAAATGTTTACAAATGTTCTCGAGAAGTTTTCGTTTTCTTGCGAATGTACTTGTTTCTTTGTTGTATCTCGAGAAAACTTCTACTTCAAGTAAACATAAAGAAATTGAAGAAAGAAATCTTTCTTGTTTCTTTAACAATTATCTTGACGTGATAAATTTTCAGTTGGTAATTTTAACACAGATATAGTGCACTTCTTCCCACTTATCGTGCTAACAATCGATACGTCGTTTGAAGTATGTCGACACTCAATTACTAAGTACAATTATCGCGAGATGAATGTCGGCATTGTCTACCGAAACGTCGAACTAATTAGGAACGTAATTAACAATTAAAATTCGCGTACCGATATTACTTATCAACCGGGTGGATGCATACTATTACAGACGTTAACGCGTGAATTTATTTGCGGATAATCGATCGTTAGCGTTTTATTGCGCGTGCTGATAATAGAAAGTTCGCTTAATTCAAGTACCGATATTCGAAAGTGTCTTCAATCACATTCGCATAATCGAGATTTCCCATTGGTGGTACTGTTTCCGCCCGAATTTCTAACGCAATCGTCGAAACAATCATTGCAATATATTTCGTGACGCTATTACATTTTGCAACAAAACTAATGACCGCATCTACATCGAATACTAAACATATTACCTAATGATAGAAAATTTTCCCGATAAATCAGTGTAATTAGATTAATTTATCAAACAATCACTGGTAGCTATAGTTCTATATCTTTCATTATAAGTTTTCGTTATTTTTGTACATTTACCGATTTCAATGTAACTTGAAAATAATTTGGTACAGAGATATTCAAATTCATATTTTCACGAATACAATTAAATAAATGAATTTTAGGTAGAACAGTGAATATTATAGACAATGTTAAACTTTGCGTATACTATAAGTGCATGAAAAATTTCGTTGAAATAAATAGAGCTGTATCGTATTCTCGCTCCTTATTACGATAGCAATTTATCCGCAACAAATTATTTGACTTTCTAGCAGCTTCTCGATTCGATTGCACGAAGACATAGGATGAAACACGTCGGACACAGCGTTAGAAACAGAAATTGTCTTGTTACTACGTTTTCGAGATTCGAATTGGCTTCGATCGCCGCCGCGATTGTCTGTCGTGCAATGTGTCGATCGGTGGATACGTTTTCCGAAATTCTGCAAATCCGACGACGTTGGTAGTTTGTAAGTCGGACGGAATTAGTGCAGATGGTTTGGAAGTAGTCCAATTGCGGTGTTACGGGGACGAGAAGAGGAACGTTTCCATGGGAAGTTGTAAAGCTTTCCTCGAATGCTACAAGGGTGGAACGCGACCATCAAAAGTCCCGGGGAACGTTGTCGCTCGAGGAAATGTGAATTGCATTACTCGCAAAGCGATCCTGTCCTTTCGATCGTTAAATTTCCAACAAGTTCATTGTTCCAGCTTGCGTAAACCGAGCACAAATACCTATTTCGACGATCGAATCGATCCGATTACGAAGTATCTCGCTCCTTTTCCATCGTCCGATGGGTCTTGCTGCAAGTTTCGCTCGAGTGTCTCGAACGTTATAACGCGGCGATTTCTCGTTTCGGTTGAAGATCGAAACGAACGAGATCTCGAATGGTGAATTAATAACGTTGCAAAGTGGCGTGAAACAAGAGGCGCGGTATTAATAATCGAGAGGTAAGATCAAAAGGGAAGTTTTTATTGAACTTGGTGCTCGATTGGATTTAAAATCGATATCGGGCCACGGGTTATAGTTTTATTAAATTTTTTGAAGCCCATCGTGTTACAACGATTGCAATATTTAACGACATGCCGTTGTAAAGGGACTTTTATTTAATCGTTATTCTCCTCTCGCGAGAAAAAAATATCGCCTGTTCTCTTCGGATGAATTTAATGATCGAACGCGTGGGTGAAATTGAAATTGCGTGCATGCAGAGGGAAGGGGATCTGTAAAGCATATGTGTTTTAACGGTTTAACTATTTTAACGGTTCTGTCACACCTCTAAATTTATTTCGACAATGAGAGAATAAAAGTTTGGGAAAACACTAGTTTCTAAATGTTGTTACAAGGTTCAATTATAAACCGTGGCAAATTAACGCGATTCGTTATAACAAATGGAAGAAATAAATTTTAATTATATAAAATCGGTGTCGACTAAATTGGTATTGTATATATATAATAGCTGTGAAGAGTTCTTACAAAAACTTTGCATATATTTAAATATTTTAAAATATAAATTTCAGTTCGTGAAGCAAACTATTATGGAATGTAGCATTCAGAAATGCTTATCTGCTAACGTGCACTTAGTTTAACGTATGTTAATAGTCACTGGCGTTATGGACGTATTTGCTCTGAATTCCATATTATCGAGTAATCAGTGGATCGTTATTGCATCACCATAATTACGAGAGCGCGTCAAAATATTCGTGACTACGTCGATACTTTGGATTTGACAGTCGAAATCACGATATATCTCTGCGTCAAATATCATAGAATTACATTGAACCCACCCTTTTAATCACTTTAACTTTTTTATTCTAATGTACATACAGAATTGATATTTAATATTTCGATCATATACTTTGACAGTCGTCTGAAACTTCTGAAAAGCGTTCTCGGTTTTTATCTTATCATGTTAAAATTCTTAATGGACGACACTGGAGACGTCAAATAAATTAACGAAACATAGGTCAGCGAATTATTATGATAGAAACGTACATCGTTTTATGAATCTTTGATGAATTACCATAATTTCCAGGCGAGCGACGAAACATCGGAATGTTTCAGTTCGTTTTTATCGCGTCGCTAATAAATGCCACACGCAACGTTGAATAGCATCAAGAGAAAGAATAATTTCGAAATAAAGGCACGTACACTCGAACGTTATCGTCTGAAATAACGAGTTAAAGAATTATTTCATTTCATCTCGTTGCGGAACAAGGCTGATATCGTTTGCGAGGAGGATGTACCTTTTGGACGACATACGCGACCAGAGCTTTGTTTATCATCGCGATTTGCCATAATTAGATTTTGATTGATTTTTACGCAAGTTTATATTTTTGAGAAAATAATCGAAAGACTGCGGATTCGATGGAAGATTATTTTACCCACCAGGTATTGTAGAAAGCGCTATGCCTCAGATATTTTATATTTTTCTCGTGTTATTTGCACTTTCAGATTTCATGTAAGTCCTTAAGAATCCGCATCATAATAGCGTGATAAATCGCAGTCAAGTAATCGTGTCATTTCGTTCGCGTACTTACCGTTTTACCACTCGAGTTCGAAATAGTCTCGCAATTTCGTTCGCCAGATTTACCGACATTAGAGGTTCCCAAAAAAGCTCAACCGAACAAGTCTACGAACTTTCTTTATGAAGTTCCTAATTAACGTTACGAAGTTCCGAAGTAATCAAGTCACACGTTACATGTCCCGAAGTTCCTCTAAGTAGCTTTAAATTATCCCGAAGCATTTTGGACACCATGTACGCTTGTGAGTAATTGTTGCTGCAAGAAATTCTTGCTTTCTACTTAAATGTTCACGATTCTCTAAAAGCTTTTATGTACTCATTGTCAGTATTCATCGTCGTTTTCTATTTCGTGATTTATGAAACCTTAATTATTTTTTGTTAATTGTGTATAACACGCGAGAAATCATAGTGACGTAAACCAAATCGCTACTATTCTTCATAAAACGGTATTTCGCGTTTATTAATACAGGCAGATCCATTGTACTTTTCGATGTTATGCAAATTTCATGTTTCATGCTGTAACTTCATATTTTAATAGAGAACGAAATTGTGACTTGATTAATTAGATATGCAATTAAATTAATGACGAAAAGTACATTATATCGTCAAAATTATTGGCTTATAGCGTTATGATTGTTTATTATTAGTGTACCAGATGGTGCTCTTTATTTATCTACACGTATTGATATTTTTCATTTATTCTTAATTACATTTTTTCTAATGTGTCAAAATTTAAGAAATACATCGTTCTATCAACGATCAAGAGGATAGTCAATTTCGAAATTATACATCATATATATGGTGTAAATTAATTTTGTACGAGCTCGTTGAAATTTTCTTGCTGCAATTATGTGTTCAATAATTCATCTGACTATGTTGATTTAATGTTACGTATACGATACCACTATACTAATATTAATCCGAGTGTGGAACAATCCGTTCGCATCATATAATTATCCAACCTGACCTGAATTTTATAATCTGAAACTTCATTCGAAGAGCTCATCGAACAAAAAGGTTTAAAAGATTTAACACCGATGCTTCAGTGATTTTCTAAAAATTCGTGGTAACTGAACCGTGAATGAATAAGGTGAAAAAGCGTCGAGTCGAGGACTTTTCATTCGCTTTTCTTTTCTGTAACTAATCTTCTTTGGCAAAAATTGAGGCCAATAAAAAACTCCTCGCCGATTCTCTTCTCTGGAAGTAATTTCTTTAGCGAAGAATAGCATTGTAATATCATTTGAAAATGAAAACAAGGGAATAACTAATTGATGGTAGCTGTGTAATTTAATTCGACTCTCGGTAAACCCGAACCATCGCGTTTCATGAAGTCAAACGAAGAATAATGGTGTAAATGTCGAAAATCAATTGCAGAGCCAAAGATGCGGACTCACGCGTTTTAATTATTATAGTTTTACGATCGCTGGCTTAAATTCTTATCGTATCTGGCTTGACAACATGAAATTCCTTTTATCTTTTGTCATCTACGCTCATAATCTCTTTTTATATTCGTTTTATGTCGTTTTTATGTGCCAAGTAAAAATGTAGATTCAATTTCATACATTCACGAATACAGAGCATTCAATGCCAACATTACATGGCCAACTATTGCTTTTATATCCTTCAGGCGGTTTAGATAGAAGCCGCTTATGCAATGAACTTTCATTTGTATACGTAATTTTCTATATTATAACGTTAAGAGTGCTTGTAAAATTTGACTCAGGGAAGCAAACTTTTTAGTAATTATTATTCGTATAAAAAATCATAATGCTTGAATAAAAAAAGGGAGGAAAGGCAATAATCAGAATAACAAGAGAAATAACGAATTTAATTTTTAATAATTTTAATTAGATCTCTACGTGGCATTATTTTCAATGAGATTTTGCGAAAAAGGTGATTCCGATTCTTTGTCGAAAATTGTAAAAAAGTTCGTTGAATGGGATAATAAAAGAATTTTTATCATAGAGGGATTTTCATGCGAAGTAGAATGGCAAAAGGGAGAACTCTCGCGTATGATAACAATGCGTAGTCTGCGGTCGAAGGAATATCCTGATTCGTCGATAGCAATGGCTTTGAAATCTTCGTTTTTAAACACTCGAAAAGTCGTTGTGCCACGTTACGGCTTTTAATCCTTTCGAAGTGGAATATCGAATATGCGTCGCGGCCGGTTGGAACGTTTTTGTACCACTGGAGAATTATAAGAACGTCTTTTTGAATTTTTAATCGCACTATGTGCAGTTTTATCATTCGCAATACGCGCTTCGATTTCTATCTCATATTGAAAATAAAAATTACGTCTACGACGACACTGTCTATCTACCTATCTATCAGAACTATCAGAAAGAAATCAATCGAAACCTTGGATATTTAAATCTAAAATACGTTTGGAACTTCATCTGTGATACAAAATTGTTTCCAACTTTTAATTATTTATGCTTCCTCAATTCCTAAGCGGTAAATTTCACCATGCGCGGAACGAACGCCATTAGATTCGGTAAGGTCAGAGAGACGAGAAAAAAGTCAAACAAGAATTCCCATGTCGTGAAACTCGAGAGACACGAAGTTTCCCAAAAAAAAAGAAAAAAAAAAAAGAAGAGAGGGAGAGAGAAAAAAAATGTAAAACTCGCCGGTGCGTAAAACGACAATAGAGATAGGAGCAAAGTGGAGGATTTGTACGGCACTGGGCGTCCCCAGGTATTTTTAGACGTTCATCAAATAGTCGAGGCTCGCGGTGGCTTATTTCAAGCGACGTATTCCCGTCGATCGCGTTCGTCGTCCCCTTTTTGCCAGGCGTCACGCTCAAACGTGATTTCGACTGCTTCCGGCTCATTAAACCCGGCCTGTGATAACGTGTTCGCTGTTATTCGCGTTTACCCGACATGTAACGAAACACAATGGACGCCAGGCCGCGTTTTATCGTTCGCCTGTTACGACCGTCCCCCCTTCCATTTTTGTGAAACGTGGCCTGTTTCGAATTTATCGGGATACATCGATGCTGATGATTTATCCAGCGAACTTGGTGAACACGGCGGAAAGAATGAAATTAACGAGCCGAAGTCGCCATGGTTTATCGTGAAATATTGCAACGTTGAACGATGTGTAATTGCAAATGGAAGGAAAAACGCGTTCTTGCTAGAGATTATGGGCTGAATCCCTTGCAGTGACGAAGATTAGAGTACTATCTACTGTTACTATAGGGAATATTTACGGAAAAAGGAAAGGAATAAGAGGTGAATGAGAAGAAATTGATAAGAATAGAAAAAAAGGAATGAGTAAGAAATAAAAAGAAAGAAAGAAAGAAAGAGATGGATAAGAGAGGAAAAGAAAGAAATGAGAAGGAAATTGGTAGGGGATAAAGAAAGGAAAGAAGAAGAAAAAACACAGGGAACGTAAAGAAAGTAGAACGGAGAAAATAGAAAGTATGGAATTCTTATGAGAATTACACTTATTGAAAAAGTATCGATGACATAGCAACTAGCTTTCAGTTGCACAATCGCAGAAATAGCTTAGTATTTAGGAAATTTTCATTGCAATCCCGAATTATAATTAGCAAAGCCGATGGTTGGAACGCGTTATATTAATTAAAATATCCGTGTGTAGCGCATTAAACGAGATGTTGCCGAGAAGCCACGATAATTAACATCATAAACGAAGAAGAACAAAGAAGGAAAATGATGGTATTGTACACACTGTTTTTTTAAATCTGTCTAAAAATTTACTATTGTTTATGTGATCTTGTTGCGATAAATAAGCTTACAGAAACAGGTAATCGATATCTTTGGAATTGTACGTCGATCGTGTGTTTGCGTAGTGAAATTAAAAATATTAACGAAAAAATAAGATCGATCATACTGGTGAAAGAGAAATAATAAAATTCGAATTTCCATCGTTGCTCTATCTTTCGAAAGAAACGAAACATACTCTGAAACTGTGCGAGTTATTATCGCATTATAATTTTGCAGAAATTTTCTACATTTCCTACATTTCATTTGCTCGCATGAATATTCGTTTCATCGAGCCTTAGCCAACTCCAGCAATCAACAGCGAATTCAGTAACACGATTTCACCCCTCGTACCATAAACTTCATCGAAATCAGACGAAAATCAACGTCTCGTGAAAAGTTAAACAAAAGTCGACGCGACGCAACCACTTTCACGCTGTTTCAATAATTAAATTCAAAATCGTTTTTATAATTAGAATCGCTGGATGTTCGATGGGCTCGGCGGTGTTGTCGTGAATCGTTGCAAAATCAGATAACGATTCGCGTAATAACAGGTCGCGTATGCCGTCCACGTTCCCACAGATATTTTGTAAGCCAATAACAGAAAACCGTACGAATCGCGTCCGGCTCGCATGTTGCAGTCCGTACGAAACGCCATTATTTATTGCGATTGTTGCGTAAACCCGATCCACCACCGTTTTTCGCTTGTTGTCGCATCGTTTGTTCGCTGTTAGTATAGGTACAATACGTTTTCTAACTTCTTCTACGTTATACCTGTTCGAATTAGTCACGTTGTTTCGTACAACTGGAGGAGTCGCAGCCCTAAAGCAGTAAAAATAAAAAAATGCTTCATTAGACGAGATTTAATAACTTTGGTACATGTACACTATCGTTCTTGTACGCTTTAGGACATCTGGATTCTCGTAATAATTTACTAGCTGGTAATATTACCGAAATGACAATTCAAACAATATTACTGAATAGCTCCTTGCTTCACAGTTTTGCAATTTTATGTTAAATAGAATAATTAGAGGACTTGCGGTTTCTAAAATTTCACTTTTCCTTAGTTCGATTGCACAATAGGATCGTGCCGGTCTTAAATAATTCCGATGATGGATTTTAATAAATTTAATAAATAATAATTATGTATACAAGTAACGGTATATAGGTGTCGGCGAAGATAGGAATTCCATTGGTTATTGCTCTTTACAACAGTCGCATGACTGCGCAACGGCCGGTTGTTCCATTCAAATGTAACATTTTAATGATGCGGGGTCAATAATTGTAACACGATTATACAGGAAACAACAGTGAAATAGGTGTGAATTGCAAATCGATCAATGATTCCGTTTATTCTTGCTATTATCGCGTATCTAGTGTACTGTTGAACTAACAACGACGTGTTTAACCAAAAAGTTTCTTTCTTTCGAAATAAAATAAACGAATATTCTCATCAACGTTAGAATCCTTTATTCGAAAAAAAATTTATCGAAAAAAAGGAAAGAAAAGAGTATTTTCCATTCGAACGATCAGATTCCGGAGAATTAATTTACCGATATTATAATAAAATGAAATTGACGCGAAACGAGGTTCGAGATTGTTTGATTTTCCTAATTAATCGAACGGTAAATTTAATAAACCACAACCGCGCGCGTTTTCGAAGCGGCCGGCATTTAGTGCGACGTTTTCGCATAATTCAGCCGGTCGAATTTTCGTGAGCGCGATCGCTATCCGAAATGCAGTAATTCCGACAGATTCTCGTTTCAACGCCGACTTGTCCAGAGATTACAGCTTCGATGCGACAGCTAGAAACGCTCGGATCCGATAAAATAAATCCAGCGTGTTGCTCTCCGTGAACAGTTGCATCCGGAAAATTGTTCACTCGCACTTCTCGCGTTCCCAAATTAAGCGGCCAGGTGAAACTTCATTTTCGTCGTTTCAGAAATAAAATCTTGTTGATTTCGTTGCGATTTTACGACGAGTATAATTGAATTTCGTATATATAATGACCATATTAACTGTATTAACTTTGTATCTTTAGAAAAAAAAAAAAAAAAAACTCCAAGTAAACGTTTTTGCATTTCCGACGTTTCGCATTGTCTCGAAACTATAAGAGTAACAAAAAGAAGTTTTTACATAAAAGTTTTATACTTGGCGCGTGCTAATCACAAGTTGCATATGTGGGTAAAAAGACGCAGTGGAAACTTTAGCAAAAATGTTCCTTCCCTAATGCGTAAAAGTAACAAATTTTAATAAGAAGAAGTGCGGATAACGCGTATAGTTTGGATTAAGTTTTTAACTTGGAACGAACATTTGTAATAAATTCAGAATTACGCTTATAACTATAATTTCCTTGAGTTTGCATTTTACAATCATGTAGTTAAAAGATAGTCTAGAAATAAACACGATGGAGCCATATTCTCCAACGAGAATACCTCGAAATCTCAATCTATGCTTTCGACCTAGAGAAGAAAAAGAAGAAGCTCGAGATAAGTGAATTTCACAATCGCGATGCAATTGTCCCCGAAAGGAAGTCGTGCACGTTCCTTTCCCTGTTCTGTTTCATTTTACAAAAGACGATATTCCAGTGCTCGATATCGAGAACAGTACCGCGTATATCGGCCACTTTTATTCTACACAGTGCCTTGGTTGACAGTCTGTAAGCCATGCGTTCATTTTCACGATCCGTTTATACGTACGATACATACATATTTGCATTATCCTCACGAAGCCTATACGATTGCTGATGATTTTTGTTCACCATGGAAGATCTGTTATTTCGTGAAAAGCTTCCATTAGACGAACAAAAATATTTCTCAGTCTACAGCTCGTTTTCCTCTTACGTATCGCATTTTTATCTTAGCGAATTTTAGAAAAAGTAATAAAACGACTTAAAACCTTTCTAATGGTTTTATATAGCATCAATAGGCACTTTGCAGGATCGTAAGAAGTTCTTGCAAGGCCAAGTTCCACGCAATTAAATTTGATTTCAAAGATTTAGCAGAACCTAATCTTCGTTCGTTCTTCGATCACTTGAAAGACTTTGCGTCTTTAGCAGCAACTTTAAACTCGAAGATAAATATAATTTGCATGAAGCGAGGAAAAGCAACGACTCTCTTAACATTGCGTTAAAAGTTCAAAATCGATGCATTTAAAGAATAACGAGAAACTGAATAGTCGCGAAGAATTTAATATTCGAAAGAGTGCTTTAAATTTTATAACGAGACGCGAGACATTTTTATCGGATTTTTATAATGAAGCCCGTAAAAATACAATAAACCGTTAAATTTATCTGCCAGCAGACTTTTAATCGGTCTTCTCGTCACTCAATAAGTTAAATCGTCACGCTGATGGCAGAAAGCTATACCATAAAGAATAGAGAACGAAGCGCACGGATTAAAGTAGCCACGATTTATAGCGTAGGTGGCTAATCAAATCGTTCTTTACCGGCAGCAGTTCGCGTGTGTTTCATCGTTGGGAAAAATGTCGGCATTGAACGCGTATAATTCATCGACGTTGTTCGTTGGCCGTTTATATAAATGCAATGGTGTTCCGTTAACGGCTGGATGTAACGAATCCTCGTCCCAACTGGCGGGAAATATTGAAACGTATTCATGGATGATTTATTACCTGTCGGTCGACTGAAACGATGATACTTCTACGTGAATTGTTAATGCTCTGCCGCGATCTTCCGAATGCATATTCTACGTTACAAGACGTCTCTGTTCAGCGACGATGACATAATACGCTCGGTAAACGGTGATAACTGTTCTTAGATAGTATACTTCTCGAGTAACTGCGTGAAAACGATACTTATCGGGACGTCCGTTTGATAGACGGAAATGCTTTTTTCCTCTTGGATCTTCCAGTTCCTCGTGGAATTGGAAAAGAGATCGGAATATTTAAGTGGCTTCTCTGGTATCTCGGCTTAATCTTTCAATACTTACAAAGTATAAACGCTGATTGACTTTACGTAGTTCGATCTTTATATTCGATTACGTACGAAGAGCTATTTGTTTTATATCTTTGATAATTTCTAAAAGACGAAAACGTGAGTATAAAAATCAAAGACACACAGGGCACGATCATCCTGTTATCTGGAGTAACGTAATTTAAAAATTCTCTCCATCCATCCATCGATCGCACGGAAGATATTTATCTAATTATTTCAAGCGACGTAATATAAAAATCCTTTGACGATCAAACAGCGAGTTTCTATTAGGTTGGCAACTAAGTGATTTTGTCAATACCACCTATTGACTAAATCCGCAAACACTTAGTTGCCAACCCAATACGAATGATTCAACTCTTGTTATTCTATCGATCTCGTTTTAAATTACAATAATAATCCCTAATAATTTAAATTTAATACGAGCGTTGTATAAAACATTGATAAATTATTCACGGTTCTGTTAAAATTGTAAAGCTGGATAGAAAACGTTCTGTTCCACGCGGACGATAAAATGCGAGGTGAAGAGACGAGAGGTAGGAAGGAAAGCAATGTTTAAACGGGGAAAACGGGGGTATTCGCAGATTCTTCGCAGTACCCGCAACAAAGATGAGGGTGGAAAACGCAAGCGTGAAACACCTCGCGTTATTCACGTTCATCAGTCTTTTTAATAGCTTGTCAGTTTCGAGATAACGCGAAATCGTTTTTGTTTGCCATTTATTCCTGCGTCGGGTATAAAGACACCAATTACGCTCATGGCATATCATTTACATGGATTAAAGTCAATTAAGCTACCGTTAAATTTTTCGAGTGAATTAATCATTTTGATCCGACACTCTTGTTACTAAGTAACTTAACTTCTTATCTCTGTTGCAATTACTCGGCCGTACCATAATTCCAGTATCAAAATTAATTCGGCGGTCCGTGAACCATGCTATACACGAGCGACGATATTGTTATTTAAAGAGTTTGTAAGAGGTAAGAACGTCGGGAATAGTGATTTATGGGACACCTTGGTGGCAAAATTTTTATTCTATTAAGTTGTCGGGTAATAAATTTGTTACTTCTTAACGCCAACCAGCAAGTTTATATTACGATTAACGAAGATTGCATCGACTAAAATAATTTCTACTTTAATAGATAATTTTTATATGGAAAGAAATCACGGTTATCGAAGTCTTTCATTTCGGAAACCACGTTTATCCCATAACGATGTAAATACCAATATTCGAAAGTAGCTGGCACGTATGTAGTAGAAATGTAATATTCGAAACACGTTTTCGAAATTGTGCCGCTTTCATAAGGCAAGAGGAAGATGCAGCCGCTCTCAGACAGTGACAATTGTGAAAAGAAAAGGGGCAACCATTGGAAAAAAAAAGTAGTGGCAGGGAAGGAGGCGTCGATCGATAAGAGTGATAGATTGACGGATGAATCGTGATTGTATAGATCCGAACCGTCGACAAGAAAAAGGAGAGAGGAGTCGAAGGAAAGAAAGGGGTTTTTTGAGAAAAATGAGAACGAAGGAACAAGTAGAAGCACGCGCGTGAAAGGATTTATGGATGTGTACGTACGTACGTACGAGCTTCCAAGGAACCGCCACAATGCGCGCGCAATTAATTTCACCGTTTTCTATTCACCGTCGTTGCCGTACGGTCGAATCCAGCCGTAAAGTCCCTGGCTATTCGAGGACTCGCCCCATTTCGAGCCACTTAAAATCGTGGTTCGATCGAAAAGGAATTTATATCCGATCGAAGAATTCTTCTCTTCGATTTACGAACGCGTTCTTCTTCCGACATACAGATATTTTTCGATTTCCAAGGTTCTTGTTTTATCTCGAACGATTCGTTTCGGGACGTTCGATTCGTCAGGGAATTATACGATTTCGTAATACGGAACGCAATCTTGAATATTCATAGAATATTCGATCGCGTACAAGTGGATATTAGCGAATATTCGACGATTAAATTTCCACCATTGGAATGATTTTACATACTACGATTTACGCTAAAAGAATATCGATCGAACGATTTATACGACGACGAGTATGAATCGAGTAACACTTCCTTGGGGAAGACTCGCGCAACGAATTTTCAATGTTTTACTTTATAGCGACTTTAAAGTCAACGGTCGAATGAAAATGGTTTTTATCGCTTAGTGGGTAAAGATTCGATATTATCGATATTTAACGATATCGATCTCCTCGTTGATTTGCTTCGGATAATAATTTTGAACGCGATTTATCCTTTTTCGTAAACGGATTAGAAAACACTGTCTGAAATTGAATTTAGAATTGTCGATTGTCTGGATAAACCTCGACGATTTATAACGCACAGTAGCGATTCCGAACAATGACTAACAAGATTATCTACGTACGTAGTTAAATTACGCGGAATATGTTACATTTCACTTGTATAAATCTCGGGGTAATTACGACTATTGATGTCTCCACCATTTATATAAATTCTCGTGTATTTATTTCCAACATATATGTATGTATAGTTTACTTCGAGTGGAATTATATTATCGCGGTATCGTAGACACCTCCCTGCTCCCTGCAGTACAGACATTGCGATTCTCTTTTGATTTCTCTTCAAATAAAACACCGAGACTTTGGAAATAGCTACGAATATGGCTTGTTCCACTTAAAGTTTTACCAGCATACACTTTTAAAGTAGAAACTTCAATATTTATCATTTGAACTGAGATTGAGCGACGATCCGCGGTATTTAGTGGCAAAATTTAAAATAACATCTGTTTCTTTTTTCTTCATTTTTCCATTAAGTACTCTCGATTGAACACTTGTATGAATTCCATGATTTTTTCAACTAATTTCAAGTTCTAGTTGCATGAATTATTTTATATGCGTATACATCCATCTGTCATAGTGAAAGGGTTAATTAAAATACTTGGTTTATTTCATCACGAGATATTTCGCTAATCGACGAGAGAAAGAAATTGAAGAAGAAAGAAAAGTATAAAAATGTTATTATGCGTTTAAACCCTTTGAACGAACGAAGATGTTGCACTTTAAACGCGTGGAGAGAACTGTCGGTGAAAGAAAGAACGATTAAACGATTTCGAGAAACTGTTTAATTGCATAAAATCGTGTCAATAGTAAATTACGCAGCTTTTAATGGTAACTATTCGCGGAACAAATTCATTTAGGAATGAATAAAAAGTTGACATTTTTCTTTCGAGAAAAGAAGAAATAATATTTATAGGAAATTCGTTTTATCCCTGGATATCGAGGAGCAAATTCGATCTTTAATAATGCCGCTTCGCCGGCTTAGACAGTTATAATTAAGCAGACAATACGGATAATTGCATGCTCGTCAATATTGGAGAACACGTAGCAACAGGATGCCAGGAAAATTGCACAGGCTGCCTCTTGGACAGAGGTAATCAAAACAAGGTGGAAATAGCCCGATTGATATCAGAAATTGCATCGATTCTCTATAATCCGGCTAATGCGAAATCAATTCGCAAATCTGTACCATTGTATCTGACGAATATCAACACCAATCGCGACGACGTTTTCTATGTTTTTCTTTGAAACCTCGTTCATTAAGAAGTTGAAAAGATTCGAATAAACCTGAAAAATCATTAGGAAATTATTCACACGTTTAAGAATTATTACATCGTTTGCAATGTTGGACCATAAAGAGAAATAATTTCATCAATTTGATATGGTAAATTTGCTATAAATCTTGAATCAACGTTGACGTTAGTTCTATCGTTGTATTCAGATTCAGATTTTGAGCAGACTTTTTAAAGTTTCCTGTTTAATGTATTTTCAACGTTTTCGATAGGATCGTTACGACGTAATTGTTTAACGTTTTAAGGAATAGAATTATTCGATTCTTTTTCAAAGTATATTATTAGATATTTGCACTTTCGTAAGAGTATCATTTTAAGCTGAAGTTAGCCATTTCCGATCGTTTCGAAGCTTTCAAAGCAAGCTATCAAATCTTTTGTTGCATCATGCTGCTATGCGAGAAGTTTGAGTTGTTCCTATAATTTTTCAATTCGCCGCTATTTTTCCTTTACTCGAACTCCAATCGAAATTACAATCCTGGCACCGCAGTTCCATGTCCAACTCTCGAAAGAATTCAACACAGGAACCAAGCACTGTTAAGTTGAAGTTATGTTCGGACACTTTTGAAAACTCGTCTCGACGTTACGGTTAATGCCATGAACAGGAAGAAAGAAAATAGAGAAAAGGATGAAAAAAATTTCGCTTAGTATAACATCGCGTTTCTAGATCGTTCGAACGTAGATTTTAGTAGCGAACGTAGATTCTCTGACTGAATAGAAATTTGGTATGCGTCTTAAACTTTTCAGATGAAAATTTATGACGTAGGATCGAAGGAATAAAGGTTTCAGATAAATGAGTAAAGTAAAAAAAAAAGTGAATTATAAAAACTAAACTTATATAATGAACATAAAAAAAATCATTTTTATGACTAGAGAAGGTAAAGTGTCAAATAAAATATGGGGGAATTCAATTAAAGTTAAAGAGAAAATGAAATAACTAGGGAGAAAAATTATTCCTTTAAGCAGGAGTTAAAAAGAGGATCGAATCGAGAGAAATGTCAGCTAAATTCGTTATTTACATTCTGTTCATCCTCTTAATTCATTTTGTTAATTTAAATTCCGATATTCAGATTACTTTACATAATTATATGACCTCACGCTTTGATTACAAGTTATTAACAAAATACACGTTTCCTTCAATCGTCGAAAAATATTCATCCACTGGGACGGCGATTAAAAATCAACCAATCTTCTCTAATTACACGTATTTCATCGATACCAAAAAGTTTGAAAAGTATCTTCTATCTCATAGTCAATTACGAGCCTCCAATGAATTACCGACAATAAAATAACCAAGATCACGTTATCCCACGCATTCGTTCGTTCTATCTGCTCTTCGTTTCAATTTCGTTAATTTCCCGCCGCAGCGTGTGTATCGATTTACCTTTGAGAACGCGGTTCATTTCAAGAGACGAGCTTATTTTTGGATTTTCTTGCTTTTCGCATCGATACAGGTGACTCCAGCAGGATGAGAGCAGAACGAGAAGCTTTTGTACGCGGCTTTATCTGGAAATGGATTTCACGGGGAAAGATCGTATCTAGGAGGACGTGAATCGCGTATTTTCAGCGTGTAATCTCCGAATCGAAAGCAGTTTTTATCTGTGGTTAAAAGCGTTGCTGTTATTAATTCGCGACGAGCTCGTCTGAACGATAACCGAGCCGCGTTCGCGATTTTTCACGTGTGAACGTTCACCGTTTCGATGCTAGCGAGAAAACGTGATTGCTCGAATTACACTTATGATCCGCTGTTTCGTTGTTCTCCTATTATTTTCCATTCCTTCCTTTTTCCCTTTTCCCTCTATGCGTATCTGTTTCGTACGTTTGAAATAGTTTGGAAATTCAAACTTCTCCAAATTTTTGGAAAATTAATCGTTTGTAAACTTGATCGTTGCTTTCTTGCTATCAAAAACCTAAATTGAGAATAATTCACTGGCGGATATCCAGTGAAATTAGAAAACGTATTATATCTGTTCGCCAATCCGGTCATCTACCCTCGTCCCCGAAATACAACCTCCTTACCCCCCCTCTCTTTTTCTCTCTCCACCTGCCTTCTCGAACACTTAGCTATAATAATTGCCGATTTTTCTCGACAGTTAGCAGTTAATATTCAGAAATCGAACACCTTCGTGAAATATGATTTTTAATTTCGAGAAACTTAAGTACGAAAATGTATTAGACTTACTGGTCGATCTGGGGTTAAAAGATTTTCGCAGTATGAAAAGTGAAGCATGAAAAATTGAAAATTATACGAATTGGACGTAACAAATTTTGTCTGTTGTAAATTACCTTGGAAAGTTTCTGTCGTCTAGCGAAATTATCCACGGAACCATTTCTCGGCTGTCGTCGGATAATCGTGGCTGCTTCATCAATTTTCCTGGCATCGGGAAAATATTAATGAATCACGGTGTACGTGGGCGATGATCCAATCCGCAGATTCGAAATGTCCCAACGTTCTAACAAATGCGCCGAGCCACGAACGCCATTCGGATTCCACGACGCGTTGAAAAGCAGAAGTAACCGAAATCCTGTAGAAGTCGGGACGTGTCAGGAGTTGATGATAATGGGCAACTGATCCGAATTGCGGCAGGAAATTGGATAAGCTGGTATCACGATCAGAAGATCGGTCGTTAGATCAAAGTCGAAACTGGCGTGGCGTGGAAACGAACGGTTCCTCGTAAGTTCCATCGGCTGAATCTTGATAAAATTCACGCAGGATCTGGAATTTAGGATTAATCGAGCGACCTTTTAAGGGTCTAGAGACTGGAATCTTAAGAGGAGAGGCCTTTAAGCTCGTAGATTTAAATTCAGTAGGATTACACGATGGCAATTTAAACTCGAATTTACAAACATTAAAGAAGAAGACAAAGAATCGGAAGATTGATTTTTAGGATTTGAATTTTAAGAGAAAAAAGTTTAAGGAAGCTTTCTATTTGAAACGACTAAGAGATTAAAATTGAGAATTTTAATAGTATAAAAGGATGCTTAAAAGTTTCTAAACTTTTACGAGTTTATTGCTTACTGTTTACGCGGAAGAAAGTGTGGTTTAGGATTTGTTCGTCATTTGTTTACTTTCGAAATATTCTTAGACGAATAGGAAACATTTACTGTGTTGCACACGCAAATTGCTTTTTCAAGAAGATCGTTGTTTCGTATTATCAGTGAAATACTTCGTGATCAAATTCATATGATATTCGATTTCCTTCTCGTTTAATTAAAAATTCGTATGTTTCTCTTTCTGACAAAGTTGCAATATGCAATATATTTTTACGAATTACATTTCTTTTATTTGGTCAGTTTACCCATAATTAATTCGCTCTGTACAGCGCATACTTCGAGTTAGGAATTTGGAACAATATGCTACTTGTTGTAGCACGGAACTGTTGTCGAAATATACTTTACTACTATGGCATAACTTGAGCTTTACACTTCTTGTTTGAATTACAGCACTAGAAAGTTATAGTTCGTCACATAGTTATATTCTGAATTGTACTCGAGTCACGGTATAAAGAGAATTATGCTGTAAAGTGAACGAGATATAGAGACGCTGGAACAAACAATTGCTTGGTAAAATCTTAAACGAGCGTTTGCTATTTCCGTAAATATATATAGTTGAAAAATTTTGCACAGAATAGTTTCTACTGTACGAGTGATAGAGTAGCGTCTAGTGATCTGGAAGAAAATGAAGAGAGATAACAACTCGACAAGAATGCTTGACTCGATGAAGCTCAGAAAAGCAAAAACAGCTCGTTACGCGGTGTATTCTGCTCTCTTTTTCTATGATAAAAACAAGCTTATTTTTCAGTAGATAAGTTCTTGAAAAGTTCTCAGAAAAGAAAATCTGCCAGACAACCGAAGAAGTTACTCGAATCATATCACCGAAGAATTTATCGTTCCTAAAATAATGCTAATTTATATCTTATTAATAATAATACGTGCAATTTGATAATCTTTATCTCAATTAAAAACATTTTCTTTTTTCGATGTAAATTACAGTGGAAATTATTTTTTACACAATTATAGAAAACGTAATGGCATGAAGTATTCGTTCAAAGACTTTATCGTTTTTAAAATTATTCAAAAAATTATTCTTCTTTGCTACGATAAAATAAGCTTGTATTTCATTGATTGTAAAGTGTAAACTCTGTGATAATTTTTATTTCGAAGGGAAACGTTTATTGTAACGATAGCTCCGAGATAACTCTTACGCCAATTGAAAGCGTTTGTTCGGATTTAATTGCACTGGCAATTATTTTCGAGACAAGTGGAAATGTAATAACATGAAAAATGCATTTTGATAAACATTGAGGTTCACCCAGGTAAGGACCTTAATCGTCGGTTTGCACGTGATCGTTATTCGTAGCTGTCTTAAAGGGATCGGCAAACATAGCGAACAAAAACGTTCAAAGAGGCAATATTTATTGCTCCACCGACGGGATGCGATTGTTCATCTAAACCGCCGTTTCAGAAGATTACGTAACAATAGACGAATGGAGCTGCAGTGAAAGACGAACTTGCTGCAGAACGATTACCTTGCTGCATTACATCGAGCTAACTTGCCTTGCCTTCTACCGTAACCTTCCTCAACTTAACGTTACCTAAGGTAAGGAGGTTACCTTAAGCAGAGGTTATCTAATCGAAGATCAGATTAATTAAGATAACATTATCCGTAAAACTATTCCAAAATCGATGATTTTCAAAATTCTATATAAATGGTAATTTATTATTATATTACTGTATACATTTACGCTGTATCGTAACTACACGTTACAAGAGAAACTAATTACAAGCGACACAATTTTATTTTAATCGGTATTTTAAATTACAAGGTACGTATGCTACGAACGAAATAGACGTGAGACTCGAGAAAATGGTAGAAGATTAGAACATACAGACATTAGCGTAATTATATGGAAAAGTCTGACAAATTTAATTTTTTTTTTTTTTTTTTGATATGTTACATTATAAGATACGTACGATGCGAATGTAACGATGAATTTACAAGAATTGTTTAAAATTGATCTCCTATAGTAAGATAGGAAATATGATTTATTCTGTTTTTCACTCGTGCTCTTCGAAAGAAAAGATCGAAACGACGAGATCCGAAGAATTTATACAGTAAGATCAGACAGAGCGAGATCAGTGGAGCACGTTGCGAGAAATCGGGCTGGCCAATATAATTTCTTTTAAACTGCAAGTCGAGGGAACGAAGGGAGGCACCTCGAAGGGAAGTTCGCTTTTAAGACGGCTGAGTTCTCAAGGTGTGCATATATAAACTCGCGAGACCAGCCTGAACTTTCGGAATTGCAAATGCGCCACAATACGCGTACGTGTTCGTGTCAATTCGCCGCATCTGCACTTAAGTTCGCGCCAGCTGTCGGAGACTTACTAATTTTTGACTGGCGCCTCGCAGAAATTTGTTTCGAGAGTTTTGCGATGGCTGCGGAGAAACTAGAAAACCGTCAGCTTACGACGCGCATCGAAAGATTATTCAAAAATGAGGGTCGGAACACTGGAGAGCTTCGAATTCTAAAACTCTTTGAAACCCGAGACTCGGTGCTGTTATTGTAATTTGAAACTCTCGAAACGCACGTAAATAACGAGTTTGCGTTTCAGTTTTAGATTCATCGCAATCGATACGATTTCACCGATAAATTATTTGATTTTCGAAATGAAAGTTTCGTAGAGAAAAAGTTCGAGAAGATTAAGTTTCGCGAGCAAGTCGGCTCTCGATCTACTTTTATTAAAAACGAATTTAGAAGTTGAGAAACGTGAGTCGGTGTAATAATCGGTTCTTTGCTTCTCCGTGTTTTTTCCAGCAGTAATTACGAAGCGTCATGAAAGACGCGAACATCCTCCTCCACTCTAGAAATCCTTGTTTCCATATCCTGTCTGTGAAAATGTAATGCTTTTGTATTATATTACGTTCCTTTTCGAATGCAGATCTCGTGCAACAAAGGGAAATCTGACGTTTCGTAGAAAGCACGGGAAGATATGAAATATCCTGCTGTTATGTATGAAAGAACGCATCTCAGAATTTCAGGGCAACTCGCATCCGCAGTTCGAAAGATGAAAATCTCGTTTGCCGAACAGAGAAAATAATAATCGGTCATTGTATCTCGAAGCAAAAAGCAATATTACGATACGAATGTACGAACCGTAAGAAGACTACAGATACGTTTAACAAAAATCGCTAAAGTATTTCAACAGTCGAACATCCATTATATTGGATAAATCTCGATATTCAGTGGGATGCTTATTACTTCTGCCTTACAAACAACTTATATACTTAAGGGCTATTCATCTCGTATAGTAATTTTTTAACTAAATGTAACGTATATGTATCTGTGTCATGATAATGCTAATGAAATTTCAAAATATATCATATATCACGCATAAAATATGTATTTTATGTGTTTTCTACAGTTAATATTCGAACCAGTGTGTAAACTAGTATTAAAATTAGACCTGTAAACATACAAATAATACAATACGATGAATAATTGAACCGCGAGATTTCTTCTAATGAGATTCCCTTTAAAGCTAAAGCAACCTTCCCAAGAACCAAATACGTCGAAGAGACTTTTTGAGAATGATTTTAAATACTTAAAGGGATACACGTCGGAAAGCTAACGCTTTAATCAAATTTCCACGATCGCCCTATCCTTCGTCTCTGACCTACGTTATTATTTCGCTCGATTTTAACCCGGGAACAGTCTCTTGTAATAATTAATAAACGATTAATAAAACCTACTAAATTATTCATTCACCTTTATCGATCGATCGCCAAGCGTTTTCAACGGTAAGGTGCGCCTGTTTGTAAACATTCGTTGCTCTTTCTCATTTCGTCCTGTCTCTGGACGAAACGCGTCGCGTTTTTCATGCACTTGCTACCTACGAACAGCCTTTCCATGCACTTTCATCTTCCTCGTTTTATTCTTCCATGTACACAAATGAGGGGGAGAAAGAGATAGAAGAAGCAGGATGAAATCTCGAGCGATGAATTCATGCGCATCTCCTTTTATGTTGACGCTTCGTAAACATCGGCTTTATTCGTAACAAGACGCAAGTAAATATTGACGGGAGCTGCCAGGGGATGATTCCTCGGTTACAGCCGGTTAAAACAGACCGTTTCCCTCTCATCGAAGCTTCGCCCGTCTGTTTATCGATGATGTTTAACGCTGCTTTGTATGTTGTGCGACGTGTTAGAAATCGTGCATCCTTTGACGAGATCCTGGTTTCTCGATAGGGTCTTTGTGTATCCTTTTCATTTTTCAAGAGATTTTCGATTCCTGGTTCGCTCCATCTAATCGAATAAACCACACAATAACGTTTATTCTCCTTGGTCTCTATTTTCTACCGATTATTTTTCGATCAGGCAAAGATTTAAAATTTGGTTGAACCAGCCAACGAAACGATGATAGTAGTTAGAGATATTTCGCAGTGTCATAGTAGAAATTCCTCACGGTTCACCGTAGACGTGATTTATGACATCTTTTCTTTATGGAGATTTCCCTGAGCGACTGGTTGTTCGAGCTGCTGCTGGTTTGGTTTGGCAATCTACTCGTGCATTAACTCTGAAGGTTTCTATGCCAGTCTCCTTGGAATTTGACGAGGGTTTACGGCATGTTTCAAATCGGCAACATCTATGCATGTATAAGTTCGTATCTGAAGTAGAGACTTTCAGTTCTGACAGGTTCACTCAATTAAGCTTTATTATCAATATCGAAGAAAGCACTTAGATTAGTAGAAAACACGTTCTTTACAAAATTCCATAGACTATACGAGTGACCAATTCGATAAACCAAAAATTCATACACACGTGTGACGTAAGGAATTTGTTTAAAAATTAGCGAGAATGTTCGTTCTATATCTCGTATTGATTAGATGTATAGAAAATTGTAATCAACTGAAATATTCAATAATATTATTTTCTGGATCGGACGTATCCTGATCCCGTGCCAAATTTTTATCTACAAAAGAAATTGGTATATTTTCACGGTATTTTCTTCCTGAAAACTATAAGTCACCCGAGAGTCCGTCATTTTCAAAGGAAAACATTTGAAAGACCATGACCAACAAAGTGAACATTCTAAAAGGTAAAGACCTCCAGCATCGCTTCAAGGAGCACAAAAATCGTCTCCATTGGTATTCCGCTTTTCAAGCGACTTACTTCGTAGATGATCACTTTGATCCGCAAAAATATATAACGTAAAGCCCAGAAACTAAAAGGATCGAGTAAACGAAATTTTAATAACGAATGTTTATAGTAAGACTGACGATAAACGCAAGTTTTACGTTTCGGTTTCAACGCATTAACTTTCAGTTCACGGTTCGATATCCATGAAAACTCGCAGTGAGATTACAAACAATCTCATTAACATCTACCAAAACGTGATTTTTCATGCTCACTTTCACCCCACGTGCGATCGATTCCCAGGCAAAGGGAAATTTTTCTATTTATCGAAACTCTCGAAATATATCCTGCTCGTGATTCGTTCGCCGCTTTTCCACTCGTCCTTTCTTCCCTCCTCGACCCTTTGAGAGCCACGTAATCGTATATCTGCAACCCCCGGGCCAAAAGCAATACCGATGGGATTCATTTTCCTGCACAAAGCGGCCCGTAACATGACTGCACAAGGAGAATTATAAAGTGACGAGAACAAGGCCGAACAACGATCTTCTATCCACGATTATAATACATTTTCGTCATTTCCACAAAATTAATCATCGAGAGTTCACCGTGTTACTATTATTAACGATAATGGTTCAACTCGATGGCTGTGTAAAACGATATTTGCGTGGGTGGTTTTCACGAAATTGGTAGAATCATAATTTCTAAAAGATAATATACATACGTAACATATATGTAATTTACATACGCAGATAGCGATATTGGTAGATTACGACTCTTACTTCTTTCAAGATAGAACGTTTCCTATTCTTTTACGCAAACATCGATGATAAAAGTACTTCATCTGGTCGTGTTGTAAGGAACGAACATTGCGTTAAAAGTAAGATTAGTTCATCGAGGAAGAAGTATATTCAATCGTTTGGTTGGTCAAATGCGAAGGAATTAATTAGGAATCGATTGATTATATGATTAGATACGTTATTGGACTTTAATAAATTTTCGAAGGCTTCATGAATGTTTAATATTATAAAATCAGCTTTAGAAACCTATTCAAGTTCTTACGAATTGAACACACGCCACTTACCGTTGACAGTAGAAACTTGAAGATTTCTGAATTCTGAGTAGAATTTTCTGGATATAAATGAGCAAAGGCACACCGAAATTTTTCATTCATGAAACGACGAATACATCTCGCGATCCTTAAATCTCTTATTCACCTTACACAATTTCACAGTATTCAAAAAAGTAAAAGGAAACATTCGTGGTTTACACATTTATCATGGTCCGACTAACAAATTCATTTCTACGGGCGCACGTAGTGCGTTGTTTCAATTATCCAATTCTAAGTAATGCTGGTAAGTTCTTCTTCATTTGAAATAAAAAGAAAGTAACTCAATAAGCATTACCGTTAAAACAAACGTCGTTGCTCAAATTCTTCGATTCATTTTTGGCTCGTAAATATGCAACTTTAGAGTAAACATAGTTTGGTAACTGCGAACGTGTTAAGAGAAAATCTACTGTATTTGAAAGATCTTACACATGCGTATGCAAATTGCACATCACATTTGCGATAATCCCACGTATTTAGAACAAATTTTACTTCCGTTTCGCTATTTTATTGCTCTGATTTACATTTCATCACGATTTTCACCGCTTCGTTACGCATGAATTATCGCTTCGAGTAACGGCCCATATTTATCGTATTCGTGCGTCCCCGAGCTGTCACAATTTTTATTTTCTAATCTATATTGAATTAATTAATTTCGTTGCACACTTTGATTTATATCTTTAAAAATTGTTTTAAATTGTAGATCAACAAATTCGCAGATTTGTAACATTTCCTTGAAAATACCATCGAGCTATAAGATAACGTGAACTCGTTGGGAAATAAACAAGCGTAAATAAACTGTATCGTTAGAAACTGTTAAAAAATGGGAAGCAACGTTTCTCTTAACTTACGTTCCAACAAGTTCCCGAAATTTCCTTCGAAATATCGTCAAGCAAAGATAACATGGCCTCATTTGGAAACGAATAATCGCAAGCGGGTTCTGTTCGTCGAGCGGTTCTCCGCGTTATTATTCAGTCTCGGTGTTTGCGCGTTTATCCGATATTACGGGGCAAAGCGTCGCTTAAAATTTCGCTGATGGCGATATTCGATGGAGTTTGTAAATTTCCCGTCGTTCATGTAAATATAAACGCAGCTACGTTCCGCGAGCTGCGTCTATTTGCATGCAACAGCCGAGGTCCAGCTTTTCGATTTAAAGTTATTTCGATAGCAAGTTACAATTACGAGTGTTTGCCGCGTTTCAAACCGTATAATTCGTTCGAGTTCTCGAGTCTTTCCACGATATTCGTCTTCATCGTTCCATCTTACGACTTCTTTTTTCTTCTTGTTCGCGAATAAAAATCGTGAGAAACGGCGCAAGGTTCGTTCAAGGGGGACGAGAAGAATGATAACAGTGTCTTACAGTTGACGATATTTTTCTGCTGGTTCGCCTCGTCGACGAGCGGAAAATTCTGCTGAAAAACGTTGAAATGCGGCGATTTATTCACAGTGCCGTTTACCAGAGAGTCAGGGCGCTTCTTTAATAATCGTACAATCGACTTCGCTTCCCAGTTTCAACACCGCCCATGTTCTTGAAACCTAATTTAATTCGAATAACAATACGAATTCAAAGGATATGTCCGTGTATCTCGTGATTCCAGCAATACAGTAGCTACGAAAGTATTTGCTAGTGTCCTGATTTTGCGGTGAAGCAATTTTGTATCAAGTTGTACGTTCCATCTTCGTGCTATCGTTACATTTCTCTAATTACTAGAACGTTAACGATCGATTTAAGTCGAGTTTATGACGCGAACGAGATTGCCCTGCTGTTTTTGAGTTTTTAATTTATATATTCATTTTTACCATATTTCTTCTTAGCTTCATTTATAATCAGAACTTCAAAATCAATCCTTCGAGCACGATTTAAACAAGCCACAAAATAATATTAAACGAAGTAGCTTTTTCCTCCATCACTCGTCAACCGATATTCGATGATCGTTTTAGTTCCGTTCCACCATCTTAGATAGACGTTTTAGGGTAATAAATTCACGAATCGTGGTTGAAGCAACGACAGCATCTCGCGTTCCAAGAAGCTCTTTACGTTGCCAGTTTCTCGATGGCCACGTTACCATAGCCTCTCTCCATGGAGAACGTATCTCAGATGGATACGTTCCAAGAAGCTTTTCCCATTGAGAGACAGCGTATCGAAGTTATCGGAGGATCGAACGGCGCTTGGGGGACTTTGGGTGGAGAACGATCGAACAATGCTCGATACGGACTGTTTCCTCCGGAAGAAAATGGAGGAAAGCAATAGGACGGATGTGTATTACATCTATTTTACGAGTAATGGGAAATCCAGTTTCTTCGCGCGTGTTTTCTTTTCGCGCAACCGCTCGAAACCGAAGATACGCGCGCAAACTTTATCACACCATGCCATTGGGAACTTTTTTATCAGGATAGAATTTCACCTCGACAGTATTCACCGACTAGCTAGACCGGTTTTTTTGTCTTTCTTTCTTTTTTCTTCTTTTTTTAACGGATCGATAAAATCGGGTTCCAATGTAATTACGGTCGCAGATACGAGCTTGGCAACCGCGTTACGTTTATTATTATGGGCCGTTATAGACCCAGCTTACTTTTTGCACTAATAAGCGACCGAAATACCGATGGTGAAACGCGATCGTGTCTGTGTATCCGAATCTGCGATTTTCAGCGCCTCCTCACGAAGAAATCGAATGGGTTAAATTGCGACCAGATGAATACGAGACGTGGATCGTTGTGTTTTGTTCGATGTTGGTGTAGAATCGCGAATTTGTTAAGGTTTGTCGTCTTATTTGTATGCAATCGGCTGAAAGTTTGCGAAATTTCCTAATGCAATTAGGTAAAAATTTCGAGATAGAAGGATTTACAGTAATTTTATTGTTTATAAAGCGAATTAAAGTATATGATCGTTAGTCTATAGAACAATTTTATTTGCCATTTACTGACCCATGACATGATAATAAATACTGTTTCGTTAATACACTTTGACAAAATTCACAAATGTTTGAATATGTGTAACTAATAATATAGGTACAATGATTGCGTCTGATTTATGATTGATTTATACTACTGGTAGGTACATCGATATTCGTATATAGTTCGGAAATGCGTGTAACGTTATTTGAAGTTCAACTACGTGATTTCAGTGTTACTACGAGCGATTTAAAATGCATCGTTCAATATCGTAATATTTGAAATTTTTCGTAAATAATTTGAAAACATTCATTGCCCGAATATGTACTTGTTAAAATTTATCGACAAAATCAATCATTCGTTCCAATGTAAACACTGTCTTCGATCAAATCCACCGATTTATTGAAGATTACGATACAGTGGGACGTATCAAATTGCGATTTATCTATATTCTAACGTTAAAATCGATGATTACAATTATCTTGCACCAGAACGTGGAAAAATCCAGGCAATTTAGTAGCAAGTTCAATAAGCGTGCAAAACTGTTTGAATCGTTGCATGGAAATCGTTTGTAATTAAATTATTCCGATAGCCAATGGTCCAGATGCTAAAACTTAAGCCCCTTTGTATTAAAATTTCAACTGCGAACCTATCAAACAAAAAATTCACGAAAACAGAAAAAGAGAATATAGTAATTAAAAAATTGTACGAAACAATTAGTCGAAGAAGAAAGAAATTGCATTGAATTCCTAGAGAATGGCAACTTTTTTCTTTACTTCGTGTTTCCTTCTTTTTAGAGAAACGGTACCTACTAACACAAACACAAGTTGGACAGAGTTAACAGTGAGCGTCTTTCTTCGTGATTTCATTGGACGAAGCGACGCATTAATTGCATTTTTCGATGAGGGAGAATGCATTTTCTGTACTGTCGCGAAAGAATAGCGCTCAATCGTTGGAAAGCTTTTTCCGTAGCAGCTAAAAGATTTTTTTATCCAATTAATTCGTACCAGAGCGCGAGCCCCGCGTGCACAGCGATGCGCCTGCTGCTCCTTTGAATTTTCAGGATGTTGAAGTTGAATAAAATGTGATCGAGCGCCAGTCAGCTTTGTACTCAAAAGCCACTGTGACACCAGCGCGTAATTTTCTTCGACAGTTGTTAATCCGATCACCGTGCGTGCGAATATCTACTCTTCATTGACTTTGTTCGCCGGGCGAAATTTCATTTTTTCTAATCTGCTTCTTTAACGTTGAACGAAACTCCAAAACAAATATTATATTTTCTATAACAAATCTATATGGATATAATATAGACGAATGTTAGGATGTTATAGTACACAGATTAAATTGACGGATCAAAGTTCATTATTGGAAAGCATAAATTTGAAAAATGTTACAGGACAAACGAGAAGGAGTTTGTTTGGAGTAGTTTTACATTTGGTGATTACGATGGTTGATGTATACTACTGTGAATTTTAATTACTAGCCTCAGGCTAACTTATTACACGCTTTTACTACTACGATTGGATATAAATGGATGTAGAATGTAGATACATTTTTAATGATGTTTCGAAATAATTACTAGTAGTAACTTAAAAATCTCAAAATCAATACAATCAATGCATATTTAAATCTCGATAAATATATAGAAAAAGATTAACCAACGATTATAAGTCGATTACAGCTTTTACATCTCTATATTTCTATGTATAAGAAGTAGACCATACTCTTATTTCAAGCAACAATTTGTACCGCTTGAAATTTCTATTGTACATTTTCCTTTACGTTCATGTATTCTAAAGCTACAGTAGTGCTTGGTAGCGAGCGAAAGATATAATAGTAATACGAAAGAAATTTTTCTCGACGTAATTTTATTTAAGGGGAGCATCTTTCTAAAGCTGCTGTATAATGTTTCAAAGCTTCCTTAGAGCAGCAAGTCGCCTAGAAGAAATCTTTAGTGAAACTTGAATCTAACGTTGTTACTGTTTTCCGTCGAGATACGTGCTCTTAAATGCAGTCCTCGATTTACTGATTCTGCATTATTTTCCATCGAACACGTCACCTCCTTTGCTGAAATAAATTCAGTGTCATCGAGTTTTCCTCCGTCTATAGGCAAACTGAATCATTTACGTTTAAGAACAATTCGTTTGCTGTTTTAGGCTTTTAACGAATCTGAGGAAATTTTGGAATGTTCATCGACGTCTTTACCACGTCTACGATTGTTCGTCTAAAGTTGGATATTTGAAATCTTCTTCGATAAGAATGAGAATTCTTTTTGAAGAAATACATGCGTGAAATTTTGCTCCGATCGTTAACAAAGTATTTTAGAATTAATTATTTGCGTCAAGAATCAGTTATCAACTCTGTTCAAGATTGTACAAAATATCATCATGCTAGTTACAACGATGAGTCGAATATTTTTTAATGCCCGTAACGTAATTATCGAGAAAGCCATAATCACACCAATTTAATCAACTTTACACAGAAATTCATGAGCTCCACAAACTTTATCAATTATCGATAAAATTTCAAACACTCGCGAAAGCGATTAAAACAAGTGCACAGCAGGGACGAAACCAAAAGTATATGAACGTTCATTCGTAAGCAACCTTTGAAGGAATTATACGACGGTAGAATTAAATTTTCGGCTTAAAAATTTCACTTGGAAAGTACACTTCTAGACTCAAGGGTGGAAAAAGATTACTTGAAATTATTTATAGAAATTTCCAGAAGCAAATAAAACGATTTCCTTGATCCGTTTCGTTCTCTTTAACAGAAATTCCATAAGAAACATTTTATCCGTGAAACGAAACAAATTCTTTTTCCTGCGCGTCTCCTCTTGGAATTTCACCTCCGGGGTACCTTGATTCAATTCCGATAGGAAAAATAAGTATGTATCTCTATCGGGAATCCGAACGAACGAGCTTCCAAATTGAACAATCCGTCGACGAACCTCAAAATCGAGGAACCAATCGACAGGGGTTTGGAGTCGATTCGATAGAAACGCCGCTCGAAAGTGATCCGTAGGAAAAACATTCATTCGCCGTGTGCAGGTTCGATGGTCAACGATACCGAGGTATCGGAAACCACTTTATACTCTGCATAGAATTGCGGCGTTGGACTCGTGAATGGAACGAGGTCGAAGCCAATTAAGATCGTTCAATCACCAGAAACAGAATCAAAATATATAGTCTGGGTCAAAAAGTAGGAGGGGTCGTTGCATCGTCTGTATCGTTGACGGATTACGCAATTGACACGTATTTCGTGGTTCAAATTTTTATTCGCAGATTCGATATACGAGTATGTGCCGATATATTGGCATGTTTACAATGGCTTACGAAAGTATTTCTATACTTATGATAGAAAATTTTTCCGAATATATCGCGTGTGTTACATGAAACTTTTTGAAATTTCATTGCCACTGGAATGAGACACGACTATTATAATTGTATCGACAAAATTTGAACCCAATTTATGAATGTGTATAAAAATTATATGATTTAGTTTAGTAGATATATATATGTAAATTTTTGTGTTATTATTTCTGTACTTGATCCTTAACGGTTTAATCGATAGTCTTGTGATTTGATTAGCTTCTACTTACCAGGTATGTAAATATGAAACCGGAATTTTTGTATAGAAAATACACGTTTATTGTATGAAAATGATTAAAAATATTTTATTCGAAGTATCGCCCATCGTTAGCTATACATTTTTCCCACCTGTCTGGCAATTGGTGGATGCCACGCCAAAAAAACTGTCGCTCTTTTGAGGCAAACCAGTCATCGAGCCATTTTCGTACATTTTCGTAAGAAGTGAAATGCTGGTCAGAAAGTGCGTGTCCCATCGATGCAAATAAATAGTAATCGGACGGAGCCAAGTCTGGTGAGTAACCCGCGTGCGAAAGTATTTCCCAACTGAACGCTTCGATCGTTTCCTTGACCGGTTTTGCTGTATGCGATGGTGCATTATCACGAAGCAAAATTACTTTGTGTTGCCTTTTTTGATATTCCGGTCGTTTTTCACGCAAAGCTTGATTCAAATCGATCATTTGTCGTCGGTAGCGCTCGGTATTAACGGTTTCGCCAGGTCTTAACAGCTCGGTGGTCTTTTTCGGTGGTCTTCCACGTTCTTCGTTCCTCGCGTCAAAATTGCCACTTCTGAATTTTTTTAAACCACTCAAAGCACTGTGATTTACCAAGAGCATGGTCACCGTAAGCTTCGACAAGCATTCGATGCGATTCTGCAGCAGTTTTCTTCAAATGGTAACAGAAAATCAACGCTGTCCGCAAATCGTAGTTTCCAGGCACAAAATTTGACATGTTCAATGCTATTACAAACTATGCTGTTGTATGAAACTTGTATTGTTCCGAGTCGAAAAAGTTTGTGAGATGTCAACAAAGACTTTTGGCATCAATGACGCAGTTTAGTGATAACTACATTATCAATTAGGGCCATCTATAGACAAATTCCGGTTTCATACTTACAGACCTGATAAGTCAACGTTAATCATTTAGTATCGCAATTATTTCCGGTTGTACGGGATGTTTCTAACGATTCAGCTATTTCTCGAAATTATAATTACCACTTACGAAATGTACATGTCTCTTTTTAACTATGTAAGATGCCCGCTTAAAATTCAGCTAACTGTATGAAAGCTACTCGTTAGCTTTCCTACGTTTTACTTATGTTCGTAACTGTTCAGGAAAACATCTTGCAGAGGAAAGAGCCATAACTTGTAATTACGGTAAATAAATCACGCGAACGATCAAAGAAGAAACGTTTCTTTCTGAAGTTGTAACTCGCAAATATCTTAAAATTACGAACAAGTCTCGTCGCAATTCGAAGCAAAGGACGGAAAATTTGTCGAGGGAGGAGATGTAAAACGCTGAAACAAACCTTTTTACGGGCTTTGGATATGAAATTACGAGGGAATTGGTAATTCGTAGCCCGACACGATCGTCTTAGCTTTATGTTCTACCGGATTTATCCTCGTTATCATAATCGGTGCGTCCTAACCGGCTTCTTGAACGTTTAATATCTCGCGCGTTACGCTCGCGAAGCGTTTAAGCGGATTTCTTCTTTTTCTTCTTTAGTTCCCGTTTTCCTTTTTTCTTTCTTCCTCATCTTTCGTCGTGAAAACAGCGGAAGTGATTTAAATTGGATAGCTCTTGTCCAGCAATTTTCGCGGCTACGAAATGAATGGGTCGAACGAAAAGCAGTAGACATGGTATTTAAGCCGCGACATCGGCCCAACGAATTTGTTGGCTACAGTATGTTTTCATTTTCTTGCAGGATTATTTGGACACGTTCGCGTTTTATTCTTCGTGAGAAATTTTCGAATACGACGAGGGAAACACACGAGTATTAACAACGTGAATATATTACTCGCGTTAATTCTCTCTTATGACAGCGTTGTGTCGTAATTATGGGATAGAAGAGAGATAGAAAAAGAGTATTATTGTCATATTATCATTATTATGCGTCTGTATCGGCCCTTATTTCTTCCCGTAACAAGGGAAAAATAACGATGTATTAGAAAACTAATAAATATTCGTCGACGACAATATTCCATTACCGAGATCCTTGAATACGGGTTTATGAATATACAACGGTACATTTCCAGCATTTATGACTATTTGCTGTGTACAATACATCCGCATGCTACATTTCTTCAATTTCACTGAATATCCATTTCATGCCTTTTCGCAATAACTTCATAGTCACGCTTATCTAGATTTGCACGTGTTCTAAATTAGAACTTCTAATATAAATATTTATAATACATCGTTTTTTATGAATTTTTATGTTCGCAACATAAACTACAAGTAAAATCACGCGGAGTTATTCCTTACTTAATCTTCAACTTTATCGCTGTTTTTTCTTTTTTTTTTTTAATGCGATCAATGTACTAAGACTGTTCAATAAATATACTTACACCGAGTAATTCAATTTTGCTAGAAAATATTTCCAATAGTTGTAGAAATTACAATAAACAGAGAAAATATTTGGAAGAGTTTGTACGAAAAAGAAACGTGGTTACAAAGATAAAATCAGACGAATATTTGCTATCGAGCTTCGTCTTGCGTGCAACTACGAAATCCAGGGAAACGTCGCGGCATTCACGCTCTGACATTTCTTTCCTCCACTTTCTCTTTTGTTTCTCGAGATTTAGATAAAGCTACAAATACCGGAATTCCTTCGAAAGTTAGGACCAAACTTACGTCACGATGAATTCACCTTCTTATCGTGTCGTTTCGTTTCTGCAGAAACAAATTATGGAACTTTTATATCGGCTTTGTTTCGTGTCTAAATGATTTCTCTGGTTGGAACTTTTCATCCTCGTTTATATTCCGCAAATTTTATAGCGAAATATTGCAACGAATTACAAAAGTCTTTATCGTTGATTTTAAATTTCCATTGATACAAATAACGTGAAGATATCTTCAGAACGTTCGCAACTACAAGAAAGTACAAAATGAAACGACGAGATTTTTGAATTTAGCAGTTAATCAAATATTTAAAAATATTGATCACCGATATTAATTATAATATTAATTTGTAAGGAGCTCGACCGTTGATCGAGAAAGAATTGCCGAACTATTTACCGTTTCACGAATTCCGAATAATGGAGATTTTACGTTTAAATTGTAATTTCAGTCGATGCACGGTAAAATTTTATGGACAAACAATTTCGAAACATTCATTGGCAAATCGGCTTCGAACGGATTTACTTTTTGATCTTGAAAAACGCTAGGAAATTGTAATCTAATTTTATTTTAAACAACCCGATTCTGCAATCGGCTGTGGAACTCGGCAGGAAATCGTAAATACTGGAATTAAATTTGTTTGAAACATAAAACACGCCAGTGAATTACGCGAAACGATGTAATTTGTTTTTTTGAGTCAGCGACTGTTCGGTTTAATTTCTACCCTTTTTTTCTCCGAATTGTTAATGTCAGCGTATCGCAAAATTTTATACACAAATTTTAAATAGAATCTTATTACTAAATTTTGTATTCTTATATAAATTCATAGTTTTCTAGACACTAATTAAAGAAATGAAACTCGGAAATAGAGATTTTTATTACGCTCTAATCATTATACCCTAAGTATTATAATTTGGATATTTTTTATTATCATGTTATTGCAATGAAATATTATGAGCTGATATTACACAATATTATTCAATACACGCAAGGCGGTAATAATAATTTCCCGATTTTTTTTTCACTGGGAAAATGATGCGTGATCGAATTTATATCAGGACACAACTGGTTTCAGTTTTATAATGCAAAATCTGATAGAAATTCTGGAGCAATCAAAGCGACCCAATTCCGCCGCGAAATTAATATCATGATGGTTCGGGATGGAATTAATTTCATCGATACGTGTTTACTCGTCCGATGTTCAGCTTGAAACTGTCGATCGACATTTTTAAATAGCTAATTCAAAATTCTCTGCATTTGTCACGTTTGTGGCTTGCTCTTCATAATTAAATTTTCTGGCTTGTTCTTCATAATTAAATGTTCTGGCTTTTGTAGAAAACCTTTCACATTATTTATATCTACTCAGAACAATAGACGATTGTATAATTAAATGTCAACTAAACAAATGGTCAACATTCGTAATTAAATGTCAACTGAGAATCATAGTGGTGTAAATCAGTCCATTTTATAAAATAGTATCCTATAAAATACGATTTATTAGCATGAAACGTTATGATGCATTTTTTCAAATCACCAGAAAGTATCGTGGATGATGGTTTTCAGAGCTAAAATCATCGTAACGTTTCATGATAATATATATATTAGACAAAGAGAGAGAGAGAGAGAGAGATCACTATAATTTTCGCTTTGTCAATTAACAAATTGGATAGAAATGAGACATAAATGGTATATTCATCACTTTCTTGTCTTTCTTTCGCTTGAGTCGCTAAATTCATAAACGCGTCCGATCATTGCGCGCTGTATCTACTTGCGCGTATCCTACTCGCGGATGAGAGATCAAAGCAAGTGATTCTCGAAATTGCAGAGCGATTCTTGAACGATTCTAGTAAAATAAAGCTATCGTCTAAACGATATTAAAGCCCCTGGAGAAAGTCAAAGATTCGTAACGTCACGCGTCGCGAAGGAATTTAAAGCGTACAAAGTTTAGAAAGTATCGAGCGCTTCTGATACTCTTTGGATCGAGACCAAGGAAACGCTGAGAATCATTAGTCAGGCTGGATGTCGATATTAAAATATCGAAGAAAATAGGAACGAGAAAAGTCGACAAATCTATGAAGATATTAGACTAACATCGTTATAGTGTTTATTCCCGTATATGGCGAAGAAGCAAACGTATAATACGAGGCGAAATGTGTAATATTGTTGCTCTTTTTATATTTACTACATACTACATACTTTTTATATTTAAAAATAGAATAATAAATGTCTTGTATTGGTGGTCAAGGATTATTATTTGTATATTTTACAAGATTACAAATAGTCGATCACTTTTAAACGGATGAATATTAAAATAAACATTTCTTTATATCCTAATTGCTAATTATTAATTGAACGTCATTTCATCACGTTAAAAAATATTGAAGCTTCTGCGCAACTTTTAACAGGTACTGATAGTGCAAATGGTCGAGTCAAGTATATTAAAAATTACCATTCACAGCGCACGATGGTTAATTAAATCCAATTATCCTGTTTCAATATCCTATAACTATTCACCGTACAAAAAAATTCAGCGAAAAGCACGAACAAAAAAGGATGTTATATCCAATTTTCCACAAAACCTAAAAAAAAAATTAAAATTTCGTTTTCCTCTATTTGTCTCAAAACTGTTACCATCGAAAACTTGGTAGAAAATGAGGTTTATCAACATTTACTGATACCGTGCCAGCATCAGGCTCCCTTTACATTTAATTAAACGTCCCCTTATCGAAATTAAAACTCTTACTAGCTGGTCGTTCGTATAAAATTTTCCTAATTACGCTTGGTGGAACAGCTTTCTGCAAAAACCGATGCTCCGTTTATCGGGACACTAATCTCGCCTAACGCTTCGACGAAACTCTCCCGTCTTGTAATAAAATCCTTCTAACGGAGATAGGGAAGATAATGGAACAGGGAGAAATGGAAAACAATAAAAGCGTGTCGCCAGAAAACTAGAAAACATTGTCTACTGCTTGAAGACGAGTTTTGTGTATCAGCACCGCGGTTGCTTAGAACTCTGCTCGGCTTTTTATGAATTTGCCTTATATATATATATATATTTACTGGTCTTTCTTTACTTAGAAAACGCCCTAAAACTCCGCCATAATAAACCTCGTACGCTGCTATCTGGACGTTGTACCATCTGAGAACAACGAGCGAAAGAATTTATTCCATGTAATTTGAGTTTCCGAAACGCGCTGAAAAAAATATTACCGGGTTACACGACACTGTATAATACGTGTATTTTGCAGGACACGTGTATTCTAGAGGTCCATTTTCTGCAACGAAACTTCATCAACCGTGCTTGAGTTATCGAATCTGCTATTCAAGTTCCTAAATTATTGACGAGCATCGGTCTCGTATACGAGCCGCAGATATTGCTAAATCGATTAACTGGATAAAACAAAAGGTAGAGAAAATTGATGAAATTATATGAAACACGTATCGGTCAAGTGCTTTGCAAGTAAAATTTTGCAAATTTCAAAAAGTAGAATTAATCACTTTGGCCTGCAAACGAACTATGGTCGGAATTTTGGTTGCTTATAGAAGCGAAAATTTACATTTAACTAGAGATTTTTAATATAATCTGAAATATAGGAATCAACAGTTGCTACGAATAGATAATTTGATGCTGATACGAGAATATATTTTAGAAAATAAAAATGTACGTGTTCATTTGGAAATCAAGTTAGAAATTCTTGTTTCTAGAAGGTTAGAACATTTGGTGTGATTACGCAACTATTTACTCGTACTACAGAAGAAATATTCGTGAGCGGGGAAGTATTTTTGCTAGTTTAGATAAGGCACGAAATATATTTAAACGGTTGCAGGTAGGTGAAAATGGGAACGTGAAAGTAGTTAGGTGATATACTTGTGGAATATTTAGTGGAGAACGTGTGAACTGGCGGAATGAATGAAACCGTGAATTTGTGAATTATTGAAATGAATAAAATTCTTGAACATAGTAGAGACGTATAACAAGTTATCAAATTCTGAAATCTCTTGCAAAGAACTACACTCAAACCCAAAAGTGCTTGACTGCCTGAATATTTTATATTTAGTTTTTAAAATACCATTACTCGCTATACATTCTGTTTAACAACACATTAAAAATTACAATAACAATTGTACATTTCAATTGTACAATTATCTATCACTGTACAATTACTTTGTCTTCTTTACTCGTATATATCGTAATTTCACGTGAACTATACTCAATACCAAACGTAATCGAATACTGTTTTGACCAATTGTAAAATATCATTTGCTTTTATAATTCATAATAGACTTTTTTCATATATTATGACGATCTTCGCTTCGAGATAATAAAACAAAAAGAAAAAGATCCCGAAACATCTATTCTAAGAATTCTGCGATGAATCCAGCAATATCACCAAGCTTTGTACAATTTGTTCGCTATGAACGAACGACCGATAATTTCTCAGAATCTCATATCGCGAATAAGGAAATCGTTTCTACACGACACCCCACTTTTTTCCTCTCTCGCGGTTGTTGTGTTTTTACAGTAATAACGAGAAATTTTCGCCTGCGGAGAATACATCAAACTGGAAACGTTCTCTCGTTATCGCGGCGCGGTCGAATGAAATTCTTATAGAGAAATTTGCGGCCATTAATCTCGACTCGTAATATTTCACCGGTTCGACGAGCGTTCCGCAATTTCTTCGAAACGAAGGACCAGGCCGCCAGAGGATTTAACCTTTCAATAATTCGCCAGCTTCCTCCGAGATTCTCTCGTTCTAACAAGGAAAAGAAAACAAGAGAGGAGAAAGACTCGCGAATAGAAGATAGACAGTCAGGTATTTGCCTGTCCTCGTCTCTACGGTTAACAATTGGATCGATGGTCGCGTGTCTGGCGCAGAATTAATAAGCTGAAATAAGTAATGAGTGTAATTTCAACGGAGTTTCCAGCGTCCTAAGAGAGACGTCGCGGAACGAACTATGTTATCGGAGAAGCTGTCAGAAGTTCTCCGATATCGTACTTATATAAGTACACTCGTGTATACAGCTTCAAGTTCTGCTATTTAGGAATGGATCCATATGACTATCCTGCAATTGATGTAACGATAAATAGAATGCAATTGGTAGAATGAACATCGCTGGTTTTCATGGCTGTATATTGGGGATTTATTTGAATGAATCGTCGTTATGACAGGATTTATATTTTAATTGCTGCGATTAGAGTAAGATAGTTCGTAAGTAAGTAATAACCAATTAATCAGCAAAGAAAAGAAATGGATTAACAATTTCTTGCGTTATGAGGATATTACAGGTAAAAAGTAAAGATAGGTACAGTGAGAAGCGCGACGCTCTGACAGGAAAAATAAAAAACGTATGGAAGAAAGGGGGATTGTGTTGCGAGATGGGTTTTTACAAAGATTTATAGCAAAATCAATGTGCGTCAAAGATGACAAGGAAAGTACGTTTCGTTCGTGGTCGTACTTATAGAAACGATAATTCGTAACTACTATCGTGACCCGTTTTTCAATGTATTTCCATTTAATAGCGAATATATGACAATCGCTGGAAGTTCATTTTGATATAGAAATCCTATTTCTACGGATAGAATATTTTATGTATCCGTTCTGACTTCACCGAGTCTCGCTTTATAGTATCGAATCGTGTTCTTGCTCGACTAATGAAAATTGGACTTCTGTTGAATATCAAGTCAGTTACGAATAACAAAAAATATATAATTGACCTAACGTACAAGAAGAAATAGTTGTACCGGATATACGAAAGAAATTTTCAGATAACACCGACTTTCTTGGAAATTGCATTGCTTCTTATCATCCAATTGCAATTAGGTCAGAAAATAGAAGAGCTTATATTCGATAAAGAATAAAGTTGTATAATAGTGTGCTCTGTACTGTATTCTAATCTCATCAGTTATATCTTATCGCAATAGATACAACTTGCTTCTGCTCAGTGTTAATCATTTTCATTCTTCTTCGCAAACAGGATTCTATGCAGATCTAATTATGTTTAATAACATCAATTTTATGTTCAATAAATTTACCAGCTATCAATCATTATGCATTTTAACGCAACGAAGCTACTACATCTTAATTAGTAACCTTAAAAAGCAATAGATCTTCCACTTTAAAAGCCTCTCTGCCTCGTCTCAACTTGACTTTTCCTTACCGAGATATCATATTCGAAAGAAGAGCGTGAGAGACTATACGTTTCTCTTATTCGCTCGGTCGGACCTCGCTCGTTCGCTTCCACTGACCTAGCTCACTTCTGATGGTCACACTGTGGTCTGTGACTGAAGCTGAGTCAGCGTCCTTTTTGCTATTACTATTACTCGCGACGTGCGTATTTTCATAAAAAAAAGTGGGTCACGGTACTTCCAGGAATTTCGACCATCATTCAGTAGTGTCCTGGATACCAAACGTAATACCTGGGAGCACTGTATCTGCAGAATCAATCGAGATATCGATATGAAACAAAGCGTGTTCCTTGAAGTATTTTGTCTAATAAATTCTTTCCGAATAAATTTGTAAATTTAATAATTGTAGAAATGCTCGTTATCGATGTAAGGACATCCGTCCCAATTTCGTGTTACGGATTTTATGTAATAAAAGGTACTCTATGTTACGTGTTTGGAAAGTTTAACAATCTCGCGCCACCAGTTCACCTGCAAACAAACGCAGCAGCTATCGTGATGCGCAACAATGAAAACCATACTGCTACAAATTGAAAAATATTTATACGTATAACTGTCTTTGTATGCCTACACGGTTTTATAAACATACGAAGAGAAACATTGAATATTTAACGTGAAAATGAAAAATGTAACAATTCGCACATATTAGCAGAGAAACTAACAATAAATCCATAATAACTCCTTTTCACGCAGATATTTGAAAATAGTCGAATATCTTTCGCGTTCCAGACACACAGCCATTTGAACGTTCTGAATCTTTTAATTTCACCTACTATGAACATAAAATTTATAAATTTCCTAACATTCATACAAATTTGTACAATATTCTTCATTTTCAATTTTCAAATTCACGTATAACACGAGGAAAACGAAAAAGCGAAAATTAAAAAAAAAAAAAAGAAAAAAACAAAGAGGAGAAAAAGAAAAATAAGCGCAAAGTCTCTTTACTCTTGCGCAGAGGATTTCTCGCGCGTCAGCTGAAATTTATAAACGGCGAACCAAAGACTTTTTGCAGCACGCTAAAACGCTGTCCCCAAAGCAAACAGACTAGACGTCGAGTTATCACTCGCGACGCGTGACTTATTGTTGGCGGAAGACATCGGGAAAGGTATTCGTTCACGTTAGAAAACGTGCTCGGCAAGATTTTTCAGCCGTAACCAGCTCTCTTTACCAGTAGCGGATCTTGCTACGTGTATTCTGAATCTGACTCGATCCCCTTCCAGGAACGGAATTCGTTTCTGCTCTTGCAGTTGTCCACGGAGTCACGACGCGGAAGGACACACGACCCGGCATATGATACTATTTCAATTTTCGGATGAGGAATGACAACCAAGAGAATCAGTCGAGACTTTCTCGTGTGCAATACGAGATCTCAAGTTTCGTGATGAATATGAAACGAGAAGAGTATTTCAATTAAGAAGTTATTTTCTTACGGAAGTATTTGAACATTTACCATAGAAAACTATTAGCCCCATATCGCGTGTGTTATGTAACACATTTTGTAATTTTAACAGCAGTATAATAATTATATCGATCAAATTTGAAAGCGATCTGATAATGCATATAGAAGTTACAGGATATTTATTACAAAACATTAATATACGACACGAATAAATACATGATAAGCGTTAAATACGACTTCACTGAATATCGAGGTTTATCGATGTAATGGATACATAAACAGATTCAAGATTTTTGTGAACTTTGCGAGATATACGCTTGTATTATATATCTTGTAATTTCCCTATACATATGGGGATTTGTTTCAAACTTTACCAATATAATCACGATAAAAGAGTCTCGTATCATTGTCATTGAAATTTCAAAATGTCAAAGTATTAGGTTGTCCGAAAAGCATTTTTCTTTCGCAAACGTGTTTTTTTTTACAACAGCGCACCTTGATACAAACGTGAAACCAAGTCTGTGAAATGTCGCGGTGTTTATCTCAATAGAACAAATACTATAAAACAGAAATACTATAAAATTAAAAACGCTGTGCGTCTATTATTTCCTCATAAAACGAAAGAAACTTCTCGGACAACCTGATATAACACACGTAATATATTCATAGAAGGCATCCACCAGTGTTCGAATATTTTCGTATTCCTTTATATCGTAGATCGTCGTTTATCTTCTCTACGTATTTTTGAATCTTCTTGAAAGTTGGAAGAACAAACGAAACTTGTTGCGATATCGATTAGAGAAATCATGAAAAATTCAACATTTGATTCGATATATTTTGGTATATGTAAAGAGCTTCGCATAAACGGCATGGAATAATTTCGATCGATTTCGTGCCGAGGGAAATACACGTGATAAAATTTTCAGGCCGATCCCCCTGTTAATACCCAAGTATTACGCTAATAAGGCTTTTATGCGGGGGCCTTTTCGCGACGTGCACAGTTCAATTTATTTGAGAGCCGACTATAATGCTTTCTCTTTGACCGGCAATTTTACTATTAATTTCCATTACACAGTTAATAAAGTTTTTCCACCCCAGAAAGCCTGTCGCGTTACTTGCCGTCTGATGACATTTCGAACAGTCGCGCGTGCATTCACGCGCGTCAATAATTCATGCGCCATCGACGCGACGCAAAAATCCAATGTAAATAGAGCCGTACGATTTTTCACTGCGATACGTTTGCATATTTTCTGATTTTAGACAAAATTTCTACGTGCTACGTTTTTTTTTTCGCTGATTTTTTAAAATATTCTCGGTTCGAAGAGTACCCTTTTCTCTTCTCGGAATAACATTAAACAAATCACTCGTTATAAAATTTAAATTGCGTTTCTTCAACTGTGCTCATAGAGATATGAATTTGCATAAATATTCGAAGAACGTATACATCGTACGCAACGTCATTATACATATTTATTGCTTGTGATATGTTAAAGGTATGCACTTTTTGTATTTATACATTTAGTGCCAAAAATATAAAGAATTTTGAGCAAAAACGATCAGTTTGCAAACGATTCAATGATAATTAAATCGTATATTATATATCTTCTTCTTGTCTTTCAATCTCGGATGGTATTTACACGCTCTGTTTGTCATAAGTCACCGGATAATTTGATGCAAAGAAATGCTTTCCTTCATCCTGCGTATTTCTGCATTATTTCCTAGGATGCATCACCATTTAAATAACGTATTTGTATCTCATAATAATGCTCCGCCCTCTCCCTAGATCGTCACTTTTATTTTCATCCATTATTTTTACCTTTCGTTCTATGATATTTCCCGGGTTTGGCATTCTTCAACAAAACTTCATCTCGCAATTTTCGAGACCTCACCAATCTGTCCTTGAAACGCATATCCGCGCCACCAACGTTGATTAATCTATAAAACTTCATAAATTCCCCATACTAACGATTAGTTCGTGGTTCCCTTAAGGGAACCGAAGAAAGAAAACACGTTTGTTGTCTTATAAACTGCGAAAGTGTACGAAGTAGCAGATTAAAATTAATAATAAAACACGTGTCGACTTTCTTTCAAACTACGGCTGGCCTCATCGCGACGTAGAATCGTGTGTTTGTGAAAGGTAAACCGTATTTCTTGGTAGATTACTCCGGAGATTTGCGCGTTTTTGTTTTTAAGGACTGACGCGGAGAGTTCATAAATATGTCGTGAATATGTTAAAAGTGAAGGAAGAACGGTTCGCTGCTGCCTATCCGTGTGCGTTTTATTAGAATATATTATTATAGCTTTTTTCAAAATGTTGTACGGAGAGGAATATTCTTATGTCGTAGCGAGATGTATTTTTAAAGAAATATTAGTAAATATCTTTGAGAGAAATGTATTTCTAATATATCGATTATTGGGTCGGCTAATCATTGCTGAAAATATTCCATGTTCCATGGTGTGTTGTAAGACTTTACTGAAATGTGCCTTCATTTTCGGTCAAACTCTTCTAAAATTCTTCCTTCTTTGATCAAAGAAAAACGCGCGACGCTTTTACGACTTACCATTGGAACGTCCTTGGATTTCTAGATTCTGGTGCCGGATGAAGGTATGAAACGTTATTGATGAAAAGAATTTCCCTTCGATGTTTTTCGATAAAATCGAAGATGACGAATTTGCCACAACTGCTTCTGAATAAATTCAAAAAGTTGCCGGTAATTTCGTTCGGAGAAATTAACGGAAAACAGTTAGGAGAACTATACATGCTTTACATGTGTAATGAGTTAGTACGTTGCAAATATAGGAAAAAATGTAAAAAATCGAAACGTTAAGAAGATAAAACCGCGCTGAAAAAGTATGACGAGATAATGGCTTAATACCAAAATAACCAACGTAAATATATTCTACGAAAATAATTATCGTTAAAGCTGTATCACAATATTTCAATCTCAATAAAAGTCATTATCTTCGTTAAAAGCGTTGTAGAAGAGAAGTACATAAAACGATCATTTTGGGAAGTATGATAATCCCAATGTGAAAATCATGGAAACACAGTTGATTACATCATCGAAATGTCACTTCAAAATATTGATCTAAAGCCCATTATTAATTAACAAAATTCTATCAAAATTCCTATCTTCATCAACATCACACGTTCGCTAAAATCCGAACGGTCGTATTCATTTAAATCCCGTGATATTCCTCGTTTCCATGTTATTGTATCACGGAGAGAGAAAGAGAGAGAAAGACAGAGAGAGAGAGAGAGAGACAGACAGACAGAGACAGAGAGAGAGAACCTTTCGGCAAAGGGACGTATGAAAAAAGTCCGGGTTTCCTCTGGTTTTTGTGGCGCGATCCTATTCGAGCACATTTTTCTTAATCCTTTTAACGTGGTGAATGCACCTTTGAAAAAGTTGAGTTGAAATTAGAGCGAGGCGCGAACGAACAGCCTTTCAACGTTTACATCATTGCGGCCTAATATCCTGTCAGTGGTGGAAGGCAGAATCATTTCAGCTCTTTCCACGACCTGGTGCACACGCCTATTGCCCTCTAACAATAAGTAAAGCTACGTATGTTTAACATACAGGGTGTCTCAGAAGAAAATCGAATAACTTTATCAGTATATCCGCTAGTGTATTTCGTAATCTTTATTATTCATTTATTTCTTGAATATATGGGTCTTGCTTCTATTTTTGCAGGTAATTCATTCTTCACGGAAGATTTCCTACCGATTGGCAATAATAGAAAAAAAAATTTAATACATTTATGGAAGAAAGACCGGTTTGAACATTTTGAACACCACTTTTAACATGTACGAGTAAAAAAAGAAAGAAATAACGAGCGATCTTTCTTTCTATCTATATCTATCTTTTGAAATAAATCCAAAACAAATGTACGAAGATCTATAACGTGTATGGCCTCTTCTTCGGTGACCTAACAGGCGTACAGATAAAGTTATTCGATTTTCTTATGAATCACCCTGTATACACATACACGTATGGGCGTGTATCCTCTTTTTATAGGGTCGTGAAGAAGCGCGCGAAAGCGAAATGAAGGAGCACAAAAGGGATGACTGTAAAGTATGCAGCCGATCAATAGCAAGGCAAAGCGGTGTGTATTGTCCTTTCACGTCGGAAATCGTGGCGTCTAACGTGAAAGGAGACGCAGTTGATGACGGAAATGTGTTTCTTCAAAGGGGAGGAACGAGATTTATCAGCGATCGAATCGTCGAGCCGGGTGACGTCGCGTCGCGTCGTGAAGAATCCACCCTTCTCCGGGTTCCCTTTGTTCAACGCGCCCCACCGCGAATAATAATCTCGTTATTGGGCCGCTGCAGGCCAACTCGCGTGTACTCTGCTTCGATCGTGCCTTCGCCCTCTTCGAAGAAAGCTTTTTGGAGATTCGAGAGATCCGAGATCGTTTGATTAAACGTGATGATATTTCCTTCGGTATACCAGGGGTGGAATTCTTTTAAGAAACGTATTTTGGTTTTACATTTTCATGTTTGGATTGAAAAATCCTACCTATGCGTGCTTTTTTTAAAACGTTCAATCTGTTTTCTTCCCTAGAGAGATTGATAGAGGATATAGAGACAGATCTTGGAAAATAGAAGATTGAAAATTGATTCAAAAGTTTCGTTTAATTTACTTGACGTGTTGTCAGTGATGAAGATCTAAGAATGATCGGTCAAATAGTAGTAAAAATAAGAATAAACCCACATTGAAATATTTAGTTGGAACGCACTTTAATGCTAAATACACAATTTTGCAAGATCGGAGAGGCACTGATTCATCGAATAATCGGAAGTTCTATTTAATAAAATCGCTTTTAATTTTCGAAACAACAATAATAATAATAACTAAGACTACCATATTTCCTCTGCTAACTATACGGAAATCGAATATTATAAAAAACATTTTCATAAAATAGACAAACGTTCATCGAATTTACGTCGTACCTTAGTAAGCGCGTGTTATATATTCCACATAGCGGAGTGTACAATTAATTAGGCACTTGTTAAGCAGAAACGAGAACACACAGTTATTCAGCCAGATCGTGTAGATCAAGATAATTTCCACTTAAACCGCTGTCAACCTAAAATTACGTTAATGAATATCAAGAAAAAGCTGGTCACATTACGTAACATTCAAACGGTGAAGTTGTACATTATGGTTGAAGCAAAATAAAGAAAGGGAAATCCAGTGCGAAGCGAATATAATCGTGCACCATCGTTGCCAGTATCTGCTAGGAAAAAAGTGCAGCATTCGCGAACCGGAATATTTACGCGAGCCACCATTACTGATTCGCGAATAAAGATCAATTTCAGCCGGCTTTAAACGAGGAGGCTTTAACCGGCACACTCACGAATCCGATTCGAACGCCATGGACACAGGGGATTTCCCTTGAGCTTAGATTTAAGCTCCGTCTGAAAAACTGCTCAACTACGGCGGCCAGCAACGGCTTAGATGCGATTATTTTCTCTTTAGAATCGAAACACGCAACAACGTAGATAAACAGGTGCCGCAATATTTCTCTGTTTAATCATTTTCATCCACCTTGACCGTTCTTTGTAGTCGTAACTCGCAAAATCGAAATGTAAATACACCTCCCACCCGATCGTTTATTTCTTATTACAAAATTCGCCAGACACGATATCGATCGTGTAATACCTCGGATGAATCACGTTGCGCCTGATCCGCGCGAATAAATTTCATTTGTAGCGTGTGTGTATATCTTGTAAGGAAGACGTGTAAATAGCGCAATATGGTATAGCGTAACAGTATAGGTAAAATAAGCTCCACGGTAGACACGCTTGCACGTACGAAGCGTAACGAGTAATCAAGATCGTAAAACCATTGCGTTCGATTCTACGCATCGCTGATTGGTGCGACTGTGCTTATTTGAACAGATAGTATAAGAAAGTAAAAAAGAAAAAAAACTAGGAAAATGCGGTATCATCCCGATATTCTTGAATAATACGTTCAAGGCAACATAGGCATCCAGGAATACTCCAAACAAACAACCACAAGGCTGAAAACAATGCATTCAGGAAGCCCGCACGAAGTCGCTCACCTTGCTACTATACTTAACCAGGTCATCGTATCTTTCTATCACGTTCCCGTGCATTATAATCTCGCTTTTGTGTTAATAAATTAGATAGATACGGTTTGAACGCGTGGAACATCCACCGAGATCCCTCTCGGCCTATGTAGCTGCCGGCGTATCGCGAAAACGTTACACATATTTAATCGTGAGTTGGATTTTGTTGTTGGTCTTTGACCGTGTTAACGTTTGCTGGATTGTATTTGGATAAATTGGTTTATGAGGTAGGATATATTAAACTAACCATTAGCCTTTCGAAGATAAGATAAGAACATCTCGAAATGGAGAAAGCTCAGGTATCGTGTTACTCTTATCTGTATTTATAAAACATATCGGCGGAGTTAAACCAAAAAGGATGTTAACATCCTGTATCGTTTAACGATTATAACGACGTTAGCTTTGAAAAGGCTCTTGAAAAACGTCTCTACTAGAAGTAATATTCTAAAGTAATTTGTTATCGCGACAAGGATATCATGTTTTCTTTTTTTTTTTTTTTTTTTTTTTTTTGGTAGAAGAAAACTCGGTGAAGTAGCTTCCTTAATTATTCGGTAGATGCTGGAAGAGCGAATGGTAGATCCTGGTGCGCGAAAAGTATAAGGGAAGTATGAAATATCTGTAAGAAATTACTATGTCTAAGAAGACTGCGGGTGGTCCAGCTACCCCTAGTGCCTAAGAAGGCTTCGTGTTTAAATTCTCAATAAGCCTCTCGAGTGCTTCTCTCTACTTTTCAAGATACTTTGCTAATTAATACTTGAAACAGTTTTGCAAACACGTGGACACTACTTGCTACGAATCACTTTAAGCTCCTTTGAATTCCCTTTTATGGAAACATGAAATTCCACTTCGAGAAATTGTCAAGAAACAAACAGCATTATGGTAAGAAAGAAATATTACGATTAGTCAGAACTTACAATTTAATATAATTGTTCTCTCGAAAACTTTTTATTCTTCCTGTTAACCCATTCGCCTTGTCATATATTTTTTCTTGTCCTAATTGTATATTTGTACGCACATATCAATATCGTAACGCTAAAATATACATTTCATAAGCACGATTGTTGGCTGTTATGATAAAACGTAAGGATATATTGACTATAAATGGTAATCCTTAACTGTCAATACTCACGAATACAAGACTGACAAAGGTAAAAAGTTGAATGTATTACTCTGTACAGTTCATTTTGATTTTCCATCTGAATGGATTAATCAAAACATAACGTCATTTCAACTCACATATCGATACTTGTGTGGTATACATTTCCGTTGGAAATTTTCTATACATAAAGTTTCAGTGACGCGAGATCAGTCAACATCGAGGACCAAAATATAGCTTCTTTTACATTTCGTATTTTTATTGGAACTTTTTAAATAAAAGTTGAAGCATGTTTCTCTTCTATAAATCTATAGGATATACTCACAAAGCTCGACCAGACTGTCCTGTAAACGAACCTCTCAAAACCTAAATTAATGCAGTCCCTTATTTTTTTATTAATATTCTAAGTACACGAATAATATCCGATACTAAAAATAAGACGGATGACTAATTTCCATAAATTTATTCATCGCAAGAAGATGACATAAATAATTATAAATTTTAAAAGGTGTCTAGAAAGCTACGTTTGCAACATTATCGTTTTCTTTCTATTTCTCAGTTTATGTAGTTGATCAACGCGAAGAGCTCAAATAACAACGGCTGAACTCAATTTATCTCTATTATTTCCTCTTACAAGAATAATGCTGAAAAAAAAATAAGGACAAGAAAAAAGAGAAGGAAGAAAACTAAAAAGCAAGCGCGCTTTTCTCTCGCATTTTTCCTACGTTTCTCCTTCTTGCAAGCTTCCTATCTCTCACAATTACTTGAATTTCAAACGAAAATGCAAAATCCTCGGCAAGTTAGCCAGCCGTGAGACACTGGACGAGAACATCACGAACTTTAAGAATCGCTTTACCATCCTGAGAACTCGGCGACTCCTCCCCTCGTTAGAGTCGTCACCAGAGTCGCTTTTATCGTGAAACACCACCGTGAAACGTCTTATTTAATCGCGTTACAGCGTGCAATTGCCGTGCTCGATCGAATAGAGAAATTCTAAGTAAAGGAGAGAGAGAGAGAGAGAGAGAGAGAAAGAGAGAAAGAGAGAAAACACGCGCATGAAGAACGATTGAAGTGGCGCGCTTCCCGCTCCATTAACATTTAATTGCGCCAATCGTCTTGGCGTATGGAGACACATCGATAAACTCGTTAACAGAATATGTGTCAACGGGTAATCGAGTGACTACGGAGCGATGAATCGAAGGGAGATGCGAGCAGAGGCGGTTTTATTCACGTTCGTTCGTTCTCTCTTCTATGTTTCGTCTCCCTCAGCCATCGATTCATCGGATTCTCAATGGTACGGCTCAAATGCGCCTCGCGATGATAGCGCTTCGATTACTTTCATCGGCGGCTTTTCACTCGAATTTCGTTCGTTCCGCGAACATGATCTCGTGCTCCGCCATTGATGCGATTTTAACGCGATCACGAGCACGCCGGTTGTATCGAATCACGGGGATGAACCGATCGAAGGATAGGAATGAGTACAGTTACGCCTATTTCGGTGGCATTCGAATACTTGCAATGAATTCACGGACATTCGGAACACGATTCGATAATATGGTTTGAAATGTGAATAGATTAAAATACCTTTGATCCCAATTCAATATACTTGCTTATTTGGAAAACTTTATTTTGATTCCTATTTTTATGATAGTTTAGAATTCAGGTTTTACTTTTTTGCCAAGGCGCTTTTGACAATTTGATGGATATATATTTGTCACATATTTTTGCGAGGATTTATCTCTAGAGATGCTCGGTTTTAAAACTATAAAATTTGAAAAATTAAAGAACTGTTCCAGTGTTGAAGGGCTAATACATTCGTTGTCAAAAAAATATAGCTATATCAGCTTTAAAATTGTTCATTAAAAGTGTATCTATTTTTAAGGAATGTTGATTTTAACACATTGTTCAAGTCAGTTATTGAGACATAAGAATAAATACGAAACTGTTAAGAATATTGTTTGTAAGGTTCGTAGTCTTTTCGACAATTCTTAATAATCATTTTCTCATCATTAACCTATTCCTTTTTGAAATTCCAATTACACGGAAGAAACCAAATTACTTGCATCCTGTTCATGGAAATTTCTCTTTGAAAATTTCTCGCGTCGTCCGAGGATTACACTCTGAACGCTAACCCAATTCGTGAGAACAAGCGGGCCAAATTAATTTTCGTTTGTTTAATGTTCAATCAAGTATAGAAAACTCGAAACACGCCGGTATTTTCAAAGATAATTCTAACAGAATCGTTCAATTTTCGTACTAGTATCGAGCGTTACGCTGTGGACAAACTGGAACAGAATATGATCCACTACGAATCGTTTGCAAAATCAAAAACTACGAGCCGAAGTAATAACGTTTCTAGTTATTAATGCACCAGATAGATTATTGTTCGTTTTAAATCGATCGAGCAAGTTCACCGGCCCATTCTCAATTTCCTTTCGCTCAATTGTTCAAGACAAAATCCGTTTACACTTTCGAACAATATAACTTTTCGTTTATCCACATTCCTTTTATAAATTAGTTACACGTTCCATCGATGTTCATTCTCTATCGGATATTTATCTGTATATGCTGCTTTTTTTTTCCAAGGTTCGATGAATCAGAGAAAACAGGACATTTCATAAATCGCGGGACATTTAGTTTATTTATTATTTATTTTACTTATTTATTCAAGGGGTTGGAAAAAGGATTAATTTAGAACTTAAAAAAATGTTTTACAGTTGTCAATCATATGGCAGATCTTATTTAATTATTTCTCAAAGTTACGAAGCGTTTACAGTAATTAATTAGTTTACGTAGAGCTTGTCACGTGTCAATCGAATAGGAATTATTAAAATATCACGTTAATAATTTTTCCTCCAGTTTTATACGAAAAGAAGCACAGAAATATGAAAGAAATATGAACAGCGAAATCTAAATGAATAGTTAACATTCAAGCAGAAAATCCGCATTTACTCTGAATGGATTCATCTGTGCGATTCATTTATATCGACCAAGCATTCACGTTAATGAATACCGGAAAATTTTCGACAATTCCTTTAGGCTCTTAATTCCTCTTGTAATATTGGTCATTCTTGGAATATCCACTTATTACAATTCAAATATAATAAACGAGATTTCTATTTGTACACGCAAATTACATACAGTACTTACAAAAATACAAATTCTACAAACAAATCTTACAAATGATAAATCACCTGATTATTCTCTTCGATGTAAACCTACGAAAGAAAAGTCTGTAACCTGTGATTCAGAGAGATTCATCGATATTATTAATTGACAAATTTTTATGCGAGAGGATCCTGGTCTGATAAAAATTCTTCAATAATAATTTTAATAATACCTTAATAATTTTCCAGATTTACTTAATTCTTCCTTAAATATCCTCATGCATGTAGTCATATCTTTTCCAAGCCTTTTTACAGCGGCAACCATCATTTTCGTCGTCCGCTCATTTCTCTCTGTTCTTTTTTCCCTTCGTACCGCGTTACCATGAATCCTAAAAATTTTAACATACATTTTCATCTAACATCGCGCTCGCCATTTCTTGTCGCTAGCGACGCAAACCATAGAGTACAAATATTCATTTTCTGAGATCTATCGCTTGGCTTTTTAGTTTTATTCCACGTCTCCGGTACAGTTCACCACATTGCGCCGCGTCGTCTCCATCGGTTCGTATGCTAATGTGCTCGCAATTTGTATAATTCCGAAACGGGTTAAGCACACAGGACGTCGCAGCATCCGAGGTCGATAAGTTTTTCTGGCTCCGTGATAGGGCGTCGTTATCTGCAGGTGCTGTGCAGGGCGAAGCTCGTTTCTCGCCGCCGAGGCTTACTTTACATTTTAATGTCTGTGCGACCGCGGATCACCACGATCCTCCGAAAAGCTTCTAATGCTGTGGGCTTTCCCTCTGTACAGGATGTCTAAGGACAGGTGACACAACTGGGCGAAAGATCATTCTGCAAGCAGAAATGAATCGATAATATAAGAAATAAAATTTATTCGCTTGAAGCCTCGTTCCTCTTCGAGAAAATTTTGATTAAGGATTCATCGAGTACACGCGTACTCAGATATAATTTCTCACTAAACTTATACCTGTATTTTCATATTTTAAGATAGATTTTATTTTAGAAACGTGACAGACGATCAAAGGTTTCATATTTCGATCTGTTGCCACTATTGACAAGCGGATATTCTCTAAAAAGACTGAATATTCGTTGGATACACGTATACACGTTATCAGCTAACTTCTAATTAGACGCGTTCATTGATCGATCCTACTTCATTTCTATATTCGTCAATGATTTATTTTTTAAGTTTAATTTACCAAAAGAGACAACGTTTCGAATAAGGAAGGCTTATTCTACATTCTGGCTTATCTTTGGTCGTAGGTTAATCTCTTGAGCGATTACTCGCTCGCTCTTGTCGCGGTCTTATTCATTGTCCGCCTGATGTTAACCAGGTTATCTGAAGAACACAAGTTACGAGTATTTGTATTTGTAGAACTGAATGTACTTCGCGTAATTTTTCCTCGTTTAAAAAATAAGATGCAAAGTGAATTTTAAATACGCGTAGTAGATTGAGAAAACGCTCTTCCATTAAAACGAAGAACACATCGATCGTTAAACCGGAAACGTTTATCCATCCCATTTTGTTCGGCTGATCTTATAAAAGATTGTATACTGCCATTTCAAGCCAGAACCTCTATTTCCTCTGTAAACCGGAGCGTTCAAACAAGCGAGAAATAATATATTCTGTGTATAGGATAACAATGCGCTCTCGTCAGAATCGAAAGACAGAGAACAAGTATAAAGATATGGAGTGGACATACAAACTCGGTGGCTGTGCGTGGCTGCGAATTAAATGTAAACATGCAAGACGTGCTTCTATATTTCCTGTTGAAATAAAATATTAATTTAAACTAGAGAAACGGGACAAGGAAACATTTTGCTGTTTAACCTATTCGCAGCTGAGGCCGTAGCAATACTGACGTAGCATATGTCGAAGCCGTATAATACGTCAAAGACTATTCTTAGACAGGTACACACCGCTCGTAGTTAATTAATTCTCGTCCATAAATCATAGGACATTCGTTAATTTAACTCTGCTACGTTCTCTCTGTCATTTTCCACGCAACTGTATTTCTCTAACGTTGAAAAATATCTCGAATTTATGTTAAACATTTTTTCAAAACTATTAAAAATCTTTGTCGTTTTATAGGATAACTTGACTTTCTTTACAACACACGAGATTAGCGAATAATTCTATAAATACGTTGAAATAATTCACTTCTCACTGATTTTTCTCTGTTGCATCTGGCTAGTTTTAAATAGAACGAACGTCGACCCCCATTTGCCAACCGAAATTGCAATAGAATCGTTCCCTTTGTGCGCGAAGTCGTTCAAAGCAGCAAGGGTAAGCCGAAAATTTGCGAGAACGACTATAGTTCAATGCAGTTTGTGAACTATTATTATTTTCAGCGGCGAAGCGCGCCGAATACAAACGCGAAGTGAACTAAAGTCATAAGTATAATCATGCGGTTATTACACGGCTGTTGAAAACAGCCGCTCGCTGTTTTGTCTTCATTTCCGTGGAAAAATTAGTCTTTCGAAAACTGCTCGATTTCATGCAAAACTAGAATACCTGTATCTTCTCTAAGTTTTCGTGAAATTCAGTTAATACGATGGTCCTGAAATGACTTTGCTTTTTATTTTTTGTTTCAGGTAAGCAGTGATTATCCACCTGAGCCTTGTTATATTTTATAAATATTTCATCATGGTAAGTCGTATCAGTCTTCTTATTTTTATATAAAATATTTAACACCTATCAACATTTAATCGTGCTAAATAGAAATATTCCAATTTTTCAATCTTCCCTCATCGATGAATTTTTCTATAGAAACATTTTTTTTCTTTTTATTTTTCTATAGAAAAATCATTTAATATAGAGGATAAAATAAAGTTGAATAAAAGGATGTGCGTATATGAGTATCAGTAACTTTTATACCTTTATACAGTAACCAGTAATTCCTATAGAAAAGAGAGGAGCATAATTCACAAGTGGAAATATGGAAAAAATATTTGATAAAATTTTGTCGTTACCGCTTTATTACTATTGCTCGTTTTCTAAATTTTCTTTTATCGACCATTACCGATCACCTTTATAAATCGTTATAAATCGTTCGTTCGTTGATTACAATTGAGACGAAACTAAAATTGGGCCGTCGCAAGTACATATCTGTATGAAAAAGCATTGAATAATATACAAAGTTCGATAACCATTAGTTGGAAACCACGGTATATTGTTTGAGGGAAATTTATCAAAGTATTATCTAATTAGCAGTTAATATTATAAACTCGTGAATTTCCAATAAAATCAAAATCAGTGGAAGGAAGGTTTGTGTATAAACCGGCAAGAAAGTCGATAAAGAAGTATCATAATATTTCAGCTCTGAATCGAACATCCATTGTCATTAGGGGGTTAATTAATACCGGCGTAATTAGCTGTGTTTTTACCTGGATTCGCGATATATATTACAGCATGATCATTTCCACTGATTTTCTTTACTGTACTTGCAATTTTATCCGATCTGATGAGCCGCGAATGCCAGGCTGTAGTTTGCGCGCAAGAAACCCCGTCATTTATCGAAGTTTCGACGATAACAAAACATTGTAATGACGCTGCTGAAAACGAATACGTTTTTAACCATAGTCCATTAACTCCGCGACCACAGTTGCAACCTATAAAACAGGAGAATATCCAACATTGAAAGCTGCAGGCAAGGTAACAAAAAAAGAAAAGAAGAAAAAAGTTAAAAAAAATGTAGGTTTGCGATAAACTTGGAAGACGTGCTTTAATAAGAAGCATCATTATGTGTCTATCATGTTCCGTAAAGGTATATGTTACGTTAGACGAGTAACTGATGAACGAGTTTTCAACTCAGAAGTCAGGCGATTGTAATCTGTCGTACGTGATATATTGTCTCCTGTGCCCGTAAAGTACACTTTGATAGTATAGACGATGTTTTATTAATGTACTATCGACAGAAAGTTCGAAAGCGATATAATTTTTAGAGGATGGATAGTGAGATGATAATCAACTAAATTTTGTTTCCTGTTAATAGTAAACGATAGCTAAGAATTCGAAATGGTAAATTATGTAAATGCCACTTGAATCGACAGTGATAGAAATTACGTCAAAAGGATAAATACGTTGGGCAGGGTGTTGATAACGTTACTCGTTTTTTCGGAATGTGTAGCCCTTGTAAAATGAAGTAATCCAAGTACCTAGATAAAACACGGTGTTTGGGTTATCGACACTCTGGAGATTGCATGGAAAAGTTTCGAAAATCTGGATATCCGTGGATCGTTTCAACGTCTTCCGGGGACAAGGATCCCGTTTGAGGAAGCAAAAGTCCGTGCAATCGCGTTTCCAATCTTCGCTTCGATAGTAAAACGCATCATTTCGTAACTTGCTTAGAAAGTGGTTGGATAAAATCATGAAGTTCTTACGAATTTCGACCTCGATGGCTGCGTGAAAAATAAACGAACATAATAATATACGATGGCCACAGGGGAAATACACGATAAACCATATTTTTCGCGTTCTATGGAAGAGCAATTTTAAAGTTCAAAACGTACCCAACCAATACTTGTGTCACCAAACTGGTATTTTCATTTGATTTTTGGATGAAATTCGTGTTTTTTGTCATCCTCTTGAACATTTCAAAAATTTCGATCGTCGTAGGATTGGTTATGCTCTTGTTGGTTTTGCAAAATTAAAAAAATTCATGGATCTGTCACGCATTTTTCTTTTTTTTTTTTTTTTTTTTTCTTCCCTTTTAAAGAGTTACGTATATCTTTCGATTTGACAGATTATTTCGATTTTCGACTATCATATTAACTTCGTTTTCATCTCAACAATTGGATGACATCGAAACCAAAAAATAAAAAAGTAAAAAAACATATATTTATCGTGTTTTTTCAAACGATACACTCTCGTTCGCTTGTAGAAAAAATATTTTTACAATTTTTTCGATACTTGCGGGAATCGATAAGGACCTGTGTCCGATAAAAATTAACTTACCAATAATATTTTATCTTTCTATATTCTATTTAACGAATAAACTCGTATTAACCTTATTTCAAACTCGTATTTCAAACAGTGTCAATTCAATGAAACATATCACCGAGTATGTCCGTTCAAAGGAGACATGCAACGAACGAATCCCACAATACAAATTACATGTGGTGAAAAAAACATTGGCAAAGAAATTCCGTGTTAACAAACGGCCATCTGTTTGGTCACGCGCGATTTGATTAGAAAACTCGTTTCGCTATTGCGAACCTAGTAATTACATCGGCATACCTTTAATATATCTCGTCCAATCCTCTATTTTCTGCTTTGCTCCGCACATATGGATACGTACGATGTAAATTGAACTCGATGAACAGGCAAGTTCGGTTGACAAGCTTTTGATTACACCGTGAATAGAGCAGCTCTGCATGAATCATCTTCTTTTTCTCAAGATGAACCGTATACTGAAAACGAGGTAATGCTATAAATTCGTAAGTCGTGATTTTACGATCGCGAATTTCCATAATTCCTTCTTCAAGAATGAAAACATGCACGTTATCCACGCGATAATATCTTTCTGTATGATGGTAGTTCTGAAACATGGAGGAACGCGTTATGCCTGCCAGTCGATGGAGATGTTATTATCGCGATTATGGGCGTTCCAAAAATAGCCATAACTGCTGAATTAGCCAATTTATTAGGTTTTAGATAGATAACGAGCGTTTCGATGTCTCGTTAATCGACATCGTATTATCGACGATATTTGAAGACGACAGACGACGAACATGACGAGTCGCATTTCTCATATTTTGTAAAAAGACAAATTTAAAATTCGATATTTTGTCAACGAATTCCGCGTCAAAATTATGTTTCCATTTGATTTTGCGACTAAATAGGTGTTTAATAACATATAGATACGCGTGTTTTATAAAAAAATATATTTCTTCTTAACCATAAAATAGCATAGAAGTGAAAATATTGATAATGAGAATATTAACAGAAATGGATTTGTCGTACTTTTTGTCCGTATAATCTTCATTTGGATGAACTTTAATTCGTTGGATTAGGTCTAGAGATAATTCTATAGTTGCTACGCACCGTGAAAATATCTTCTTCGTTTTTCTGTTAGATCTACCTTGTTTCAAAAATTCATTGCACGCAACACCCGATAAACGCAGGAAATGATAAAAATAAACTCGGTATATCGCACTTTCATGCAAAACGATTTATAAATTGTACAGTTAAAGTCGTAAACGCCGCGAGGATGAAGAGAATAAAACAAGATTTTTTTTTAGCAAGTAGGAATGTAAATCTCACATAAAATACCATGAAACATGTTAAGTACTGAAATTATGCAGATATTTCATGTTTATTACATTTTAAGTTACGTTTTCGTGTTATTTTTCTGTACAGGATTTTACTTCCTATGCAAATTTAAATATCAGAAAATCAGTAAAAATGGACTTATCTTTATTTGTAGTTACCGTATAATTTTTTTTAGAATAATTAAACGATAGGAAAATTAATTATATCGAGTTTCCATTGAAACGTTTCAGATGTTCCAACTTTAATCTAAACGTAGTTCAATAATTTCCATATCTGAATAAACACTATTTAAATACTTAAACGATATACTAGATTGAATAAAAAAAAATGTAATTTTAATTAATCCAAATTTTAATATAAAGAGTTCAATATAAACTTTTGTAAATGACGGGAATCAGGTTTGATCGAACTTTGTTTGCCGAGGCAAGAAAAATCGCATGAACAATAAAAAGATCAGCAAGGATCAGTGGAGAGTTACGAAGACCAAAGTTCTGACAAGAAAATGATAAGTTAATGCCCGAGATATAAGCTTTTCACGACTATAATTGCCACCGTTCATCCGAAGGCAATATTATAGCGATCTTTAACTTGTCAAATCAAATTTTTTATGAAATTCCGGAAATGAAACTGCTCGTTAATTACATCATAATGTAATATTTCTAACGTAACAGCATATTGTATTATCGACTATTATCGGCAATATTTCGATGTCAGAACTATTTTAAAGATAGATTAGCGTACCGTAAAATATCAAAAGCATCGATACACAACAGAATCTACACCTTTTTAGACATCTGTAGTTATATATTTCCACGATCTTAACTCACTTAACGGTAGAACTGGTTGAGTGATTTATAAGGTTTCGATATGGTCGTGCTCTGTCCTAGAATCAGTAAAAGAATCAATTTCTTTTCTATCCTTCGTTATTGTTCTGCTTCAAGAGACACAATTCACTGAAACAATGGGTTTTGTCCTAAATCCTGCTATAACGCGAAACATAGAGGACAAGAATATGATTAATATTTGCGAGAAAAATTATAAGATGTACTTAATGGTTCCTCTGAAATACCCAAAATGGTAGGAATAAAACAAAGAATGGTAGATCTCGTTTGTTAAACCACTCGCATCAATCGAAACCAGTTTTTCCTTTGCCAACCCCAACATAGGTACCATAAACCCCAGTGACATACTTCATCCAAAACCTAAGCTTAACTTAACCATTCTGTCATTCTATCTTTTATCCTTATCGCATCCATTTATTACATAACCAGAAGCCATTGTTTCAGAAAAAGAATGTTTATCGGGATGTTCAGGAGTAGCGAAATTCAAGAATAATTTAGAAACATTTAGTAGAATTAATAAATTATTAAACAATATATGCATCGTTTTTTTCAATTTGTCGTTATTTATCGGATAGCTTCGTGATTGTTTCTCTAGAAAAATTAGTTTCCTTATCAAGTAATTGTGGCTTTTGCACGTTTGCGAACTGCTCACTTTCTTATGATAAAGATATGCGTTGTAACAATTAGGATAATAAATAAGATGAGATGAACTCTTGTCGAATGTTAAACAGTTATTGACTGTTTTTCTTGTGAAAAAATTATTAGACAAGCATTACAATAAAATATACGCATAACACATCGACTGACGAAAACGCTATACTTTCCCTGCCACTCAATATAATACAATTAACCGTAAAAGATCGTCAGGACAAAGACAAAATATTGGGTTGGCAACTAAGTGATTGCGGATTTTATCATTACCACCTAATGACAAAATCCGCAATCACTTAGTTGCCAACTCAATAGCAGCTTCGTGGACTCTAAAATCAGGCAAAATTTAATTTCGTATAGATATTTATTACGCGAATATGTGGCAACATGCATCCTCGCGCAAATCAGTGAATATCCTTGTGAAATCCGAGTTTGTGGAACAAATTCAAAACTAGTGGCGTACAGGCATTGGTTGCGCAAGGTGCGTTAGCGTTTCTATTTTCGGAAAACGCTGTATCGGTCGAACCCACGAACACGATCCGCCATAAAAGGCACAATTTCGGTCAGAAACGGATCCGATAAACTAACTTTCCGCTACATATGCTATTTTATACTTCCAGAAGATCCATAAAACCCCGACTAAGTCGTTACAGAAGCTGCTTACTGACAGAGTTTATCTTCGACGCAGTTTTGCTTCGTCCAGACATTCGCGATCGCGCGAATTTGCACGTTCGTTTACCTTTCACGACTTCCTTGTATTTCTCACTTCTCTATGAAGCCTGACACGAGATTTCACGATCGAGTAGTGAAATTATCACAGAATGGATCGTGGCAATTTACCTCTGAACGCACGCATTCGTGACATAATAATATAGCGTCTGGTATTAGCCGATATTAAAATTCGCAGACTGTTTTGCTGGCTGGCGTTTTGTTGCTGGAGAAGTTCACAGCGAAATTCAAGGAATTTTTTTCAAATTATCACTTTGTTAAATAATACGTGCATCGAAGAACTTCTCGTCTTCCTCAACAATGAACTGTTTCAAGTAGTTCTTACAGGATTATAAAGTACTTTCTTTCTTGCAATTGAAGAAAAGTTTCATAAAGTTCCGCGTAAATGATATATATATAGTAAATGGAATAGCATAATACATACGTTCTAACTTACATCCAATTAGTTTTATTTTCCCTTTATTCATCCATGAAATCTGATATTGTCTTGTGTTATACAGGGTGGTTGATAACTGGTGGTACAAGTGGAAAGGGGGTGATTCTACGCGAAAAAAGAAGTCGAAAATATAGAATAAAAAATTTTTTTTTTTTTTTTAATTTTTCCATCGAGACAACGATCTACAGTGAGATCCGTTATAACGAGACGTGATAAAGTGCACGCGTACCGAGCGAAAATTCAAAGTCGATTTTCTCGAAAACAAAGCCTCAAACGAAAAATTTTTATTCTATATTTCCGACTTCTTTTTTCGCGTAGAATCACCCCCTTTCCGCTTGTGTTACCAATTACCAACCACCCTGTATATAGTAAATGGAATAGCATAATACATACGTTCTAACTTACATCCAATATGTTTTATTTCCTCTTTATTCATCCATGAAATCTGATATTGTCTTGTGTTATATATCGAGCAGACCTTCAAAAATGTTGTTTTCAAGAACGAAGACTCACATGTAAAAATTTTCAATTTACTTTTTCATTCAAAGGAATCAACCCTTGCTCGGTTATGCTATCAATTACCAATCAAACAAGCAACGAACGTCGATACGCGAAACAGCGAACGAATATTTTTCATCTCGCTAATAAATGGCAGAACATAAATCGATCGTGCCGAACGAACTGGCTTTGGCGAAATTTCCATCGACGAAGTTCGATTCAATTTTCGAGAGTCGTCGAGTTTTCCAACGAAAATCGTTCCATTGCTCGATGTAAATTCGTGGAGCCACGCGAGGAACCACCTATGACGGATCGTCTAATTTCCCATTATCCGGGCAAGCGTTCCCGGTGTCTTTATCCAGGCCGAGCGCGTTTCTGTGGCCAATTTACATGTTGATGCAAAAAGTTTCGCTCGAAAATTGCTTCTCCGCTGGCCGAGCGTGAACCCGTTGCGCGCGTGCATCTCCGCTCCGGATTACGCGCGCGATTCCCGAGATCTCGATAGTCATGTGGCCACCGGAATACGTAATTCTGACACGCCAGAAATGAAACGCGAATCATGATAAACGTGGTCGTTCCGTTAATAAATTCGAGCCCGATTAACCCAGATCGAAACTATCGTTGTTTCTAACGGGAATATAGCGCTCGAATGGTGAGGATCGATCGATCGCGGTAAATCAACGTCTTCTTGAATATGGAACCGTTGATCGAGTAAGTGTGACGTCTTCGAAAATTAAGAGTCGAAGAAATGAAAAATCGACCAGTCTATAAGACAATTTAAATTGTCGATCGGTCAATCGTGATACGTAGACTATAGAAGAAATCTGCACGCTCTTACGCGCTTATTGGAAATTTAAAAGTATGAAAATGCAAAGAATGGATATAATACGTAAAGATATAGACAGGAAATATGCAGAGTGTAGTATTTGTTATGACATTTTACGAGAAACAATAGGAAATCGGAACCCTGGAACTTAAGTAACTCAAGCGTTTTCAGGCAACGTAAATATAATATTATCGAAAATATATCGTCTGTCGTTGAGATTCCTGAAATTTTAAGCGTAATGGTCAAATTCGAAAGTTTAATGCCGAAACCCTGTCTGATATTAAAAATCGTTGTAGTTATTAAGCGTTTAACTTGCTAGAAGTTTCAAAAGTTGAGTGCATTTCGAATAGCCAGTGGATGTGCTTAAAACTTTTCAAGAAGAAAGTTTTTTAAAACTCGCTAGCCGTGGCGGAAGGTTTAAATTAAGAACGCTTTTTCGAATAGAAAAAGCGGCAAGTCGACACTTGTTATGTGGCACTTTCGAATAGCACCACTTGCGATTCAAAGGTTCGTTATTTCACGCGGGTAATAATCCCTCGTACGGTTAAATCACTGTGCGAACCTATGTATGTATCTACCTACACACGCAACTTTTACTTCTCAAATAGATTGCATGTACAAACACGAAAATTCTAGATAATTTATCGCATCGCTGCGAGCAAATATATGAAATTACTTCGAAATTATTGTTTTACTAGAATCACGAACAGCGGGTTAACGATATTTTAAATAATTTCTCAGAAGATTAAACTCGATTCATTTTAATGAACCCTTAACTGCAACTCTGGAGCCGTGGACCGCAGAACACAAAGAGAACATAGAAACGTTGTAAGGAAACAATCTGAGAAGAAACTACATTGTAATAAAAGAAGGAGAAATGGGCAGCATAAAATGTTTAATTATATATTGTAAAATTCGTTCAACGTGACAGACGAATTATACAATGAAGCTACGTGCATGCAAGAGGAATTAGAATAAATTTACTTACTTAAACGTTAATAATTACATTATTGTGCAATACAGAATGGGCAAAGGTACGATGGAACAACTGACGTATATGTAACACGTATGTGTACCAATTATTATGATAGAAAGGCAGTAAGAAAAAAAGTTAAAATTGTGAAATGTTGCTGAAATTCGTTCATTGTTCCACTACTTCCTTTCCACAGCTTGCGGTTATGTTTTCTTAAATTTTTCTCTCGGAGAAAATGCTTTCAGATCCCTTTTCTTAAACGCATACCCTTCTTCGTCCCGTATAAGCATATGCATACACCCAGGTGCGATTAAAGAGATCCCCTAATTTAAAACTAACTTTCAACTAAAGTTATACAAACTTCGAACTGAGACATAGCGCGTTAAAGTTGGTTTACGATAGCGTCAACTTTTCAGATTTGTTTTTAATTAAATTCGCCCTGCTAAAAGTATTCTTTTCATTCAATCTACACGATCGAGCATAAATTAATGGACAAAGCGTAGTGTAACATCTTTAAAAGTAAATAATAATTTACCGATAGTTTGCTAGTGGCAAATTTTTATGACGTATCGATTTTCAAAAGGCATAAAATTTCATAGTATACGGAAGAACATTTTTACCTTCATTGAAATCAACAAGCATTTAACGTTGCATTTAAACGAAATTCCAAATAACGCGATGAAATTTTCTCCTGAATTCATCAACGATATTTTTCTCGCGGCAACAGCGAAGAAAATGAATAAAAATTGACGAAGGATTTTCGAACCCGTTTACGGGCAAAAAGATTTATCAAAAGCCCGTGCGACTTGTTCTTGCGCCAGGCATCGCATATGCAGTTTACAAAACGAAAACGACGAATATTCGATCGGAATATATGCGAAAATCGGTCAGCTGCGTCGGACTCAAACGTCCCGCAGAATTTGCATCTTGCACGTTCCATAATTAGTTAAACGCGGAGTTAATCGATTAGCCGACGGTCAGTTAACTACCATTTAAATGGCTGACTCAGTTTGTTTGAATGATTTGGTCAATAAAATTATCAATTAGAAAATGGAGCACGTTGATTTTTCTCGTTCGTTCGCTGTCTATTTCGAACCTTGTCTATTTAACTTCCATTGGAATCGTTTCATCGGTAGACTTCTTTTTGTTTTTAAAGATACTGAAACATTCTTTGACACTTTTCAAGAAAAATGAGAAACCGTCCTTGGATCATTTTGATTTGTAGAGACATTTCTAAATCCTTCGTTACGCTGCTATACTTGGTGGTTCCGAAATTTTTAGACTTGTATCAATTATTTCTTCGATCGCATTGTCGAACTTTGTTCTCACATTTGACTAAATTTTCTTATTTACGTGTATTTGTATATTACTGTTGGCTTTTTTTATACTAAGACTGTCAAGAGAATCGTTACTTTTACAATTATGTAATGTAATTGGTAAAATGCAAAATTTAATTTTTAGTTGGAAGTCGTCTATATCGAATCGAATTTTCATAGTCTATATATCTTATACCTTGTTACCGTGGTTTTGTCACAGCACACACATAGATGACATGGAAACACGGTCGATTTTGCATTGCGAGTCTGAGGGAAACGCTTATATGAGATCGCGCGGATTTTCAGGTTTGATCCTCCAGCACGGTTTTCTCCTTCTCTTGGTATCCACAAAACGCGAAGAAAATATGGAAATCGTTTCGAATCGAGAAGGACGAGAGATCTCGAAGAAATTGTCGAATAATATTAAAGTTTGTTCGATTTATCGAGATCGTCTGTCCTCTTTTAATTTCGTGCTCGAAGAAAAATTCTGCAAAAATCTCGCGCGTGAACTCCAATTTCCGATAGCTGATACGAACTTTTTTTTGTCCTTCTTTTTTTTAATAAAAATTTTCATAAAAAGGAAGATCCGCCGATAATATGAAAAGAATAGAACAGCAAAATTTTGCGGAATATTGGCGATTTTCAGAAAACTGGATCCAATCAAGCGTCGAAAAAAATCGAAACATTACGCTTGTCTTTCAATGCAAATATTAAGCTTTCATTCCAATATGTGCCTTAGTAATGTGAAATTTTATCGATCGTGTACTCTGTGGTTCAATTGATTCCAATTTGAATTAACCTAGTTTATGAATTTAATTCGAATTAATTAATTCTGCATAGATTTGCGTATACGTCGTGTCCGGATAAACATGTGAAATAAGACAAATCGCGTTTTCATTAGTCATGCCTAAAAAAACATGATTTGAATATTATCCGATGGGATCAGAAAATTTGGTTTTCGACTTATGAATTCGAATGGAATTCATTTAAATTTCCTTTTTTCCTTTTTTTTCTGTCCGTAACATACAAAATTGAATCGCGTGAATTGTACAGCGCCAAGTTTCATAGAAATATAACTAATTACGATTACTTAAAATATATAAAAAGTCAAATTATACAGATCTTAATTATTTAGAAAATATATCTACGTGTGTATAAGGAATATTGTTGCGTTTCTTCGTCGCTGAGAAAGCAAGAAAAGGAAATGATATATATCTGTGATATATCGATATTATTAACCCCATCTCCTATGTCTCAGCAAAGAAACAAACACGGTGTCTACTCCATTGCCCCTGAATCTACAAGTGCATCCAGTCCAACAGCAATTCTGCAAGCATTGTAGCATTCAATGGAACCAACATGCTACCCTTTGACCCAGATTTGCAAACGTGAATTCTCTATAGTACCACGAAGAATTCCACTCGATGCAAACTACGTTGTATTTGACAAAATCTGTCTTTTTTTTTTTTTTTTTTTTTTTTTGTTACATTGAATTCTTGTGTTTAGTCGGATTTGAAAAAAAAGTGCACAAAGAGAGACGATTATTACAATTTAATTAGAAAAAAGAAGCAGTGTTAGAATCGTATCTTGAAGATAAATTTCTGAAAGTGTTTTAAAGAAATAGAAGAAATTTCGATCAAACGTAGAATAATACATCACTTTCAGCATAGTAAGTGTAGCGTCTTATCGAAATTCTAATAGAATTGGAGCAGTAGAAGCGTTAAAATATAAAGTTGTGTAAATGGTTTTTAACGAAATGCACGAGCTCATTCTTAAATCGCTAACGTTACAAAGAATAATATAATTAAAAGATATATTACACTCATTATTTACGTATGAAATTCTTTCTGCTTTTTCATACGATTTTAAATTTCAAGATACTTCAAGCTGAATATACGAAAAGAGAACGTACGAAAGAAAAAAGTAAAAAAGAAACGATACAAAGACACAATCGGTGTTCCAAACTTTAAATTATTGTCCTTCTATTTTTCACGTATCGATACATTTTATTACCTCCGTGGTTACCATATATATATTTATTAGATAAAATTAAAAATCCACAGCAGAGTTAAATTACTATTGATTACACTTCATTCATGTTCATTCGGATATGAAATACAATTATGCATTCATTATCGATATTATAAATTTCATTGTAGATTGTTGGGTACAAACTGTAACAATGAACTTTTCATTACGCTTATAACGTTTATTACACTTGTTACACGCTTCTATCGCGTTTTACATCCAATCTCACTCGATGTCCAGAGATTCCACATTTTTAGGAACATCGATTCTGGAGTATAATACACGCTACGATATTTAATGAATAAAATTCTTTTGATCGAACTTATAAAAATACCAATCTGCATAAACATCCATAGTCCAATTGTATTTCGTATCTCATATGGCAGAAATCTCACGAACGGTGGTTCAAATAGAAAGAGCCAAATAAATCGAATGCCGAATGCGAGTGAAATTCTGCCCCATATCGAATTCTAGCTCTGCTTTCGAATGAATTTTCTACAATATGCCGTGTTCAAGTAACCAGCTCAAGGGAGTGATAGTGCGATAAAACGGCGAAGACACAGCACAGATGCTCCTCAGAAACGGTGTCACTAGACGGCTATTAGAAATTCGAAGGAACTGCACTGTTCGTGGCGACAGAATTTCCTGAATTCGGCAAGGCGCGTATTCGACGCGTCTGTAAATCCTCTGTCATTATATATGCGTGCAATTTCACACGATAAATATTTATCACGGTAACTGTGTTTCGACTGAACTGTTAATCGGCTGGAAGTTCATTCATTTAATTCCTCTTAAGCGTGTGCGATCGCGTTCGATTTCGATTCTGCGAATGACGTGAATTAAATAAAAAATGGTAATTTTTTATTTTGCAACGTTATGCTGTAGTTACTAAATGTATCGTACATCGTATATATCTATTTAATTGACCTTCGCCTAACTTTTGTATACTCGTATATATGTCTAGTTTTATTTAATAATTGATTGAAGAGCTTGCTGCATGAAAGAGAATTTTACGTCAAGATAAAATTGTGTCTGGCACACTCTTGCTTTTATATGAGAAAAAGAAAGTCTTTTTGCGATACTGTTACGCGATATCATAACTGGTTTAGCTGGCGTAAACTTGTAAAAACATGTACAAATTTATATTAAATAGCGTAATTAATAACGAAAAAACTAGACACGACGATAGGAATAATTTCACTTGATATTATGTCGAAGTAAATAATTATTGTATATGACAGAATATCTAATTCTGTTATATAGAAACGAATAATTTATTTGCAGAATACGCGCACATTAATTATGTTTATTTTGCTTAATTATATATTTAATGAAAGATTAATTAGACTAGTATTTACTCTTATACGTAATGTTGACTTTAAATCTGTATATTACAATTGTACGAGGTATTTAGCGTTAAAAACTATTTAGCTAAATAGAACAGCAAGAAATTTCATACAAATACCTTTTCATAAAATTATTTTGATATACTTAAATACCATTAGCATACTTAGTACGATTTCACGAAATATCGATACATCCAACATTATCCAACATTATCCATCCTTTTTAATATTTCTAAATATATTTTCTATTCATAACCGAGGACCAGAAAATAATTATTCTTTCATGATCTCGATTAAATTCGTCCGTAGAGAAATTTAAACAAATAAATGAAATACTCTTATACGATAAAACTTAAATCAAACACGAACATAGATGATACGTTAATCGAACGAAACATCGCATAATAACCACGTTGATTCTTCGTACCTTGTGCAGTCAAGCGTTTAAGCGAAAAGAAAAAAGGTAAAAGGTGGAAAAAATCCGAAAAGAGGAATAATAGAGAACAGATTTTCGAGAATAAGCAACGAGTTAAGAGACTTGGTGGTAGTTTCCTAAGGGTTAAGGACCGTCAAACATTCAGGCGAGTCGTGTCACTGGAGACGAAGAATGAAGTTGTAATATGAGAGCTCTCGACATACTCCATTATTCACCATTTGAACGTAATATTTGCGGTGTGATATGGTTTCAGGATCCAATCCCGGGCGAAGATAAGCAGACGTTGCTTCTAGCACTTGCCATCTGCGAACCCCATCCGAACTCTAACAGATTTTCGTTCCCATAGTATTGGATAACGCCTACCCTTTTAACATTCTCGTGTCTTCTTCGTCTGCACCCTCGTGGCCCCGGAACATAAGTAACTTTTCTCTTCTCTCTTCAGCCTATCGTGCGGAGATAATAAGATGGTTCGATAGTCGGTGATAAAGTAAAAAGGTATGTTGGAATCAGACACGGGGAAAGCGGTGTGGATCAACGTGTGAAACGAGAGTTTCGTTGTGAGATATAAAAGATGAAGATACGAAAGATTGTATAAAAATTAGGATTGCCATTGGTACGCGAGGATTAAAACGGAAGAGTCGTTTGAAAGGGAATCGAAGAGAAGCCAACAACAATTTGATGTTTCGTTGGAGAAAACATTAAGAATTTCGATAAAATATAAAAGGACGGTCTTGAATAAAAGTATAAAAAATAATTGTCAATTCTAAGATCGAGGCTATCGCGAATAAATTACTTTTTAACATTGAGGAAAAATACGGAGAATAATTATGAAATAAATGTTACAGCAACGATGACGGAAATGCGAAAATAAATAAAAACGTGCGAAGAAAGTGGTATTTCTAATTCAAATCAGTCACAATTTTCTGAACAGAAAGAAAAAAAGACGAAGAGAGAGAGAGAGAGAGAGAGAGAGAGACGATGACGGTGTGCGTAATTCAATATCTACCACTGAAAAACGTCCCTTTGATGCTCGTCGAGCGTGTATTGTATTTCTTTTAGTAGGATTTCGTCGGTGCGTAGTTTATCATGAAAATATTATCGGGTTTCGATACTTCAATAAGTTACGATCCGTGAAATCCGATGTCTGATTATTGTCTCCTCCGAGACAGCTTTACGATTCAATGGCGGTCGGGATTTTTATGGCCGATATGTTTATGCGGCTCCGTAACCACGAATATTGCTCAAACGTTTGCCAGCAACATTTGGAAAATCGTGGAAACAACCGAGAGACGTAAGAATTGAATGCCAAATAACATATTTCAATGCGAGAAACGAGTCGCTCTTTGTCTTTTTTCTCTTTATTCTCTTCTTTCTGAACTAAGAATGTCAACTGCTAAAAGGAAGGTACCGTTTATGATTATTTTATTCAGTTGATGTTAACTTCCCAACCCTTCTCAACCGTATGTAAAATTCACTTTCTTAAAAGACTGAAAACAGAATGGTAGAAAATACGAAGCGCAGTTATTTCGAATTATACATATATTTAAAAATTATATCGATTATATTTAAAGTTACATTTATATTAAGTAATTTTTAGTATATGTGAAATTACATTTAAAGATCGCATCATTGAAAAAATGGAAGAATATTATATGCAGCATGTTATTGATTTCGCGGGAGCAATCCTGTGTATGTTGTATTTTGTATCAACGTTTCGTAGACGTTGCAGTCTACTTCTTTAGGGCAAGCCAGAAACTTTTCAGAAGTAGACCGCAACGTCTACGAAACGTTGATACACAGGACTGCTCCTGTAAATCCAATAACATGGTGAAAACTTAAAATCTAAAATATCGTACACGATCAATATCTTTTTAATCAATTACTGAATTAGAGACTAAATATTTCATTAAAAAAAAAAAAAAAATAATGACAAAATTAAAATGGTACCAAGCATCCAATACAAAACAAACAATATTTTATTTTCACAGATAATCTAAGACCATCGCGCGATTTTGTACTTACGTATATTTGAGAAAAAGTTAAACCTTTTTGGCCAATACGTGACAGCTTGTTGAAAAGTATATTTGTAGAAAGCTGCGATCGAAAAACTTTAATTTATTCACATTTATTTGATTTTATCGATTGAAAGCGAATGATAAAGTTCTGAGAGAAGATCTGAGAAATACTTACCGTATACGCGCTTTTCTTTCTGTAATATCTTGGTTTATTATTTATCGAATTTACTAATCGAAAGTTGGACACTTTTCTAACGATCTCGTTAGACGGAATTAAAGGAAGTTCGCCAGACGTCGTATGAAATTGTGGCCTGGAGTCACAGAAACCGCTAATAAATCACCTTAAATCGTCAATTTCCAAGGAGCTTCTAGTTTCACAACTTCTCTACCTTCTCTCGCCCTCTTCTGCTCTTCTCACTCGGTCGTGCCGAGTTTTCGCGTGAATTAACTAAGAATTATGTTCTTGTTTATCATAAGTTGTGACTGCGAAATTTACTACCGCTTTCACGACGTGGTATCAGAGGGTGCACGTAGATCAGAATGCTTTTAACGTCCAAGATGTTTTTTTAACTCTGATTTAACGTTACAAATGTAACGACTATTTTTTTTCTATAATAAAATAAATGAATCTATTAAAGAAATTTTTTTGTAACGAGGAACAAAGCAAATATCGAAATTCCATTCGGATAATAAAATATCGTTGTAGATGTTAAAATTGAAATATTTTCCATTTATACATATGCGTTGATATTTTATTTCGTTTCAATATGTGCAATTAAAACGATATGTAGAATTGCATGATTTAATGAATGCAATTGGTATTACTGGTTTTGGCGGACCGGTAGGAAAAAATTGTTTCGCATTCTGTGCTACGTCGCGACTCTTCGTTGTGATTTTTCATTTCATATCTCTCCTCGGGGCTTGCTATATTTATAGCTTTAGCGACAATAGCAGAGAAATATTGAAACGTTCGCGTACTATGACATTTCGCGAAATGCGTTCTGGCTCATCGAGAGAAGATTGACTTTCTACGATGAAGCTTCATAAACATTCATGTATCCTATCCAAACGTCGTAACAAAGAGTTAAGGATATTTTGCCTTCGGATTTTTAGCTTGGGAAATTTCCAAGCTACGATACTTTGCCATTATCATAGCTAGCTAGAAAAAATGTATATTTTCCTACAAATATACATAACTATTTATTACTTTAATACTAAATAATGGATAATATTGTTCCATTTTTTGCGATCATTTAATCAATTTTTTGTACAATAAAAATTGAACTTCTTTTCTACAAGCAACATCTTGATTGATAATGTACTTGGACATTATCAAGCATAAATTCCTTTAGTTTTACTACGAATCAACTTATGAAAAATGTTCTTCGACCATAACGTACCATAACGTACAATCTTCAGATCGTTGAACTTTAATACCCGCACATTTTTCTTTCTCTATTTTACAGTATCCTTCGCTTCGCAGTATAAACCACGTTCGATAAATAATCTGACAAAAATTCTTATCCTCGTAATTCCGAATAGTTTCAATCTTTACGTTGACATAAAAGAACGTAATCACCGTACACGGTTACACGCGGTCCTGTAAAATGTTGATGTTTGAAATTTCTTAAAATATAAATTAGCTTCTTCGTGTTCAAAGACCTGAAAACCTATCGCGATTCTGGCTTCTAATAAAAAAATAAAAATTTCTTAAAAGTAGCGAAAATGAGTACCGCGTCATCGACATAGGGATTGACTTAGAAATCCTATCGGTGCTATCCTATTTCTTTAGGATTAAACCAACTGCAAATTCAAAGGCGTGTTTTCTCGTATCACGGTACGTGACGATGGTTTAATAACTGTCTCCGACAGGATCGGATCTGTAAACTGGTGGAGAACGGTCACGTTCACGCGACGCGAAATCATTCCTACAGAACTTCATCCTTTTTGCAAACAACGAACCGGCAAACAAACAGGCAAACGAACGAACGAGTGAACGAACTGCACGCAATTCACGGCGTTTGCGTACGTTGTTTCAGGGAGCAGCGAGCCATGGCTGAAGAGCGTAAAGCACGCCGAACTAGGTACAGAGGTGCAACTACCGTGCGTGCTGAAATTGCCACAGTGCGAAGGGCTTCACAGCATCAAATGGTATCGCGGAGCGACGCGTATCTTCATTTTCAGCGAGGACGTCGGAATTACGCGCGGGAACAACGACATCGCCGTCAGGTAAAGCACACGTATCTTAACTTTATCGTTGCTTTCTCGCGTCTCCTAGATAACACAAGCGACGACAGCCTGTCGTATTAACAGGCGACAAGACGTGGCCCTACGTTTCGCTACGATAATCGTAATATACATACGTATATTGTCGTTCGTGAGTATGTGCACACTTTGCTTGGTTTATATTAACGATATATTAATATTAACAAAACGTATGAAACGTAGTGGCAAACGATCGAAAGTAATATTTACTATCTCCTTGTTGGTATAAGATAAAAAATAATCTATATCGAAAAGTGTCCATGTAGTGTAAATATATAAATGCAATCGAAATCAAGGTAAAATTTAACGTACGACTGTATACGACTGGATCAGAAATTCAGATTTATAGTCAATCTTTTGTGACTCACGGTTTAATTAACATCCTGTGGTCGAATACTTGAGATGTGTATTTATAATCAAGCGTTCTTCATTTCGAAGTTAATAATCAGTTTTTTTATATTCGCATCATATAAATTTGAATCGATATGAGGAATTGGAAAATGAATTTTAGCAGAATATTTAGTATAAATATGGATTCTTGGGTCGGTATTTTTTGCAAATTTCCAAAACATTTTGGAATAAATTCATTAAGGTTTTTGCTGGGTAATACTTGCTATAATGTTGTCTTATACTCGCCTCTATGACATTGTTATAGCCCATTTCCGAAATACCGCAATGAAGCTCAAGCAGAATTAATAATCTTGTTTGCGTGGTTTGTTTGGTGGATATTAAGCCGCTATTCGCTTCGGAGCAAGTTTCTGTGAACACAAAATGAAGCAAACTCTAAGCGGAAAATAACAGCATATACAGTTCAGTATATGACGTTCAATAATTAAATCGTTATTCAAAATACACTTAATCAAGAATATAAATATATATCTTTGAGTAATATTGTATAGGTTTTCTGTACAAAATTAATTCCTTCGTCGCGTAGAAATACTGTACTCGTATTTATAAGTAGATCGAATCTCGTTTCAAATTTCATATCGAAGCAACTTTATTGCTGTTACGTCGTAGATGTTAGAAATAATCTCCTGAATATTGAAAATCGTTGAAAATGACAACGTGAGTTCGTGCTCGCCATCCATATGCAGATGCGTTAGTTATAAGAAATAGTAACTAGAAGATAATCCTAATTACAATCGATAGATTTAATCGATAGGCTTAAGATGCTTTTTTGTTTTTATCCCTAGCTTTGTAAGCGCGTGCAATGAAGGTTTTTTTGGCTCACAACGGTGTGATAGATTTATCAATAAAACAATAACTATTGTAATCCTACCTCTGAGTATAGAAATAACAACAAAAATCTTAAGAACAATTTCTTCAGAGATTCAAAGCTGTATAATAGAATTTCATTTCCCATAGAAAATTTGTAAGAGAAATGTTAAAAACGTCATATTTGAAAAAGTAAGAAAGATTCGATTGCAAACTTTATTATACAAAATGCATTACACTCTTAATCATCTCTGACGGGACGATATGTTTCAAGATAATTTTTATAGAGATTCTGTGACTTGTTCTAATTTTTTTTATCACATAATATTTCATTATGAAGAACCAGAGAGGCTATTTCGAACATTACGTTTCACCTATCTTCTCAAGTCTGCATTATAGACCGTACTTATTACTGTTGTTATTTCTTTATTTAGAGGTAGGATCACAATAGCTATTACTTTATTCCTTGGATAAATGTCTCATACCGTTCTGAGCTGAAAAACCTTTATTGAACTTTTTTATATGGACTAGGGATAAAAGCAAAAGAATATCTTAAATCTATCGCTTAAATCTATCGATTATATCTAGAACTATCTTCTAGTTACTATTTATTGTAACTAGCGCATCTGCGTATGGTTGGAGAGCGCGAACTCACGTTGTCATTTTCAACAATTACATTATTGCACTTACCAAGAAAGTGATTTATTTGAAAATGATTGCATCAGATTCAAATTAAACACATTTCCATAATAGTCGAGACATAAAGCGTATCGTCTAATATAATTTTATATTCTCGAAACGAATTTCTTCGTCCCATAAAAATGATTAAAGTATTCCCTCGAATCACGCATGTACCAATTTCCAGAAGAAAAATTGACTTTTTAATCGACTTAAATGGTAGATCATTAAACACAAAGAATTCGCTGGTTCCGGATGGTCGAGCGAGGAGGGTGAGAAAACTCGATCGTGGACCGTCAGAAAAATGAATATTACATCGAAGAGATTAAAACGGTAGAATTATTATCGTCATTTACGCGACACCGTGAAAGCTTCCGTTGACGAGGGGATAGTATCAAAAATATGGAACAGCTGGTAATCCAGGATTAGCTGTAGAAAGTAGGCCAACCAAACGATCTGTTCCGATGCGCTTAATTTTTCCTGAATATTCGTCTCGACGAGGCGAGAATAAATCGGTTGTTTCGAAGGAATTTCTAACTTTGATATTACGGTGAAAGTATCACGTTGATCGTTCGCGTTAATCATCCTCTTGATCGTCCTGGTGAATCACGATGAAAACACACTCGTGAACAAAGTTTTCTCGTCTTACGTGCGAGATTTGCCCGCATAATCCAGTTGTAGCGATAAAAGAAAAGCGTGCAGGTTTTTCTGGTCGAGTTGTTTCGCGCGTATTGTCACGAAATTTCTGATTAAAGCGATGATCGTGGATAAATTAGGAAGAAGATAAATATTATCGAGTTCGTTGATGAACGATGAGTTCATGCACTTGTAAAAGATTTAAAGGTATAAAAACGTATATTTAAAATATAATTTCTTAGTTATACTCGTGTAAAAATATGAAATTATATAAATACACGTAGTTTAGCTGTAATAGTAGTTGGTCGTTAATTTTATTCTCTGCATGATTGGTAACTGACAATAAACGAGAAAATTATATCGCTTCATTGAGACCAATGATATTTATGATACGAAAGTTTCAGGAAATTGTATTTTTCATTAATTTATTTCTTAATGATAAAATATACAATTTTTAAATGTTAGCAATTACTGTAATATTTCCTAACGCATAAAATCCTGTGTTTATAGATTTTATAATAGTTAATGTTACAGTCAGAATTAACAGCAAGTATGTAACGTATTATAACGAAGTATATGTTCTTCTATTTTAGTAAAACGTAACTTTCGTACGCATAATTTCAACGTAATTAAAAAGTATATCAAGAATAGAAACACGAAGGTTCGTAATATACTGCACAGCAATGCGAAGCATATTTTCAAAGTAGTAGACATAGTAATGCGGATCTCCATATGCAAGCACTACAAAGATTAAAAAATATCTGCGTTTGAGTTTTCCTTTTATTGCTCGGTCGTTCCTGTTGTTGAACAAGTAATTGTACACATTTTTCTGTCAGGAACAGCTTGAAAAGCGTAAATTGTTAGGTTTCGTAAAAATAATTTATTTAAAATAACGTACGCGATACAATGAAACTTGATAATTGCGACGAAATTTTTAACGAAAATATGATTTACGAAATTTTAAGATAAACTCACAAAATGAAAAGTTATTTTTGCTTACTTTTTGGAGTTGGGTTTTTTTATGGGTTAATCGTAGTCTTCGAATACGTATTAATATTTCAATATTATAAAAATTCTGCTTGTCAAAATTCAGAACGCATCTGAATATAAAAATTGGTTTCTCGCAACTCGTAACTTCTAAAATAAATCCTCTTACTATCGAATTTTATATTTTAGTACTACTTTGTACTATAGTGGGATGATGGGTCAAATCAATACTAGGTAATCCTGCTCTTCCGGTACAATGGTTCCAAGACGTAAATCTAGCCTTAGATTCGGAATTTTTCTTCGTAAAAATATTTTATTTTACATAGATCCTATGTATCGGAGATGGAATTAGATGTTAGGAATATTTAAGAATTATTCCAATGCAGAATTTTAATTTATTTTAATTAAAATCACTTCGAAGAAACCAGGTAGGAAAAAGGGAAACATTTGTTATATCTTATCAATATACAATGCAAAAAAACGTTGTTAATATTTTTATCATTTATAACTTAGTCTACCACTTGTAATCTTTGTGATATATTGTGATGTGTGTGAAAATTTAGTACGTTCGTAAAATTCATATCAGACGTTTGGTCAATTTCTTTATTATACAGAAATAAAGACTACGAGGTGAATAAATCAGACTGCTGAAGGAAAAAAAACTAAGAAAAAAGATAGGTTAAGTAAAATAGCATAAGCATACGTAGAAATGAAGACAATTTTACGCACAGTATATAACTTGGAAAAGAAAAAGAGGATAATATATGTGACAGAAATAGAAAATTTATACAGTAGAGTGCACCGTGTAATACGATTTTTAAAACACGTTAAATAATCTATGCTATTCGTCGTTTTATGATTGCTTCGTATAATCTGGCATTCCTTGTCTTTTAACTGCATGAAATAATCCATCAGAGTAGGTTGAATAAAATTTCATATATTTTTACGTCTTCAAATTTCCTATAAATTCATACATATCAGCAGTTCAAATATTAAACTAGTAACCAGGCGATCAACGATCAACGTCTGAACAAAATCGATTATCGTGCTGCGATATACGTTTATATCGTGGAAAAATGTATTCCTGTACGTCGTTGTTACTCGCAAAATCGTTTAGTCGACCCAGTTTTTCCGGCGACGAGGGAAAAAGTCGAAAGAATCGAGAAAAGTTAGCGAGAACTTTATTATCCTATTGGCCCGGTTTCCCATCGACCATCGACAGTTTCTCGCGGTTCCTCGTCGATTGTCGCCGAATCGTAAGAACGTGATAAAAATTTTCTCGCTGGCTCGATAATGGAGGGTTCGGTGTAATTGAAAACGTCAGCTTGCCCATCGGATGAACGCTTATCGCGTGATGCTGGCCTGGTCAGAATTGTCTAAAATAAAACAGAAAAAAAAAATATATGAGAAGAAGAAAAAAAAGGAAGAAAAGCTGGGATGCTTTATGTTCATTTACATTTCGGAACTTTTATCGCCACATCCAGTCTCTTCTCCAACTTTTCTCATTTACCGCCATCCGATTTAATCGGTTGCCTTGTTTTTCTCCGCCAGTCCCCCCCCCCCCCCATGAGATCAGTTTCTATCACGGAACGCGAACGATTTTATAAGAACGAGTTGATCGTGACAAAGATTTAAGTAGGGTGCGATTGGTTCAATTCCGAGATCGGTATCCGAAAAAGCATTCGATACTCTCAAGTGTTTTTTGACTTCGAGAACAGAACATGGTTCGGTTAATAAATCGTTCATCATTTTCTTGCTTGTTTCGTTATTCTTTGATATAATTTAATTCTACTAGATTCTGGAATATAGAAAATCTAAGGTAGATATTCTTCAAACAAATAGTTTTGCTTGTAACAATTAGGGGATAGCTGTGTTTTGAACGCTTTTATCGCATCAGATCGAACAAATGGAAGTAGAAGAGTCATGTAAACTTGGTAGATTGACACGTTACTCATATGCTGTAATAAAAATTGACTTTAAGGCAGTTATTGAAAAAAAAGAAAAAATTTACACATAGAAGAATATAAAGGATACGAACAAAAATTTCTTCCCGAAGAAGGTTGTGACAAGAATACAAATGAGAACTCCTAATTTATTTAGAATACACAAAACATTCTTACTTTTTCTTACTTTTTTAAATGTTTTAAATTTCAAGACATAACGCTGACGGTGAGATGTGATCAATGTTGCTTTCATCTATTCGATTATTATTATTATTTCATTTGAAAGCTATCATTTTCTCCCCCCTTCAGTTTCCTCATTTTGTACAAAAGATCTATTGAAAAAAAAAAAAAAACAATTCACTGAAAAGGAACGTCAGACAAGAAAAAGAAATTAAAGGAAGATAAAATAAAAGTCGTCCGGGGAATTTCGTAGTACAAACTAAAATGTACGATTAAAGGATCGAAGCGAGAGGAAACCGTGCGCTCGTTCGAGAAATTTTTATCCTTGTCGCTGCGTGGATGCGTTGCCTCGATACACGGACGTGCACACGAAACGATTTTATCCGTGTATTAACACGGTTTCTTATCCAGAGCAATCCCCGTGAGAGCCTTTTTCTCAAAATACAATTTTCTGCGGCTAAGATACTTCGAAAGATACATTCTGCCGGAGAATATTTTGAAGCGGTTGGGAAGAAAGTCTAAGGTACACTTCACGTCAAATGGGAAATTGACTTCTTCGAGTCTTTCATGTTTTTCCGGTGTGTCGTCGCGACACGGATAACTTTCATCTCGAAAGATTTATATCGTTGTATTATATCGTAGAATGCGCCTTTCATATCACTCGAGAGCGTATTTTATAAACGTGCTTTGGATAGTTTGTTAGCGATCGTGCGCTACGTTCTTTTCGTCATTTCGAGTCTTCTGATATTTCCTGTATTTCAGATGTGAGATTACGATTAGAACATAACAATTTTCCTTTCATGACACGGTGTATTCTTTCGGATTATTACGATGAATTTATAATGTAGGAACGTTGAGCCAGAGACTACGATGAATCTTTCGATCCTTTTACATACGAGTCTCGAGAAATCGACCATAAATTTAATCATATTGCATCTTCAAGAATTTTACATGGCCACGATAGATCTTATGTTATGATTATTTACGTGTAGCATCTTTTCGCAATAATTAAACTTATGGAATTAAATAATTTGTTTCCTTGAAAGGTGCAATACTACAATAAAATTAAAAAGCTTGCAAAGAGTGGAGTTGTTCGGTTTGGTTTCCCGAGAGGCTCATATATTACTAGAACAATCTTGAAATGATTAAAATCAAGATACCAGGTAAAAATTAGAAACAACATAACCGAAGACATAAAAAGTTAAATCAACTACTTTTACATAATATATATACATTACATAGGAGAATAATTCGCCTAATACGTAATGCTCGTTGAACGTTACAAAAAATGGCACAATTTTCCTTGTCGCGTGACACGATCCCCATGTTTTTCCTTTCTTTACCTTGAAATCCAACAGCATATTTGTTTATCTTATTCCGTATCTTTTTATTTATCTACTGTCCAGCTTGTCGCATTCTTTTCTCTATATCTAGCAATTATTTCGTTTCTTTATATGTCCATCTTCGTTGTTCCACCGTCTGTTTCCCTTATTTTCTATCCCTTTCGTCGGTTGGCCCCCACCATTCCACGTTGAAAGACGCGATGATGGAAACGATTACAGCAAAAGAAGAAAATTGCCTGAAACTTACGACTGCTTTCCGAGACGTATTTGCCTAGCGTTGCACTATTTCTTATGAATTCCGACATGAATCTTCTCGAGAAAGAATTCTCTGGTAAAGAAAGGAGCGACACTATATGAATACGAACGATTGGCTCTACGTTTTATGCTTCGACGGTATGAAACTTTAATTTCGCATAGATTACAGAGAATTTCTTTGTAAAGATATTCGATTGCCGACAACGCCTCGGTTAGATTCACGTGTCCTAGATTTTATCGAAGTTGATTAGTTTCGGATTTTATCGAACTACAGTAGTTACAAAGTTATTTCTAGATTGCAAAATTTCAGATTGAAAGTAAATATGACATTTGAATGAGAACGAATACTCGAGATTTTCATTAAATTTTCAATCGATTTCGAGGTCTTGTCGAAAGTCGGTAGTTCCAACATTATTTTCAAATTCCTGAAATTAATATTGAAAATAAATAAAAAAAAAATCTGAGCTTACAGATACTCCAGATTTTCCGAAATTTTCAATAATCTTCGAAATGTAGCGTCCAAATTTGATGCTAAACTATTATTTCCCATATTTAACTTAAATTTCTCAAACGTTTCTGCAAGAAAACTTAAACACTCTTCTATTCAAAAATTCCTTTTTTTTTTTTAAGCTATCGTGTCGTTCAATCGAATACAGGATGTTCGTCCATACTATGACATATACAAATTTCTATTAAAACATCAAGAAAACATCCTTCAAATGAAAAGCATTTACAGATAAGATCTTCTACGCTACATTAGCGAAATTTACTTCTATTGGAATCTAGAAATAATTAAAATGCTATCGTTGGCTAGGATTCTTGGGTGAAATCGACAACGCATTATCTCGCTTCTGTGCAGCTTAGCCGAAGCACGAATTGCGAGGACGTTAAGAAGTCGTTTCATTTTCAATGTAATTCCTGCTTCCCTCGGTATTATCCTGTTCTATCTCCATTTCGAGCTCATTAAATTGTGAGTTTGGTTTACGCGTGGCGGGTATTTAACGTGGATTTCGCCTCTCGTTCTCTACAGAACCGAGCTATGATAGGGAAAACGATAAAAGAAGAGAACGTGTCTCTTCTCGAAGGGCAGAAAGATTTTCGCAATTGCAACTTTGATAGCACTGCAAAAGCTGACCTCGAATGGCAATCTGGCCACTTTGCCGGGTTTTACGATGTCGTTTTAAGAGGAAAAATAAGTTTCAAAGAATTTCTATGTATGCGTTATCCGAATGCGAAGCTAAGTCACACGATAGAGCTCGAGTTCAGTGGAAAAATAAATGTATAACGTCTCTTGTTTGAGAGATCTCTCGAAGTCATTTTGCCGTTGTAAAGCTTGGTCGATTGGAAAATTAAAGGGGATAGGTTAACAGCGACGCTTGAGACTTTTAATTTCATGTATCTGAATTTTATCGGATCAAACTTAGAGAATGGGGATTTGGGTGAAAGCGTTTATTATTTAGAACATGCGACGTGAATATCCAAAACTCAACGAGGTAAAATAACGAAGTAACAAATGGTATAATATAGTAAAACAGAAGTAAAATGACATAGTACGTGTAGAGAGAAAAATAATTTTTGGCCATACAGTTGTACGTGTCTCTTGAGAAATTAATGCCAATCAACAAACTATGAATTATCTAAAAGTAGTCGGTAATTTAATTAAAAAAATATATAATCTTATGAAGAAAAATTATTATTTGAATTTTTCTTACTGCGTGTAGTATGCATTTTAATCAATGAGCACACTGGATGGTTAATATTAGTTTACGTACGTTCATTATGCTTTTCCTATTCACGTGTTTACCATTGATAATTCATGCGCGTCGCTGCTACGAATGTTATCTTAACGTTATGCTGTTAACAGATCGTGATCTGCCTAGCTTTGATCACATGCTGCACGCGCTTGCAGTCACACGATATCACACATAAATGAATTACGTACATGGGATACTTGGTGATTCATAGCCTAATGAGATATGAGCACGTTTCAGGGGAAAGTAAATTGAAACATACTTTAAAATAAATACAAAATCAAATGGGGAAAAACGATTACCGAAATATATTGATACAATTCTATAAATTCCAAAGGAAAAATTACCGAAATATATTGAAACAATTCTATAAATTCCAAAGGAAAAATAAAAAGAAAGAAATTTTTATTAAAATTCGCTAAAATAAAGACGCTTGTTGCCAATCTTTCAGTTGTAAAGTTTTTCTTTCATATCGAAATTCCCAATAAAATTCTACTTCGTCATATTTCGAATTTTCTTTCTTTGAATGAAATTCGTCTTTAATACGCTTAACATCTGAAATGCACTAGTAATACACGTTTTACCACTCGTCTAATGCATAAACACGTTACCAAATGTTTATACAATTCAATTCGTCGCTCGTTTTACTTATTTCAACGAACGGAACGAGCGAATGTAGATCAGCGTTCATCAATGTAAATTTCCATTCATCGTGCACCTTCATTCCACATTATGGAACGAAGTCACTTTATATCCGAGCAGGACGCAACGAATCGTAAATTATATTTTGCATAACAACAAACTCGAATCCATTACTTTTTCCGTTCCATCGTCCTTTACGTTGGCTACGTTATTACGTAGCGTGTTAGGTTCATTAACAGGGGTCAGAATGCAAAGTTTGTTTTCTTCGTAAACGAACAAACATTGCACGGAAATTAACGTTGGAAACTGGGAAATCCAATCGAGATCGATGCGACTTAATGTTTTTGGAATAACGTTAAATAATAACATTAACCAATCCGTGGGATTGGTTAATATTTTAACGAGACAGTCACGGTCCAAGGTGTGGTAAGCTGCAATTCCACCCTCTTGCTTTGGACTAATTCGTTGGCCGCTAATTTCGAACGTTCTTGCTCCGTGTTCTATCTACGTAATAGCTGACCCCGTGCTACCTATTTCCGGCCTAGTTTCTCGGAACCGAGTAATTAACGTCCCCGACGTTCTCTCGGTGTCTTTAAAAGTTTCGAAAAAAAAGGAAAACTCCCCTTTAGAGGGGCTCGTTAGAAAAGCGATATGCGAAGATTACCATGTCGCTATTTGCATCTGCTTCAGAGTAATCTCCCCTTCCCATTCCTTGCACAGAACTTTTGTATTAGCTGGAGAAACATACTGTTGAAAATATGTCGTTTTATTAGATTCGGATTTGTTCGTGCACGAATGAAATTTCTGCTCGGGAATACTTTTCTTAAGTTTATCATACGAAGGTAATACTTTTCACATTTTTTAATTTGGTGTAGTATATTTTGATACGCGAAGGTTCATTTACGATTCGACCAGTTCGATCTTCGTTCGAAATTTATTTAGAATTAGTTTCTTTCAATTTCTCCGATATAATCTAACTGATATTTACATTTTGTGTATAGAAAATTTCATAGGACTCGAAGAATCGAACGAAGCTACTTAAGCAAAATTTTTAGACGTAATGGATTAGTCGGATGAATCGGATAATTCGCAAATACCAAAGGTATTTCGAGTTCACCTTTGTAAATTTAATCTTGCTACCGATAGCCGGAGGAATTTATTAGCTCGAATTTCATAGAGTGGACGCGAGGGTTGGACAGCGAATACGGTGGGCGTATTTTGAACGCGAACGTTTTGACACAATCGATGGTGCACGTTAGAAACATATTGCGGCTGAATGGTGTGATATTGGTCATCGGGAGGTCAAAGGATTTGACGGAACGCTCGTGGCGATTCGTACGTCAATCTCTAGGACAGACCATCTGACAAATGGAATGCATGATTAATGCTTGGTCCCTCTACACGTTCCTACCGCTAATGGGTTAATCTTAACTGTGTCCATAATTAGCAATTATATTAATCTTGTATCTTCGTGTATAAGATCTGCTTGTATCTATTGATTCCATGTTATAATTGATATTCTCTTAATTGAATTAGTATTTTGATCCTTTATGGCTACGATGTTCTTGGTATTGAAGGTCTTTTCGTATTTGTGTCACGAATATTTAAGCATTTTATATACATGATTGAATCTCGATGAGTTTGTTTAGTAAATAAATACTTTTTAAAAGACAACATTTTATACGCCAGTGTAATGTTAATAATATAAAATACGTGTAACGCGAAAGATTATTTCAGGTTTTCAAATATCCACAGATATCGAAATTAATTTTATGTTTCTGTACATTGGTGTGGGTGTGCACGAATGTTGTTCATTATTGTTTTACATTCAGTTATAGGTAGCTCCTTTATATATAGGATATCTGCAGCAGATTTTTACTTTTTTTTTTTTTGAAGTTTTAATGTTATATCAGAATCAAAAATTGAATATGAAGCATTGATTTTCTGTCAATATATAGACATTTCTCTTTCAGCTTCCCGTTCGAGTTAATTAATTTTATAATTATGCTTCAGGTCAATTATATTTGCGATTCCAGCTACGTTATATGAACAAGTTTAAAATATTAATAACGAAATACATTGCAGATTTAACGTAGTATATTGATATTGTATAACCATAACTTTATTCGTTAAAATTGTTAATTAATTATTTAAAATAATTAGGAACATTGATACATAATTCCTGTTCATTTGCTTAGAAAGCAAAGTTTCAAGTCTACTAAATTTTACTTCACTGTAAAAAGAACAACGTTCCATGAATTCAACTGTATCGTTCGTAGACTGAAGCGTACTTGGTCGTCATAAAAAAGAATAATTAATAAAATATTCATCGCTTTTATCCGTGTTCTGTTCCAATACACAGTGGACATCCCCTGCTTTCAACGTCAAATCTTTAACACTACCTTACACAGACATTTGGAATATTATAAATCATTGTAATTTGATAATCAGGAAAGACGAGATTCCTCGCTTTCTCCTCTTTACCCTTCGAAACGAAAGGAGAAGATTATAATAATCAGAATAGAATATGATAAAAAATAATAGAATATTTTCACGATATTCTATGTTCCATAAATATTCGCTTCTTCCAAAACGAAGGTGAACGATACAATTTTCCATACAACGTGAACGATAGAACGGAATAAAAAATTTCATAGACGTAAAAGGTAATAGAAGCGAATCGATTTATTTTTCTCTTCTCTCAAGCGCCAGTTACAACGGTTCCATTCGCTTAATTCACCCGTGACGTAATACATTCTTCGCAGAGAAGATCAACGAGCGTCCGAAATGCGATCGATACTTGATCACCGATCACACGCACGAAATTCCAATTCCTTCTGATTACGGAACCGTGCTTAAGCGCACAAGTAGACGCTAGTACGGCCCGATTTTGCGCGGCAAAGAGGATTGGATGAAGCGGAAAATCTCGAACGGGAGCGTAATGGAAAACGTGCATTTCGATTTAGAACGTATTGGGTGATGGCCACGGGACGGATTTAAAATTTATTTGAGCGAACTAACTCGACCCGATGACGGCTCATTTCGACGATCGAGACCTGTGTTTTCGTGCAAAACGCGCCGCTTTTTTCTTCTCGTTGGTAATTGTACTTTGCGAATGGTTTTATTGTACGGTTTCGCTCGAAACGCTTTAAATGGAAGCAATTATCTAGTTTCACTGGCGTGTTACATGGAGATCAAGGAAAATACTGTGTTCTAGTTCTTAATCATTGTGAAAATTATGCGAGAGTTATGTTTAGAGGTTTACGTTACGTTAGGTGTGAAATTTGACACAGATCTGGTATTAGGAATATTTTTATACAATAACATGTTCTGTACAATATATTAATCGGTGTATGATCTTTCAGAAAATTATACTTAATTCTTTATAGAAAAAATTGACATATCGGTATTTCTTTATGGTATTAGAGTGTCTTAATTCGTTATAGTATTTCTGTTACTATTTGTATCGTGTAGTGATAGTAGTTCGAGATTAGAGATCTTTTTACCGTATATTTCTTTAACTTGACATTTTGCGAAATGTAAATGTTTCTTGAATTGTAGTAAAAAATGTTGTACTGATTTCTTGTTTATTAGAAAGATATATTCCATATATTGTTTTCTTTTTTTCTATTTTATTCAGATATATCTCACATGCTTCTCTAAGTGGAATATTCTTGGTTAAAATTATATTACGAATATAATGAAATAACATAGTTCGTCAAATTACGATATTAATCCAATAAATTGTTTACTTTACTGGTGGAAATTTAATTTCTTTACTTTCAAATCTAATACTTTGACTATTCTAAAGATGCATTGCTTTTTATAAGCATCAATAAAAATGTTCGTTATTTAAGGTGTTGTTTAATATAATTTGAGGAATAATAGACGAAATTTTCTATGCGACTCCATTGCTCAAATATTTTAGCAGCAATGTAAGAAATATAATGCGACGCCGAGTAATAAAACTTAGTTATCGAGGACGAGTAAAGATCAAAGAGAAGCGAAGCTCCCTCGAACGAAGACGCGACAGAATGTCGTGAAAACTTTAATGAAAGGTCGCGATTCGTCCAAACACGGGGCAGAAAGTTCCTTCGAGTTCCTTTGCAAAACGAAGCTTCTTTTGACGAGTTTAAAAAATTCCGTGCGTTCTAAGGAAGTTCGCGTAAACGTAAAACGAAAAGCGGAAGTTTTTTCGACGAAGCACAATTTTTTGGTCGAACTTTCTCAACGAAGAATTTAATGATATTTACAACCGCCGTAGTTTGCTATTTCAATAAAGATCTCATCTCATCCTTGCTAATATAATATTCAAGATATTATTAATTGTAAATTAATGATAATTAATTATGCAATATATCAATTGTAAATTAATGATAATCAATTATTCGGCATATGAATTACAAATTAATAGCAATTAGTGATCCTACATATTAGTTGCATAGCACAAACGAATATACATAGCGATAGCAGAAATCAATTTGAACTGTAGGTGTTTTTAAATGCAATACTATGAAAATGTTTCATAGATCCAAAGAGTTTTACAACTAAGTCGACTTGAAATTCTATTAACATAGGAAAACTTATTAAAGCTACAAGAAATTATCATTAATGTCTACGGCATTAATTTTACGTAGGAATTGGTTCATTGCAAACTAATTAAAAGTAATAACACAACTAGCGGAAGATTCCACGTAGGTGTACAGCTAAAAATGACTTCAAACGAGCTGTTAGTACGTACCTTCTATATTATATATATTTTAATTTATTTCTCAAAAACAAAAAAAAAAAAAAAAAGAGGAAAAAGGACAAGGAACAACACAGTCACGACATCAGTCACCTATCTTTACATAAAAATTGATTAATTACAAATTACTTAAACGACAATAAAAAATTGAATACAAATACAAGAATAGAAAAATGACCGTAAATTTGTAAGCAAAAGCTTCTTTCTTCGTAAAAAGTGAGAAAAAGAAGTATGTCGAAAGGCATCCTTCCATCCTGTAATATTTTCCATCTTGATGCGCAGAAGATTCATTAACTGAATCTGTTTTCACGAGAGCAATAATTCCAGTTTGGAATCACCTTCCGCAATAACGGAACAGGTCGAACTCCGTGGAGCAATCCGATGTCAAACGACGTCGTGCGACTGCACGAATCTGCCAACGTAACTATACTAGTAACAATAAATAGATTACACAGGGGAGAGGACGGTCGGTGGACCGTTTTACATGCAGTTGAGCGTATTTGTACAGCTGGTGCGTGTATCATTGCGCCAGCAATCAACAGAAGTGCATTGCATTAATGAACAAACGCACTAGTTAATAACAATTATCGCTGGTATTCGGATATTGCATCGCTCGCGGGGTGTACGCCGTGGCTACAACTTCTAAGCATTCTGGCTAACGAAGCGAAACTGTAACAAGGGTTGAGTAGTGAGCTGAGAACGATCGTAAGAGCTATTGGAGAAGATTAAACAATTGCTTGTCTGGATAGTTTGATGGACGAGTGCAATGAACTGTTGCATTCTCTCTTCTTTCTTTTTTTTTCTTTATCTAATTTCTTCGATAAATCGTAGTTATTGCGAGTTTAGGTATTCGATTCTTTCGATAATTATATTTTTAGATTTTAAAGTTTGTCTATGAACGTGAACAAATAACACGAAAATTTAAAAATGTGTATCGCGAACGATACAGACGTTAATTACCATAGAAGAGAGTCTTGCAATTTTCTCATTTGAAAGAAGCAGAGTGAAGGCCGTGAAATATTTTCTTAGAAGATATAGAATATTTAGAGTATCTGGAATGGAGATCAAGAAAGAACCGACTCCATAGATGTTAGAATTTTCCTTTTCCAATAGTGTGTTCGTTAGTCACCATTGTCGTTACTCTACACCGTTACTCTGCACCGTTTATTTAACAAGATACGCTCTGAAAAAGAAACTCAATACCTTTATTTGTACGAACTAAAAAATATCTGTAATAAAAAATTGTCAGATAGAAATATTGTTTCATTTTCTGTATAAATTCTCCGTAGTTGCTGTATTAACCGTATGAAAATTTTGTTTTCACTGCAACTAGTCATCCGTGTCAATCGCATATTTCTCTCTCAATAAATGATTGATTTGCCGAAAGATTATTTGTTTGAATCGTAACGAAGTTGAATGATTTTGACGATCTGTCAGGCGTATTGTATCGGTTCTATCGACAATGATGGATGCGCCACTGCAATCGTATCGGGCAAATAGAATATGCGATTGTATGGTATACATCCTAATCCCATTGTTTCCTTACTGGCGTAAGTAAAGCGGTATCGATTTAACGGCATAGCGTGCAGGTTGATCCGTTTCATTGTTCCATTCATTAGCGCATGCTAATGGGATTGCAAATGTGTCATATGAATGACAGTGAACCGCATTAGAATATGTTTGCAAATAAGAATATTGTTGTCATTATTCTATCCGATTTGTATGATTGATAATCCTCTTGACTCGGTTTCTATGTAACATACGCTATATTTAGAAATATAATTTTTAACATGATGATTCTACGATGAATTGTGTATGTTCTGCTCGCGATATCGGAGGATCATTGATATTACTAGATTACGTTTGTTTCATGCAATTTCATATTATCAAGGTAACTAAGAAAATGGAGTTTACGTAAAAATTTATTTCACTGGAGAAAATAACAACTACCTCGCTTCAAGTATTCTTTATATTTTCACTTATCACGCGTATTTCGTACAATTTTGCGCTTTCAATTTTGTCATGAATGCATGAAATAATTTTTCCTGTCTTTCACGTGTTTTAGGTCGGATATAGAATACACGACAAATTCGTCGAAGACTTTCTTGAAGATTCCGGACGTTAAATTGGAGGACGAAGGTCTCTATAAGTGCGAAGCTACATATCTGGCTGTGAATCGAAAGTGCAATAATGTCCAGCATATCATACTCAACGTCACCGGTAAGTTTTCTAACGATATTGTTTCAGACAGTATAGGAAAGTAAGAAAGCCATTGAATTTTCCAGACTTCTCTAGTATCCAACGATTGAGATTCGTCATTCTTAAATTCTTCAAATTTTTGAACATCTTTGACACACCGTATCTTGTCTCAAACTCGTCGAAACGAAATGTACAGCAACGAATTAAGACCATCTTCTATAAATAACGTAAATAAAAAGAAAAATCCAGAGGTACCACCAGAGGAAAGACGTATAAGAGGGAAACACCAAAAGGAAATTTATCATCGCTATTTATTCGGGTCTTTCTCTTTGCTCCGCTTCCTTGTCGAAAGTTCAACCGCTAGTAGAGTTTAACTTTCCACTGCAAAGAGACCAGACTTCATAAACATTTATATGCTGAAGTTTTAAACTCCCGTTTAGTTTAGGTAATTTACTATTCAATTTAATGAACTTAGTATTAGTAAATGATCGAGTCGTGATTATTTGCTGTATAATCGACTGAACAAACTATGAACTCGAAAAGAGGGTAGGGGACGGTTACGAGATAGAGGAGCCTACGGAAGGGATGCTTTTCACGGTGCACGAGCCAGAGGTGGCGTATAATTTAATTAATCGATTAAACGTCGACGATCCCCCAGTAGTAAGATATGCGTGGAATAACTCGTATTAGACGTATCGTACTTGTACGATCCGTGTAATCTGGGTAATCCCAGTAATTCGACAAACGAGAAAGCCGCAGTACTAATCCGAAGTGGTAGCGACTAAACCACTGAACCGGTTATCTTGACACACGCAACATGTCATACTATTAAAGTGCGGTTGAATTTACGAACATGAAAGGGATGCCAATTACTTTGAAATTTTAGCTGGAAACCGAGATACCGCTCGACGGTGTCACCGGCGAAACGAACTTAAACCGCGATAAATATGTGTATTTGAACGGACACTCGTAATTTGCCGTTTAAAAGTGTCCGAATTACATGAAAGTCCACGTGCTATTGATTTAAATATGAGCCGTGATATTGGAAATCAGTAAATGATCACTAAAACATTGACTTTGCCTATTTTTCTCTCTTTTTTTTTTTAATATTTTTCGGACAAAGTCGAGATCTTTGTGATAGAATCGATTTTTCGTAGGGGAAGATCGACGCTTGGTTGAAGATACCTTTGTCCGAAAAGTAAAGGAAGAAAATCTGCAACCAAAATCTCAGGTTGATATCTGAAAACGTCGCGCATGAAGATACGTCGCGCGTATAATTTATTTTTCATTAGAGAAGGCGTTACATAATATTTTTGAGAATAACATTTTCCAAGCCAGAAAAATAATTCTGAGAAATTGCCTAAAGTGGACATCTCCGATAATACTTAATAAGAAACTTCAAGAATTCCTCAAACAAGTCCGATAACTGTACCTTTACTTGCACCTTATACGTCCGTACAATGCGATATTTAAGGTGCAGTTTCGAAGAATCGCTCGAATTACGAAAGTTGGCATCGCGGTTCTTACGTTGTGTTTGTTAAAGAATATTCCGAGACCGAAACTATCCGCAGTTTGAAACATCAGGAAAATTTTTTGCGGTAAGTCCACCGCAAACTTAACGTGGATTCTTACGTCGTCTGATTACAGTCAGACCGTGCTAATAACGCGAGACTTGTTCTGAACTCGTGCAACCGTGGCGAATCTGTTCATCCATTGAAGGTTTATTGTAATTACCAGCGTGTCGCGAAGCGAAACTCGCGAATGGTCGGAAGTTGTAACGCGGAAGCCGAAATGTCGCGCAGGATTCATGTTTTCCCACGTTCCCAGCCTTTCTCAGAATTCTCCGCTCGCGTAAGTGCAACTTTCCGAATTGTAAATCTTTCGAGGATAGACCGAACCGTGCGGCTTTGCTTTCAAAAGCATCACACGTATTACGTTTGTGTGACTTTCTGGACGTTTGATGATTTTACGTACGAAGATTTATCTGATGGTGAAAAGTCGAAAATTATCTGTGACGAAAGTTGAACATTACGAATAGATCGTGGATTTTTATGTATTTATAGAAAATTCTGAAAAACATGTAAATTGCACGTGATACGCAAAAATATAGTATACAATATTCAAGGTATAGCATCTGTTATAATTTATTAGACCAAATAGACTAAACAGATTAATTCGACTAACTAATTAGCTTGCAAATGTCTATATAGTTTTGTGTTCGTATGATTTTCATTAATTAATGTAATCCAATGTCGTCAATAACGAATAATTGGAACTTGGATAGAAAATTGTTTTACCTATTAAATATTATAAGGAGTATTATAGTTTAAATATTTTATACGCATACTTTTAGATATTACGTACGTTGTGTACATTTCTGCTTCGCTATACTACTTCGTCCTATTACTTCGACAGACTATACTTGAAACATTGTCGAAATTAAAATAAAATATCTTTGTCACATTTAAATATTCGTAACTATATAGATTACACGACTCTAGTTTTAAAGCAAATGTAGAAATGTACGTGCAATGCGACGCGTTTGAATGGATCAAAGGCGACATTTTTAGGGCGGAAGTTGAGGAAGGCCTGGCACGTGGTTTCCTTTCAATCTAAAATTTTCAATCGCGTTACAGTCGAGAAGGAAGTACAAAGGAGAGTCGAGGTGGATGGGTTGAGGTTTAAAGAACGCGATAAAACGAGCAACGTTTCAGACGGTCGAAGGTCCGAAGCTCGACAATGAATGCGACCAAATAAAAACAATTAGAACGACGTTGCTATTAAAAGTTGCAAATTGCACACTTGTGCCGAGGTCGGGTTTGCCACGTAAAATATCGCATCGTTGTGTCCGTGTCTCATTTCCATGGGCAACATTATTTTAGGTGAGAACAAACGCTTTTCAGCCGAGCCTCGTCATCCGCACTAATGATACGTTTCACGTTTGCCCGTTGTTATAAATTATTATGGCTAACGACACAATTAACGGCCAAGATCCCGCGGTGTTCGTCGTTTTCGAAATATCGTAAAATATCGACCAGCACGGGAATAGACAATTTTCGTTTAATATCGCGTTTTACTCTTTTGCGAATCTTCGTATTTCTTTTACGTTATATCGATTATAAACGTACGTTTTATTTATTCGATGGGATCGATGGCATTTGACGCGAATTTCTTTTTACATTGACACGACTCTCGTCATGTCAAAAATTCAGCGTTGGTAGAAATAATTTTCCTCGGACATTTCATTTTCGTCGCAATCGAGATAACAAAGAATCTTTATACAGGCGAAGTACATGAAAAACGAAATATCGTGACGCGAAATTATTTTTTTGTCAATCAGTTGACAAATTCGTTCTTTATTGTCAATTTTAAACAAATTCAAGATCGCCAGAAATAATTTTCATCCACCATTTCATTTTTATTGCGATCCGCTAAAAAACAGAATTTTTCGTGCAGCAGCATGTCGAAAATTAAAAGTAAATACTTTGACACGGAATTAATATTTTGTCGCCGAATTTTAAAATTGGTGGAGTATGCACTTCCGATGAAAAATTGATCGCACCAAACGATACGTATGAAACGACGAAAAAAAAAAAAACTAACTCACAAACTAATTCATAAGCAGCTGTATTTTTCAAACTCGCGATTATGGAATTCTGATGGCGGTGTAGAATCTTTATTGCAAATATGTACGCTATGTAGGTCGTAACTTTGAAAGGTTCGAGTGTGTCTATAAACCGTGGTATCACGCGTATCCTGTTTTCGCCAAAAATTAAGAAAATAACAGTGTTTAATCGTAACGCGAGTTGGTTCGGTAGCAGATAGAAAAATATAGCTAACTGAGTTTCCAAATATGTTAGTCGAAGATTAAAAAAAGAATCGCGTAAACGTGGTTGAGTTTTTCCTTCGATATTTTTGAAGCTTGAATTCCTCAACACGTTAAAAATTTTGTATTTATTTCTTAGTATTAGGTTGTCCGAAAAGTGTCTTTCTTTTACAGACACGTCTTTTACAACGACGCATCTTTATACAAACACGAAACCTAATTCGTCGAACGTTGTGATCTTTATTTTGATAGAACAAAATGGATCATATGTAATTCGGTAAATAATATAAAACGAAAAATATTGTGTATCCGGACGACCTACTACGTTACAAAATAAAGATAATGGAAAGATCTGAGGTAAAATCAAAAGTGAATGGAATACGATTTTAAATGTTGAAGAAAATCACAGTTTATATTATTATACATATATGTGCATAACATATATGTATATAGTAAAATAAAATAATATATTCTGTACCTGTAGAACTTAGATTATTGCATTTTAACGTTAAAATAAATCTTAAATCTTGGAAGTAACACCTTGAACAGGAAAAAATTAAGACCAAAATGCAAAAGTTTCTTACTTGGCTCGAGGCAACAACTGGAAATAGCACACACACGAGGGTAGCAAATGCGACCGAGGGAGAAGGCTCGATCTCAGCACAATTTTTCGGCTGAGTGACACGGTTAAGGGGCGAAATTAAACACTGCTTCTTCTTTCTTACGTGCTTCATGTCGGAGTATCACTCGTTGTCCTTGTCGGGGAAGAAACCTGGCTGCAGGCGATCGCAGTTCTCATTTCTTTTTTTAAAACGACACGTTGCCTTTTGCCACTGCCTCTCGTGTATTTATACGCGTCGAAAACACACGGGCATGAAATAACAAAAGAGGGCCATTATTTCATGCGAAAAAGAATTGCTTTTATTAGAGTGCTAATTAAAATGTAATTCTTGCGTAATCTTTTGTATTTCTTTCGTATTTCTTTATCGTATTTACATATTTCGTTATAGTATTTCTGTTACTATTTATATTGTGTAGTTGCAAAAGCATAAATTTCTCTTTGAGATTAGAGATTTCAAGATAGTAAAAATGTAATTCTTGTATAATCCAATTCGATATAACAGAAGAAACGACATAATCATTATGTTTATAATTAATGGTTGGATTATCCGACAGAATCCTCTTTTTCAAGATTTCAATAATCGATGAACAATCCATTATGAAAATAATAACAATATATACAAGAGGTGACGATATACTAAAATAATCTTTTATGGTAGAAATGAAATTACGATTAAGTATGATGTTGCAACTGGCAACGAATAAACACGATGTTAGAAGATTATTTATTTAAAGTTTAAGAAGTCCCGGAGATAGTGGTAGTATATTTCTAGTAAATACACCGAAGGTTTAAAAAACGGATTAAAATTTCTCTGTGATTAAAGTGTCGTTTTAATTAGAATTTTAGACTTTGACTTTAACCGAGATATAGTGAAGAAGCGAAAAGAAAAGAAAATAGACTATTCTGTCCGTATTGAAGATATAACTTTACCTTAATTATAATACATAAAACGAACTGCATATCGTGACCTAGTTCGAGAGTGCTTGCAATTTCCAAATTTTAGAATTATTTTCGTTTATTTTCTATAAGAACTTGCTAAATTTGCAAAAAATCCTTTCTTCGTTAGCATCCTTTAAGGAAGAAAAGAATTTTATTAAAAATTGTAAAAGAAACTCGCCTATATTGACAAGATTAATTTCGATGCAAACATATTTACAATAAACGAACATAAAAGCAAGACGTTTAATATTTATATCGATATAATTATATTGATTTTCAGACTTTTTCTTCAATTCGATATGAATACGCAGTGTAAATAAATACTTCTGTAGGAATGTTATATTATAAGTTAATAGAAAACAGTATGACAAATACAATATCGTTGCACTCACACGAAATCGAATATAATACCGCGTTTCGCGTATTCGTTAAATTTAACTCTGACAGCATTTTCCACGCTCATTTCTCCCTTAACAAACCTTAGTAACGCTCACAACACTCCTTGACAAAATTAACATATCTTGACAATGTTTATAAACAATTACCCCTCACGCCACGTTCTTCCCTGACGTCACACCATCCCATCGCACCATCCCATCGCACCATCCCATCACACCATCCCATATTTCTACCACTAGAATTTCGATATTCTAAGAAGAGAAAAAAAGTAAAAAAAAAAAAAAAACGAAGATGACAAGATGGGAAATCGAGTTCGATTTTATTTTTCGAGGACTTTGACTTTCCGATGCATGTATGTGCAAGCTAGGTGAAAACGTATGGCGGAACTTTCACATCGACCTAATGCCTGTCCGAAAGTTTTCTATAACTCCCACCGTGCAAACGCATGGACGAAGAAAGCGCGCGATTCCGACAACCGAAATGAAATTTGAAAACTTGAAACTCATTCGGTGCATACGCGCCGCGATTCTTTCACCTGCTGTCAGCTTTCACCTTTTCATGACTCGAATAAATATAATGAAGATACGATGAAAAAGATCTCGTTGACAGGAAACAAGAATAACTAGTCTGTCCATAATTTATCTATCGTAGTTTGTTTTTAAATCTGACATTAATATATCTAAAATAAAGACAGCATAATTTTTGCTAGAATTATGTTTGCAATAAATGCCTTGTAATTTCTATATACAGGGTTGTTGGTAACTGGTGGTACAAGCGGAAAGGGGTTGATTCTACGCGAAAAAAGAAGTCGAAAATATAGAATAAAAGTTTTTCGTTTGAGGCTTTGTTTTCGAGAAAATCGACTTTGAATTTTCGCTCGGTACGCGTTCACTTTATCACGTCTCGTTATAATGGATGTCACTGTAGATCGTTGTCTCGATGGAAAAATTAAAAAAAAAGAAAAAAAAAATTAAAAAAAAAAATTTTTATTCTATATTTTTGACTTCTTTTTTCGCGTAGAATTACCCCCTTTCCGCTTGTACCACCAGTTACCAACCACCCAGTATATCTTCGAATTAGTTTCAATTTTGATAAATATAATCGCGACGACAATCGTGTCTCATTACAGAGTCAATGAAATTCCAAAATGTTTTGTAGAACACATACAATATTGACATTAAAATTTTCCACGATAAGTATTCAAATATTTTCATGAACCATTCTATATCTTTTTCATCCATATGATCGTCCAGGCGTTGAAATCTTTTTTAATACTCGTTGGAATCGGCACAAATTCAGTTCAAAAATTATACAGTAGTGTCACCGATGAACCGATATTATGATTAAGCTGCATAATTCGCGGGAAGTAATTGTAACAGCCATTTCGTTGGCTGTTGACGCTATTCGTCGCGCGTATTTCAGAGAGCAATTTATCGGATGGAAAGCTGTTACGATCGCGAACCGCGTAAAGGAGCGGCAATCGACCTCTATTTAAATTATATGAAGGACCACTTGTCTCGCGGCCAATCCAATTAGATCTTCTAGCTGCTGGAAATTATGGGATTTCAGGCAGTTCTCTCTCTCTCTCTCTCTCTCTCTATCTATCTATCTCTCTCTAGGTCATTGGGCTTCTATCGACTCGCCAGCACTTCTGATTGGACACCCTCGCTTGCTCCTTCTAATTCGGACCCCAAATACATCGATCTGACCCCCCTCCGACTACCCCTCGTATTATTAAAAGCGATTCTAAAGGATTCCATTGCTCAAACCATTTCTATCGACTCAAATCGATTTTCCCTAGATTATCTCTGTTAAGATTGTATATATCGAATATGAAGGAATTATTTGGTCAAATTATTTGTTTCGTATAGAACTTATTAGGTTGTCCGATAAGTTTCTTTCGTTTTATAAGGAAATAATAGACGCACAATGTTTTGTTGTTTTATATCAGTTTATTGAATTAGGCACGAACATAATAATAGAAATATAACGAAATGGATCATACGTAATTCAATAAAATAATATAAAACAGGAATTGTTGTTCATCTATTATCACCTTATGAAACGAAAGAAACTTGTTGGACAACCTAATAGTAAAATTACGCGAGAGTAGTTCCATGAAGATGTAATGGTTCTATGAATTAATTTATCGTATCGTAGTGTAAATTTTCGTTTTTATTAGGTACATCGTCGTTTTCGCAGTAACGAAATCTGGGCTTTGTCTTAAACAAATAGAATCGTCCACAGATATGGAAGTATAACGTTGCAGAAGTACAATCTTCGTAACAGACCCAATGCATCATCGTCGGCACAGAGACGTAACATTTTCCCCAAAAAGGAAGCAACATTTTTGTCAAAAACACAGACTGAACGCTGAAGCTCAGTACGAAATTCTGCAGGGAAATTAGGATTCGCCCAGCTCATGAAAGTTGCAGTTGCCGTATGTTTTTTCCCGCGCCTTAGCATCGTCGTCGTGCGGCGTGCTGCACTCCGGGTACCTCTTTTCTCCACTTTCCGGCCTGGGAAAATGAAAATTTCACGGAATTGAACTTCGTTCGAAAGTGGAACGCATGTTGCGTGACGTCGCGCTTCAATTTATTTCTTTTGTCAGTGATGGAATAATTAGAATGGTCGAAACGCAAAAGAAGAAACGGGTCCCTGTTAGGTACGTACGAAAGATCATGAAACTTTCCATCAAATTTTCAAAGTTTTTGACACTAGAATATATAGCGATGATTAACATTTTATAACGTATAACATTTTTATCAAGGAAATCCAAAATGAAAACAATCCGAAAAAGTACTTAACCCCTTATTCTCAAAAATAAAAATAATTGATAAAATTTGTATGGAAAATTGCAGAGTGATCGTTTTGAATAATTAATACTATTAATATGCACATCCATAGCTGTGAACTGCAATAATTATAAAAAGGAACATAGAGAAATTAAATATTCCATATTTCAATATTAACTAGAGGTTAGCGAGGTTTTCTTTGGTTGAAATATCAAAACTGTGAGATATTCAATTTCATAATAATAAGAAGGCGAATCGGAAGGCTTGATAGAGGTTTCGCTTCATTTGAATGTAAATTACGCGATAAATGCTTATCGAAATGTGGCGATGCCCAGAGTTCACCTGGGAACGGGGTGAATTGTTCATTAAACGAAAGTAATTACGCGAGCGGGTAAAATGTTAAAAAATTGTCGAGCTTGGAAACTATTGGCGAGATCGGTATTCAATGAACTTGCCACCTTCGCGAGTAACCTGCAGTCACAATTTTTCTGCGATAATTTGTCTAACTGAATCTTACTGTAGATAAAGATAAAATTTGCGAAAATCGTGCTTTAAACTTTTTCTTATTATATAAAGCTACGCGTGTAATACTATTTAATACCTTCTCCTTTATTTCTATATTTCTGCTATTTCTATTACGAAACCAAACTTCAGCAATAAAAGTACCAAACGAATATAAAAGTTGTTTTATAAAATTATAACGATATATTAGAACTTTAATAGGAAAAAAAGTTTCAATGTGCTCAGATTAACAGAATAATTAGAAAAGGGGAAATGAAATTGATCGACGCATTCGAGTAAAAATTTGACTATTTACAGAAGAGAACAAAATGATGTCAGTGATATCGAGGGCAATAATTTTTCATTATATCGTGTTCTATTATAAACCTAAGTAATTGAAAATATCACGTTTGATTTTAATTTGCGAATTCGTACATCATTGTACAATATTTTTCATTCTCTGGCTCGTATTCCTCCTGAGTCTCCACCAACCCACTTTCATCCTCTCGAAGCTCATTCCAGCTCGTATCACGAAATCGTTGCACTGGGACTCAGCGATTCGCTAGATTAGAGGAACTCCGGCGAGGCAAGTGGTACACTTTTCATATAACTGCATCTCCAAGCTGTTCTTCTCCTGTTACGGAATAACCACCGTCAACGATCACAACGATGTACCTGACATTAATTTTTCTATAAACTTGCTCAGGGATTTACCGTGTTACTATACGCGAACAGGTACGTTTCGCATTCATGTGCCAAAATTTTCATCAGATAAAATCAGAAAAAGAAACGAGAGGAATTAAAAGATAGACGATGAACAGAGAGAAGTGAAGGATAATTCTGTGACGAAAGAACGGAGAAATGACAAGCAAGAAAAATAGAAAAAAGAAGAAGAAAGAAGAGAAACGAAACAAAAGGGAGAAATGAAGAGAGGGGAAACGGAGAAGAAGAAGATAAGAAATGGCAAGAAGGATTTGGAAGGAAGAAACAAGAAAAGAGACGATAGAGAGGAGAAACGAAAAGAAAAGGAGAACAAGGGAAAAAGCTAAGCGAAAGGAAGATCAGGGAACTCTAGCGAGTTCTCTGATTCCAAATTTCGGACACAAATAAGCCAACGACAGTATATCTAACCCAAAATTTCCATCTCCTTCTTACCCGTTCCTTCGCTCCAAATCCGTCCTACCATAATTCAATCAAGACTTTTAACCGTGAACGGCTCTGATCCCGTATTTCGTTTGATCTTTTTCCAAATTTCCTCCGCAAGATGATATATCCATCCTATAGCTGGTCCGTCGTAGCAAAAGTATAATATAAAAAGGGGAATCGCAAATCTCTTGAAAGCTACCATCCAGAACACGAGTCCGTCGAGGATCGCGTACCACGAAATCGATCCTCGTCGCCGAGTCTACCGGACCACCAGGCTGGTATTTCCGGTTCAGCTTCGCAATAAAAAGTTACGGCGCTCTCCGCGCGCACGTAAATTCGCAAGATGAATTTCCAGCGAAAACAGTTACTTGACATTCAGTGGCTCGCGATGAATTCAGCCGGGGCTGCTATCCCGGAAGCGGCACTTGTACGCGTTGAAAAGTTTATTCATAGAGCGGGCCTACGTCCCGAGGAAAAGCTGGTCCGCTTCTGCGTTTTCAAACCGGCCCACCGCTGTCCTCTCCCTTTGCTGTCGCACAATGCACCACCGCGAGTCCAAGGGAATGCCGAATTAAAAACCGGATTCAAACGTCTGCGCGACGCAGACGAGCCTTTCACAGTGATATTGAGTTCGAAAGATAAAACGGGGGCGGTGAAAGAACCCGGGACAAAACGTGGACACTGAACGTCTTTCGTATTATCATCTTCAGAACTTTCGTCAAGCGATTTACGTGCGACTGACTTTCTACCAGGCTTCGCGCCAGTCTTGGAGAATGACAATGAATAATAACTTGCGGTTTGCTTAGTTCCCTGTGTTTAGAGGGCTGTTTTGGCGAAAGTGTTGGGCTTTCAGACGTTTCAAAGAGGAGAGGCTTTGGTAGAATTTGTGGCAGAATAGTCGAATGAGACGCCGTAGAAGACTTTGAATTGACAGTAAGAATGAAGATTGGAATGTCGGAGATAATCGAGGCACTCGAAACAAATACTTTTTCCCCTATGTGAATTTATAATATTAATTTACTCCAAGAAACTGTACTTTAATTCAAATAATTGAACGATATACTTTATAGCTTACATGACAATATAAAAATTTATATTTAATACGTGACAATAGAAGTAGAAACTCCACTGGTGCGGTATAAACGTAATAAATGTAGGCAAGAAAAATATAACAAGATTTATGTCGACCTTCGTAAATGCTTAAAATTGGAGCTGCGTGGGAGGGATTGAATGAAATACTGGAAGATAAACGGCTTTGTTGTCGAACTGGGAATAAGGATGATGATGTTGGAGAAAGTTACAGTGTTTATTATGAATGTAATCAGGAAAAATATAATAGGATTTACTTTAATGTTAATAAATAACTAAAAGCAAAAACGGTGTCTGGGGGATTGAACGTAACGCCGGTAGGAATTATAGTGTTTATTGCAAATATAAATAAGAGATATGTGAGGAGATGAAATAATACTCCGTTAGTTACGTAGAGGTGTGAAGATCTGACGATAGTGTGAAACGCAAGATTAAAGTTTGAGGAAACTGTATAATCATATCAAGGAAACGTAATAAGGGTGTGTAACATGACGGCGCTACACGTTATACGCGATACGGAATACATAAGGATAATATAACGGAGAAATTGTAGAGTTTTACAGAATATAATACTTTCAAAAATAAAAATAAAATTTTCATTGGTCGCAAATTCTCGAATAAACCGTGCATAAAATTAAAATAGGATTTAAATTAAAATTAAAATAGAAAATCTATTGTATTCGTTTTTCTAATTTACTTTTTCAAATTATATCTAAACTGTATAACTAGAGAGAACTGTGTTTTACGAAAAAATATTTTACTACAGGATAGTTCAATATAGAACAGAGACTGAAAACTAAACGTTCCAATACAAACTGCAAAAAGAATTTTCGCGATTACAAGCACGATGGTATCGATTAGCTATTACTCGACGAGAAGAGCAAAAAGAAGATTAGATAGGAATCTGAATAATTTAAATAGAAAATTGGATAACTCAAAATATCTCAGGAGAAATTTACAAATATCGATATTACCATTGAACTATCGTTATATATTTAAAGTTACATAAATAAAATCGTTAAAGTTACGTCTATATACCAAATACTTTTGTGGACTTCTATTGGATGGCTGATAATATTGGTTTATTTAATTAATTCGATATCTGCGTACAATATCTCTATAGATATATATAGATACGTATAACCTGGAAACAGATAGTTTATAATTAATTCCTAGAATTTAATCAATCTGTATATCGGAGATAGACCAATCAATTTTTCAACAGTATTATTTCGTTAACGTATTATAACAATAACAAATTTATTTTCATCCTTTAATCCTATAGAAAATAATTAAAGAGCTATAATAACGTATCCAAGCACTATACTATACAGTAGCTACAAAAATTATTTACACATATTCTTATTTTCCAATGAAACATTTTTTTATCCGATTGTTACTATAAAATTTTATAGTCGCCTGAAAGTATCACTAAATGGTACAAAATTTAATATACTTTTAATCATTCTATTAGTATATAAACGCTATAAATAATAAACATAATGGAAAGAAAATATTTTGTATATCCACTGCATATCAGTAACGATGTGAATTGGCAATAAAGTAAAATACACATAACTCGACAAATAAGACTAAGAGTCGCTATATCTAGTACTCGATCCACTAATGCTTTCAAACCTTTTTCCACCTCTTTCTCTTTAAACTTTCTCTCGAAAGTTTCCAAACTTTCTCACCACCCAACGTTCACCCTTAAGAAGAAGATTTATTCTTTCATACATACACCTGTGTACATTCGCATAAGCCATTTCTGTCTTCGCATTTCACACTGACTTTCGCACAAATTTCCAAGATCCTTTACTTTCAAAACATCAGCCTAGCTTTCGTTAGAAATTATCTCAATTACGTCAATGTGACAGTCGTACACTGTCACACTCTGAAAATTGTTTCAGTCAAATGCAACTTAGTCTGATAAATCTGTAGGGATCAAATTGAGTCTCTATGAAAATTTCATTATGACAAGTCTAATTCCATGAACGGATATTGAACGTCAATCTAATAAATCTAAAAACTATGAAGCTAATCTTTAGATATTTAAAAACAAAAAAACAAAATAATAACACAATAGACACAATGATCCTACAGGGTCATTTTCATTGCAAAACTGTCTCTTCTTTAATAGAAGAAATCCCAACAGACACGCACATAAACAAAATTCAATAAAATTGGCAATAATTAAAAGATACGAGTACTTATGAAATTGTTTATAATAATGCATATTTAGATTAGTTTTATACTAATATAAAAATCCATTTAATTTGCTGCTTACAGTAACCTAAATTTATTTCCCTTTCAATTATTTTATATTAGGTTTTCACAATGTTTTTTGTTTTATATTAGTTTATTGAATTATGCACGAACATATTAATAGAAATAGAACGAAATGGATCATACGTAATTCAATAAAATAATATAAAACAGAAATTAAAACGAAAGAAACTTTTCGGACAACCTAATACATATACACGTTAGATTCTACTATTAAACGTTTAGAACAGATGCGATTGCTTTCAAATAGATAGTCTGATAAAAGATTAATACAAACAGCGGATTAAATCGACCATGATCGTTAGATGTCGACAACTTGTATCCGTAATCAATATCGAATCGCTTGGTTTGCTTCTCGAGGAAGTCGATGAGCAAAGTGTCGAGCAACGTGAAAAACTCTGTTGCATAAGCGCCACCGCGTGTGCTGAATAGGAGCAATAATAGTAGGACGAATCGAAGACGCTTTTTAGCCGTGTAATTGACCGCTTTCCGTTTCTGTTTCAGTGCAACCTGCATTCGTACGTGTCATCGACGAGAACACGAAGAACACGTTAAGCACCGGTGCCACTTTAGGACCTATAAACGAAGGTTCGTCGATTTCCTTGTACTGTGAGAGTGGCGAAGGGAAACCGGTGCCTACGGTCGAGTGGTTCAAAAACGAACAACCATTGGAAGGTAAAATTTACCAACATTAATACAATACCGTTTCCTTTTTTTTTTTTTTACAACGTTTCACGTTGACAAAATTATTGTACTTTCCTTCTTTATAGGATTTAAACACACTTTTTGGTGTGAAATTTTAATTCGAGATCGTAAAAGCTTGGAATTTATACTTTTCATAAAAAAAAATGCTTTCATCTTGTTGTACGTATTGTTTTTTATATCTTCAGACTATTATATCTAGGAATGTTTAAGGATATATTTAAATAATTTTTTTTAGTAAACTAAAATAATTGCAAAGGATAAAGCCGTCGTATTTACCGCAAAGATTTCATTTATAAAGAAAAATATCTATATAAACACGTTTGTGAACGCATATGTTACAGCGCTCAGCTCGACGATGATCGCTGATAATGGAGTAGGGAACGCGAGCAGCCAGTTGCAGATGCAAATTACACGCGACGAGCTGAATTCAACTTTTACGTGTAAAGTCAATAGTACAGCCCTGGTCGAGCCCCTGACCGTCGATATCAAACTGGATGTCCATGGTAAGTATGCATGTGTACGCGTGACCTTTCCAACCTACGACCAAACATCATTGTCCCCTAAAAGTGAATCACTCAAAGCCGATAAACGTTTCTTTATCGACGTCTCGATCGACAGAAACGGGACCGAAAATAATCCCAGCGAACTTGACTCCTTAGAATCGTGTACGTATTCGTTTATCTGGACATCTCGTTGTGAAACCCCTTCGAGTTGGGACGACAAAGTCTCGAAAGGGTGTGAAATACGATCCTCCTGTGTTTTCCTTGGCTTTCTTTCCGTGCGTGCACGTTCGATTGTTTCCGGTGAAATCGAATCCCTTTTACGAAAGATAGAATCCTTTCAAACATCTTGCAATTGAATTTATCGCTTTACGAAAGTTTTCCCGTATAGTTCCTGCTGTTTGAGTGTGGAATTTGACGTTTTCGCTTGAAAACATTATTTTTTTTTTTTTTTTTTTTTTTTTGAAAGTAACGAAAAATAATATTTTGTTTTTTGGGTTTTCGAACGTTTGAATATTTCATTCTACCTAGGTACATGCTATGTCTCAGAGTATTTAAGTAATAGGTGTTTGTAGGATCGTTACGTTTATATATTACATTATTTGATCAGTTTCGTAATTTGTCATCCTTTGTTAGAACATGGGCGAACCCGAGTATTAGAAGCAATTTAAAATGGTCGCGGATGGTTCGAATAATAAGATTAAATTATAAATTACTACTCCTCCACTTCCAACGACGATAGATGTACCGAAGATTAATGTTTTTGGATACAGTGATACGAGAAGTTTTCAACGTGCGATCAATTTTCAGCGGAAAGTTTTGAAAGTTAAGCATGATCTATGAATTACAAACGAAGTGAAAGGGAATGGACCGTCGGTAAATTATGATCTTACCTAGTTTTAGCCATAAATCATTCCGCTAAAAAGTCTTTTTCGCTGTGTCGTCCGCTAAAACTAAGGTCGTTAAAATTCGTGTGAACCGTGTGCAACCTTCTCTTCCGTATTCTCATTCAATTCCTTCCTGGCTTTTCCCTCCTTTCCCCTTTTAATTTCTACTCTTTCTCCGTCAGTCAACATCGCGATTAAATACGAGCATTTTCGTGTAACGCGTGAGACTTCTCTTTTTCTTTAAACACAGTCCATGAGAAATGACGCATCTTTCTAACGAATATCATTGCTGACAATTTTCCCTTAATGCGATTCACTCCAATTTATTTCTGTCAGTTCTCTTCTCCTTGATTTCATCCTTTTCAATTCGCCTGCTTTCTCTACCTTAATTTCCTTTAATTCGTCTCTGTCGACTAATTATCACTCCTTCGTAATGATTATGTAAACTAAGGTGACAAATACGATAATAGAGCGGCTACTTCATTCATTACGTACAGTTCTATCTCAATCTCCTAATCCATTCCTTCGATCAATATCTTCCTCAACTATATGTGACAATAATTTTAGAAAGATCGTAATTTCGTAAATCGTAATTCCTTTATCACGCTGTTTCATCACAATCATCGCCCTAACGGCGTCGTAAATTTGCATCAAAGATATATATCTTGAATCCATGGAAAATAGAAGATACCATTGAGACAACATAGTGTATCGTACCTAGTACCTGCTATACAACGCTGTAGGGTTAATATTAAGTATGGATCACTGTAGCAATGGCGAGGAACGTCTGATCTATATCGGTTCGTATATAACTACTGACTAGGATTACCCAATATGTAGTAGCACTGTGATTTAGGATAATTGTCGATGGTAATATAAACGAAATGCTACTATATATTACATTACCAAATGGAATTTATATCCCCTGGTAACTAACGATATCGATTTAAGCGTTAATCGATTATTTATAATACGTATTAGCTTATTTTCACTAATCATAGAAATTTACGAGTACTATATTGTACAAATTTTGTATTTTCTATAGCAAAACATACAAAAATCCATGAATCGAATCAAATAGATATAGAATAAAGACAAGATCTCGACTGTTAGAAGAAAAAAGATGAATTGCGAGTGAATTAGCGAGGATGGTTCGTCGGTACGAGTATATTTCTAGCACGGAATACTGTCGTTTATAATTTGAAAAAATAATGATCTAAACATTTTTTGTACATTTTATGTACATGAAATTTTGTCTTTTTTTTTTTTTTTTTCTTTTCTTACATCTACAATCAACCTGATACATATCTTCCACATGTTTTGTAGTATTCTGTATATTTGTATCTCTAGTAATATCTAATAATTTAATAATCTAGTAATATCTAACAATATTTGTAATATGCATGATATTTCGAACAGAATCTTCCGATTGATTAATGTTTCATCCGAGAAAATGAGATTTCCTTTGCACCGAGTCCATAATATCCGAAAATTCTTCTCATAGCTGGAAATACGATTCTAGAAATGTCCTCGAACCGCTATAATATTCTATAGAACGAATAACGATTATAAAATTCTCGCCACGTGTTCAGAGAGAGCTCCGGCTGCAATTGCGACACGCTGAATAAGTAAAATCGAGGCGATCGTTCGAAAATTGCCTCGCCGCCTCGAAAATCACAGGTAGATACGATCGAACACGGCCACGAGATTAAAGAATGAAGAATCGGCGACGGCACCGTAGATTAGAATAATTTATCGCGGCACTGATACACGTTTCTCGCGTGCCTCGCCGCGAAACAAATCGTGCCGCCAGCTATTGCGGAACGAACACACCGAGTTAGCAGTCCTCCCGATCCAAAAACTTTTCCGCCGAACCTTCCATGTCCGCGCGAACTTTCCGGAGTTATATCCGGCCGTGGAACGACGGAGAGAAACACAAAACCGTCCATAACGACGACTAGATTAAGAGTTAAAGTTCCGGGAGGCTCGTTTCCCTCTCTTCCAGCCTTCGTTTCGCCTTGGTACTCCAACAGCTTTCACGTCCTATCGTTTTCTCGTCAGCCTCGAATAACGTTATCGAGGGGGAAAGAAAATTTTGATTTATGATAGTATTAGGACAGTTTCTTGGGGAATTCTGTTGACGTTTCCAGTATTTTATTGTTACCTGTTCGTAGCACAATAACACGATGTTGGAAGAAAATTTGGACCGTGTGGATGATGAAATTTGAATAATAATTATTATAGATTTTAATAGCACTGCCGTAATATGTGGTAGATTCTGAAATTTTATGTAAATTCATAGTTTCACATAAACGCAAGTGAAGAAATCGAGTCTGGTTAAATAACTATTTGTTTAACAGGTCAACTCTGTAAAACATAAAATATGCGATTTGTTACGTTTTTCTCCCATGATTTTGACGTAGAATTCCATTTTCTTTTCAATCTATAGTACAGATAGATAGCTTTGAAATCTTCTATATATAAAATTCCTTTTTATCATATAAATATTAATATTATGTATTTTATTAAACTGACAAGGCACCGGGATATTTAAACGAAGGCCATTATGCACGATAGAAAGGAAAATCCCTAATTATCGAAATGCTAGAATGTATAGAAAGAACAGACGAATATCAAGGAAAATCCGGATCTACCCAATTACGATTCTAAACGTCACATTCTGTGTAACTTACCGACGCGGATAGGTTCCACATAGGTTTAACGAGTAAATAATTTGACAGGAATAATTATGGTGTTCGAATAGGCGGGCGCATACGAACTCCGTGCCGACGTTCGTTCCTGTGCAAACGCGAGACAGACGCGAAGCTTGCCTCGAAGGCGAATAAATCGGAACTTTGAGTCGGGGGATCCGGAGAGTTTGTCGTGTGCCGGGCAAATCAATTTTCCTTTTACACAGTGTCGTGGGATTATCCCGAAAGAAAGAACGGATGAAGGGACGAGAGACTTTGGCGCAAAGTATCCAATACTCAGGGAAATCACAAATTGTCACGAGACGAACGCGTTTCACTTGTCTTTGACACGCCAGCAAAGATCTCTGTCTTGTACCGTTGTTGTATCCGTTGCTAACAAATTTATCATTCGAATGCGATTTGATCGAAATGAGAATATTTAGATATGTATATCCTACTTTTTTGTAACGCTAATTAGTTTACATAATTTTTACACTTTCGAGTCAAGAATCAATGAAATATAATTGAAATTACGTTTGTCGTATTACGTATTTTTAACGGAATAATCGGCGAAACATAAACAGATTTAAATGAAAGCTCGCAGGATGGATATTAAATCGGTAGACATTAAATTTACAGATTGTGTATTAGTATCGTACGATTGTCGAACTATGCCGACTGCGAATTCGGTATAATCGCGTTAATGATTATTTATTTTATTCGTTAATGAAGGAATAATTTTGCAGCAGGTGACTCGTTGTAAAAGGGATGCTTGATTCCGTTTAATAATCGTTTCCGATTAAATTGCACGACATGTGTAATTAACGATGTAATATTTAGATTATATCGAATTTAATTAACAAAACCAGTGCGCATAATTTAACATACGATTTCTGCAAGCCTTCGCGTTACATAAACCGCTGTTCTTTTTTACTATGATTCTCTTCATTTTCATCCGTAATTATGTGTTTAAAATTAACTTTTATATTATCGCCTTTACGAATGTATAATCGATGCTGTTTGTAATCGAAACTTGTAATACAAAAAACTATCATTAATACATATTGGAATTGACCGAATGTCATATGAAATTATCGATTACTTTCATTGCAAGATTTAATAAATGTAAATTGGAGAATTTGAACACGATAATATTATTTTTTCGTATAAAATATATTAGCGTGTGTTACAACGAAACAGGATATTTCACATAGAAATTTGTGAGCTATTTAACTGTTTATTAATAATGCGATCCAATTCATTTACGATTTAATTAATCATTTTTAGGATCTAAGGATCTTTAATAAAATCTTCTACATCTATTTATTGTTATTCGCTATGAGAAAAGAATAATTTTAACAGATAAAACAATTATTTAAAAAATAGTAGATATAAGTTGAAAATATTCAGTTCACCATATACTTAAGTAATTAAATTTATTCTTCGCCAACTTGTCTTTCGCCACTATGTGCAAATGTATACATACATTTACATATACATAACGGTGGTCGTATTCAAATTGTACAATGAAACTTGTTTCGAAGATAGTACTTCTTGCAGTCGATGGGAGCTCAAACTTGGTTTGTGAGTTTGCAGGAAGTTGACTGTGATGAAGTGAACTTGATTGGAAACCATCTTGAGTAAGTAGGAATTGACTAAGTAAGATTAACCGATGTCGACCGGAGACTGGTTTAAGTAGAATTCGAGCGAAACGAAAAGTAATTATATTATAAAATTCATGATACGTATATCGATCGGAGATGACTAATTTCATTGCTAAATCTAATCTACGTACTACGAATCTTCTAAAATATCTGTTCCCAATTTCCATGAGACATCAACGTAAATTGGTTAATTCCCTCTTTGCAAATCTAACGACTGAAAATCAGAACGAAACGAAAATGGAAGATTCGACGTACATACTTGTGGCTGAGTATGTCCTATATTCGAATCTCGAACTACAGAATTTCCTGATCTCATATCACTCTAGAGACTAACAAATATAGCGCAACAGTTCCATCAAAAATTCTATTGAACGACATGATATTTCGTTTTATTCGCGATCCCAAAAACGAGCCATAAAAATTAGCGTTCGTCGAGCTTTCCATGTCCAAACTTTCAACCTACGCGGTTTATTGATAGGATGCAACAAAGTTTGCGGCTGTTTTAACCGACGAAACGAGCAACACCAGCTGCTTTTTTGTTTTGCCTTTCACGGGGAAAAAATTGTATCTCGTTGGTAACGTCGCAGGATTTCTATCGATGAGAACGTTCGAAATAGTTCCAGGTGAATCTGGTTATTATGAATTTAACAGGCTCTCGATAGACGTAACTGGTATTCGCGAAACATGCTCGGCCGCATCGTGACACGCTGTTTCCATGCAAACGACACGCTAGTTTTCATACGACTGGCAATGGTGGTCGTGTTCATATAGTCAGCGATTGCCCATAAATTACTCAAGATTACTAAGCAGCGTGCCAGACGAATCGACTACCAACAGCTTTAATCGCGCACGAATAATCATCATTTTTATCTGAAATTCAATGAAATGGCTCGTACGTCGCCATTATCAGACGCATCAGAGTCTTCGGTCGCTAATTATGGCTAACTCCATATAATAATGAATTCGATTTCCAGTTTCTTCTTTCTTTTTTTATTTATTTTTAACGAAGAATTTTTAGAATAACCAACGAATAGATTAGCGAGTGATCTTAGTTTGTTTGGAGAACAGAGATTTGTACGGAGAAAAAAGGTGTATTAAAATATTATAATTAAATAAGTAAAAATTTATTTTAAGAAGCTATGAGAATAACGAACATAACAGAAGAATCGAGATATTCCTTTCCATTTTCACTTCATTCTATCTACGTTATACGGCACATTCTGCGCATCTACGTTACCATACAATCATAGACATAATAAGAAAGCTGAGCGCTAGTTGCTCTTAAAATCTCGTCTATATTCAAATGGCATTATTTAACCAAAAGATACGTTACCTAAAAAATACCAAAACTCTGCATTTCTACTCGCTATTAACGTTTCGCGAATCCATCCTTCACGTTAAAGCCATACTTTACATTTTCCACTAAAGTTCCACTAATCGTGTATCTGACGAATCGGGCAACCATCCAACCAACTGATTCGCTATATAAATATACTATACATTATATATGAGCGGTTTACTCGCCAAACCGATTAACTGCACAAAGCAAAAGGTAGAGAAAATCGATGAAATTGCACACGATAAGGATCACTCAAGTTCTTTGGCATTAAAATTTCGAAAAGTGAACTTAACCACTTTGCCGTGTGAACGGTTCATATATCAGCGTACGATGTAGCAAACAACGTGTAATACAATCATCAGAGATACAACAAATTCATAGCTCGTACTTTTAGGATGAGAAAAGGGATCTCTATCTCGGACGAAGTAAATGAATCCAGAAGCGTAAAACAATCGGTCCGAGTGTCCGCGATCCACGGAGCCGATAAAGAGTCTGTTCAACCGAGCGGATGGGTTCTCACCTCGAAACTTGCCGCTTTTCCAATATCGAGAGGAAAGGTCGCGGAATGGGGATGGGTGTGGTGCGAATAAATCGATTAAGTAAGCCGCTTTTAACGACTTGCCGTGGATTTAAAGTCGAATCGTTGCAAGTGGTCGCGAGCGACGTATCTGCGAAAGTCTCAGCTGCCGGCACAGCTGGTGAAGTCAGGTTCCGGAGAAGGCCGGCTCGAAAGACACACACCTGCACGGAAGGAGAATGAGAGAGTGCGGAGTTTGCAGACACGCCGCCTCTTAGGGGCAAACAAGAGCCGGAAATCGCATCCCAGGACTTGGAAAACTCTGGTACGAAACCGCTTGCCAGTCTGCCAACTCTCCCAGATGCCTGGTGCCGCGGTCGTTGGAAAAATTTTCCACCGCGTTCTCGCCCCCAAAGCAAAAAAAAAATCGCAGAGGATAATTGATTGGGGAGCAAACAATGCTCGAGAGAGGAGGAAATGATCGATCGAGGGGACAAGAGAGGGGGAGAGAAAGAGAGAGAGAGAGAGGGAGAAAGTTTGATAGGGAGAGGCAGAAATCTGTCCACGCTCGAGTGGTTCCGTATAGTCACCGAGTTTAGGGGTGTTAATATAGTCAGTTGAGGGAGAAGTGGTTTTTGACGGTCGGTGTAAGAGAATCATAAATGACGATTAGGATGGTGCGAGGAAAATCTTGTTGCTGAGCATAGATTTAGGGCTTGGAAGAGGAAGGAATAAACGATAAGTAGATCGTGGAGATTTCTGTAAAATTCATAAACACGAACGCGTTTCATCTTATAAATGTGAGAACGTGTAATGAATAAATTATAAATGTTTACGTAAAATTCGCAGATACAAATGTGCTCCATCTTCTAAATATTAGAACGAGCGTTTCGTTTTGGATATTTTGGATATTTATTACGTTATGTTATTTAATTTAGCAATCTTCTCTCGATCTGCGAGTAAACATCCAGTAATTAAATATTCGTTTTGAATTAATTAATGCTGCTGAAATTAGAGCATAAAAATTTCCCTTTCCTTTTCGCGTGGATAAAATACTAATGAATATTTCGAATATCCATCTTAAGGAACAAACTTCCTGTATCATAGAATTATTATATCAAAAATATCAAAGAATTATATAGAACACACCAGCAAAGCCACAAGTCGGTTACAAAAGCCGATAGATTCGACCAATTGCCGGGATCCACTTACAAAAACCAGCGTCACAATCCACCGATTTGACGGGCAAAATCGAGGAAAAGAATAGCCCGAAAAGAGTAACTCAACAATCATGAAGAATTGTCTTTCAACCCTCGTTTAACTCTCCCTTTTTATGAAAATCACTTTCGCTTTTCTGCATTGTTCCGGGCAAATCGTATTACCTCCCGCGGAGAAATTTCTCTATTATTCTTCGAAACCGCTCGAGCCAAAGTCGATAAACCGTTTTCTCGATTCTACGTATACGCACACCTCTTTGTATACGAGTGTGAATGTTCCGCGAGGAGAGTTGCTTTCTGTAAAATCGTCGGAGCGGCGCAGCTCGTTAAATATAAGAGAAGGGAAAGGGCTAGAGGGGAAACGGATCTTTGTCATTTTTTTCTTCCGCTTTCCTCGTGCTACGGTGTTTGTCGAAAGAAGTGGCAGAAGAGGGATGGAGTGGGGGGGGGCGAAAGGAAAAGGTGAAAAGGAAAAAAGAAAGGGGTAAAAGAGGAAAAGTGGAGGACGCGGTTCAAGGCAAATGCAATCCTCGATATTAGATTCCCTGTTCGCTCTCTATTCCGGATCGACCGGTCTTTCTTTTCACGTTCTTGCCGCGCGTCGTTTCGCTGATTGCCCGTTCGCTGGTCTCGCTCGAGAATTATCTCCCCTGTAACCGCCTCGGGAAACTTACTTCCCCGTATTTCCCTCGCTGAAGAGCGCACTGAGATAGAGAAACGAGGATAAAGGACGAAGAGGAAAAAAAGGGAAGAGAATGGGCAAGGTAAGGAGAGAAAGTTCGCGAAGAGAGGAAAGGAGACCTGTGCCGAAGGATACTTGCACGTGAACTTTTTAATGTTTCTTCAGCGGTACAGGAAGCGATGCCGAGTACCTGGACTAAGTACCTCGACGGCTGCTGCCCGGAAATTGAGCTCGCGGCGCCCTGCGAGGAAGAAAGGACGAATGGACTAAGAAATAGTTCGTTTCGGTAACCGTTTCGGTGATTACCGAAACAGACGGATTCTTCTTCGTTATCAGTTTCGATGATAGAGAAATAATCGTAAAGGAGAAATGGATAAATTAAATTTATTAGCTAGACCATTCTTATGTCACAATTTATCGATGATATTAATTGAGCTTTATTAGCCGAACTGTTCTTATGTAGCAGTTTGTTTACGATATTAACTGATGTTAGATTTGAGTATTTTAATTGCCTTTTTCAAATAAAACTTTATCTTAGCATGTACTTTATCGGCTATAAATCTATATGGACATCTATCGATATTTTTGCTACAAATTGAATACTTTTCATTGCATTTATATTTTAGTTATTTCGTTGTTCTCATAATATCCACTTTATAATATGAATGACTAAATAAAGATCTGTGTAGGTTCTTGAATTATCATACACTTAATCAAAGTAATTTTCTTCGGATCCTTCAGATTAAGTGCTTTAATAAAAGAGTGTTACGATAGACAGTATTACGATAAAGTTTTAATAATGTTGCTGAACTTAAGTATTTTCAATATAATTTAAAATTATTAACGAGATTAATTCAAATATCCAGTTTTTAAAATGCCTGACAAGTTATACATTAGAGTTCATTTTTAATTGCTTCTAAAGGCTCTTATCTAAAGAAGTTGGTCCAATTATCAAAATATAAGCCTATTAAAGAAGGATATTTATTTGCCTGGTTTAGTATGTTACTATAATAAAAGGGAAATATTTCTTTGTCTTCATATGTAAACTTTCCAGCTCATATTTACCTTGCGTTCGTTTACGTTCCTTTACGTGATCAGAAACTTCATTAAAATTAAATTGCTAGACATGCAAGATTGCATGGCATCAATCTTCTGCCAGGGGTAAAGCGAAGTAGTAGTTAACAATAGGGAGACAAGATGAGATTATCGTAGCTTGTTTGTTACTTGATAATTGGATTAGCCTTAATAACAGATACACAAAGCATTACTGTTATATCATTATATCGTTTCCATACGTAGTGTTGCAAAAACCCAATAATTGGCCAATTCGTACATTTCGTCGTTTGAGAAATATCGTTGAATCGTGTTACAGTCGTGGAATTTTTATATCGCGATAAGAGAGATGTTAACATAAAATCGAAAGACAAACATCTTTTTATGAAAACGAACAACAACGAACTTATCGCGTTTCCTCGTGTTTTCCTTCTTCATTTACTCTTCGCACGAATAGCCAACAATAATTTTTACGACCAAAGAATTCTCTCTTTTCCTTTGTTTCAACTCGATATCCAGGCAGAATTGGAAACGATGAGGAATTTCCAGCGGATTTCAGGCTTATCTCCATCGAAAGCCTTTTATTACCTGGATCGCAACGTTTACAGAGACTGGATGCAACGTGATCCGCAAATTGCCACACGTTTTCAGCCGCGGTTCAATTACACAGACGGCCGCCGGATGACAAAAGTCGAGCTCTTACCATTTACAACTTCTTCTCTCCATTTCCTGTGGGCCTAACACTACGAAACGAACGTTTTCGCTCGTCTACTTTATTTTTACGGCTTTTTCGAAAATTCTCACAGCGTGATTTTACGATTTATCTAGCGATAACAAAGTAAACGCTGCTCAGCCACTTAGAAATTTTATAACTCGCGCGAACGTGAGCCATACTGGCGAAATTTACGCGGAAATCCTCTCACCGAACGCTATGCCGCCATATACTCCCGTCTTTTGCTTACCATTTCTCGTCTTACTTCGCGTGGCTGGCTTTGAGGGATGGATAATTGGAAACGTTAATTACGATGACGTCTAAGCCTTGTAAATGTGTTTCCCACGTGTACGTTAATTTCAGGTGAAACGTAATAAATTATTGCGTTGAATTTTGAATATATTTCTCGTTCACTTATACCTATTATATTTGTCGGTTAAATTAACTCTTGAAAGTCGTAACTGTATTTCGTGTGTTCTATAAATGTGGTAATCGACTTGATCAGTTTTCATATTTTCTAGTTTCTGATGGAAGTATAGCAAATTAATTGTTCTGGTTAATTTAAACGATACGTAATATTTATGAAAGCTATAACAAATCGAATCTTCTAACGAAAATTTACCTCTGACAAATAAATAGATTCGCAATTTATTCGATAATAAATTAACGAAATAAATTCACAATTAAAAATGGGACAAGTAGAAATGCGTGAAATATCGATCATAAGACTTGACAGCTTCGAACAAACGTATCAAGTTGCATAAAACTTTGTAAAACATAAAATGTACAAAACCCGGTCCTGAATTTATCATCAAAGGCGAAAGAAAAGGCGTACGTGTCTATAAACGCGACAATATCGGCAATAATCCCGGGGAAGAAAATTTCTCGAACCTGCCAATCCCTTGTCGACCGTTTCAAATGCGCGTATAATTCCGGCACAGTTATAAAAACGTATCCGCTTTGAGGGAATTACAAGCAGAAATTGCTCGATTGAAGTTTCGTGGTACGGGACGCTGTCAAATCAGAGGGCCGAATAAAATGCAAACAGAAAAGCGGCGGACCGTTTAATCGAGCCAACGCAACGGGGGAGAAAGGAAAGGGCGAAAGAAGGCAAAAACGTAACGAAAACGTAACTGGTATCGTAGGTGGAAATAAAACGTGGTCGTACGTCGATTGATTCGTTTATTGAACAGCCGTCTGTCGCAGACTTCGGTTTCTCCAATTATCCAATATGTCGCCCTATCCTGATATTCCGTATCTTTGGACAATTCTATTAGCTAGAACAACCCCCATTCATAAATTCAAAATTGTTTTTTCAATGTTCCACACCGATAAAACGTTGGATTTTTTTTTTTAGTAACCATGTGCAATATCATCGCATAATAGAATTAATTATCACCAGATTTGGGATTTTTATACATTTATAGGAAACCGAAGAATTGATTTTGCGTTTAATTTTCGTCTTAATCTCATCTTCGATCAAACTGATGCAATTACTTTCTGCTGGTACTTTAATGAACATTTGTGATACTTTGCATCTTTACTTAAGAATTGATTCTTTGCTCGCTTTGCTTATACAATCACTGATATGTTTTAAAATTCCAAATTGTTTATAAAGATGGGAGAGATGCATAGAGACTTGCAAATTGAGTCGAATGATGACGGTGAGTGAATATTTTAGTCTATGTGTCGAGGCGAGTGCTCTTAAGAATGGCTAATGCATCGGAGAGGAATTTTGGTGAACGTAGTAAGCAGAGCCAGCACCGAGGAAATTTCAGAGAGAACATCTGGTTGAACCTGTTCGTGGAGTAGAAAATGCAAATTTGAGAATGAGAAAACGGATGGAAATTCGCAAAAATAACACTGTTGTCCGGTCCTTTGCAGCGATCCAGTATTTTGTTACGAAATGAAATTCTCACGATCCAAATCTTTCAGTCCTATAACACAAAATTAACCAATAAAATTCGTGACCGAAACTAATATTTGGTAGAAAAAGTTTCAACGATTTATGCAAAATACAAAGACTCGTTGGAAAATGTTCGTTTCTGTATATGACAACTATTTCGAACTGACTATAAGTAAGAAAGAAAGAAATCAATGATAACAATTCAGCTAAGGAATTCAACTCATATCACTAATACTTTTCAAAAAGGCGCTTCTGAAAAGTTTGACAGGAAGAATAAAGTCTGGCGTGAAGAAAGAAAATCTCAGATAGAAATTCCTTCGAATTTCTTCGTGCAACTTGACTTTCTGATTTTCCAGCACTCCTCGTCCACCCATCGAGTTTTCCTCTTTATTCAACCGCCCAGCTTCTCAATCTTACCCCTCCTCTTCGTACCTTACAGCTGTCTCACCTTGCAGCTTGCACCACCTTTATATTATTCTTATAGAAGATACAAGATGCAGACAGCGGCTCAGCTTGGATATTGCATTAGATCGTCTATACTAGACAGCTCAGTCTGACACTGTATTTCTCTGTGTACATGTATACACGTGTTGTTACGTACACTGACACGTAACAAGCATAGAGAACGTGTCATGAATCAGTTGCGGCCACGAGTTCGCGTTATATGAAAAAGGGCGAGAAGTAAAGGTGTATTACCGCCAAGTTGACGTAACACGATAATTGGATTTTCTGAATAACACGTTCCTTCCCGGGGATCATCGTTTATTTTCAAACGAATTTGCTTCTCTTTTTGTCTATATTAAGGTTTCCTTCAGGCAACTTTATGAAAGTTTGTGGGTCGAATGATACGTTGATTTGATAGTAAGTAAGGTTCTCTTGCGGTAGTTTAAGGGGTTCGTGAAAATGTATGTGTAAAAAGGCGCCTGAATATTAAAGGAAAACGAACAGAATATTAAAAGTAGCAAGGCACAAATATACGAACATTTGAAGATTCGTAAAGAAGACAGTTTGAAAATATAAAAATTCGAAAATTTGAATGTTTTGGTGTATCGAAATTTGAAAACTTGGAAGCAAAGAGATGTAAAAATGTGAAAATTTCTATATTTTGATATTTGAAGATTCGAAAACTTGAATGTTCGACTGTACGAAAATGTTAAGGTTCTTAAACATCAATGTTCCTAAAATTCTAAATATCTTCGATTACCTTTGGATATTTTTACACGCTAAGAGCGCATTTTCCTCTATCTTCTTCCCTTTATCTTCCCGCAAACTCTTAAATATCTCAACAAAACATCTTTTCCAGTCCGGCCACTGAAGATGGATTTGAACGGGGTGGTGGGCCACGTGGTGCAAGGGACGAGAGTCATGCTCGAATGTACTGTGCTAGCAGCCAGGCCGGCCGCCAACATCACCTGGCAAAACGGTACCGAGGTGCTGAACGAAAGTAACGACAGAATTCAAATACAAGAGGCGAAGGTCAAGGAGAATGTGAGTACTGACTTGAAAACTTACATGCGACTATGCGATGCAACTATTCCCCTTTGTTAATTCCTTGTTCTGCTTACGTGCAAGATACAAATCTTTGAAAGAAATCACACTGTTATTCTGGAAGACGTAATTCAGTCGTTATAATCAAATAGAAAGCAAGGAAGAGACATAGAATAACAGATAGAAGTTGACAGTAAATTCCAGATAAAATTGCTCGATAATCCGCGATGAACTCACAAACGTACTACATTTTACATTTGTTGCTGAGATTATTTAACATAGATTAATGATTATAGAATTAATAAACATTGAAATTATTAGCATACGATTGAAAGTTATTAGAAAATAAAGAATAATCTTTTCCTTAGATTTCGAATATTTAAAAAATGTTGTGCATCGTTGGTAATAATTTTAACATACTTTAATATCCTTCGTTAAAAGCAAACGTATCTTTTAACGACTAAAAACTTCTTTATTAAAATTAATATACTTTTTTAGCGATTCGATATATCGTTATATCATTGTTCTTTATCAAAGAAATTTTCAATTTCACATTACCTTATATTATATTTCCTTTCGTAAACACCATCCTAAAAAGGAGTCGATCCTATTCGCTAAATCACGTCGCGTAAATCAGTTTTGAATTACATTACTATTTCATAGCTAAAATTTCTTAATGGCGTTTCTTCTACGAAGTTTTCTCTTTTATCGAATGGACGATTGGCGAAGTCGCGTTAACGCGTCTGGACGTCAGCTCGAGCGCATATTTTAAGTAACAAAGTGCCGTACCAGCTATGTAAGCCGACTTGATGTCTCTTGCAACGAGTTCACGAGCAATAAACTACTTCGGCCAACGAATAAACAGAATTCGCAGTTGGTGCTACCTGAAGCGAGAAAGCAGTTATTCAAATGCAGTATATTTCGCGCGAATTTCAACCCGCGATTCCTTCAAACCGTTCGACTCGAATTAATTCGATTAGACGCGAGGTTCCAGTCGTTCGCCGAGGCATATTCCCTTTATTTTCTGATCGAGATTTTCATTATTCCGTGAAAATTGGAAACACCACGCTTTATATGCAAAGTATAACTTCACTTCACCATGACATCTCTGGAAGTGGGAGATTTCTTGATTTACAAATGAAAGTAGACCTTGTACGAGTGTTTATACATTTACGAGATATTTAAACTAATATTCTAAAATATAAAAGGTATTTTAAAAGTAAAGTACTCATTGTGTCTTTTATGGGGTGTAACAATTATTTACGTAGATTCCATTTTTTCAATCGTACTGAGAAAGATACAAATTTGCAATTTTTATTATTACAATACGTAATTTTTATCTAATTTTTCAATCATCAAATACTTAACTTTAAACGAACTCGATCAATTGGCTTCTATGTAATTTAATTAAATCGTGTAAAATTTGTGTGCGAACTAATCAAAAATATCGAATTTCAAGAGCAAATACCTTTGCATTTTGTGACGTTTGAAACACTCGACACAATAGGATCAAAAGCAAAATACTAGATAGATAATCCACGTACGTGATATTTGCGTTGAAACTGGTCTTTCACGCGATAGAGTTATTTAATCGATCAATCACTAATACATCAGAGTAACTTGATATCATGACACAAACATCATTTTCACCACGGCCACTGGTTCATTGTAGCAAATTCGATCGGTTTAACTTCATTATTGTTCTCGTCACATAGCGTCATTAAGTCAAACGATCCTACACCTATGACCACTAGAATGTAAACCATTGGCAGCTTGTAAACCTTGTATAGCACTAAAATCATACAACTTTCATTTTAAGTTGGACGCGTGAAATTTCAGGTAATCGGCTGACGATTATTCATACGAGCGTACGACGATACAAAATCAGATATCGCTTGACGCGTATGAAAAAGTAATTTCACAGATGAATACGATGTTGCTGGCTTGTCGCATCGGAAAATCATTATACGTCATTTCGTGTAGCATGTCACTGTAATAACGCGTTCACGTACCTATAGGAGAATCTGTACGGCTCGCCACCATCATAAATCCATTATGGCAATATCCGCGGCTATAAAGTCGCTTCAACTTTAGATGGCTGAATAAGAAATCGGATCACCTTATTTAGTCGTTCAGCTCTTTCTTTTTCCTTTTCTTTCCCCTTCTTCGCTTCGCTTTATTTTCTATTTGCTTTCTTACGTTTCTACTTTTTCAAATAAATAGGCTCTGGTATACGCGAAACTCTTATTACAAACAATTACTTCTTAAATGTAATCCCATTGATTCTCGCTTGTATTTTCTTTTTAAATTTTCAAATACCTTCTTTGCGAAAAATACGAAGCGCGCGAAAAGCAGTAAAATCGAAATACATTGAACTATATACAGGGTGGTTGGTAACTGGTGGTACAAGCGGAAAGGGGGTGATTCTACGCGAAAAAAGAAGTCGAAAATATAGAATAAAAATTTTTCGTTCGAGGCTTTGTTTTCGAGAAAATCGACTTTGAATTTTCGCTCGGTACGCGTGCACTTTATCACGTCTTGTTATAACGGATCTCACTGTAGATTTTTAAAAAAATAAAAAAAAATAAAAAGACTTTTTTATTCTATATTTTCGACTTCTTTTTTCGCGTAGAATCACCCCCTTTCCGCTTGTACCACCAATTACCAACCACCCTGTATATTTTAATAACATCTATTGACAAATACGATTTTCATTTCGGGTCATGTCGGTCCGAGGAGAACGGTAAGATTCAAATTGTTGTTGAACGTTTGTAATTTGGAATTTATTTCTAAACTATTTTTAGTTGGAATTTGAAGGCTACTTTATTCTTATGTTTCATTCGCACGATGAAGATGATCTAGTTCGAACTGAGAAGCAACGAGCGTTAATCGTTGACCCAATAGAGAGCTAGGGATTATGTTATCGCAATTATATAGATTTAGATATCTAACGGTCATCGTTTCGCGTGCAGCCACGTACGCGTCGCGTCGTGGTATCATAATTAGCATCGTTTACGGAGTAGCTGATTATGGCACCGGTGACGTAACGATCGAGTCGTACGGCGGCGGTATACGTGGCAACAGACAGAATTTACATAGGGCCGAGCAATTACATGCCGCAAATGCTCGCCGATGCAAACGAGCCGCGACGTGTATGCGAGATTAAGCGGATCCGCTTGGACAGCTTCGATCCGTTTCGTCCTTCTTCCCGTCTTCGACCTATCCGAATTTATGGAACAGAAGGTGCGAGCAATTCGTCTTCTCGAACTTATAGTGAATATAAACGCGTTGAACAGCGGAGAAGTAGCAGATATTTCTCCTTCTCAACTTTCACCTAATCATCTTGCTTCTCGTTTCGGTAACGGAAATTTCTAAATCGAAAATATTATAATTAATTTTTATCCACTTATAGGAAGTTTGAAAGTTCAAGATTGCACTTCTGTGCAATATAATATAGAAAAATATATAAAAAAAATAGGAAGTACAGAGCTTTCTATAATATCGCGAATAATATAATTCTTTTTATCGAGATTTTACATTTTTAATTATATTCTCTGGAACATTCATGGAATATCGACAACCAAATGGCCCCGTTGGTTCATCGAAATACAGTTTCGTTGATGTTATGAAAAGAAATGATGGATTCGAAATATGAAATGTTAGTTTCTGCGATTCATGAATTCGAAAGATGCATGACAGGTCGTGTCATGAATTAGAACGCGATAAATCATTATACAGATCGTGTTATGTTCTTTTGAGTTGCCAAGTTGAAGAGTAAAACGTTCTTTTCACGTTGATAAAGTAGCAGATCTTTTTCTGCTTCCATATACTGAGCTAAAGATTTTCAAGAATTTCATGTTTGTTAAAGTTTGACCATTTAAATATTTCTGCTTTATTCGTTCTATACAAACCGTTATTGTTATTTTAGTTAGTTCTCCTTTATTTTTGTTTTGCTCGAGTAATTAATCGGTTGTCAGACTCGGAAATATTCTTCTTTAAGTAATTCAGGCAACAGTTCTTCTGCTAAAAAGAGAAAACCGTTTAAGATGCTGTTGGCGTTTAAAAAAATCGTCAGAATTCAAGAAACGAGAGCAAAAAGCTTCTTTATAACGAGCGTTACAGTTGCGACGGGAGATTCTTGATCGTTGTTATAAACTAGGAGTAAGTTTTAATTAACTGTAACTGGTAATTGAATTAGACCGCGCCTGCACCTACATCACGGCGCCACCCACTTGAAAACTTGCATTATTGATTCTACGAGGTAACAACATTCGTATCAGTTCACCATGTTTTGTTTTTATTATTTTGTGTTCCTGCATTTTCACGATATCAGCATACCGACATGTTATCAAAGAAACGATAAGACTTGGTCGTTCGGTCTGCCTTCCATTACGATCGATTAGGATAAATACTCCTCGTACATAGGGTGAATCAATAGCCAGCCATTAGTATACTTTTAATACTCTTAAAATGAGTCTAACAATAGAAAATTAATTTATCAAAAGAAAGTTTAAGAGTTTGCTGAATGAGTAAAAATGAACGAGTTAAAAATTATAGTTGGTTTGTTATAAACTATTCTCTGTTATAAATGATTGTATCATAGGGGATGAAAAGAATTTTTATAAAGTGATTTTATATACTAATATGATGATATATTTAAATTTATCAATTTCTAGTGGCTAATTATTTTAAACTTGAATATTTCCTGATTTTTATTTTATGATAATTTTAGCTTCCACAATATTTATATAATGCGCCTTACGATCGATTAAAAATTATCATTTGTCTCAGAATGAGCTAGTTATAAGATATTTATCGAATCTTGCAAAAACAAGCAAACTAAACATTTCAAATAGCAATCTATCGATTTCGTTATTCTCGCAAAAGACACTGTATCAAAATTTATATAGGATTATCACAAAAAGTCTCTACTAAATCCAATATTCATCGTTTTCACGATTCTCTCGGAACAGCAAACACGATTGTTCGCGAAATAATTACCAGCGCAAAATATCAAAGAGAAATTTTGCGAACGTCACACTGCAATCGTGGAGGACAGATCTTTTTCTTATTTTTACTTTCTGCCATTTTTCTCGTTATTACGGTTCCGTCTCGCGGAGGAACGAACACATGTACACGATGACTCGTGAACAACACACTGAAAAATACGTTCGGGGGAAATAGTCGCGGGATTTTCAATGACGTTGTCCTCGCTCAACGCTCGCAGGGGATGTCACTATTTAAATTAAACGACGATGCCAGGAAGAAAAATTCAATAACGTTGTCGTTCTACGATAGATCGTGGAATTTTATAAGCTGATGAATTCGTGGGACGGTACAGGTATAAACGTGGTATTAATCCTCTTTTCTTTCGGGTTTTTCCTTGTTCATAAAAAAGGAGGAGAGAGAACCGAAGTTATATCATTATTGAATTTTTGAATAGCCAAAGGTTATTAAATTGGCTATATTTAAGATCCTGGTGACTGAAATTGATTTAGAGCAACATATTTCGGTTGAAAGAATCGATTTTTTGGCATTTACTTAAAATTTAATAAATATTCTTCCTGCTGGTTAGAAATTGACGATATTTTGTTAATGTTGATAATTTTGGATCTTAATTGCCGAAATAATGGTATAAAAACACTAAGTTTACACTTAGAATTTGTATTAAAATAATTATATATTTATTTGATAAACAATTTCCAGGATATTCATCGATACACACTTGCACGCGTCTCAGCACTTTCCTTGTCTCGCCTTCTTCCATACCAGACTGTTAACTGACTGAACAGTTTACATTCCTTTGTTTCGAGACGTCGCGCACACACATACTTTGGCACGCTCATATTCACATACATGTATCACTACCACACAGCTAATCTAGTCTAGCACATAAAATTATACATATCTCAATAGTTAAGTTTACGATTATCAGATCGAGAATACTCTACAAAACAAATTTTTTATTTTACTCATACGTATATAATAAGTATTCTTAAGACGAAGTATATTTTCTATCGTTCCAAGAATATCAAAACAAATGCTTTCGAAAAGAAAAAGTAGCATAAAGATTCTCCCATGAAATCTGCTTATATTTCCAATCGAATGATGAAAAATCCAATTATCTGTGCATTGTACGTCTACGCATAGGTATACAAAGACAACGAGAAATCAGTGAAATTAAATTGTGTCGCATCAGTACGATGGTGCAGCAACGAATACGGCTTCAATTTTACTCCCATAGATTTCCTATCGTGTCTCGTTTCTTTCATACGATTTTCCGCACGTGTATCGGCAATGTGACTCAAAGAATCGATCGACTCATTGTTCACTACGGCTCGCGAAAGATCTCGTTGAATAGCGAAAGTAAAGTTGCAAGTTACGGCATAACATCCAGAGATATGATCCCCGTCGACAGCTTTTCCGTTAACAGATGATGCTATCGACGACTTAATATATCTTTTTCGCTTTCTATGTTCGCAGAAGGATGGCACGCTGCAGACCACAAGTTCTCTGGCTTTTACGGCGTCCGTGTACGACAACGGAAGAACGTTCAAGTGTTACGCTGAGAACTCAGTTACACGTTCTGAAGACATGAAACCGATGATAGAATCGATAACCATCGAAGTTTTATGTAAGTGAACCATAATTCTTGACGTATCCGTCGCTGCTTACCGCCATAACGAACTCTCCTTTCCCTTTGCTTGCCTCGTCGTGGACGCATAAAGTGCTCGTCCAACGATTTTTATGCTTCGCCTTTCTCTATTGAGTCTTTCAAAGAAGGAAACAGTTTAAGTATTTATAAAAGGAATGCGATACGGCACCGTATAAAAGTGTAAAGTTCCTTTTTTTAACGCGTGTTCTATAAGTTTTTACGTGTTTCTTGAGAACACGAAGAAAATTGAGAACGTAATACTTGAAACGTCTTAAGATTGTTTGCGATATAATCTTTCGGTAATTTGTTTCTTATTTTACCTTTTGAATGTTTCAATGCGAATGCTCATTTTAGGGTGTCCTCGTTTATACGTCTAAATCTTGTATATATATCCAAATGGGTGTAAATTACACGCGTTAAATTGCAAGCCTGTGAACAGGGATAGAGATTACTAGATTACTTAATGGCGGACACTCTGTCACCCCCATTAGTAATGAAATCACAAATAGTTAACGCACGCTAGTGGCCATTAAAAGGCGATTATAGATTGCAATAAACGTTTAAGTCTTTTAACGGCTGAAGCGGAAAAATATGGGTCACGCGTAGTGCGCTATTAAAACCGGATATATGTAATTATAATAAACGAATACAGGAATGATCTAATTATACGTAGCTCTGAACCTCTTACCGGAGTCAAGGGGCTGCGATATATTTAAAATCTAATAACCTTCTTTCCCCATTTTCGGTTCTTTTTGGCCTTAAAATGTCCACCGCTTGTCACGAAAAAAAGACAGATGAAATAAATATTCTTGATAAAGGAACATTTTAATAATAGATCGCATATAGATAATACTACATATAGATAATAGAACATATAGATAATAGAAAAAAGATATTGATCATTGCATGACAAATAACTATTTGAGAAAAAGTAATACATAAGATCGCGTAGTTTTTCAAAATAAAATTTCATTTCAATATTTTTATGACTCATCAAGCTGTTAAGAAAGCCTTCTGCAAGAAAGCTGAATGTGTTTTCGGTCGCGAAATATTCCCCTGCTGTTTAATCTCACCCGCTCCCCGCCCTTTTGAACGCAATTAAATTGCAGTAACGAGCTGCGAGCAAGATAACGATGCATCTTCCCTTTTGTCCAGAATTTATGATATTTGCACCATGTCGCGGACGAGTATTTATATCCGGAATCGTCGCGCTTTTGGAACAAGGAGAAATGGCTTCCAGCTACGTTCGATAATAGGAATTACGTCGTTGAAGAAATTAGAATGTTTTGTTTGGAAAGGAATTAAAAGAGATTTTTTAACTTGCATATTGGAGTTGCATATTATTAGTAAAATTTATCGACTAAAATTATTTCAGCACAGGATAACTTCAAAAATATTGCTCTACGTAAAGTTCTTCATTTTGAAATTATGTATAGAATTATCTAACAAAACTATCGTGACGTGAAACGATTTTGAACAATATTATTCTATGTGTTATAAAATTACTGAAATACTTATCCAATAAATTTATTATAAGGAAAAAAGTTACATATATAATTATCTCATAAAAACTCTTTCGATAATAATTTTGAAAAAAATTTTTTAGTATAATCAGCAACATTGGATTTAACATTGGATTTGTTAATGATAATAGGAAAAAGACAAAGATCATTTTTAAAATGCAGATACAGTAATTTTACGTACAGACGAGGAGCATATATGATATTAAAACGACTAGAGAATAAAGTTCGAGAAATGTTGAACAAGGGAATGTTAATTTTAGAATGGAAATACAACGTGGTAAATAACCTTACCTTACGTAGTTGTGAAACTGTGGTGTATATTAAAATAACTAAAAAGTAAATTGGAAGACCAAGGAGAGGATTGTTATTGTTGAACAAACAAACGTTATTTCTGGGATGGAAAAGTAGCCGCTGCAAAACAATTTTGCATAGTTTCCAGAATCCTACGTCTACTAAGCGTAGCAAACTACGAAACAATGAATTTGAGGGCTCGTAGTAACTGAAATTTATTATAAAAATTCAGTTCAATCCAGTAAACATTCTTAACATTGATTGATCTCCAAAAATATGAATAAACAATAATTAAACACGCAATGAGACACGAAAGTCAATATCAAAATTAATTTTCATCATACGTTTACGGTGTAATATAAAAAGTAAGATGTAAAATACACAAAAAAAAAAAAAAAAGAAACGAAATAAGTATATGTTGCTACAGAACAACGACGAGTGTGGATTTTTAGACGAGTGTGGATTTTTAGACGAGTTCATATTTTCCGGAACGAAAGTAAAGAAATAGAGCTTCGATAAAATTTTATTTTATCTACTAAAAATTAAAACGAGTAGTATCCTACAATAGATGTTTACAATAGTTTTACGTAACACACGCGTTTTATGTATCCTTGCATCTTCAAAATTTCGCATAAATGCATAAGAATTCATAGCCTGATATTAGTCTGTCAGTTAAAAAACTAAAACGAAATTAAACCGAATTGAGACAATCAGGAGATCAGGCAAACTGAGAAAGAAAAAAAGAAAGAATCGCTATCGTACGCGTTTCTCGTCGAAACAGTCCTCGTGGCCATTGTCATCCGAGCCCATCGATAAAATTACTATTCTCGTACGTTTGTCTCTGGAAAGGTACTAAACGCTGAAAGCACGATTAGAACGAAATTTTACCGATCGGAGAACAGTTAGTTCGCAAAAAGGATCGTAAAGAATCGCCTGTAATTTAACTGTACCGATCCGGAGGAATAAAGGCACAGAATGATCCCGACGTTCTTCCGGGGAGTGGAAATGGTGGCTGAAGTAGACTTTTTCGCGGTGTTTGATCAACGTCCAATATAGTCGGCCTGAAATTAAGTTACACTTCACAGGTCACGGTTGTACATGTATATATTCCTGTTTTATCGCACCATCTCCAATTTGCGTTTTCGCTCTCGCACAAAGGGTATAATCGTAGATTCAATTAAATCGAATTAGATCGTTCGATGCTCATTCGACTGGCGGTCTCGTAATTTCACAGGGGAAAAAGCAAAACGAACTAGCGTTGCGCTCGAAACTTCTCTACGTAGCCTTTACATGCTTTTATATGTATATTAAAACGTTTCGTAAGCCTAGTAAATTTGTTTTTCTATCGAGTTTAACATATCGTTATAAAAGCATCTTCCTCCTTTCCTACCACCTCTCTCTATTTACAGATCAACTTTTTTATCCTTAAAACGGATATAGACAAGAAAAGGATTGATTTTCGTTATACCTAACTAAGCGAGATTCGATACGCGAGTCCGATAGAAAATCCGAAATAATAGTTGTCGAAACGTTTGATAGTTTCCTAATGATTCTTTAAGTTCGCTAAAATTTTCGTAACTTTCCTAATACTTGTCGACGAGGCGTATATATTTTTTTATTTGTCGTATCAGAAATGCAAAAAAACTTCTGGATAAAGAAATAATTATTTTCTAAATCGTTCATTCCCTGTTCTCTGGCATTTTATTACGCTGTAAAAAAGTTAATCCTGTTTATATATGAAATCTAATAATTATTCGAACGATGCTTTCATCTAGCAGACTAACGTTTAGTATCTCTCGATTACACGAGCCAGACGACGAAAAGATTCCGTCATAACGACACGAGGAGGACAAGACGGATAGCCTCGCGTCTGGTTGGTGTTTCCATTTAGGTCTGGCGGAATAGGTGGAAAGGGGAAAGTTTCGTTTTCGTAGCCAGCAGGAAAACTATCCACGGATTGGAAACGTGAAACTCGCGCGGACCTGGCGCGTTTCCAGCTTCTCTTCCCCTTTAGACAGGCCACTTTCGCGACTACGTACTTACGGGGGTTTTGTTTTATGCCGGGCATTTTGTGCCGTCGCGTTTAAACATATCTCGGAACGCGGACGAGGCTGCACCTTCCGCTTCCTAGGACTTCTCTCCGGGCACACGCGTTATTTTAATTCCAGACGCCTCGCGGCTACGTATTCTCGGATGGCGGACGCGTGGATTTCCCAATTCTACAGCCTGCGCGATACCAACTCTGCGATAACCTTTGTGTCCGTACATTGCTAAAGTGCGTTATTTTAATACCATGCAGGTACTATGAGAGTAAGAGTTGGAAATTTCGTGGATTTATGACATCTATTTACCGAGAAGAGTAAAAAGTGTTTAGCGCAAATATTGGTTTTTCGAAAGGACGATTGAAATTATTACAAATTTTCTGATATTTTTCTTTCGCTTCAACCTCCAAAGTATTTAATTTTATTTTACAAATTTTGCAATTGTAGGTCTTTTACCTGTTTGTTTGTTAAAATTTTTTACGAGATTATTCTTGAATTTTTTTTAGATATTTTAGATCTTAGAGAAATTTTGGATCTTTTATTAGCATCGATTCGATATTTTCAACTAAATTCCCTTCTCTCCTCGAAAATATATTTCTACTTTGATGTTTCCTCGAAAATGCAGTGGACGCGCGTAAAATCGATCGAATCATTATATTCTCGTTGCACCCGTTATAAACGGGATAGTAAATTTCGCGATTCACGCCTTTCCCTTTGCAGCTATATATCCTTCAATTTGGCTACGTGTTCCGTGACGTCATATTTTTCACTTTCCTCTTTTTACGTGAACACGTGCTTCGGCATAAAACCTTGGCGAGATAAGATCCTCTCAACGCCGCTCTTTCATCTTCGTGACGAGAGTTTCCACATTTTCACAGGGACGCTTTTAATTGAATTATCTCCGTGTTCTGATTAAAGAACGGCACGATACAAGCGAACGAAACAGCCACGACTACTCAAAAGTAAGATACAAACGTTATCAGTGAAAATGTTAGTGGGCTCTTCTCCATATTTATTTTATAAATTAGCATATGTACGCGTTTAACATAAAGAATAATTTGTCTGTTGCAGATCCACCTATAGTAACAATTAAACCAGAGAACATCACTGTGAACGAAACCGAAGATTTTATAGTATTCTGCGACTACGAAGCGAACCCGGCCACTCTGTTAAAAACAGCATGGTAAATATATCGAAATTCATTTTTAACATTACTCGATATTTGCTAAAAATATTAATTCTTTTTTTATTAAATCTACCATTAACAATTAATAACTAATGCCTATTAAGTATTAACGATTAACCTCTAATTTTATTTATGTCTCTAAAAATGTTCCAAACAACGACGTCGATATTTCCAGTGTTCTATAAAGACGATATATGAAGTTCAAAAGAAATCTCGGTGCTTTCGAATAATAGATTGCTCGCATTTATATACGCGAGTGTGTATAATCCGTTGAATTTACCAATGCCGGAGCTATTAAAAAGAAAACAGGAATACATTTATTGCTCTTAATCCGCCGTTTAGCGCACGAATTAGTTTGAACGCGCGTTATTTCGCTCGAATCAACTTGTAGCCTGTATAGCCTGTGTATAGCCTTGTACGAGGTTTATGGTGTACTTTCGTAGTCGTAATAGGAATTGATAAAACGCGCTGAAACGTAAATTGAATAAAAATAGGGGGGAAAGAGGAAGAAAATCAGAAATTTATGTTGCCTGTCTTTACCACGTGGTTCTCTGAATCACGTAAATCTATGTTTTTCATTCTTCAGATGTTGACACGTTCTCTCTTTCTCGTGAACGATTTTGCTCGTTTATCAAGCTTCCTACTTCCGAACTACCACGGGGAAGTTTAGTCGTTTTATAGTACCTTTTCACAAGATCGATCTAGCGTTCTTTGTAGAAAAAGGAAATAGATAAATAAATCGGCGAAAAAAAAGGAGAGAGAAAATTGCGGACAGGCAATTTAGCAAGAAATTATGATAGAATGCTGTTGTTAAAAGTAAGGTAAATTGTTTGACGTTGAACGTGTATTGAATTACGCTGTAACTCTTGCCGTGAATAGAGTAATTGGCTCGGAAGTATATTGAAATTTTTTTATTACTCTACTGTCTTTTGTTAACTTTTTATAATTCATTGTTCCTACCTATAATAGACGAAGCTTTTATTTTTATCTTTTCTGTTTGCGTGTTATTTACTTATTAGTTAGTTGTTCACAGTCGAAGTTTGAAAAATAGTTTAACGAACATTTAGTTCTTACTTTGTCACAGAAAGCCTGTATAAGAGGAAATGATAAAACTACAGGCATATTCGAGTATAAAAAAATTCTACGTATGAAACGCGAAACATAAATCGCGAAAGTATCCCAAAAAGCAATACTTCTCAACTCTGACCTGTACGTTCCCTTTTAAAAGCCATCGCAAATATTCTCAATATGTTCAAGAGTACATCAGTTCCACGCGAATATGCGATATATCGATTCGTTGTAACAGAATAATTTCCTTCTTTTTTCGTAATTATTCCTTTCCTCTTTTACCTATAAACATTAAATACCTTTATATTTGATTAAATATCGTTGCACTGAATACTACCGATACCAATGAAATTTCTCTATATTTGTTTTGCCTCCATTTTTCAATATTACAGTTTAACTAATTTCTTTGGTTTCTCAATTAAATCAGACTAAGACAAAATTGAAACAAATTTAATCAAAGACACCGTAATTTTTCCTCTTCCAACAAAATCGTATTTTCCTTTCTCATAAAACAATTTCGCGGTATAATTCGTACACGTCCGATTCTCAGTTCGATTCAACACGTATTTAACGCCAGCAGAATATTATTGATCAAAGAGACATTAGACTTTATTGATACCTACTTCCGCTACCTGTCTACTTATACTTCTTTTTACAGATATCTCTTCCTTATCGTATAATTTTTCTCTTATAACGTCCCGTTTCTGCTTTTTCCTTTATCACAGAAACCCTTGCCGCTCATCAAAAGCTCGTTCTTTCCTCCCTTCGTACGAAACACCAAAACACCATCGTTCTATATTCTGCTCATCGGTCGCCAATAATGGCGTTCCACGGAACGCATTAAACGATGGTTAAACGCGTTATCCTAAGAAGCGTTAAGAGGCACCTCGATCGAGCAGCATTCTCTCCTTCCATGAGAATCCAGCGTTCTCGGTTTTCTCTACAAAACTGCTCTGTAGAGTTTATTGACGGCTCGCGCGAGTTTATAGCGTTTCGCCCAACCACGGCTAACTGTGTTATAAAAGAGGACGGAAGTAACTGGAAGTTAATCCTCGGACGGCGAAGATTGGATTGAACTTGGCCCGCGACGATACAGATTCTTTATCGACTTAATGTAATATTATAGAGAGCAGCCAAGAGCCGTTTTATGGGCGCGGTTTTAAGCTTTGCCTTGAAAGGTATACCGTGGATGTGCTACACAGATGATCGAAGTATCTAGACGCGGGCAAAAATTCTGTCTTCGGGTTGGAATAAAGGGGTAAAATTTAGTTTGCATAAAAATATGATTAGTATGGGCTATTTGAGTACTTTGTCGTGGAACTTTACTTTCTGGTTTCTTTGCTGTATCATTTCGTTTGCGTATCGTTACGGTAACTGGTGTTCTTAATGAAATTAAGGTCCTTTTGCTCGACTGAATTAAAAAAAAAAAAATGTTATATTATCCGCGAGATTGTAGAAATCACGAGTTACAAGCTACCAGTAGTAAGAAATACTTTGCTGCGGAAGTAATAATTTTGATAATAAAACAAATGATATTTTATGGGATTAATTGGTAAATTATCGTGCAAGATGGCCCAGGTGATGTCACAGCTTTTCGTAGGATTTTTATAATTTTGTCGTAATTATTTACTGTTCTGTCTCGTTGTTTAATATAAGATTGATGAATGAATTTGTCGGAAGCTAAATTCATTAATATTCTACTCCTTATAAATTTTTCAATTTACCTTCAAATTTATGGAGTTTTTTTTTAATATAGCTCCTGGGTGATTCAAATAACAGACTATAATAAAGTAAGATATATATATATATAATATGAAATAGAAATTTTCTGGTGACGAAATAATATTTCAAATTGATTTATTAACATCTCCAGTCGTTTATATTTCTAATGAGAAAGATTTCGTCGCATAAGTCTGTATCTCTAACTATATAAATTTATTATTAAAAATCGAGAAAAGGAATATACCATATAAACCGTGTAAACACGAATGATTTATTTCTCGAGTGAAATTGTTTATTACGAGAAACTCTTACACCTTAAATTTTACTAATAAACACAGAAATAAATAACTTGAAGGTATCTGAAGGCACATGTGATTATAGTAATTCTTTACAAGCGTCACTAATTGACGAAACACGTTCGAAATAAATTCTACCAACCATAAAGTTATAAAAACTATCATAATCTTTTAATAATTCTTATACTTCGTCAAATATTGCAGGACGACGAACTAATAATCTTCTCTTTCGTAGCATTTCGAATAACAATTTTACGAAAGCTATAAGACATAGAATCCTTTTGAAAAGCTATCGAATCGAAAGAAAGGAATTAAGATCTTGAAATAAAGATTTGAGCCACGATTGTTACTCAGTTCGCGTACTGTGGTGAAATTCTTTTACCGATCTCGAAGCGGCGAACTCGTACAACCGTTTATCGACCGTGTATACCTACCGATATTGGATTTCAAAGGGTTAATGCACAAAACGACGAAGACTTTACCCATGTCGATGGTAGTTTTCCAACACCTCGAGAACGACCATCGTGCTGATCAATTTTCTCACAGAGCGTTAATTAGCGAATCGAAAATGAATATTCTGAATTGCAAATTTTTTGCAACGCCGCGGCACATCGATCTTCCAAGTTATTGCCAAGCAATTAATGCCTCGATACCGTGGAATTTTCCCGCTAAGAGGACTTAAGAAAACTTCAAGGAAATGTTCTGTAGATACAGTGCCTGTAATTCATGGTACTTGTTATGGGATACAGGGTGATTTTATAGTGGCGAATAAAAGAAAGTTTAAGATTGATACACTACGAATTTGTATACCTTCTGTACGAAAAACTCTTTTTACCGTATTGGTAACAGACATCTGTATATCATATTTATTCGTTGCTCTCATCAAATTGATATGAATCCATTTTGCAAAATTATATTGTCCTTTTACGCTGCTTAATTTATAAACATCAATTTTGTTCGCCACTATATATGACGAAATAAATTGTAAAGATTCGTTGGCCCTCGAGAAAATCAACCGCGTATGGTTAAAGTTGCATTCGAGGACACGACATTTCATAATGAATGTTCAACAGTCTCTGAACTTCGACCAATATTTTACCAATATTTTTCGTAAATACAGCAGAAAAGGTTACCGAAAAATTTGCACGACCATGCAGTGTAAAAACGAAATACACCGTCAATGTATAAAAAGCAATCATATTGATTCTCCTGGAAAACAGCTACTGGCGTATGTACATACGCTAAAATTCCGCAGACTATCAAATATTTAGAAACTCGAGCTTCGCGTCTCGTGTTCGATAACGCATAGTGTGCAACGCTGAAGGTATCGGAACTGAAAGGATTTAAAGTATCCAGCGTAGCAGGCTCGACAGCGGCATTCGAAACGTCAAAATAAAAAGGCGCGAATTTATCGGGATGATTTATTATATTTTTCTGTGGGCGCAACCTAAAAACCATATTTCACGCTGATGCATGTAATGGCGCGTGTGCACGCGCACGAGTTCACGAGACAGAGACAGAGAGAAAGAGAGAAAGAGAGGAGGGAGAGAGTTTCAATTCCAGGTGTCGGCTATACGAGAGAAATATTCCGGTAAGAAATTGCTACCGTGTGGCGCAATAAAAATACATGAAACGCGATTACTACGGAAAACACGTTAATTACGAGAGAACGACGAGCGTTGATTAAGAGTCATCTGTTCGATGGCTACTTTATGCTCGACATCGATCATGGATACCCGGTTATCATTGAGACAGGCTACGATACAGTTTCACTGGTAAAAATTGCTCGTTAACAGCGTACGATTTGCTGGTGCGATAAAAAAGAGACAAAAAGAGAGAGGATTATTTTCGCGACGATTGTAAAGCGATTTTTAGAAGAAATTTTCATCGTGTATTACTTGCGAACGTACTGACATGTTGGATATTAAAAAATCGTAGCGTAACTGTTGCGTACGCGGTGGAATAGGATAAAAGGGAACACGTGTTTAACACTTTCCGGTAACTGTAAACTGGCGTTCGTTCGAAATGCAGACCATTCCAGATTTCATCGTGGGTGATGTTTTTCACATTGCAAACTGGTTCTGCTGTAGTTGTAATGTTTCGAAAATATTGAAAATCTGATTTGCTGAGACTCTCGTTTCGGTTGGTTGATTTCTGGTCGCTGTAGGATCCAATTTAGATTTGTTCCGAATTTATTCGTTTTTTCATGTTTAATTTTGTTTTATTTGCGTTTTCGGTACCAACGATTATCGGAAAACGCATGGAATTTTCAATAAAATTGTTGTATTTACGTTAGAAATGGAGAACGTTCTTTTTAATCATTCGTTTTTCATCTGGATTTTAAGAACAGAGGAAAATAATAAATAGATGATATAAAATGGTGTGCAAGAAGAAACACTATAAATTTTATATGAAATCAATCGCAGAAAGAATTACTTTCCTTTCCCTTCTTCTTACGTATCTTTCTTTACAGAACGTGTTTTATTTACTTGTTCAGGTATCGAGACGATAAGGAACTGGTTCTAACCGACGACCACTACGAGGGTGGTATCACGGAACAAACGGCTCTTACCGTGAAAAATGCGACCCCCAGTGACATGGGCTCTTACAAATGTGTACTAGAAAATAACATTGGTTCATCAACGTCAGAGGACATCGTACAGGTCTCGGTTCTATGTAAGTATCGTGAGAATCAATGAATACTATTTTCACTGAATGATCGACGTTGTTTTTTTTTTTTTTTATTTGGATGAATTTTGCAACCAATTCTCATTGAAAATTATAAGTAAATTTTTCTGGCGTGGTACTATGTCGCGTTTAATAAATGTTTATCGTGTGTTTGATTCTAGTTGAATTTAATGCTTAAATCTAAAGGGTAATGTCTATCGACAAGTTATTTAGAAAATATCAATTTAATAAATTTTCATTTAATAGTAAATTTTCGAATCATCGCGCAGCCAAATCTGCAAATTTTTAACCACACAAATTCCATGCATATTCATACGTAAGATCAAATCCCTATTGAAGTATCTGTTTTTAATAATCCAGAGAAAAATACGCTAGGTCCAGGAGAAAATAAAATCGATATCATCGATGGGAAGAAAAGATACACGAAGAAACAGTTCCGTTCCGTTTCACATTACGACAATTTATCGCGTTTTATTCCGGTAAACGATATTTATGCGTCCATAAATTCTCTGGAACGCCGCTTAAAACCAATGCCAGGACATACGTAATGCCTGCATTTTTATTTCCGAACATAATCTGTCCAGCTTTCTATTTGTAAACTTTTTTTTCATGCCACACTACCCGATCGTGAAACACAAAAACGTTTATTAAGGTTTTATAATTTCATACCGGAACCGCCAACACAATTCTGTTGACGTGATAATTGATGTAATTACGTACGACAACTTACCTAATTAGAGTTTCAAAGAAGACAGGGAAGATCAACAGAATCTACATTTTTCTGAAAAGTACACTATCCGATTAATTTTATATAAACCATATCTTCGATAAATATGTTTATCTTCGGAGAATTCTTTATCTATTTTCTTTGCGAGGAGATAAGAAATTGTGAATAATTTATAAAAAAAAAAAAAAGAAATCTTTATGTAGCCTAAGAAACATCGTATCGTTAAAAGGATTAACTGAAATATTCGAGTTCTTAAAGTAACAGATGTTTCGTCAATATCGCGTAAACCTTGTATTCCTATTATTCTATAAATCTTCCGGATCTACCAGATCGTATCGCAGATAAATTCAACGACCGCGAATCCAACGAAAGATCATTTGTCGCCAAATAATTTTTTCGATTTTCTAAAAAAAAAAAATACGTGAACGATAACGAAGAAAAGAAACGTGTGGAGAGAAAGAAATATCCTGGTCTGGTATCGATTTGTCCGGCCATTTTGTCGTTCTCGGCATGGCCATGCATTTTGCACTTATCTTCATTACAAAGACTAATTTCCTTCTGGCTGCCCGGCCAACTCGAACCAACGATAAATCGTTCGGCAATTATTTATTCGTCGAGTGTAAATCAACGCGAGTAAAAAGGATAGTCGAACGCGACTATAGCCCAATGCTATTTGTTTGACATTATCGTCGCGTATCTATACGTATTACCACGATTTTACAACGTGTCGACCGATTAAAGCCAAAGTTTTTGAATATCAGGCGAGATACTTGAAAATATGAAGTTAATTGCAGGAACTGACAGGCCAGTAGTTATCGTCACTTATTTAACCAGATAAATGAAAATCGAACCGTGCACGCTATGAATAATGAAGCGGGTATCTTAATTAGCCGATGGCCCAGCAATTACACGGTTCACCGAATCGTCAAATCGGCACGGGCGTTAATCGTTTTATGACTAATTTCGTTATCAAAAACCGATCGATTCTATCTTCGGTCGTTACAATTACGAAATTCCGTGAATTCAATAGAAGCACACTTACGTTCGTAAGTTTTATCAAATCGTTTTATTCTCGTTATCGAAAGGCAATCGAGATTTCGTCTGGTCTGGAATAGACTCACGGCTAATTCGTAAGGCACTGTAGAATTGCTAACTTTGAACGTAATATTTGCTAAAATAGGATTCCACAGAAATCTGATAGTTAGCGTTTTTATGGCCTATATTAGATTATGAGAATCAAATCGATTCTGTCTTTGTTAGTGTAATTAGCTCGATTCATAAATCATTGGAAAAGATAAAATCGTTTTTGTTGTATATTTTTATCACTGTTGGTTTATATTTTGTTATTTTATAGCGCTCTTATAGCTGAAAATATGCACATATAATATAGAAATATAGGAAACGACTAATTTGCTGGATAATTTATCAGGATTCTTGAATAATTTCGCAAAAACGCAACGTTTAAAAGCAAAACCGGAGACTCGCGTTTGAATATTACGCAAATAAAATATAGTAATCAGTCGTAATTTTCAATAATTTTCTTATGTTTATTCTCGTACCTTTGCTTCTCGTATTGAATTTTGAAATCGAATATATTCAAGGATAACTACATTTATCAACTTAAACCGAGTCTTGGATGGTAGAAATTTCAGATATTAGGGCTGTGGAAAAGGAACGTGTGCGTGAAGTAGATAGGTTAATCCATTAAAATGAATGATTTCGATCCGAATCAAACGAGCTGATTCTCCCTCAGCCTACAATTTTTAAAACGAATTTCCATCAGAAGATTTAGGTATCGTCGGTGTGCCATTTAGAATTTCGGGTTCCTTTATGCCAGATCATGGACAGTTCCATTTATCAAACTGATCAAATTGCCAGGAGGCACGATTTAAGTATTATTATAGCCTCTGCGAGATGCAAATGTGTCATAAAAAATCTGTTTTTCAGAATAATTCATATTTATTTATTTAATAAATTCTTTAAAATAAAAATATTAGATTTTTAATATAATACAAATTTAATCGTAGTTTAAATTTAACGTCGTAGTATTAATATTTCAAAATTGTTCATTGATGATTAAAAATAATGTAAGTGATAATTGATATTCGTTAAAAATTAAGGAAATAAAAAGCAAACGATTAAATTTCAATTTGATTACTTGTTCCTGCCGCAACAGAACATTCTTTTTCCTACAATTACCATCAAGAAAGTTGAAAACTTCGTGCAACTACATTATTTAGAAGTTTTATCACTGAATTATACTTTTGTCCTCAAAAATAAACTACACATCAATTAAAAAGGAACAAAGCGACAAAATTAAACAACTTTAAACATCTATCAAGCTGCGGAGCGAAATACACAGGACGCAAACTTCCTTTCGGAATAGAAACCATGGAAATAGAATAGCTCCAGCAGAGTTTCGAATTCGACCAGTGTTCCGATACCGTGGAATATCTAAAAGCCGCAGGATGAAGCGGTTTCGACAAAAGTCACACGAGAAAATGCTCATATAATTCAAGTTATCTAAACTAGTGGTAGCGCAATTGATGTATTGTGATACTTATAGCTCTACATTTCTGTCGGCTGAATATAATATGACCAACTTGGGAAAAACGTCAAAACATAAATTTAAAACGTACAAGAGAAGTATTGAAAAATACACGATTACCATCTTGTATTACACTTTAACCCTTTCACTTTAAAGCGTGAATATAAAGCGATCCAAATAAAGTATTATAAGAAATTTTCTCAGAAACAATAAAGATATTCATTTCATTCTCTATTTTTTTTTTTCATTAAATTGTTCGAAAGAATTTTAAGGGGCAATTGTTGGAGGAAAAAATTTTCACGCGTTAGTTATTATTGAAATTGACTGTTTCAAAAGTTGAATGATTTGTCTAGCGATGTTTGTTTCAATCTCACTGCTTACTATTTTGCTTGTATCTTTAAATCGTCTTGATAAAACGTACGAAAAGAAAAACCTAACAATTGCATCTTTGGTTATTACCGAACGTGTAATAATTAAATCTTGGGTAATTAAGACGGCGCAACGTGTGTGTGTCAGTATCAGCGATTGCGTTAAATGGAAGGGGATTTAATTTTTTATTATTTGTGTATTTTCTATGAGACTGAATAACTGAAAATAGCAACTTGCATAGTTTCTTCTAATCCTGCGTTTAAAAAGATAAATGGCGGAAAATATTCTTTTGAAGAGGAACTGAAAATTTCCTTTCAAGTAAACTTTCGTCTAAAGAAAGCGAGCACGTTGTAAAAATACTTCAACATTTTTCACGTGAATAAAGAACACAGTAATTCATAGACAAACTCGTGTTATACAAAAATTGTAACTGAAAAAGTTTAACTGAATCCAAGTTCGCGACGATCTTGTGTAACGCGGTATTTCAATTACATTGGTTTCTATTCATAATAATATGAAATTACGAGTATCGCAATTATGCGAATTAATTAATTTCAGCTCTTACAACAAACTTTCGAGTAACAAGAAACCAATTAGCAGATCTGTTGAAAATGACAACGTGAGTTCGTGCTCGCCATCCATATGCAGATGCGTTAGTTATAAGAAATAGTAACTAGAAGATAATCCTAGTTACAATGGATAGATTTAATCGATAGGCTTAAGATGCTTTTTTGTTTTTTATCCCTGGTTTTTGTAAGCGCGTGCAATAAAGGTTTTTTTTGCTCACAACGGTGTAATAGATTTATCCATTCAATAAAATAATAACTATTGTGATCCTCCCTCTGAGTATAGAAATAACAACAAACACTTCCTAAATCTCCAAATTCGAAACTTATTTCAAATAATTTTTCGTCGAAGGTACAGGAATTGTACTGTATTATAAAAGAAAGATTCTTCTATGTGTCTGGCGAGAAATGTATTAACCTTGTCACTCGCGATTTGCCTCCGTTTTATTCTCATGCGTGACATTAAGCCAGCAATAAAACAGAAATCTATCGTGTTTTAAAAAACCAATTCCAATTTCTCGACCTCCGTCTGTCTCGTAAAACGAGCAAATAAATAGCGTCCCTTTTGTATTAAGGTTACGCAAGTTTTTGAATTCGATATTCCACCAACTGAGTTTTAAAAAAGTACCTCGAATAAAATAAGAAGAAAATAGGCGGATATTCTCACCGCGATATTCTACAAAGGCGGGATAGTTAAGTAAAAAAAGAAAAAATGTTGAAGCAAATCCACGGATCACCGAAACGATACGATTCGTTGTGCCGCGGAGGGAGCCGTAAATATATCAGCATGGATTAAATAAGCTGCTCTCTCACACCCTCCAGCTGGGTGCCGGTTATTGGGTCAGCCATTCCGCGTTTCCGAGAAGTTAACGTCACGTTAACGTAAACTCGGCCGCGATACAATGAAATTCTAATTGCAGCCTTAATACCGCTCGAGGGTGTTGTATTTTCTACAAACAATCCATGGAAACGGGCCGTGAATTCGAACACGGAAAATTAGTTTCGTCGGGGCCGAATCCCCTTTCCTTTCTTTCCTACGCTTTTCTTTTTCCTTTCTCCGCTCCATCTTCTTCTTCTCTTCGCTCCTTTCGAGCACCGACTACGCTGCCTCTCTTCGGATTCTTTTGTTTTGAACTTGCTGAAATCTTGATTACCTTGCCGAAGGTAAGAAAGAAGATAAAAAAGGAAAAGAAAAATTGTTTCAGCCAATCTGCTGATTGGATCGTCGACGAAAGTTTCCTTTCAGGTGCTCTCTGAACTCTGGTTGTCTCGTTTTACTGTTTATTCGGCTGGATGTAGCATAAACGGCCCGTTCTCTGGTATGTTCCATGCCGGATAATATATACGCTTCATTTTGAATAGTTTTGCCGTGGACGTAAATCTTTATGCGATGCTCGAGCTCGTAAAAAATACATGAGCCTTCGGCTCCCTCTTCTTCTTTTTTTTCTCGCTCTCTGTGATCGTTCGGCAAACCAGATTCACAGATGAATCTTCTTTTTTCCTCTCTTTCGTTATTTATTTATTTACCTATATTGATTAAGTTTATTCGAGCGAAGTATTACTTCTAACGTGGATGATCCAGCTGGACAGTCACGTTCTTCGTAGGACATTAAATTAGTTAACTTACGTGGGTTGGCCAAAGTTATTGGAGTTTTTACTGCGGTTCGAGCATTAACTTTAGAAGAGAGGAAATGTTAGGATAGTATTTGGGTTGATATAAACATCGTGGATGAATTTCATTATAATGCCCCTTTTCATATCCTTCTCTCTAAAATATTATACTTAAGAAGAGAACAGTCAAATTACAGTAACAAAATCTAATCTGCTAACAAACTTACTTTAAATAATAAAAAGATCAGTTTTCGTCGTACTTCATAAGATTCTATTAACCTTTATAACTACTAAAGATGAGATGAGAATATTTTCAAACCAGAATACTCCTCCATGTAATCTCTCGAATAATATTACCTACTACTACTATATCCTCCATATTTCTCACACAAAATAAAGACGAATTGAATGAATACGCTCTAGTATCGTGAAAGAGAAACAGAAAATTCCGAAAAACAGGTAATAATAAATACGAATACAATGTTTCTGAAAAGAGAGAATCGTAATATTAAAAATAAATTATAAAAAAGAAAAGACAACCAGTATTTCCACATACTAGTCGATGATAAGCAACCGTTTCACTGTTCCGACTCTCATTTGCTCGCAGACAAGCCAGTGGTCAAGGTGATAATGGACCCGGAAACGCCAGTGAACGAAGCAGACCGGCAGAACGTCTCGCTGACCTGCGAGGTTGTTACTGGAAATCCAGCAAGCTTGACCGCCGTCCGATGGTACTTGGACGGGGACCTGCTGAAAGAACTTCCGGATTGCACGAGAAATAGCAGCGCAACCACCACGACCACCGAGGAATCTTTAATTTTCTGCGATATCGATCCGAGCAAGCTGCTGTTGGAAGCGGTGGGACGTTCCTTTCACGGGAACTACTCTTGCGAGGGTAGAAACGACGCTGGCTGGGGACCACTTTCACCGAGTGCACCTGTCATGGTCCATTGTGAGTCCCCCTTTTAATTTTTAATTCCTCGATCCGATCCATTTGCTCGTTCGCTCCCCATGTGAACCAACTACTGGGACTCCTGTTTGCGAGAATTTGTTTTTCTTTTTCTTTTTCTTTTTTTCTTTTTTATACCGCCAAGATTTATTTGCCTGGCGAAAGAACAAAATGCTGTTTTAGGTCAACGATTTTCAATTTTTTTTCTAATCACTAATAAGGTGCATTTTTAATTTTCCTATAAATACACAAAAAGATCGGCTGGCTAATAATAAAGAAAAACGAAGAAGAAGTTTGATCGGAGTTTCCGGTATAAATAACGAGTTGCTTGTTTGCCGTGTCGATAGACAAACCTGGGCCAGCTTCGATCTCGTACGAGCCCCAGCAGGTAATAAAGAAACGGCCATTGACAATCACGTGCTTCGTACTGGACCCAGGGCGGCCAAAGGTAGTTGGCTTCAAATGGTTACGAGGCCTTCATAGACTTCCGGATGAAAACAACGCTACCCTTACCATCGAGTCGGTTAATTTGGAAACCGAAGCGAACTTTACTTGTCTGGCTTACAACGAAGCCGGCGACGGCGACCCGGCTACCACGTTTATCGACGTGTCTGGTGAGTTGTAAAGTTACTCGAAAAACTTTCTAATCCCTCGTCGAATAAATCTGTCGTCCGTCTTTCACGTGACGTTCATTTCGTGTTCGAGATTCGTGCACGGCCGACCGAGATAGGAAGCGCTAAATCTTACAAAATTTGGAAAATGTGGTGGAATAAGGAAATGAAACTAAATTCTATTTTACAGTATTTCTTTTCCCCTCTTTCCTTCGATATTTCAGAAATATAGGATATTCTGTTTAATCTACCAAGGTATTTATAATTTGTAAAAATATATCTTATATTAAAAGAAAAGAGATTTGTTTAATTTTCTAATAAATTTTATACAATTCTTTTTGTGAAATTTTTCATTTCATATACACGTGTAAGTTTGTAAGTAAATTAAAAATTTGATTCGATTATGTACTATCTATTACAATGTTTCAAAGTTTAACAAAAATATGTGTCTCGGACAATTGAATATAATTATTTTTATTCGCTTTTCAATTTCACATGTGTGTTGGAATTAATATTGAGTCGATTCGTAACTAGAGATGTTAAGGAAATCAGTGATTTCCTTTTCTATAAACTGCAACATTTTTTCACGCTATTAATTTATAGCTGATGGTACACTAATCACAAGGTACACGACTATATATATATATGAATCATAATTTGTTTCGCGAGCAATTCTGGTAAAATTTGTATTTCCAAAAGAATACTTACGCTACTTACGGCACGCACATGCCTGACATAAGGCCGACCATTTCTACTTAAAATACCATTCTGCCTCGTTCTACGATATTCCTTTCCGCCTCTTTCTTAGTGTTCAGTGTTTGGTTTGTCGACCGAAATTCTTTTTATTTAATACATATCCGTCGGAAGCTTCTGCACGTAAAAATGGCTCAAGAATTGGAAAATTACTTCTTTAAATAAAATTGTTTAAAAGTTCGTTCTATGAAATGAAAAATGCAAGATCATATCATTTTTTAAATCTCAATATTCATTATATGTATATATGCTGAAAAATGTATTAAACTGTAAATGATACGTAACGCTTTATTACTTATTACTTTTGTATAACAGAAAGATAAACTTATGTAACGTGAAAGAGCACAAATGTTTCCACAGTTTCCGTGCTGTATCTAAATTAATGATTCGTATCTTGAGACCTGTGTAAACTTGTCTTGTTTCCTGTATTTTTCCTTCTTTTATTTGTTTCTCATTCCTTTGTGTACTTAATTCGCATAAGCGACAACATACATTACGTTACGTTTGCCAGCAACTTTTGCATAATATTTCCCCGATGTCATAGAGGCTTTATTCGACTCGTATTTCGTATAAAAATAGAGAAACGATAATAATATTATAACGCTTCACTGCGTTTCAGAGGAGAAACAACTATCGCTCGACGAATATTCACGTTTGAATTCAACATCTCCATGTGTCGACTCATTTTTGAGATTCCAAAACAAATCACGTACAAGCTCGTAGCTCATTTATTTAATTTAACGAATTGAAATAAATACACATTTAAATAATTTAAAAATTGTTAAAAAGTTTCGTCGCTGTCATGCTATGCAGTTACAAGATTTATTTAATTATGTTTGTCAAATTTTTTTTTACACTTTCTCTAAGATTCAATTATCTACGATAACAAATTGATTCGCACGCCACTCTATTCCATTTAAAACTACCTTAAAACAGCTGCAAAATCGTATCGTATAATAAAGTTTAGAAAATATTCCGCGTCGATTCGAGCTTATCGTAACGCAACGATATCGTATCTCATTCTCGATTCGTAACAATGCCCGTTCCGTTTCGAGGGCCAGTTCAACTTGTTCTTTGATTGTCAATAGCGGAGCCAACGTTTATCAAGAAGCTGCTCCCTTATCACGGCTACGTGTACAATTCGCCGAACGTTAGCATCATGTGCTGGGTAGAGTGCGCTCCGATGTGCAATATTTCCTGGCTAAAGGACGGCATGCCGATGGATTTCTCGAAAACGAACCGATACTACCTGTCGAACGTTTATCATCCGCCTGATCCGCGAACGAATGACTTCGAAAGCATTCAATCGACCCTGGTGTGGAATCTAACTGCCTGGCCGAGTGGCCAACTCGATCGCGTCGAAGACAACGTCAGATTCACCTGCGAGAGCAGCAGCAACAGTATTGGTGCTGGAGTGAAAAGTAGCACGCACTTCCATGTGGAATGTGAGTTTATTTGATTTTCAGTGAAGTTAACTTAACTTCTCGAATACTGAAAATGTTATCCTCGCATACTTTTCGATATTTATAGACTATTCATTTTTTTAATGTCGCGCGATATAAAATTTAAATATTTATAAATAATTACAATTATGGTATATTATTTAATATGTCATATTTTATATTTGTCATTTATATTTCTTAACGCATTATTTCGCTACGATTCTCTTCGGTGGACTAATATAATGCTGTATTCGTGTTTGCATTCGAACAGTATGCACAAATACAGTCACTTTACACAGCGTAAAGTTTATACGCGTCTTTTTCTTCGCAACAGTTCCGCCAGAAAATATGACAATATCAAAGAAGATAATAAACGTGACGGTCGATACGATACCGGAAACGGTGAGCTGCAATGCGAGAGCACAACCGGAGCCAACGTTTCGTTGGTTTCGGGAAGGTTCCACAGACACTATCATCGAAGGCCGTGTCCTCGATCTGAAAGTGGCGGTGCCTAGACGCAGCAACGGGACGTACTACTGCGAGGCATCGAATCGCCACGGAAGCCGGAACATTTCCATGGTCATGAATGTTCAATGTAAGTAAAGAAACATCCCGACGTGCAAGTTCCTCAGTCATCTCGAGTGACGTTCAAATATTGAGAAAGATTTATGTTCTCATGGCAGAGTATTCTTCAAGAAAGAAATGGTAGGAACTAAAAGAACGATTTCTCTCTCTTTCTCTTTGTTTCTCCGACTATTTCTCTTTTTCATTTTTCTCTTCTTTTTTTAATATTTTCCGTTTGCGTTAAGAAGATAAAGATGCCAGTGTTCGTTAAGGTAGAAGAAATGTAGAGACGAAATTTAAACGCGTAAGCAGAAAATGCCTTGTTAAAAATAAAATGCCGAAGTGTTTCATAGAATTGGAGTAAACGATCCGAGAAAATCATCGATTATATTTTACGATTACTTCTTACTAGTGTCTTCCTTAAATTTATAACGAAAAATGAAAAATACATAGAGGAGGATAAAGTTTTACTTAAATTAATTTAAGAAAAGAATTATATTTTCAAAATAATAGTAAAATAGTACTTTCGCCATTATCGTGAATGCTAATGTTCCCCTGAATATTTTTCATTACGTTACGTATAATAAGAAACATGTTTTGGAATATCAGAGCAAATAAACTCCTCACGTTCGCATTACAAAGATCGATTAAATTGTTTAAGACTGTTTCACGTTCGATAAACCGAAGAACGATAGGAATTCGGCCGAAATTCGTTTGGTTTGAGGAACGTAATTTCGATCAACGGTGAGAACGTGATGAATCGTTCTTGAAATATTTCACGCAATTGCACGTTTCATCCCTTCATCGATTTCCAGTTTCTCCTACGTTTCATACCTCTCGCCTTATATTTCCAATCTCAAATATTTCCGAAAGTAACCAAATGCTGTAACTTGCTATTACTTGAGGTTAAAAAATTCATACTTTCTTCCAAGATACGAAAAAAAGCATCGAAACCAAAAGATTTCAGTGACGTCAGAACCAATGTACCACACATTCTCTGATAATTCTATCTTCTAATTCTTAAAATCACGTTAATAAATCTATCATATTCCTATGAAGAATCATAAATTACTCGTTCTAGCGGTCTCTGATAGATGTAGCTGTTACATCATTATCACGCTCTATATGTTCTATCTCAACAAAGCAGCGCAAGACAATGATTTAAGGAGCAAGTAAGACGCGTGTCCAAGTGACACAGATGTATTCGTGCAAAACCAAAGTAAGTTAATGTGGCTTTCTTCCTTTGTAGTTAAGCCAGAATGTCACGTGGAAAGGGAACGAATAGACGGGGAGGATTACGTCGTGTGCTCAGCGACGGCCAATCCGAAGGAGACTGATTTCGTTTGGTCGTTGAAGAGTGACAATGACACGCTAGAGCAGAACGCCGAGGTGCGCAATGGGAAAAGCTACATCCGCCTCGATGCGTCGGTAACCAATTTCCGGACGTACGTTTGCGTTGCTAACAACTCTATCGGCCATTCCAATCCTTGCGACCGCGATGTACCAGGTACGTTCTGATTTGCTTCCTGTTGTACTTGATGATTACTTGTGTTTCTATAAATTAGTAAAATTATAGAGATAAAAGTGCCAGGTATTAAAGAAAATAAAATCTAACTTATGGATAAATTAAATACGTTATGTTTAATGTGGCAAACGGATCCTTAGTTCAGATATATTTATGACATTGTTTGATATTATACTCATTTATTATTATGCAGAATGGTTTGCCATGCAGGTTGGTTTTAAAAAATTTTTTTGCCTATTTTTCTTTATTTTTTTCATTTTTGCACCTCAATTACTTACGAACGGTTTTTAATGATCACGTTTAATTGAAATAACAGAATTTTAATGACGAAGACGTGGTAGACGATGATGATGCTCGGTTTTCAAAACTTGGCAATTTAATTAGGAACGAGATTCCAGCCGAAACTGCTGCAAATTTTTACGGAGAACGAATTCCTTTGCCAGAGTTATTTTTCCTCTCGCGATATCAACATTCCCATCGTGGCTCTTACATTATATTGTGTGGTTGTAATTCACGTGTAAAGAAAAATTCCCGAGACCGAGGATCTGAAAGCGTGAGAGATTAAGAAAGTCTAGAAACGTCTCTTGACCACTTAGAAATACAGCAGAATACCAGCAAGTACTTCATTTATTTACCTCCGCATTTAAATACGTTACAATAGAAAACTTGTATTATTGTTGATTTCTAATCTTCACCATCAATGTTATACTTCATTTTCTCATAAATTTCTTTCATATTTCTCATAAATTATTTAAGGATAATGAAATTTTTTACTAAATTATATTTACGGTTTATACGAATTAAAAAAAGAAAAAGTTATTTGAGATAATACGCATGTGTAGATAAATTTTGAACGATCTTTTGATCAGCTTATAGTGTTTTCATATTCTAAAGGTACACGTATATTGGAAAGTTACAAAAACGAAATTACTTTCTTGTCAGTGTCACTAAATATTCATAAAGAGATGCTTTACATGTTTGCTCGGATCTTTTGTGGATGGAACCTTATATTAATATTACGCTAAAGCGAAGAAACGAATGGATGATAGGCGATAAAAAGGAAGCGATTCGAAATTAGACGAAATTATTCTTTTACAATAGTTGCAAGAAATATCTTACGGGTCAGTAACGTTGAAATAAAATTTACATAGTGTAAAATTTCAGTCCGAGGTGAATTCCATTAAGAGTTAAATAAATTCCAGGTAAACTGCCGCTTTTCATGTAGAATAATTTTGAACGAAGCTATTTGTGCGGTCAAAGTACTTGCAATTAAGCATATTTTTATTTCTGGCTATACTTCGTGATCCACCAGCAAGATTTAACGAACCCGAGGCGAGACACATTTTTCCATGTCTGGGGTTCCAACGCGAACATTCGAATGAAAGTTCGTAAATTAGATTCTGAATTAGATTCCCTTGAATACTTGGTAAATTCAAAAGTTTGATTTATTCCAAGTTAAATCGGATTTGTTCTTTTAATTTGCATTCCTCGTATATTTTTCTCGTTTATTTAAAAACGTCAAAACGATGGTAATTATTTTTCGCGTGGTTGGCGTACCTGAAATCCGTAGCGCTTCTTTTGAACAGAGAAAAGGTGTTGTTAACAATATGTAGATGGTATGTAAAAACAAAATTGGACGAGAATCGCGATTAAAAACGGAAATTATACTTTTATTAAATGTTATGTTAATTTTATTATCGTAGACACGAATTTTCAATGTTTTTTTTTTTTTTTTAGCAACAAACGACGGAGATTCGAGAAAGCGCGGCTAGATTTAAACGAGCATTTTCCGTGATACGAACTCATTTATGTTGCCCTTCGAATTCGAAGTTTCCAACTAAGTAAATCGAGATTGATCTATCTAACAGGGTCATTACATAACAAGATATTTCTGCAGTTATGAAATTAAATGTTAATAAAGATAGATGAATTTCAAGTTAATCGATTTCAATTCTTTCAAATATTAACGTAGCATAACTTAATTTCAACAGGGAAGGATCAGTTTATGGAAATATATCGAGTGATCTATAACTAAAGTAATTGTTATGTGATTGAAATAAATTACGAGTAAGTTCAGAAATTCTTCAAATAAATCAAGAAATTAGAAATTTTGTTCATCGTAATTTCTGTTTCGTTTCAATCCAATCCTTCTTTATTTCGATCTTTACATTATGTTTCTGTTCTCAGCTTAGGAAAAACAACGTGGTAAATATAATGCAAAATATATAACGATTTCTTTCGTAATTAATATTTTAATCAATGCAAACAGTATTTATAGAAATTTTCGTATTTGTAGGAAAATAATTTGGAATTCTTCCAGTGGGACATTTACTCTTCGACTTTTAAACTGTTATCATTCCTTCGAAGGAAAATGCAACATCACCCTGGAGGATATGAATATCCAAGCGATTAAATAAATCTACGATAAACATTTTTCGGAATAGTTATTAAAATTTTCATAGAAATAGCTTCGTTGTAGCTCGTAATTTAGCATATCGAAGAGGTACATGTGGCTCCCTTAACAGAAAATAGCTCAAAGATCTAAATTACCTAGCGTTGACTTAAAACCATGAATAGTATTAAAACTATACATATATTCTGCGCAATATCGATGTTTAGTTATGGTAATATTTAATAATATTTCCTTCAACGAATGATTAGTAAATAAATAAGAAATATTGTACATTCTCGTTTCTTCTTAGCTCACCATGGACATCGAAGTAAGTTCTACCATAATTGTTGTATTAAACATATTACGTTTCAAAATATTAAATATTAGGCTTTATTAATGCTAATTTCTTTTTTATATAATTTTTCTTTTGTATTGTCACAAGATATGTATGCAGGAATGATCTCGAGAAAGAGACGAGCAGAAAAGGGTTTCGAAATAATATAACAAAACAGGAAGAAATATTCTCAACGCGTTTGTTCTTTTTGAGCATTTCTGTTCGTTCTCCACACACGTACACACACACACACACAGTCGATATGGACTCCTCAAAGATGCTTTACACGTTTGCCGCGATTATATTCCATTCCTACATGTATATTTGCCATAACTGTAACAAAGTTTGAAATAATGAAAGGCTAAAATAATTCAAATTGACGAAACGATACAAAGAATAATTTTGTCCTAAATTACTGTATTAATCTCTTTCTCTATTCAACGGTTTTATTAACTATATAATCCTGTGCTGTAAAAAGATATTGTTCCTTAATTTATTAACGAGACAATTTCTTCGCGTGGAGTACTTTTTAAATACATTTTTGTTACGATAAATGTCGAGAAACTTAAAAGGAGATTAAATGTAATTTGAAAATAATCAGCTGAATAAGAAACGATCGAGATTATGTTGTTTTCTCCTCAAGGTAGAAAAAGAAATTTTATGCGTTGCTTAGCCCTAAAAATATTTCATCGGGTTTATTTGATTAAAATGGAGCACCCTATATAAGCACATAAACTCTCGTAATAAAGGTAGCTTCTGGTAAAATATTATAGAGCAAGGGAATGGATTAAATATAAGCAGAAATATGAAAAGCTTCCCTTGAGACGGGTCGTCTTACTTTCTGTATTTATAATATTTCACAGCTGTCGCCGAAATTTGAATTGCAACCGTTCTGCCGACTGTTTTATTTCGTAATCAGGAAACGGTGCCTACCGTGAAATCTCGTTGCTCGTATTCCCACAGAAAAATTGTTAAAATATCTGTAGAAAAATTGTTGATCCATCGAGTTTTAAAGAAGTTGAAAATATAAAAATTTTAGAAATGTAAATATTTAAAAATTTAATAAGATTTCTGAAAAATATCTTCTTTTTATTTTGTTTTTGAATAATGATCTTTAAAAGACTTTCAACTGTTTTCAAGAGCTTTTACTTCTGATAGATATTCTTAGTATTTTCAATCACAGAGTTTCTAAAATTGATCTTCCAAATATTTATAAGCCGCGATATGAATCTTTTCATTTGAAGAATCGTTATAGTAGATGCTACTAGGTCCTTTCTACTGCCATTTAAAAATCTCAATGTTTTCTAGAAGGAAAGCTTTTGTCAAAAGTTATAAAAATGTTTCTTATTTTGTTCTCTAAGTATCTCAAGAATAACCACGAGCTATGAAATATTAATTTCGATAAATCGATCCGCATTTTCAGGTCATATACCGTGGTGGCATCAACTGGAAGGAAATCTTCTTCTGATAGTCATCGTTGCCGCAGTTGTCCTTATACTTGTGATAATCATCATTTGCGTGGTGATCTTCATCGTTTGCCGACGCAAACGAAATCAGATGAAATGTAAGTTGCTCTTTCTTTTTAACCATGTGATTGTCATTGTGATTTGTTGTTCACAACGATTCGCATGACGTAGGCCATCGAATGGACTTTCTTCGAGATTCTAACAATGTTACAAAACTCGTTCAAAAATTAGAAATGCGTCATACAAAATTAATATAACTGTTGAAAGAAATTTACGACACTTGCAATTAGTCGAGTCAAGATTCCTTAATTAATATTTAATAACTAAAATTGGTAAATTTTCAAGTCTTTTAATTTAGTTATTCTTTCTGATAATATCAGGATAAAATTAATCGTTGAAAGTTATCCTAAAATTTGAACAATAAAATCTCGAAGAAATCCATTTCAAAATCAAACGATCATCACGATAGGCGAACACTTCACACACACAAACACGCACGCACACATAAACACCAGCACACACCTGAAACATGATGACATAATTTACATTGCAGATTGTTCTACGACAAATAAGCATTATTTAAATCATCTGGCAGTTGCATCAGCGACAATGTTTTGAGACAAATATCGTACCGTTGTTCCCACAGAATTTCCATAATAAACGAAATTTACTAAAACATCAGAAATTTGCATAATATACATAATTCGCGAAATTCAAACTTATCGGATCAATTTTACAACCTATCCGTTACACGTTCCGACGAAATTAGTCGTACACGTCGTCGCTGGGAATTTACGAAGCTACTGGTAACAATGCAATTTCATAATGACCATCGAATCGTTGGTAATTAACGCTGGCATGGTAGCGTTGTTCCATTGTCAGGATTGAAAAACTGCGAGCACGTAATGCATATTTGTCGTCGTGGCATCTCGCGAGGGGTGCAATTCATACGTCTCTAGAACAGTTATTATCGGGATAGGGATAAAAAGAAAAAAGAAAAACAGGAGAAAAGGAAGAAAAGCAGGAAACGATAATAACAGGTTGCGGTAATTTTCTTCCAACACGATTCGTTTCTCTGTATGCATACAGTGATCACCAGAATCATTGTCACAGTGATTAAATTTTCCTGTTACATTCTGTGTAAATCTGCGATTAGAAGCGTTCGATTTCTTTCAAAGTTTAAATACAATCGATTATTGCTGCTTATGATCTCGTGATGTGAAAATATAAAAAATTACCGTAACACGGTCGTAATCGGAACGTAACGCACGTATATTTTTCTAAATAACAAGTAGATATTAAAAAGAACTTTGTATCGTTGGCTTTAGTATAGTATCCAGACTGCAAAGTATTCGGTTAGAACGACACCTTCTGTGGGCTTTTGAGGTAGCCGAAGCCGAAAATAAGGGTCGTTTCTCGCGAAAAAAAAATGCGTCAAAAATTTCGGTCAACTCTTTGATGGTGTGACGTCCTCGTAGATTTTGACTTTGAATTTTTCTAGATATCTTTTTCTTTTTTTTAATTTAATAGCTTTAACTCGCTGTATGACTCTATATGCATTTAAATCGTGTCGCGAAATCTTGATAATCCAACTAGAATCACGATTAACGGGAAAGCTTGTGCCGACTATGCGCTTACAAGACGTTTTTCGGTAGTTTACAGCTTGAGCGATTACGATCTCGGTGTTGTTAACGATGGGAAGGCTGTTGAGCGAGTGATGACATGAAAGTTGCCGAACGCCGGCGAAACGAGCAGTAAGCGAGACGGGGTTCGCTGCGGAACGGAACCGAGAGCAAAAACGCTAGATCCGACGCCGTGTCGAGCACAAAAACGCTAGATACGGCACGCAATGTTAAAACCCGCGAATCCGTCATGGTTCCCAAACACGTTCAGTTTCGTAGAAAATGACCGTCGTTTAATACCGTCGAAATATCGTCGAAAACACACATTCGTCAACAATTTTGCAGTCGGCTACTATATCATATATCTTTGTTGTATTTTCGAATGTGCGAATTATTATTTCATGATAATATTATTAAATAACGAATTATTTAAAACGAAGATACTACGCGATTGTCTTAGAAACCGAAATCGATATCGTAGCAATTTTCAATCGTTGCTTATGACGCATTTAAACTTTATATTGAAAAATCACGTTTTACAATGAACAGTAATTAATGGTGCTTTTCACGAATTTCCACGAATTTCAGAAGAAAAGCTAATCCATGCTCATACTTTCGTGAATCACTGTACGCATAACAGACCATACGTTACTCTTTGTGCAACGAGATCTCGTTTCGCTGATATCCATTCGCTCGCTTTACTCGTGCTGTTTACAACGTTGTTCAATCTAACCAGAGTAAAATGGAAAGAGAGTAACGGAGGCTCATAACGATCGACGCATCGCTTTCGTGACACAACGATGTACGCGATATATCGGGAATCGGCAACGCTCGAACGCTAAAAACGCGATGCTTGTGTTTTCATTGTTTCGAAACCACTCAACGACTTTTTTTCACGGTATGAATTTTCTCTCAGGAGTTGACAAAGTTAATCCTACGTGCTAAGTTTGCATGTTTTGCTTGAGTTGAGTTTGAAAATAAAAGAAAGAAAAGAAGCAAAGAACAGGAGATAACGTAAGGATGCCCGACCGATCTAAAAAGGATGGACGAGCAGAAAATTATCTTTTTCTCTGTTCTCTTAGCTTCTGTATTTTGTATAATTGAAGTTGTGGCGTTGTCGTGTAAGGCCTAGGCCCAAAAATTCAAGACTCTGTTTGCTCGTCGAGAGTATTTTTTTACGATACGTCGAGACGTTGTTCACCTGTATAAAGTTACATTACTATCCATCCAACCTAGTTGCAGATATTCAATCGATTAATATTACACGAATACTAGAATTTTAGAAAGTCAAGAAGACGCCAATTACACAAAATGTACGAAATTTTGTTATTAAAATTCTGTAAATTAGATTTACCTAATTACAGTCATAATTATATATATATATTACATATTTCTACATGTAATTGATTTTTAACGCAACAAGTTCTACAATATGATGACAATACAGTGATATAAAATCGAATATTATCTGCTGCTCCAAATGATGAAATTTCACTTTTCTCTCTTGTACAATTATTATTGAGTACGGTATATGATTTGGACTAATGTTCGTACGATTGAATGGCCGCAACTAGACCTGCATAAATCATGCACTGCATACATTATTTTGCGTTGTTATTATCGCATAGTTCATGCTAGTTACAGAAAACAAAGCATGTCTATTATGTTACGTAATCATATAAGGTAGATGGACAATGCGAATTTCCCATTTGGATGCAAAGACAAGTACATACATGTATACAAATTATTAAGTGTACGAACTCGTGCTGCGCCATTGTAACAAAAGAAGAAACATTGCGTTTCACCAACTGCTTCGTGGACCATTTTTACATCCTCTTCGTTCGTGCAACTAATTTTAACGTAAATTGATTTTAACCAATCTTACACACAAGATGCGCTTAATTATGTGTATTGTTTATATATGGAAACAGTATAGAAATTTAATTAATACAAAGGTGTAATATGGAACGAACCATCTTTAGAGACAGCAAAATTTTTCTCTTAAATATATGGCTTTTCAAAAAATATATTGAGTCAACGATGTCATCGATAAAAAATATTGAAACGAATAATTTATCACATCGTCTCATATTTATTACAATCTTATTATCATATTTTCGAAAAAAAAGGATATTCATTTTGCTGGACGATTAAAACGAATAAATTACTGGGAGTTTTAATCAGTTGAATTTTTATGCGTCAACGAGAAGAATGCTTTGAATAATATACACGTTGCGAGTTTCATTTTGATAATCGCGATCCATCAAATTGTCTTATAATAATTATCTATCGTTATATGATGAAACAACGTTATAATATTTCGTTAAAATGCAATGATACATCTTATATTCGATACGCGATCACTGGGATTGGCTGTCGTTGTTCATAAAATCAGATCGATATTTTCTATAGACGAAAGAAAACAAAATAGAAATACAAATGTTGAAAATCGAAGAATCGTTTCTTCCATTACACTATTAAAGTGTTATTTCAAAATGTGCAACATTTTTAACAGTCGTTCTGCTTTATCGCATATTTGGTGAGATTGAAAGAGGATTATTTATTACGAATCACTGCTAAATGATAAAATACTAACTATCAATGAACATTGGTTGTAATTGGATATTAATCTTTTAACGAAGCAATCGAATTGGATTTTACCTATTGATGAAAAGCCAATAAAACAAAAATTGTCGAATTTTGTACAAACAGTTTAATTAATAAATATAATATAACTTTTCTATATTTTACTCTAATTGTTAGAAGAAAAGTTTTTTAATGACGAGAAACTGAATATTTCACATCATTGTTTAAAAATTATTCGAAAGAATTTATTTTGCCTAGAAAGATGGAAGATTACTCCGAGAAACGGCCGTAAAACTATTCAATAAATGGCAAAAACAATTGAAGTACAGCGTCTTTAAATATTCTTTAACGTTTGCTTAAACCCATGAATTTTATAAAAGCCCTGTATTATTTTAGCGAGTTTAATCTTTCGTCGGATTCGCATAATTGATACAATTTGAGGCTTTCAAATGTAAGCTATGTCCAATGGGAATTATATCCCGATATTACGTCATGAATTAGTACACCCATTTCGCTATCATTGCTAATGTGTACCATTTGTCCGGCGAAGAAATCATTTCCTGGATATAATTTCTATTAGTCGCAGCATACAACTAAAATCCTCAAATTCCAACATCCAATTACTAATCTCATTAAAGCAAATTTTTCTTAACTCGACCAACGAAATTACAAATATCCCAATTTTGAAATTTCGTCAATCTAACTCGATCTCGCCATTCTATCTCAAATAAAATTCGCCACGCAACAACGAACGAAATGGATGGTAAATTCTCCGATGAAAATGTCCTAGAAGTTGCACTGGTCAAAAAACAACAACCAAAAAACAAAAAGAAAAAAAAATCATTCGCCAAGAATTTCTGGTCATGGAATAGCGTTCGGAACTGTTCGAACGCGATCTTCTTCTTCGGGAAGTTAGCCGCCGTTAATTAAATTCACGGCGTCGTAAACTTCGAACCGGAAAGAACGTCTCTGATTAAACAGGGTCGCGCTCACGAAGCATCATTTCCGGTTGGCGCAGCACGGGTCTCGTTCTTCGGTAGTATCTCACTAACACAGAAAAACTGATTCGTTTTCTGCTCTACTTTTTTAATTTGGACTTGCTAAACAAAACACAGACAGTAATCGGGTGGTCGAGCTGGAGGAACGTGAACAGTAAGTACGAAAACGCAGAGCATCCTAACACTTCTCGCTTCTCTTTTCTATCTTCCGTTTCAATTTCTCTTACGTTATCTCTTCACTGTTTTCTCCTTCCTTTTTCTTTTCTTATCGCTCTTCTTTCTTATTCTCGTTGTTGTTATATGCGTTTCGCAATCGCTGGCTTGGCTGTCTTTCCGTTGCATAACAGCGATCCCTGTTATTTCGAGAGGTTAGCCTAATTTCCGGCCGCTTGATGCTCGCCTCGGTAGGGCCGCGATATTGCCGGGACGTGCGCTTCCGCTTTCCACCGGCAAGAAAATGTATTTTTCGCTTTATGAAATGGCTGCACGCGCAACGCTACGCTAATAATTCAGGAGAATATTCGGCACACTGCACGAACACAACGCATACACAAGCTCACGAAAGTATTCCAATAGACACATTTTATGAATATATGTATTACGTATGTTATATTTGCATAGCTTGTAATTAGTACTGTTACGAGACTCGACTGTCATGATTACGTTGGTAATCTTTAAATATTTATGAAAATTATGAGATATTCAGTGCAAGTATATATTTCATTTCAAACATTATATTTACAAAAATTAAATTACATTTATCATTAGTAAATTACATTACATTAATAAGCATTAAAATATTCAGTGCTATCCTTTGTGATATTTATTATACGCTTAAAATTACTATACGTGCTGTGTACTGATCTTTTACTATATACATATGTCCTTACGATAAATATCTTGTAACTTCGATATATATTTCGATTGGTTTCATATTTGACCATTATAATCGTGCCAGTCGTGTCTCGCTATAGCGCTAAATAGAATTTCAAAACATTTTATTTCACATGTACGATATGAATATGATAGTTTTCTATGTTAAATATTCAAATACTTTCGAGAACCAATGTATACACGTTTGGTGCGTCATAGATTGTAGGTTTGTGTGTGTGTGTGCGGGTGTGTGTGCGTATGTTTTAACGTATCCAGGACTCGGCTGTTAACCCGGGATACCAACCCGACGTAGGTAAATCTCGTTATACGATTGATCGATGGAATTATCGGCTTCGCGTATCGTCGGTTTAACAGGTGACGCGCAATACCGAACCGAGATCCTGTGAACTCTCGTTTAGATCAAGTGGAAGGATCTCTTTTTATAGCTTGGATTATGGATAGGATGCTAGAGAAATGGATATCTTCTTCATAATCGTTTCGATGAATGTAGTGTTTCTATGTGTTGTTTTTATACGGTTTATGTGAAAAAGAAAAGCTTACGCGGTGAAGTACATTTGGAAATAGAAAATGGATTTTTGGACCAAGCTTTGTTTATTGAGAAAATCGTCTTTAAGGATAGTTGTGAAATACATCGTTGTTATTATCTTATTTAATTTAGAACGCCGTATCTTTTAAAAGAAAAATGATGAATGTTTCCTGTCAACAAAAATGGAGTTGACGATCATGCTTGAAAATATATTAAATACTCCGAATAAAATATAATTCTGCTAGAAAATGTCTTAGGTATTGAAAGAATCGAGATCTAATCAAACCGTAAAAACGAAATCTTATGTAAAAAAAAAGAAAGGAAAGAACTCGTATCTTGTACTTCCATTTGATCTCTTTATACAGAACCGTCCACTTAATGCATCAACCTTCAAGTGATCTCTGAAATTCAACTGCAAAGCTTAAAATATGTTTCGTTGAATATTAAAAGCTTCGCAAGAATTCTCAGATCTCTTGTTAGTGAAACACCAAATATTAACCACCTTAATCTTCACGTCAGCACTCACCCTCCACTTAACCAAACATACCAAATCACTTCTGTAAATCTTCACGGTACATCATCAAATATTTTTACTATACACATACACACACACACATACACACACATGCACTAGCATATCTGCAAAATCTTCAATACCACGGTAATCTATTTTTCCAGTACTTTAAACGACTGTTTATCACGTAAATGGAGTCTCTATCGCCATATATATATATATTATATTAATCGTATCGTGGTGCTGAATGCACGTATTATAAGCGCCATGACTTACCGTCTTTATTGGTGTGCGTTAATGTAACAGCAACCACTGTGATATGTGTAGTGTGCACGAGATTGTCTCCGATCTCCAATCTCACAGGAAGGTCCTCTCCAGCCCCTTCCTCATCCTCCACTATCCTCTTCTCACCCTCTGCGTCTTTCTTCCTCTCTCCCTCCCTCTCTCTCTCTCTCTCTCTCCCTCTTTCCCCCGCCCTTGCCTTCCTCTACGCCTGAATGCATGTCCTGTTGCATAATTTAGTGACCACTTCCGGCTTATAATAGTTTACTGTCGAAGTCTGCATAGAGGTAAGTCAGGTGAGGGTCGCACGTGCAAATGAATAGGGTGGCAAAGTTCTTTGTTATTCGAATGTAGCGCTGTGCCCGTTGTATTGCATAATTTAGAGACGATTAGATATACTGACTGGCCCTTTTCCTGTCTCTTCGTCGTTACTACTTCGCCTCTGTTTCTCTTTCTCCTTTTCTTTCTCTCTATTACGCTCTGTTACAATAGCCCTCTATTCTATCGGGTTCGCGGAGACACTTTTGGAGGTGAAAGGTAGGTGAAGGGTTGCATGCTCGATGAGAAGAAAACTTTCTTATTGAGTTGGCTGTCGTTCAAATCGTGACTTGAAACGAAGAATCCTTTTGGCGGCAGCGAATTTTTCGGCACGATCCGTATGCTACTCCACGCCCGGTGAATATTTAACCGGCGTGTACTATAGCCGCGTCCGGCTCGATATTTCGATATAAACACGCGATCAAATTAACGTACCACGGTGTTGATCTTTCTTTCTTTTTTTTTCTGTTTTATTTTTCTTTTTTAAGGTACATTCAATTAACGAGTCTGCGCGATTATACGAAGGAATTATATTTTTTCTGGTTTCGTTCTATTCCGCTAGAAGAATTTATCGAAGGGAAACCCCGTAGGAAAATTACTCTCTTATGTTTATGACACGCTTTCTACAATACTGTCGTTACACCATAATTTATTAGCTAATAATATTAATTAATTCGATATTCTAATATTGCCTTCTCGTTTAAAGTATAAAGTATACTAAAGACGTTATTCCTTGCAAACGATACTTTTTATTATACGCTCGTAGAAACATTCATGGAAGATGAGTGGAACAATTATGTCTTCCTTTAAATTCTCAATACAATCGTCAGAATTTCGCTTTATTTCCACTGCACTTTCTATCGAGGTGAATTCGATATTCGACGTACATCTCCGGTAGAAACAGCGGCAAATTAAAAAAGATTGACTGGCATTTCACTGGCACGACGCTTTTGATGAATTGCCAGCGTCCACGCATATCCTATGCATATGCAATTCATCAAGTACGAAGGGGAAAAAGTCGAATTTTATTATCGACATCATCACGATACCGCAACTTTTAGAATTTCTACTTAGAAAAAACTTTGCGTTTAATCCATGACCCTTGTGTTTTTTCTACTCTTCTGTTACGAGAACCTACATTTACACCTTATTTAATTAAGCAGGAAAAATATGGGTTTTATCGTTATACCGTGATTGTTAGATTTCTGAAAGATATCGGTTAGATATTCAAATCTCATATAAAATAATAGGAAAAATTACCAATAATTAATAAGTTACTACTAATTAATTACATAATAGATTTTCAAGAATCTATGTTTCTTTTCGATACTTTTATGCAAAGTTATCTTCGCGAAATTATCGTCGATCATAGATCCATAATTCATGGAACATATCGTTAATTAAGGGCAGGGAAAATTACGAATCAAAAGCGATCTCACGTAACAGAATGATTCGTCGGAGGCTGGTGTCTTTCGTGACGTAGAATACGATAGGAGTGAAAAAAATATTTGAGAAATGCTTGAAACGGAGTGGAACGATCGGTGGAAAATTTAATTAAAAAGTTAGAAAGAGCAGACACGTGTGCAGACGGCGCGTAATGTCCGATAGATGACTTTGTGCGAAGCAGAGAAAGAGAGAGAGAAAGAGAGAGAGAGGGGGGGCAACCAAAAGGATTCTTCGTCCATTTAATTGTTATCTTAGAAAGTTAACCTTTTTAAGGTGTTGTGTCCATGTTATCCCTGTTACCAGCGTAATTCGGGTATCTTAGGAAAAGTTTCGTACAAATCTGATTAAAAGTAGGAGTTAACGTCCTTCTGTGTTATTTTGAAACAGGCAACAATAAAACGCGCAATTCTTCTTATTGTTAGTCTCGCGACAGTGAACGTGTTCGATAATACTTTGAAATTCTCTTGGTTCTATTCGTTTTATTCGCACATCTCGTCCTCATTTTACGCTTTCCAGAATTTTGTGCTCGAACAAATTGAAAGTTTTGCGTAACAGCTAGTAAATCGCGTGAAAGCTAGGCAGGAAAACGACAAAGATTAATTCAGCATAATTTGCAATGTAAATTAAAACTCTTATCGATAACGAATAACGCTTAGATTGAATTAGATCGAATAGAATTTTTAAGATATTTTGTTGCAATTAACAATAACAACGCAAACAGAGATTAGTCTACTGAAATAACGAAGAAAGTGAACTGAAAATTTTGAGAATCGGAAGACTGATTCGTGACAATTTGCGATGGAAATTAAGATTGTCAATAACGAACAATTTTCTATATATTACTTTGTTACAATTAATAATAATGACGCAAATAGAGATTATCGTACTAAGATAATGAACAAGATGCGTCGCGACGATCCTTATCTACACGATACCCCGCCCTTATTTCGGTTAATTTTGGTAAATTGATGCTTTGAAATGATTAATTACTATAGAATCCTATACAAGTGAAATTGATAACCCCAGTAATAGATTGCCTGTCTGTAACCTGAATAATGTAACACCATAATCCTAACAATGCATTTCATCCACCTTATTCAAGCGCACATAATAAATCTTCATTCCTAAACAAATTAACCTAATTCATCACCAATAAACTCAATGATATCTAACCTGTCAATGATCAAAAAATATATCATTCTAACCTTTCGATTTCGTTGTTACAACAAGCTGGCTTTCTCAGACGTATTCGCAAAAACTAGATCATAAAAATTGAAATAAAATTGGAAATAAAAATACTAGCAAGAAATTGAAATGGATGCTAGGAACGTGTTTAATTGACCAAAACCATCCAGATCTAAGTGTTTCAGAAATTCTCAATCTCTGTAGTATAGAATCATTTTTTTTTTCTTTTTCGTATGTCCTGTACAGTTACTATTGGATTGTCAACTAAGTGATTGCGGATTTTGTCATTAGGTGGTAATGACTTAGTTGCTAACCCAATAATTACCAAACTATTTAGATCTTCGTCGACCCTAATAAAAACTGCCTGTATTGAAATACCATTGAAGAACATTTTTACTGATGTTAGAGAGAGAGAGAGAGAAAGAGAGAGATAGTCAAAGCAAAAGATTCAAAGAACACGCGACCAAAGAAAAACCTTCGACCAATTTGCCTCTAGAACCTTTAGCCTGTAATAAATCAGACTCCTAGAGGATTCTCGTCTCTACGACGGTAACAGAAACGATCAGGACACAACACTACAAAGCTCGAGCCAGTTAGACGATAAACACAAGCTTTTGAAACCGTGAAAAAAAAAACGTGATCGTTGCGAACACAGTCCAGACGGTGGGCCACCGAGTCCAACGGTGTCCTCTCATTCAACTCAAACAACGGTGCACCCAACGGCCGCACCAAGATGGCCGCTGAAACCTGGGGTATTGGTGCACATCAATCGAAGCCACAGCCTACGGTCAGGTCTGAGCGTTCGCGCGAACGAATCCCTACGAAACGAGCTGATGAACAGACGTAACGACGAGCCAACTATCGCCGATCGTTTCATCGTCGAGACGACGATCGCGAAAGTCGCCGGTGGCAAAGTATTCCGAAGGCGTAAGGAACACCCGCAGAGGAGCATGACCGTGTCCGGTCTGCATGACGAGGGTATGCTTGCCAGAGCTAATAAAATTAAGGCGATGTTTGGAGTGCAGCTTAAAGAGCAGGCCACTTTACCAGGCATTTCCAGAGAGAAAACAGGTGAGCTCGTGCAAGAAACGCGTTACCTACTGTGTAGAGACTGTCGCTTTAGTGTTGGCACGCTTGGAATTTCGATGAACGGGTCCCGAATGTACAATAACTCACAAAACTATTCGAACACTTGTAGAAACCTTTCATAAATATATTATGTGCGTTGTACGAAACTTTCTGAAATCCTATTAGCATCGTAATGAATTTATGCGTTATTCGTACATTATACGTACTTATTATACAGGGTGGTTGGTAACTGGTGGTACAAGCGGAAAGGGGGATGATTCTACGCGAAAAAAGAAATCGAAAATATACGATAAAAATTTTTCGTTCGAGGCTTTGTTTTCGAGAAAATCAACTTTGAATTTTCGCTCGGTACGCGTGCACTTTATCACGTCTCGTTATAACGGATCTCACTGTAGATTTTTAAAAAAATGTAAAAAAAGAAAATTAAAAAACAAAATTTTTATTTCATATTTTCGACTTCTTTTCTCGCGTAGAATCACCCCCTTCCGCTTGTACCACCAGTTACCAACCACCCTATATAATCTAAGATGGTTATTCGTGGTTGCGTATATTGGTATTTCTGCTAAATATGTCAAAATTTGGTCGATATAATTGTAACAGTCGTGTCTCATCGTAGCAAGTGAAATGGAAACATGTTTTATCATATAACATGTACAATATGTAGGCACAATGTGTGATACGTTTTAATACGTTTTATATAATACATAGAATATATATATATTAAAGGTTTCTATGGAAAGTATTCAAATACTTTATTGAGTCACTGGATCCTTTTGCGCGGGTCGGTAATCAGCTGGCCACTGGTTCGTTGAGAATTTTATCGTGACGACGCAGCTGTGTTTTAACCGTTTCGTGGCCAGAGGAAAAGCTTAATTCGATTATAAAGGATAGGAGCTCCGTGACGGATAGCATATCTGGGAAGTAAAGGACGGCGGAAAAATTAGGAAGTAAAAATGTAAATTTAATGCAAGAAGCTTAAAGGTCTGTGGATCGAGAAATAAAGCTCTCTTTGTGCCGGTGTGTTAACTTTGTGCCGCTAATTACTCTTAAAAGCGCTGTCGTACTTCGTTAATGCCCCCAGATATTACTTTATCCGTTTCATTTTTTTAAATCGTGTCGAAGATCGGACCGTGATCTTGTTAGATTTGTTCATGCTAAACCTCCATCGAGGTTTCGAATGCTTAATAAAGGAAAAAAGCTGCTTAAAAAGTGACGTTAAAATTTCACCGAGTACACGTATACTTGATAAATAATCCGACATTTGATTACACCATTCTGTTATCACTGTGTGTTACATTGTGTCGAGAATATCAGTGACAGTACAGATACAAACAACGTACGACCAAAGCAATTCATATACACGTGTACTCGATTAAATAACAAATCAGCTTATGTACAGAAATAAAAAATAAATTCAATCGCGAAAAATTTCAATGATCGTATCTCGAAAGTAATGACTCAATGGCATCGCTAAAGTTTTATCATTGTGAAAATCCGAATTTCAATCGCTTCAAACCCGTAATCAAATCTCTTTTGCGAAAGTATCTTTACGTTTCCGGCGATACGATATTTCAATCGCGAGAAGTTTAAAGGTATCCGGCTTCGCAATGAAATTGCAACAAATTCCGATTTATTAAGCAAATTACCCAGCCATGCTTAATTAAAACTACGGGCTGCAATTTCGCGGTGCTCGCCCAAGTGTATCGAATATTTGATAAACGAATCGACTATGTTAAACAGACTCGATGTTCGTTCGAACGAAAAGTTGTATAACGTTTGCGTGCCGATTTGCCAACATTAAAAACTGTACAGTCGATACATCTCCTATAGGCTACCTACCATTGAATACATCATATTTCTTGTTAAGCGTTACGGCTTCATTAACGTTAAATGCTCAACGATGGAAAAATTCTAGCTGCTCGATGTCCTACAAAACGCAAATAAATTACTTACAACTGAATATTTCAATAATACCAATACCATAAATTTATCGTCACGATATTTTCCTTTACAGAGCTCGTCGAATATTTCCATCGTTGGAAAAGACGTATCCATATACAAAATAATTTTTCTTTTTTTATAGAAAAAGTATATTTTTTTCTTATCTATTATCCATTGCAATTAGACAATTTCGGTAGGAAAAACAAATTGGAAAGTCTTTTTATAAATGCGTCTGTCAAAGTATGGATTTCTTGAAAAAATGTTATAAAAGTAGAATGAAAGAAAAATGAAAAATTTGTACCAAAAGTATATTTAAAATAATGTATTAATAATACTTAAAATGTCCACTAATATTTTTCATGTAGATTACCACGATGTAGATTATGCTTCAATTACATTACTTAATTATAATTTGCATTCTATGTTTTACGTAATAAATGTCATCGATGGTTTTCATCGCGGAAAATATAGAATATAAATTAAAATTACAATGACCCAAAATTATACTGAATCACCCATTAAATATTAAATCTGTATAAAAATCTAAAGAAATGTAGGCGTGTTTTAAAAAGAAATTTCCAATTAATAGAATATCTGATAGAAACATGGAAGCTTAAAAAGCAGTATTAATTTTTCTCGATTATCAAATATAATTTAATCGTCATAATATTCCACGGATGGAATCCGTTCTTGAAGGTATGTTTACCAATCATATCATTTTTCTGTAACTCAAGCTCGCGTGTTACTAAAAACGAGGCACGTAAAACGTAATTCTAGATTAAAGCGTCGCGTAAAAGAAGGTAATAACGCTTGCTACCTGTAATTAGTATGTTTAATGTCGTTTGTATCAGCATGTGTATCAAATGCGAATGCTACAGGAATGGAACGTGTACTGGAAAAATTAAAAATTTCCAGTCTGCGTATCTTCAATTAAATACCGATGCGAAAGAATTACATTTTAATTAAAAGACTGCTGTTTTATTTTTGTCATTTTTAATTCACGGCACAAGTGGAATTACGTTTTTCGTTCTTCGTTTTCATAGTAACCTTCCTTTTAGTTAGTCGTTACATGTTGGCGTCGCGATGTTATTCTGTCGCGAAACATTATTTCGCATGTTTTCTCTTCATTTAGCTAAACATTCATTCTAATTTTCTAATTACTCGACAAAGAAAAACAAACGCAATGTGCAAGGTTGCTTGCAAAATTATGTTGTCACGATGATGTGAATCTATATAGAATTACGTTTGCAATCCTCGAAAAAGAAAATATGCAATTTAGAAAGAGAAAGTTTAGCGGCAAAATACTACGAACGAATCTTAATTCTTTAAATGTCTACAAATTTTTGCTTCCAAATGGATTGCTATACGTTCTCGCAAACAATTAAAAATTCATCCGCGTTTAAAGTTCTTGTTTCTTTAATTCATTTGTTAAAGCCATTATATCTTTCGTTTCTCAATTGCACTTGTATCATTATTCCACCGAGCCTTTAAAAACATGCAATTTATACAAATTTTGAAGACCGAAATTTTGTCCAATTAATCGACATTACTTAATTGATATATTAATATAATTACTTTTCACAAATGTTGTGCACGCCAGCGAGCTGCATGAAACAAAAATTGCTTCACTCGTTCGATATCGTTGCTTGTTTTTTCTTTTTTTTTTCCTTTCTTGTATGTGTTTTGTGTGTCCCCTTAGCTGTGACTTACAAAAGAATAGCGCCGCGGCAGCGGATATTGCATGCAGAATCGTCGTGCGAATTGAACCGAGGCAACATCTCCCGTAAGCGAAAGAAACCAGGCGCAGGTACGTACCAATAATTCGTAGAAATGTGCATGATTCGAGATCTAACAACAGTCTGTAACCGGTTTTCTTCCCTTTGCCATCGACCTCGGCCTATTCTCTCGCGACCAAGCATATTTTTCCAAGGTGCAGTGTTTCTACGTACAGGAGACTTAAAAACGTGTGAAAATGATTGAAAAATCGCTTATTAAATGTGGAAAGATTAATAAAACACAAAACGAAATTTTAGTATCAGCTTCTTCGTAACGATTAAAAAATAGCATAACAGAAAAGAAAAATGTGGAAAGAACAGGTGAGCCATAAAATACATATTTCTTTTCCGTATGGAATATATTGTTGCGTGCATCGACTCAATAATTTTCGAGCATGGTTGCGGATATTGATTAGAGTTATAAATTCAACATTGACGGCAGCAATTTTGTAAAGCAAGCGCACAATTTGTAAACAACTACAATGTAAAACATGAAAAGAAGAAACGTGTGAAGACTCGCCTTCTCTTTCATATTTATGGAATGCTTCCAACTGATCTGTAATTAAAGCGGCATTGAGTTCAAGACGCTTCGAACAACTTTCAAAGTCCATTTATACATACAGACGTGAATACATATTTTAGAACAACCTTGTTTACTATATATTATAATTATTAACCATATATATATATTTTATATAATTAAATTCAGCTGCAGAAAGGTACTGTCATATGTTATTATTTCAATTAGCAAATACAGTGTTTACACAAATTTCGAAGCAGTGAAACCATATAAACTTTACAATTATTAAACGTATGTCGTATAGAATAAGTCAATTTAAGCAAAACAATACATTATCGTTATTAGAATTATTGGTTGCAATATTTGTAAAAATTTTCAGATTTTATAGTATAAAATAAAATAATCGTGGAATATATTTAAAAATAATTAGTCTTCGTCGCTTGCGTTTCACCTTTGCAAGTTTTGCGATTTAACGTTCTATCGAAAATAATTTTTCATCCGGCGAATATTTCCCGCCTACGGTTGAAAAAAATTTATAGTCCGTTCCAGATCCCAGAATCATCCTCTATGTATGTATATACGTACTATACTGTTTAATTAAACGATTCATTTTGATAATGGAATCGTTGTAACGTAGCAAACCGATACAGCGAGCTCTGGGTGGAAATTATTGTTTCAATACGCTCTTTCGGCGTAATGAAACCAGCTTCTCGGGTTTCTCCACGATCTCGAATCTGATTCGCGTATTTTCAAAATATGTGGGTGACGAGGTGACTCGCTTTGGTGCACGTAAATGAGCAACGTGACATTTTTACCGGCGATTCGAGCTGCGATGGAAATTGAGAAAGAAAATATTTGCAGGGGAATCGACGCGATTCAATCTCATTGTTGATTCGTTATAAATCCTGTACGTATAAACATTCGCGTGCAAATAACGCGCAACGTATATACACATAGACACCGTATTTATGTACGATACATAACTACGAGATGATTGTTATTTGCGTAATTAAAGCTCTGTGCCGGGCGGTGTGAAAGTACTTTGCGTAAAGCGTCCTAATTTGTTATATCGGGAAATTGTTATGTAATTTATCGTTATCGGGAACGAGATGGTCGTTGAAACATTACGATCGTCGTGATAGATACGTCAATCGTTGTTGAAATTGTAAATTGCATATTATAGTTACAGTAATATTTTTCTCCAATCGATAGTTCTTTTATGTTAATAGAACAATTCCAATCAGTCTGTTCAAAACGTTACAGATCAATTGTCTATGACTTGAGTTTTGTTTGTCTATTTAAAAACAGTATACTTAATTTGGAATCTACAAACTAACAATTATTATAAATAAAATACGTTAGTATAATAATAAGCGAATAAGATAAAATTGAAACTAGTAGAGTATGGCATATTGTTAATGTGTCTATGAATACTAAATAAATTATAACATATTTACTATTAATACATAGTAAGAAACGAGTAAAATGAAATTTAAAGAATATAAAACTCGAGATATATCACTTCCAAGTACCAGTACATTACAGTGACGATTATAACACACGAGAAATTTGCTCGGAAAACTTGTTAATCGAAATATTTGAAAAAAGACAGTAACCACCAAATATATTAATCACAGACGAGTTCTGGGTTAAATTTAATTACTACAAAAATGACAATAGAGCAAAAAGAACGTGATAACCTACGACCAAAATTCAGACTACCATAGTTAGGTCTCTGTTAAGGTGAAGTTCAACATCTGTACCGTCCAATGACAAGAGGGGAGACACTAACCAAGAAGCTCCATATATTCCCCGTTATAATTTCCTTAGCTCTAGATATAGCCACTCACACTTGTTCTAGCATTTGCAATTACACCTGAATATTTATCAAATCAATTCTCTGTTTCTCGTTGCCTTTGTCTGTCTATTGGCTCTCTGCCTCTTACCTTCGTGCACCGGAGATTTCTATTTCACTCTGAAAGTACAAGTCCACTATAGAATCCTTCTTCGAGAAGGGACCACACACGAGTTTCTCTCTCTTTCTCTCTCTACTGTTTCTCTCGTAGATTTCTCACGAACAGTCGACACGTCACGTGTCTCCGTTTAATTACGCAAGATCATGTTTCGTTTGCGCTTACAGATCCCAATCAAGCTGCGAATAACAATCACGTGAACAGCGTGTCGGAGGGCCTTCCAGAGTCCGGGGCGAAGACGTTTTATGAGAATCTACCCTTCCACGGAATCCAAGCGCCGCCTAACAAGGTCAGTATGGAAAATCGATCCGTGCACGAGCATCCTTCCGTTTCAGCATGATCATCGTCCTTTCTTTTTCTTTTCATCTTTCGTTGTCTTAATACACGTTGCACTCGGCCACGTGTTGGTAACGGTGAGATGCAAATTTAGATATGAGATTGAAAAATTCAAAATGGATAAACGAGGCGAAATTCTTGTGATCTTTCGTTTGGTGGTAAAGCATAGTGTAAAGTACAGGCGATGATACCACATACCACCCTCTTGCATGATCGAATTAACCCTCGATTAATATCGTTGGAACGTAGGTAATTATAACAATTTCGATCAAGTTAGGTTACTTGCTTTCGAGTTATCTAATTTTAATTTTATTAAAGCTAATCGCGATATTGTTTAAGCGAAAGGATTGAAAGTGTTTCGATTCGCAAAATGTCATTGATGACGTAAGGAAGTTTGAGGAAGATAGAGGTAGATTAATAAATGGATACCGCTTATGATACGATGATAATAAACGACAGATTTGTGCTTGTCGAATAAAGACGCAACATACAGGAGAATGCGATCTCGCTATCAGAAATATGTAGAACCTTGGCAAATCGCAGCTTTCGTTGCTGCAAGATCACAAGAACGTCGCGTCAATTGTCCGTAGGTATTTCGTTACACTTGGATCATGCGTGTAAGTATAGGTTTCGTGAATAGACAACTATACGTTTATTATCGAGGCCCGTGGTGCGCGCTACAACTCGCCTGAAATTTCCCTGGAAGTAGTTGCTCTTAATCGCTTCGCCGTTGTTACAAATCGTAATCTATCATTTCAAGTTTCGATTCTAGCTTTCTACGGCGAATGGAGATATGAAAAATTGATCAATCTATGTATGTTGATTAATTTTCCTCCACTGAAACAAACCGTGAGAAACCGAAACGAGCAACTGATCAAGCTCGAAAGCTCACGTTACCAACCTCTCACCGTTAAACGATAGTCGACGAACGTTAAACCGTCGTTATTTAATTGGAAGCAAAGCGTTCTGGCAGCAGTTGAACATTAACCTGATCGTACACTCGTGGCCACTTGAAATAGAACAGAGAGGAAGAAAAGACAGCGAGTTAACCTCTCGCGCTTCTCTCAATTAGCAGCGTGAAGTTAGAAATACGATAATGAAAGAACGAGGAAGTACTTTGTCCAACACCATGATAGAGCAGTAAAATGTGACAAGACGATTGGAAGGGTTCTAGTAATAGGATAAATGTTTTTACTAGCACGGTCGAGGCAAGAGAAGAAGACCAAGTCGATAATAGAAACGAGCATAATTTCGTGAAAAAAAAAAAAAGAAAAAGGGAAGCTCGAAAATATCAGGAACAGCCGGATGTTCGAGCCCCTCGGCCGCGAAACGCGTCACCGGAAAGTCAGCGTGAAATAATTGCATTATAACGAGCTAGAGTGGTGGAGTACCGATAGTTTGGACCTCGGCTCTTTCCGAATAGGAACGCGAAGAACGTCAGAAACACTGGGCGTACAAGAGAACCTGGTGTACTGCACTTTGTGCCCGCAAGAGAGCCTTTAAGCATTGGAGAGTCAAGGTTGGAAAACGTTCTACTTCCTCATCGCTGGCGTTCAACTTCTACTTAGTTCGACGATGGTCCTTTTCACAGAGACGATTAGAAGCGATCGAATCTGCTTTGCTTTGATCGAACTTGGCTTTCAGAGCGAGATCTGGATTCTAGAGGAAATGGTTGAATATAGCGGAATAAATAGATGGAACTGGACCATTTGCAGCTGTGTAAATGAAACCCAAACATAGATAGATGGGTATAGATAGACCGATTTGAAACAAAATAGTGCGTTGTAGACAGGTTTTTAGTGAAGAATATAAGATAGTGGAAACTATGATATATCTAAAACTAAAATAGAAGTGGATTGCTACCAAGTAGAATGTTGAATTGCAGCTAGGTTTCCAATGAAGGATATAAAACGAAAGTATCGAACTATATTTAAACGTATGATAGGAATTAAATTATACTCGCGTAATAAAATTGAGAAATTTATGAAACGTGTAGTTGATTAGTTTGGTTCCTAAGAGACTCGTATAATATTAGAACGTAACAGCAGGTACACGTTGACAACAGGAGCAAGCAGAATCGCCTTAATATCTCACGTTTAAATAAATAGCGTAAGACGAGACCGCATACATTAAAAAATTCCTCTCGTGCCCGATATTACCAATAATTAAAAATCGAGCATAGCGGGCATATCTGCCATTAAAATAGATCGAGCCAGCTGGAAGATTAAACGGCGAATAATTCAACGTACCTAGTCGCTAGCGAAGCTCAATTTAATATTGTAACGTTTTAACCTCCTTTTTCGGCTCTACCGGAAGCCTTAAATTCCACGCGCTGTCCCATACGTTAATACTTAAAGCCGCCAAACTCGCGACACCTAGTCACACCTATCTTACCCACAATGTGGTTAACGAACGAGCGAACCATCGATCGGTTTCACGCATTAAATAACAAACCGGGCGCAAGGTCTAACGATGCAGCTAATGCAGTGTCCCAGGGTGAGAAAGGTAAAAAGGTACGAAAGAAGCCATCAACTTTTTACGAGATGATGCTACATATTTGACGACATGCTTTACGTTGTTGTTGTCCGACCTGAACTTAAGAAGCAGCATTAAACTATATGGGATTTTTATAAATATGTGGATGTTGTTTATACGACTGATTCTGTATATATACACATAGATTTCAGTTTACTTTCCGAGTTGTAGGGAATGTAATTTTTCATTGAAACGCCTGCATATGCGCAATCGACCTTGCACCAGTGTACGCATTTGGTGGAACAGTAGGGAACATTCAGTGATATAATAATGTCACATGTAGCAAATTGTATGTAATAAACATTATCGTATAGCAAATGATAGACAGATATTTTCAAAAGTATACGGAATTAAGCCTCTACCTATAATCAAGAATGGTAAATCGCAGGTGAATAACTGTTGAATAATCAAAACTCGTGATCACTGCTATAACAAGTGAGTACACTATCAGAACTCTTTCAAGAAATAACTGTTTAAAGTAGCATATAGTAGACGTTGTACTACATTTAATATCAATTGCTTGAGTTCTCAGAGAGTAATCGCTTCTTCCGCAACATATTTCTATACTTTCCCGGTGAAATTACAGTTATTAAGAGGCTAAAGACACTTAAAAAACGTTGTTTGCTTATCAGAGAGAAAGATTACAATTTGTTATAATGTTTTCTCTTTAATCTAACATCCAAGAATAATTACTATAAACAAATTTTGATTTTAACATAATGATATGTATACAGGGTGGTTGGTAACTGGTGGTACAAGCGAAAAGGGGGTGACTCTACGCGAAAAAAGAAGTCGAAAATATAGAATAAAAATTTAAAAATTTAAAAATTTAAAAAATTAAAAAAGTAACGTCAATCGAGACAACGATCTACAGTGAAATCCGTTATAACGAGACGTGATAAAGTGCACGCGTACCGAGCGAAAATTCAAAGTCGATTTTCTCGAAAACAAAGCCTCGAACGAAAAATTTTTATCGTATATTTTCGACTTCTTTTTTCGCGTAGAATCACCCCCTTTCCGCTTGTACCACCAGTTACCAACCACCCTGTATAAAAATAAATGGCAAAAATACAATTACGTTCATCGTAATTAACGCAGCAGTTGTTAATTATATTTAGTAACTTTTTTTTAATAGTACAGCGTTATTAATTCTTCACATTCTGAATAAATTTTTAATTAATATAACAGCTCTCTAATATGAACGATAACATTCATTCTTAAGAAGAATAATAATTCTATATAAAAAGTATCGTATTAAATGACGTATAAAAGGTACACTGTTCCATTTGACAGAAATATATTCTATTTAAAAGAAGTGTGTTCTAGGAACCTTTAAAACATTTCCAATTCCGTAGCAAATACATGTACCACGCAATGTATCATTCAAAACCATTTCATTTTGCCTAGTGAAATTTTTATCTTCTTACCTTCTATCGTTTTAAAGCTATGGCTTGACCCAGTTTCATGGGATACCCCATAAATAAGTAATCTTTTCCTTTCCAGCCTAGGACAACAGTACAATAACAAAGAAATAAAATAAAATTGCTAAAACATACAGTAGAAAGTGTATAAATAAGAATATTTTGTTTTCGTAGCTCGCGTGAAGTATTTAAATTAGTATCATTTTATTATGGAATGAACTATAATAAACGTTGAAAATATACATACCGTTTTAGGTAAAAATATAATTGAAATGCACAAGCAAGAAATTGCCAAAAGTAGGTACTTGTATTTATTTATGTACGTGCTCGTTACTGTACATAATGAAAGAACCGCGAATATTTATAACATACAGATGTAACATGCAACTTTTTATGCATTTGTGGAAAATTTAGAGATAGAAAAATTGCACAGCACGCGAATATTACACGGTACAGAAAAATACAAAAATATAAAAAATATCCAAAAAGAGTACAGTGCTCGTTATAATATTTAACAAACAATGGGAATTTCCACTGAAGTTAAGTTCTAATTTCTTCATTGTATCCACAAAAATATAAATTCGTATGAAAATCCGCAGCCTACTTATCATTTAATGCAAATGTAACTCAATAGATACGATATTACTCGCCTGGAAAATTTGCTTTCCTACATTCCCATCAGCGACAGCGCTTGAACGAGGACAAAATCGTATAAGGGGTTGGAACCCTTCGACAGACAGAACTAAGTTTACAGCGTCTGCCGTGGCAGAAGTGGGGTTAATTCTCTCTTATTTAACCAAGTGTCCCCGTAATGGCCGTATCGGAAGCAGGAACGGTTCGTATCCGAAGTAATTGAGTATGGACAAGAGTGGAGAGCGCGAAGAGGCAGAGGAGAGTGTGGATATTAGAGAAGGGGCCCTTTGTCGAGTATCTTCTGGTTCCGGAAGCTTTTACCCTCGCCTCGTTCGTCGGAGATCCATATTTCATCGTGGCAACCACTCGCCCATCCGCGACAGATTAACGCGTAAATTATCGATCGATGGTTATATCATGCGTCCAAATGTTTATTTATTTGAATCCAATGATATCATGACGAGAAATGGCCACTTTTCCAGACCCTGCTACAATATCGCTGATTATTATTTGCCTGTCGATTTGCCATTCACGCGTTGATGAAATTGGAGTGAAATTATTAGTTTCACGAAGATGAAAGGGGCTGAAGAGTATTTGAAAAGGTAAAAATTCGTTTGAAATGAATCGGTTGATGAATACGTGAAATGTAATGGATAGGTTGCAGCTCGTTTATATTATTCGTATTTGGTCATGACAAAATGCAATAAGATGATTTCGTTGAAACGATCAATGCTTTTACTTTGTGCCAGATCTTTGGGTCTCATATTTTTTTTAACAAAGGACGTTCAATGGAATTCTTGATCGCAAGTCAAACACTGCCTGAACACAGTGTTTCAAAACATGTTCCAGTAATTTCAAACGCGTGCCGTTTCGAGCAAAATATATTATATAATATATACAATATATAATAAAAGCACAAACATACTTATGAATAACGTGATAAGAATGATCAGCGTATATTCAATCATCGTTATTAAGATAATGATAAAGCTGAGCGATTCGACAAATTTAGGGGATTTTGTATTAAAATTATTTTAAACGAACAATGTAAATTACCGTGAACGCTCGTGTATTCAAAATTCATGAAAAGATTGCCTGTAGCATATTTGCCATATTTAACATATCGTGTTTATATTACCCTTTAATATAAAGGTTTTTTTACATTCCGAACCGTACGTGTATTGATGATGTGAAACGAATATACCATACACGGAGAAAGTATGATTTTCAAAGCAAATTAACATACACTAATTACCAGAAACGTAATATCGCTACAATTTATTGTATTTAAACTACTACACTGTAATTACAACCAGAACATCTATTCGTACTCATCTATATTTATCGTATTTAAAATAATGCGTTCGCGTGTAATAATCCCGGATATCTTTCAGCCTGACCACATCAATTAGCTGTTTTAATTATAATCGGTATGAAATACATCGAGCTGAAACATCTCCTTTTAATCATTTACAGTAATATTAAATGAATTCCACATTATGTAAAAACAAAGGAAGAACTGAATTCACTTACGGTCGATAAAATTATAAAGCTAATTAGCGTTCAATCGTAAAGTAACAAGTGAACGTTATATGTAATAATGTAAAACTTTCACTAAGCCTAAAATCGTTCAAATTTATATAACTTGACTTTAATTTTGTGTTCATAAAAATAAGTCAAGATTACTTGAAGTTCTTTGAATCTAAGTAACTTTGTTTCAAACATAAGTAACATTGTCTCATCTAACAACTGCTGTTCCTTTCAAGTTAAGAAATAATTAAAATACTTTCAACTTCACTTGAAGGTAGAAAGTTGAATGGCCAGTTCACGTTAATAAAATAGTTTCAAGCTACTTGAACGCAAGCAACTCGACGTAAAGTAACCTAACTAGTGTGAACAAGCGTAGTTCAACTGGACGTTTTAAAATCAAACGAGGAACGAATACACACTGAAAAAATGTCAAATTACTTGAATTCAGGTAACTTGACTGATTTACGAAATTAGGAATAAATTACGAAACTTCGATTTGCGTCTGATAAATGAAAATTCAATTGAATTAAAAAGAAATCCGAAAGCTGTAACGCCGATGAAAGCTACGAAAGATATAAAATAGCTCAATGACTTTCAAACACAGACGAATATCTTACTTTGAGAAAAAAGAAAAAAGAAAAAAATGGGAAAACGAGGAGTTTGTCTAGTGGAAGGTTGACTTTCACATCACGAAACTCACAGATGATTTATAAGGAAGCATTACGTCTGTGCTCGTTTCTATCTGCTGATAACTTTGATCATTTCGAGTATGAATTCTCCCCGACGGACTTATTCAATTCATTTTTCGTTATATCGAGCAGCCCTCAAAGCGAAAGAGGAAATCTGAGGACCGAAGAAAATGGCGCCGCGCAACAATTCCCAAGCGAATAGCTTCTGAACTTTTCTCCCTCGTCGAAAGGATGTCGCCAAACCGCGTTTCGAGGCGAATTCGATCGGAGAATAGTGCATCGATTAGCAGAAAATTTCGATCGATTCTATTGGAGAAAAATAATAATAAACTATAACTCATTAAAGTATCCTGAATGTTTACTATGAGAAACTCGTATATCTACGTGCATGTGTTATATAATGTGTTATATAAAATGTATCAAAATTTCATTAGCACCGTAACAAGACACAATTGTCAACGTTATATTGGTAAAATTTGATATATAATAATTTGAAATATACGGCATAATACGACCGTTTGAAGCATAAAATAATTATTAAAGACCGCTTCGCTAAATATCGAGGCTTGTTGATATAATGGATAATTGATTATTTAAATACATTTGCAATTTCTGGGAAATCTATACTCGTATTAAATATTTTGTAAATTTTATATAAATTTTCAAACGTGTTCCAAATTTTACCGGAATGATCATAATACTCGAGGTTTATTACACACATCGAGTATCTATAAATGGTGTTCAAATACTTTGGTGAACCACTGTATGTCGAAATAATACATATCGAGATTGACGATACTTGCAGTTCCGTTTGCTCAGGTGAAACAGTTCGGGTTAAAATCGTATCGTAATTTCGCGAGAACTCTGAAACACGGTCATGCTTTATGAAACTTCTATAATAAACATCGTTGGGAAGCTCGATTGGTGTTTAACGTGCAGAGTGTAATTCCATGGCTACGTTTTCCATTCGGAAACATTTTTCGGATATATCGCGTTTTACATTGCGCTTGATTGCGAATTTATAACATAAACGAATGTTGGGCTCGATCTTTCTTTTTTATTTTTTCTTTTTTTCGAAAAATATTGTCACATCAAAAGGGTTTATTAGTCGAAACGCTAATGGCGACGGATTTTACAAATAATTTCCGTTATGAAATGTCTACTTTTATACTTTTTGTTACATTTGAAAACTGGCCAGTTAAAGAAACCTGATTCGTATCGAGCATCATGGTTAACTGTCATATGTTATAAATGGGAACATATATTTTCCATGTTTACTGACGCTTTTTCGTCAATTTGTGAACAATGTTTGCTCGCTCTCATTTTTTTACAGTTTTAACAGTGAAATTACCAATTCGTAATATAATACAATTTATACAGCATGCATAGATAACAATTAAGAATAGTGCAAATGGTGTGAAAATTTATCGATTAGTGATGAATAAATGTAGACAGGTGCGATACGGTGTCTAATAAAATTTTATGTTGAAAACTGTGATATCATATGACGTTCGATATTTTTCACGTTGCTCGGTTTTAGTACTATTCGTCACTCTACTCGAGTCTTAATCGAGATTGACATTAATTTGAAAATTGTCATTTGCACGAAAGCTAGTCAGTCGAACTGAGCGAATTTTAATAATTGGAAGAAAATGGTGAAACGTCGATATTTCGGTAGATTGGTATTTTCAGAGATGACATGATATCTACTTATACATAGTGAAGTGGCATTTCTAATCGTGTTTTGTTTGAAACATTTAGAAAAAAAAGTAGCAGCGAGTCAAACAAGGCTTGCCATTTCTGTACAAAAATAATAAGATAAACAATTAAATTAATCGGATGATTACAAATTAATAAATCCAATAACATCTCTTGCAGAAGAATTTTCAAATTAGCAACTCAAGATTTCTGAACTGTATGATAGATTTTTAATTTAACGAAATTTCAGTATGTACCATGATCTTGAATTGTAACTTAAACAGAACATCGAGTGTTCTTTTAATTAAATTTCCCTCTTCGTTCCTTCCCGAGAGCAGAAATTACTAAAAAAGAAACGATACTTTCTACCTTGTCCTTTATTTCCAATTAAGGCTCGTAGAATCAAAGTATCATAAGCAAATCTAAAAAAAAAAAAGAAAAAAAGAAAAGTAGAACTCGAGAATCCGAGGGCTTACGATAGGAAAAGATGGCGGGGCAAACGTTTTCATTTCAATAAAACGAACGATACGATCTGAGCTCTGGTAAACAACCTCTTAAGATAAAGGTTTAGGAGACTCCAAAGGAATTTATTCGTTAAACGTTAAGCTCGCGATCTTAGTTTCTGTCATAAGGAGAAATGTACGACGATCGCTTGAACAGGAAAATCCCGGAGCAATACTGTTGTCTTAATTTGAATATCGAAGTGCAGTATCGCGTATAATGAAATTGAATGTATATCGTATTTAGTCGCGATAACAGCATACTGTTAGTATTTCCGCGAAGATTCCCTCGTCACTTTTGCTTCGCCACCTTTTTATTTCGTTCTCGAACCCGTTTCTAAATACGTTTCTCTTTTATGCAACACGTTCCCTCGCGTTATCAACGATGCGTTTACGACAACGAGAAGTAAAAAGGCGATGTAAAATTTTTATACGAAACGAATATTAGACGATGATAAGAAATAGTATTAAAATTTCGTAGTAAAATATCTATACGCGTTAATGTAGTGAAGGAGAATGCGGAAAGCGTAAAATTCGTGAGAAAATTCGAACTTCGCGGAGAACGTTAGGATGTTGAAAGAAAAGAATGATATTGTATATTTTTCTAGAGATGGAACATAATATTTTTTACATTTACGAGTGCCTATTAGAAATTCGCACCTTATCTACTTATAGTTCCGTGCACGTCTTTCAAGATAAAATTTATAGAAGCAGTATGAAGCTACTTGATCTTTCGCTCAGTTACACTTTATGATATTTAATCGAGATTATATATGGCAAAACGACGAAACATACATACATAAATGAGTCTGTCAGAAACTAAAGTGATCGCATACAATTTCACTTTTTGTAAATTTCTCAACTTCATCATCCAATACGTTAATATTCTCAAGAAGTAGACGATCTATTTGTACAAGTTTATTTATTACGAAGAACTCGCATGGAACAACATCAAATTCCACGATACATTTAAATAAATAATACTCGTATCATTTTCTTTTTTTGCTATTTTTCAATTAATTCGATCGATCGTGGCCCCGTATAATAAATTCATTTCCACTGTGAAACGTAATAACGCTTATACTATTCTTCATAAGTCGTTTGCAGTGAACAAGTGCATTTTATTACACCCATGAAACACGGAAAAAAGACATAATCATTGACATAGTAGAATAATTATTGAAGAGAATACTAATTTCGAAAGCCTAAAAACCCGTTCTAGACGATTAGGAAATAATTTATTGTTACGATCCAGCGGTTTTAATTGGCAAGCTGTTTACGTTTCACCCGAATTCGCTAATAAGAGTGGAATAAAAGAGAGAGGACTGCAGACCGTCTAAATTATTAAAGGGTAATTAGAAACGAGGGCTCCGATAAGGTCTTCGTAATGGCACCTCCTTTGCTTCATTAAGAAATAATTCACCCGGCCTGAGTGGAAAACCCGCTCGCCCTTTTTCCTCCGTTTCCTCCCTTTTCAATCCGTAGTTTTATTCTGATCTCGTCCACGACACAATGCCCGTGACGTATAATTGTGTATTACCCATTCTATCCTAATGCGTAAAATCCATTAACGTTAAAAATTATTTCACCCCGGAGGGAAATAGCCCGCGGGAAAAACAAACGAGAAAAGGGTTGGCTCCGATGCTCTACAACTACGTAAACAGTGTGATTTATCGTATATTCACTCGACAATGCTTTTCTTTCCTTTCCTTTTCTTCTATTATTTTTCTTCTTTTTTCTCTTTTGTCATTACTATATTTCGATTTTGGACGATGCAAGAAATACAAGAACGTAAATCTTGAGGAAAAGTTTTGTCGAATCTTAATCAGAAGTAAAGAATATAGCCTTGATAAAATGTATATCGATATAGAGATGAATCTAGAAAATTTTCAAGCGTTTAAATGCAATTGCCTTTAGATTTATCTTTCGATTCTCAGAATTTGCATATAATGTTAGCAAAGTTTTACATAGGCCATATTTCTGCTTCGATATGAACGTTGGTAATAAGAACAATAAGAAACTTAAAAGGATTCGTTATCGCTTATTAAGTTATAACTTATAAGTGTGATAGACTAGATCAGAAACAATATCGTACAGCTTTCATCAGTTAACAGAAAGAACATTAGCTTCGTACTATTTTAGAAACTTCGATTCGTTAATCGATTCTCGATCCGATTAAACAAGAGCTTAAACGTGGCGCGCTGATTAAATATAGCCCACATTCTACAAACAGTGGAGCAAAATTTAAAAACGATAATACATCCTCTTATCGAGATACTTCATCGAATTTCAGTGGAAAGTGCCATACAAGTTCCGTTTATCCGAGCAAAAATCAGCAGTATTATTCACGATAAAACGGAGATCAAATACTCGAAAACGATTAAACAAGATCTGAAAACGATAATACATCCGATTACCGACGGAGTTCATCGTATTTCACATGGAAACACCATCCATACGATGATCGGCGTTCATTGGAAACAAAAATCAACAACATTATTCACAGCGAGAGGCCTCGTAGAGAAGCGCGGGGCCGAACCTTTCAAGCTAATAATTCGCCGAAAGTATTGCTTTCCTCCATTGGAATTGCAAAGCAGTTCTGCTAAAAACCGGTGCTGGTGGCTAACGTTCGGCGCAGTTTTTGTCGGTGTTTTGCCAGGGGGACGCTTAACTAAAAACTGGCAACGCGCTCCGTCGTCCACTTTCGACATCAAAGAGCGGATAACAATGAATAAAAGTTCTGCCCCCTCCCCCTAGAACGCTCCTAATTTCGGAAATGGAAACGAGCGGAACTTCTGCCGTGATCACGTCAAGGAAGCATTATTGTTCGGATTGAGGGACGAGCCAGGAGTGGGATACGAGGCTAAAATGTCACAAGAGAAATAATTAGCCTGTCGAACGAAGTTTTCGACGAACTCAGATTCCAGGCACTCTGATACCACCGTGCAACGACATTCTAAATGAGTTTCGACCCTTCCTCGCATCAATCGACCAAGTACATCTTCGTCTACCTTGAATTTTCTACCGATGCTTGTCCATCTTCTATTCTTAACTAGATTTTTATTTTGATATGGAACGCAATAATATCATGGTATGCATCATACGCTCAAATTTGGAAGTGGTACAAGGTATGTCGTAAAGACACATATAGCTATTCGATTTCTGGCTCGACAAAGGTCAGAATTATTTCCTCCAAAAAACGGTGCTGTTATTGAAAAAACAAACAAACGAAAGATCTAGATCGTATGAACATGGTTTGATAATTCCAGTATCAAACTCAGTGTATAGCGAAACAAGAGAATCGGACCACTTCCAGTCGACTAAATTCTGGAAAATCTGCACGTATACTGAAATTCCCCATAGCGGTGATGACGGGCAGGCATTATCATCCATCTTGAACGCTTTGAACGAGACCATTCGGCCGGGGATCAATTTCCTAGAGACGCTAAATAATCAGCGAGTCGATAAATGTTCGCCAATTTGCATCTCACGTTACGCGCGCCCGGCCCTCCTGTGATTACGCCACGGAATTGCAACGATGCCTGATTAAAGATGCAACGCGGCATCGAGTGGCCTTCAAAGCCCTTTCGACACGAGACCTCATCCCTCTGTTGGACATCCATTTCAATAATTGCGTGTCTTACGATCGGCTAACCGTTTCCCTATACCTGTTGTGCTCCTCTCTCTCTGTCCATCTTTGTCTCGTGTTTAACCTTTTGTACCTGTTGTTGTGGTTGTCAGCTTCACGCACCACCAGAGTTTCCCTTCGAAGAGGATAATTAACAAACTCTGCTATGCATCGATGATTAACATTCGATAATTGAGTGTATCGGGAATGAAATTACTAGCGTGTAGCAAGGTTCGAATGGTGGGAGAAATAAAGAGGGATAAAGAGGGATAAAGAGGGATATCGAGTCCACGAGAGAAGGAAGGGTCGTGGTAATTGAGGTTCCTTTCGAATGTTTGAAAGTCGCGTCTAGATTTAGAAGAAAGGGAAAAATATGTGGGAATTTACATGGAAATTGTATGATGTGGTTAGTAATAGACAAAAATTTGAAAAGAAACTGGGGGAGAAAGTAAAACTGATGCTTGACTTAACAATGACTTTTAAGGGAATATAGAAATGGAAGAGAATTATAGAAATTGTCACTGAAGTAGACTGTAATTGAAATCGTATAGCGCGCTTGAATAGTTCGTTTCAATTAGATTTGAACAAATTAAGGCAGGTTGTTACGCAGAATCCTCTTAAGATTGGGTAAAAGGTTAAGAAGGAATTTAACTTGACGAGAAATTTAAAAAAAGGAAACGATTATACAGAAATCATAAAGGTAATCCGTGAAAAAGAATCTATTTATAGGATCCGTACTATCTTTTGTATCACTTAATTTGTTGAATAATACAGCAAAGCTCGTGGTCATACGTGGTTAAACGAATTTGAAAATTCGAAATGCATGGCGTGTCGCAAAGGGATGAAAATTACGACGTGTCCTTAAAGCGTAAAATTCGTTCGGGAGGCGAAAGCCGTGGCGTCGATAAAGCAACGGTCGCCTCTCTCGATGTAGCAGAAGCGTGAAGGGTTAATGAATGGATATTCAGGCGAATCCGTGCAAACCACGGGCCGTCACGCCGGTGTCCGTAGGTGAATGGGAAACGAGTCGCGAGCGGTCACATCATAAATCGTCATCGACGCGGCGGATTGATCGATATTGCGCCCCGCACCAGTGTCAAAATTACACAGAGATAACAAATTAATTTTCCGATCGCCTCGCGAAACCCGTCGAATACACCCGTTCGTGCTCGTTCCGGCAAATTTACTCGCTGAACACGATTTTCTCTTTATGAAGTCTCGTTCGGATTAACTTACTCAACTTCGCTTCGAGTTTGGGCCCGTACAAGTTGAGTTATGTAACTTTAAGCCTATGTTCGAGCTGTGGTAATCCGACACGGGTATTTAAAGCTTCCTTCAAATCGATTCGAGGTAACTTGACTTCAAACTTATCTTCGTACGAATCGATGACAAGTATCGTACATATTTCATTTAAAGTCGGTTAAGTTTAAGTAACCTGATACGGATGTGTAAAGCTTCGTTCAGATTAGTCAAGTCCTTGGAATTCAAGTAACTTGGCAAACCTAAACGAGACTTACATTCGTGTTTAATGCGACCTTTTCACGGCGATCGACTTCTTCCACCGTATCTACGTATCAAGGTAAGTGGAATGTCTGAAAGCAACAGCGTGAAACAGCTAGAAAGCAGCCTGTTTTATATTTGTTCTGCTTGTTATTCGACGCTGGTCTTGAAATCGTTCCGAGGAATCGCCTGGCACAGCAATTTCGTCCACTCAGATTGAAATGAAGCACACGTGACAATAGCCGTCTCGATGGCCGGATCTCATTCTGCAGCCAGTATTCCAGTTTGTCCGTTTGGCCTGTTTGCTTGCACGGTACGCAGTTGACATTCGAGCGACAATAACTGGCCCTATGCTCGGTGAACGAATTTTTCGAACAAACGACCGATCTTGATTACAAATGCGTGTTGCCCTGCTCGATAACAAAAGACGCAAACAAACGATAGTCGAAAACTCGTATGATTCGTAATCTTAGCTTTCAAAGAGGCCCGAGTACAATTCGTAATGCGGATAAAGTAAAGATGATTTCTCAATGTAGATTTTCGTGTTATACGAGAAAACGAGAAAAGATGCAATTTGAAATTAATGAGAAGAAATTTAAAACGTGTATAGTGTACAATTAGAATCCTCGCGCGTTCTGTCTTTTATAAACAAAATTACAATTTTACAAATAAAAGTTTAATTTATAGAAAAGAGACTTTTAAAATTACTCTAACATTAAAAGGAATGTTACATTGAAGAAACAGAAAGAAGGGGACTTTGAATTATTCGTACGATTAAATCCACATTCAACTTCCCGAGGAAATAAACTGGTTGCAGTTTGAAGACGATTTTGACGAAACCCAGAGGTTGTTCAGTGCAAAAATATCGCGCGAAATATTTAACGTGTATATAGGAGCGTCGTTAATATAAACAATTCGTTGGAAGATAGATTTTCGGCAGATGAGAGCATAAACTTCTCGAGTATTTTTCGCGTAAAAACCTTCGATCGTGTTCCGATATTATTCGAAATTAAATACGGAAGTACCTTGAAACAATGAAAACTAATAATAGCGGCTGCTTTGCACGCGGTTTATTTATTTCCAGCGGCATTTCCTTGTCGGCTTTAAATATGAGCGTTCGACGACTGGTCGAGCTGCAAGAATTATATTTTCCATAATTATTTCGATTCTCCTGCTTGAAACTTTATATCGTAGTATTTATGATAAAACACAGATAAATTGAAGATCAGCTCGTTCATTAAGATCAGTTCACAATTCGCTAGAATAAAATTATTTGGTTCTTTATATTATTTATACCAAGTGAACTTGTTCAATTATGCATTGCTATTACCATATAAGTGAATTTAATTAACTGACAAGTATTTGCAATTTTTCTTGGCACTGAACTGTCTGAAGGGTTTTAATTCTTTGCACTCCAATTCTATTAGAACGATTGAAAGTGAGAATCTTAAATTATCTTTTATTACAGTTTATTATTCAATTTGTAAATTACATTCATAAAATCCAGGTAAAAATCTTTATTATTCACATTACCTCAAGGAAGTTTAAAATTCTTGAAGATAGTAATTAAATTAATACGTTCGGAGAGACTTATTCGTCATTGGTCGAGAAGCTTAATGTTGCTAGTTTGTAGGAATACTTTTTATAGATATCAATATCAAGTCAAAAATCGATACTTCATAATTGCAATGTAACCTCTAACTTTATGAGGTGCATCGGTCGATATCAAGTATCAAATCAATACAGGGTGTACCACAATTCCCCCACGAAACGATATACTGTAAATTTGGAAACACTTTGTACAATATAATCGATAAATGGCATAACTGAGAAATTATTTCGACGATATATTCTGGAAAAAAACTTAGAAACACCCGGTATCGGTATAGTAGATGCCCCAAGTTCCAATAATTCTCACTTAACACGCAACGATATCCACATAAAATTAAAAATGATATATCATTAATTGGAAGGAGTAGCTGCTATCGATATCAAATATCTAGACAAAATTTTTATATGAATGTCTATAAATCGTAAAATGCGAGCAAAGATGAATTGGAGTGGAAAGAGTGAAACTCGAGCATAAGTAGCGGCCGGTTGTCTTTTGTTTTAGTTGGTTTCCCCTATGTTTGCCCGAGTTTCGGCTTTGCATGGCACGTTGCATCATCACCATCGTCATCATCATCGTTCGGTACAGAGCTCGCCATGTCCCTCGCGGTCGCCTAGCAGAACGGCGTCTCTCTGCGACGCTAGTTCCGGTTATGAATCGACCAGGAGCCACCTAGGCCCTCACTATAGCGACTACAACATGCCCAGGAATAATTCGCCTGTGTTGAAATACAACAGCCTAAAGCCACGCCGAAGGAAGCACAAACGTTCGCAATTCTATTCACTGAGAATGTGTCGCAGGCACGAGAACAACGTGCACAGGAAGTATCAGCTTTACGCTATTCCGATATACAAGTGCCCTCATAAGAACGGAAGTACCAGTACGATCACGACTATCGTCAGATCTGGTACACCGTCTTTATCCACCAACCAATCGGATCAGAATCAAAATTTTAATGAAAGTTCGAACGAAAGTCGTTCGAACAAGGATCAATCGGACGAGAAACAGTCGAATCCGACAGTGGCACCGCCACCGCCGATTCCAGCGCCAAGAAAGTTGAAGAAGACCGATCCCTCGAAGCACACCTATCAAAACGTCCCCCCTCCCGTTTTTCCACCGAAAAACATCTCGTTGCCGAGGACCAAGGTTTGTCGACTACTCGTGTTCCTTCCTATGTACGTTAAGTACCCGTATTCGTAGCAGTTCGTGAAGAACCGTTGCTGCCGCCCCCAGGAGATCGCTCGTTTCTTGCGAAGCTGTTGAAACGAACACACTGGGATTGATCGTCCGCAGGGTGATCGATCGATCGGACCAATCGTTCGTTCTTGTGTTCTATCTACGTATTTGTCTGGTTTTTACAACATGTTTTTCGAGCTGGATAAGATGCATGTTCTTTGAAGGACGGGTTTATTTACAGTCGGAGAGAAAAATGGAGAGGATTTATGGAACATTTGTTTGATTAGTTTGATCATGCGTTTCGAAGGAATCTTATGTAGTTTTGAATGGAAATATATTGTAATGCTGTTAGGTAACAGGATGTGCCACGTAATCGGAACAGAGCTGTAGAAGGAAAGATTTGATTATTACATACAATTACAGAAAAAGATTAGATATTTAATTATTAGATATTTAATTATTAAGATTAGATAATAAAATCAAATGAAATGAAATGAAATTTTCCATTCGCGAGATAATGATGTCACTAATCAGCGGTTTCTATTCGATTAATTTCCTATTGATTTAAGATACAGCGCCCGTATGATTTTCACGTCACGATCAGTCAACATTTTAAAAACAAATGATTAACGTTAAGAAATTAAAAGACAAGGGCTTTGTTTAGCAAACATGTTATGATCGAAAAATCAAATTTTCGCCATTTCCATTCTTTCATGCATCTTAATTACCAACTCGGTCGATATTCAGCGACTTTCCAACGATTGTTCAATATCAGCCAACGATCTCACTCGTTCGATCACATCCCATCGACCCCGTATAATTAGTCTACGCTTGGCTCGACCATTTTCTTGAATTATCCACTGCTCAAGTCGTATAATGAACCAACGACGTTTATTCAAGAGTAGAAACGAAAGAATTTTAAAATTCATAAGCATTAGTCATTTGTTTAAATACTTTAAATTAAACAATCCTCTTTTATTTATATCACTGTTGAATAAAATTTGGAAGAAAAGCTACGTTATACGTATTTTGTGTATAGTTATTTATAGTACTTTATATAGTATAAATTATAGTACTTTTGTGGTATATTTTGAAAAAAGGAAATATATATATATATATATATATATATATATATATATATATATATATATATATGTGGTTCCAACAGTTCTGAGATGACAATTTATGTTTTGCAATTGAATTTTTTTCTACCATTTTATCGCGACCAAGATTTAGGCAGCAGCAACGATGTTCTCGAACATTGCATACAAAAGTAAAAAATCCTATCCCTTAAGCACCAGTTTCTAATAATTAGCATCGCACCTACTGCATGAGTACGATTTACGTGTCCGCAATAGATATAAAACAGCAGCTTCGAGCAAATAGGAGGTAGAGTTGCCGGAGTTGCCGAGTTATAATCGGAAATCATATTTTCCCTGCTAAGCTGGATCTGGCCACCTATGTAGCGACCGTCCTTGTGTATGTCGGCCGCGTATCAAGTAAGTTTCCACACTCACGACACAAAAATACTAATACACACATACACACGTAAATAACAACTGTACACGTTGCTTGCCACAAAGCTTTTCAACCTCATTCATAAAAGGAGGTGAAATATTATTTCGAAGCCTTTTAAAGACTCAGTGGCGCGGTCTCTTTCTCATTTCCTTTTTTCTTTGTGTTTGGAGGAAAAAAAATTCCCTTTTCCACGGAGTTGATATTGTTTTGAAGAGATAGTAAAAAAGATGTTTGCTCGGTCTATTCGAAGCAACGGAGAAAAGGAGATACGGATGCTCTGGTTCGCCAAGTCGCTTCTCGTCGACCGACGAGGAAAATCTTTTTGAGACGCGACACCAGCTTCAAACGATCTTCCTTATAACGAGTACTTTTGCCAAGAGGTATATGATAACCACGTTATGCTCATTCCCGGGATTGCTGTATATAAGCTAGGATTTATATTTCGCGGTTAAGGAAAAAAGAGAAAATGTCGATCGCGGGTACTGGCTCTTTCACTAATGAAATATAAGAGAAAGAAATTTAGCAAACTATTAAATAAATTAATCGTTCCTCGGAGTAAGAGTATAGCATATAGCACCTAAAATATTACTGAATATATCGGACATAGGAATTTCGAAAATGATTCCGATATCGGAGAGAGGAAATTTTGTACTATTCCTTATCAATTACATAACTTTCCTTTTAGAAGATTTAATGAAAAGGAAAGAAAGACGTATGTTCAATTTATCTGAAAGAATCGGTAGAGTATCCTGACAAAACTCGATTGGAATTCAATAATTTAGAAGAAACTGAGTTGTAAAATTCATAATTTATTTGTAAGAACGAAGCTACGTGGTTTTATTTTTCGAAAAGAATATGGAATAGATAGAAAAGATTGAACGTGATACGATAAAGCGTTTAAACTGTATAATACATTTTTCTCTTCGATAATCCTAACAAGTTGATTTGCACGTTGATCATGTACGATTGACTTGTTTTCAATAGAGCCGTGCCAACGCTATAAATCATATACGACATACGCGAATGACACACGGAATAAATAGTAATATCAGAAAAAAATGCTTCATTCAACGTTATCTGTCATATGATCAATAACTTCGATGAAATTTTCGTTCTCGGAACAAATCGCTTTGCCAGTGAATGAATCAAATAGCCAATTGACGTCGAATATATCGTAGCAGTTTGAACAATATTTGCATATTAAACTTTAATTCGACGAATAGCTATCTCTTTCTCCCGGAACGGAATTGAAATAAAAATTAAAAGGTACAAAATGTTTCGCTTTTCTCGTTTCACTGACTTATCAACAACAATTTCTGAGATACGATTAATGTTATAGAATGCTATTATTTGAATTAAGACGTTTCCTCCGAATGATTTGCAAAAAGTGAAATAGCCATTGTGTCTCTACGTTCTCTCCGATAAATTCTCTTTCTCTCAAGAACTTTGTCGAAATTTCAACTTTCGCTTCATCGCTAAAGACCACCGCGTATTTCGATCATTTTATCGTTTAATTCATTCATATAACAAAAGATCGATATCCAAATAATGGAATTACAATCGCCTTTCATTTCCTTCGACAAATTTTATCTCGTATCATTTCAAATTTCAAATTTATCGGAACAATCGCATCCCTCTCAATACTTCCAATTATTCCATTGTTAAAATCATTCGTATAATAAAGAATCCATATTGAAATCCCAATGGACCTATCTTCCAAGCATTTGTCTCAACACGCATGCGGTAATTACCCACTAGCACGATCGAAGGATAAAATAATAGTTCTCTAAATCCATGGATAATTTCTCTAAAGTACCATCGAATCGGTGAAATTGGTTTAATTTGTCGAACATCTCCTCTGAAAAATTGTCAAACAATGAACCTTCGATCGCCTTTCGTTTCTTCTTTCTTTCTGCTTTTTTTTTCTTTTCAAAGTTGAAATTTCATCTATCATCGATGATAACCACATATCCCGTAAAATATTTTCGATTTCTCCCGCCAAAATCATTCATATAACAAAGAATGTATATGCATAGGAAAATCCCAGTAGACCTTCCTACAAGCGACCAATCATCTCTCCGACCGGTGATAATAATCCACTGGCGCTATTTCGAAAGACGAAATAACATTTCGCCTCCGGGTTCGGTATCGCGATATCCGCCACTAACGACACCTCCCCCGACGGCCGTATCCCCAGCGACTAACCCTGCCTGTTGCAGACCGACAGCCTATACAACTACAAAGAACACTACCAGCAGCAACACCGGCAGGAGATGCAGCAGTACAGCTATCCGTTACCGAGCAACAGTTCCAGCCAACTAACACTGCCACTAACGCGCAGCCTCTATCATTCCTCGATAGTTAGCCCCTTGCAGACCTCGTACGTGCACGCGAACAGCCGACCACCGACCTTGGCACAGCACGAGAATCATCTTCCCATGGTGGCTCATCCCGACGAGGAGCAACAGAACTACGCGAACCACGACTCTACGAGGCAACCGCGCCGCCATTCGGGCAACCGGTCAAGCGACCGAAGTCAAAAGTACAGGAAGCACAAGCGTAGCGAGCGGAAGCAAAAACAAAGGCGGCCAGAAGCTTCCAGGAGAGCAGACGCGTACGCGAGCGCGCCCTCCTGCGAGACCAGCTTCCACCAGGTCCAAGAACTCGGTATACCCGAGACTTACAAAATCTCCTATCCCCATTACTACGAAGATGACATCGCGGAGTGTCCAACCGACTATCACAGATCGAATCCGAGTTCTCGTCAGCAGATCTGGGAACGACAGTCGAATCGTTGCCCACCGGAGAGCACGCACTACGCGGACACAGGTGACACGAAGAACCGGAACAAGTCAAAGAGGATGTCGTCGAACCTTGGCGATGGGCGGTCGCCGTCCGCGCCCACGATAATGCAGTACGCCGAGCTACACTTCCGGGACGTCGGTCAGGAGATCGATGTCTAAAAGGTCAGTTGGGCGGGTTCGGGTTTCAGGTTGTTTGGGAATTTACGCTGTAGATTGTTGGTTACGATATACGTGTTTTCGCAGTGAGAAGTCTTGTCTCGGATAATTAATATCTTGTAAATTGATACGCGAATATTCATATAAAAGTAAAGAAATTTTAGTCGAGTTCGATGATCTCACGTTGCAAATTATAGTTGTATGTCGCGTATAGATTTTTCGTGTTGAGGCTATTTGGTGGTTGAAATAATTGATATGCCGTTAATATGAAATTTTGTGCTACATGCTCCTCTTTTCTTTTTTTATGATATAAAAATTGGAAAATTTTCATCGAATTCCAGGGTGGTAGGGTATGTTAATTGATAGTGTTCTGTTATTGGAAAGTTTGATGATTCAGATAATCGATATTTTCTAAATACAAAACTTTATGTTACATAGATACGTAGATAATTTTGTTTTGTTACGCAAAAACACAGGATTTGTTAATCTTACGATTGAATTTGATCGATAGTAATCGTAAATATAATAAATATCACGTAAATGATAAAGTAAATAGAGAATGTTGAGTTTGCGAGGGAAGGATATGGGATATTAGAGATGAAATTGTTCATACGTGTTTTATGGAGAACATACGAAATTTATATAGAGATTCTGTAATTAGAAGCTTGAATTTAGAATTATGGTAGAAGGAAATTTGAATCTTTCGCATCCATTAATGAGATATCTCGTTGTTCGAGCGACGCTCTCAACAAGATCTCGTGTGACCTTTTATCAGAGTGAGATATATCTGCTGCGAAAATTTGAAATGAAAATTAGTTTAACAGATATCTTGTTCACAAGTGTGGAAGGATTAACGATAAACGTATGTTATACCACATTAAATGCGAAAATTGAAAAGCAAATTCACGAGATATTTCGTTCGAATCGTAATATTCCTCGTTTATAAATATGAAGAGATTGTCGAAAAAGGATATATTTGATACGTAAATACTTATATGAAAAATAATTATATCCGAGAAATCATTTATATTTACATAAAGATTTGTATATACGATGGAATCATAAAATAGCATATTTTAATTTTACTAATACATTATAAATTGTGAGTACATATTATTATAAAATACAGTGTAGCATATAAAAAATGTGCAAACGATTGAAATTTTTACATTGGTTTTCTAAAGAATATTTAAAACGGGAAGATGATTCATATGATAACAAATTACCAATCTTCTTGATACTAAACGACAGGTCCGAAAAATTTTTCATTGAAAAGTGTTTATAAACTACAGCGTAAATTCTTGAATCGATATTACCATCAAAGCGTTATTGACAAATCAATTCAATAATCAGTTCATCTTCGACAGAAAGAAATCAAAATAATCGAAAAATGATAGGGGATTGAATGTTTAGAAATTTCTACTAAAATTATTGACTACTAATTATTAATAAAATATTATCCATTAAAAATCATTTAAACAAATTTAGAATAATATAATAACGACAGATTATAATAACAAGTAATAAAAAGATCATTATAATCATAACTAACGAATTATAAGCTGGATACATATCGTTTGGATTGCATCCTAATTTCGCAACGGAATAGCAGGTATGGAAAAATTAAACATTTTGTTTCTTAGGAAATTGTTTCGTTGTTTTTACGTGTGAATTTTCTATTGTTCGAAATTTAATATTACTCCGTCATTGCGACTGTGTCTGTTTGTTTGCGTTTGTTTCTGCGTGTATGATTTCTTGCATTCGTTTGCCTCTTTTCTCTTTCATTTCTTGCATTCTAAATATGCTTTCAAGCTTGCCATTTTTATAATTTTAATAATTACCAACAACGGATTTGCATTTCTTTTTTCCTCCTTTGTTTCTCGTATCAACTTGGTCGGTAAGTATTTTTAAATTGAAACCAGCTAGCAGAGAAAAAGTCGATTAAACCGCGTGGAATTGAAAACAGGTAAATTGGACGATACGTAAAACGAATTTCGTAGAAGAATTTTTCTGTTGAATATCACAGGCTTGGTGATATTGCGATTACCTAAATATTACAAACGCTTGTAACTGTATTAAAAATCTCGTTTATAAATTCCATGTCAAACGTTTGAAAATTTCCCTCCAGTTATTTCATCGAAATAACGATTGTTCGATATTAAAAATAACAATGATACATTTCCTCGCGTAACAAACGTCGAAACTTAAATAAATTGTTTTGCAAATCTCTGTATCGAAAATTGCGTTTATTTAAATATCGATACTCAAATACTTAATATATAAATTTTACCGAAAATTTTTATTGTCATCGATTAAACAATTAAAATTCAGAAAAGTAGTTAAAAACGTTGAATAAAGGAAGTATCTTAACAGAAAGGATTAAATGAATAATATACAGTGGTTCACGGAAGTATTTGAACACGTACCACACAACAATTTTATATACAGGGTGGCTGGTAACTAGTGGTACAAGCGGAAAGGGGGTGATTCTACGCGAAAAAAGAAGTCGAAAATATAGAATAAAAATTTTTCGTTTGAGGCTTTGTTTTCGAGAAAATCGACTTTGAATTTTCGCTCGGTACGCGTGCGGTACGTTATAACGGATCTCACTGTAGATCGTTGTCTCGATGGAAAAATTTAAAAAAAAAAGAAATTAAAAAAAAATTTATTCTATATCTTCGACTTCTTTTTTCACGTAAAATCACTCCCTTTCCGTTTGTACCACCAGTTACCAACCACCCTGTATATACGTATTGTATGCCTGTTATACAAAACGTTTTGACATTTTATTAGCACCATAATGAGAGACACGATTGTCATGATTATATGTATATAAAATTTTACAATTCTCATTACAACGCTCATTACAGTGCTAATGAAATTTCAGATGTTTTATATAACACGTATAATATATTTAAAAGAGATGACAAATGTTCAAGTTGTTTTGTGAATCACTTTAACAAGCAGACTATGGGAGAACCCTGTAAATGAAGATTAAAACGATTTGTCGCTTGTATTCATAACGATATACAGGGTTGTCATACATAACAATTGTATTCCAAATGTTTGTTCGTAGGAGGGTCAGCAGACAAAGAGCGATACGTACATTTACTAGGACATTTTGGCGTCCGACATGCCTTGTAGGTACATTGTATTCTATGAATTACGTCGTATTGCTTAGATTTGTTATCGGTATGGCGATCGATCCGACATGTGCGCTACGGCATATGGACAATGAGGCTCTGTTTGTAGAAAAAGCTTTTGACATTGTAGTATTTAATCCTTTGCACTTGATGATATAATGTATATCACATAATGTTTTGATATAGAGATATATCTTAAAAATCATTAATATCTCGAACATGGAGATATTTGGTGAGATTATATAACAGATAATCGTTGTTGGAGATTTATCGTTCCCTCGTTCGGTGAGTAATTTCTTGAATTCAACGCGCTTAACGTGATTTCACTCTCGAATCTCCATTCCCTGATCTTATCCTCATTTTAACAAATAAACAAACATTCGATGTTTTGAAAGGAGTTCTGCCATAAGATCGAAGTCACACCTGTTAACAATTATTTTTTCGTATTTTCCTGAAACTTATAAAATTCCTTAATTATGATAAAATAGAGTTAGTAAGCTCGCAAGAACAGGATAGAAACTTAATGATTAGACGGGAAATGTTTATAGAAATTTATATTTTCATAGACACGAACGAGGAAATAAAACTTTAAATGAAAATCTTATCGTCTGTATGTTGTAATATGTATTTTACTTTGATATTTTATATATTTGTTGCCACTGTTACTTATTCATCGTAACACAAATACATAAACATTCGCAACGTGTTAATGAAACTAACGAACTAATAAGGAAAATTGTCAAATTTGTATTTGCTTTCCGACGTCGATGGAATTTCTAAATTTTTATACACTGCGCCAATAAATTTCGAAACAGTTATCTACGCTTATCGACGAATGACACAATTTCTAAAAGAATAACAAAGCGTGTACATCTGAGATTTAAACTTTCTTCGGTGCGTTATAAAATTCAATCTACAGCGCGGAGATAAGCGCGTTGTCTTATTAGACTATGCTCATTCATAATCGTTTAATTGCCTTTCCACGGTCACGTTACTTGTCGAATCGATAATTCACTATAGATAAGTGGCGCCAGTTATTTAACAGAATTTATATCTCGATGGAAAGCGAGATACTCTAGAAATCGTAACTTTCGATGTTTTCGAACTCGAATAATTTTCAACTAATTTTCATTCGAAATAATTCTGAATTTAATATAATTTACTAATCTGATATAATTGAATAATATATGACCGTTTAAAAGGCTTGCAGCGATGTTTGAAAATTCACATTTATCGACCAATGCACATGTCTATTGCTCTAACCATATTTTACCATTTGCTCTCAACTTTTCATCCTCCTCCTCGATAAACTTCTTCGGACTATTTTTTATAGATATTTATCTAATAAATTCAATCATTTGTTATGAAAGAAATTTAATAAAAAGTCACGTGTATGATAGTATGTTTTCTGTTAGTAGTATCTTCTTGAGGAATGCTTTCGTTGTTAACAAATTCCAGACGTTCCTCTGCGATTGTTGCATTTAGTCCAAATGGAAGCATTATTTGTTCAAATTAAGCAGCTTACCGTTCGTTACAAGCAACAAATATCTTCTACTCTCAGCAAATGAATCATAGGATTTAATATCAACACTAGCTAAAAATGGGACAAATTTTTCAAATAATCTGGTTTAGTGGTTTATAAAATCAAAAGAACCATAATGACACAGATAGCAATAAAAAATGTTAAGGAAGAAAAATGAAAATATCTTTGTCACAATTCAGGTTTTAATAATAATACGAGTTGCAATAAAAGATAATCCGATATTCTACACCAAGAAAATACTATAATTCTATGATAAAAATTTGAAATGTTTCGAGTTTGAACGGTACTTTGCTAGCGACCAAAATCGGCTTCCTACTTTTAATCAGAGTTTCGAAGCTTTTTCCAGATATAAGCGAAAGAAGCTAAGCCAGAAAAGCAGCGAATAGGTCACGTTCGCGTCATAAACTCAATCCCAATCGCAAACTTTAACAAACTACTGATTCCAAACTTATGGGCGTTGGTAACCCGAATTTCATCGAAACGATGCTTCAAATTAAACACTACCGTCATATCGTAAACTTCATAGCAAATTATCTACTTGTTAAAAAATTCATTTCTATTTTCGATATACTTTAATCCTTTCTTTACACGTCGTTTCTGCTTGATATTAATATCGTATGATACAAGGATTAATAGTTCCAAATTAAATCGTTGATTCAAGAAACAACGACTCATAATCCTAATTTCCACATGTAAGGAATTCTTAACTTACAAACTTTCAAGAAACATTCCTCTCAAAATTTGAAAATATTGATATATTTCAAAAGTAGGATACTAATTCATCTTCGATCTTCAAATGCAGCATTCATGAAGAAAATCAACTAGCAAGTGCAAAGGATTAATTTGTCCTAATCTCCGTGCAACTTCCACAGCTTTCCCGGTTCGGCTGCTACATTTATAAGAAACTTGTATCAAAGTTCTATATACCAATACATAGCATGCAACGAAAAATAGAAATCGAATACACGAACTTTTTACCACACGAAAGAAACAGCATGATAAAAATACAGCGGTAGCAACGAAAAGAATACTATGGGATTTGCCATTTAACTCTTTACCTACGAAATACTCTAAACATGACCGTTTCCCGTAGAATACACAATTCTATATAATAATAATTCTTCCAAATTTTTTATGATTTACGATAGTACAAAAATGGATGGATCTAGCCCGCCAAATACAAATTCGAAAGAAACAACATTTCGTATGCACCATACGCTTAACTAATATACCTAACTTTTTACTTTTAAATTTGCTTACGGATACTTTAATAACTCGCTGTACTTTACGATACGTCTCACAATACCTTTAATATTTTATTTCATTAAAAGTACTCTTATTCCGTATTCGCGTCAATTCGCGAAATTAGCCATTCTTGTTAGGTATTAGCGACGTACAGAACAGAGATCCGCGTTGTCACGTTCGCGAAACGAAGCGACGTATACATCTGACTGATCATTAAAATTCTAACAGCAATGAACACATGGTTTGTTCGTGGAACGATAAAGCTGTTCGGGTGGCAGGCGCGCGTCGAAAGTTTCGAGGTGGAATCGGCGTCGATTCATCGTCGAAACGTCGCTCGATGATCGCTTTATCCGGCTGTGTTCGATTGTGCATGCTAGGATTAGAATGATCGCGGCAGCAACGGCTTCGTGGACGAGCCACGTTGTAGCATGCTAGCTGGATGCCTGCTTTTATAACGTAGACAGCATATTGATATATCGTGGTCCGATGCTGCCATCTCGATCGATGCGTGGGCCTTCGTCGCGATTCGATCGGCGTACAATATGCATTTACTGTGTCGAAAGATTTCAGGTTTTTTCCACGTGTACCACGTTTCACGGAGAACCCGCGGAACCGAAAATATCGGAGAAAAATCAGTCTTTTTTTTGACGTCAATAACTCTGAAAACATGCATCTTTCGAAATAATTCAATTCTTTAGAATCCTTTGACAATGGTTATCGCGAGACACAAGGTTTATTATAACATAGAGAAGAGCAACTACGAGACAGTAATTTTTAGAATCAACAGAAATGTAGTATAAAGTAGGATTATTTGAGTCAAGCCGAGTATTATAATTTGCCACTGTCAAATTCAATTATAAACAATTTTTAAGCGATCTGCATTTGAAAATAAAATATTTCATTCGTTATAGTGACGTGTTCTCGATGACGATAGTTTCGAACCAGGAAAGAAGTTTGCTCGTCTAATATCAATATTTTCATCGTCGATTATAATTATATCACCTCGTTGTCAGTTATAGTTCAGTAACGACGCATATATTATACATATTACTTTATTTCTGAAAGTTACTTTGTTCTTTTTTTTCTAGTTTTTTAAACATATAATATCTCACTGATTCAAATCATCGTATCTTAGCGTGCCTGTTTACGTTGGAAAGGGAAGTAGTAGCAGGACGTATATAGTCAGACAGTCTGGAGAGTGAAACGATATCGATTAGGCACCTTGATATATTAAATATTATTCGTTGTACGAAAAATGACGATTGAAGAATGAAATCAGATAGTATTTTGAAGCTTATTTACTATTGTATGTAAATGTGAAAATCGTTTAAAAATTTTGCAGGTCTTCCATATACTTGGAAAATTTCTTTCATAATAATTTTAAATATCGAATGGACGCTTGTTATAAATCAGTGAAATATTACAATGTAATATTAATCACGCATCTGCATAAATGTTATTAACGTGTATAATGAATAATAACGATGATTATGAACGCCTAAATGAACCGTAGTATATGAAACATTATACGTAATGAAGAATCTGGCAAATTGTGTCTACATTGCTGTTATTATGAAACGTACCTTAAAATGTACTTTTTTGAAATAATAATTGCATTTTATCTTTTATCGTTTAAAAAATCTTTAACATCTTAATTTCGTTATTATTTGAAAACATTAGAAGATAATATAGCGATAAATTTCTTAATGTGTAATTATATCTCGTTTGATCTATTTAAAAAATCTTGATACATTTATTTTAAATATGAATACAACGCAAAACATTTTTTTCAATGGAATTCAACATAATACTCTAGGACATATAATTTATTATTTCAAAAGTTAATTAATGATTCGATATTTTACGAAAATTTTACCTACAAAATAAATATTTTCGAATATTACCAATTTACGTAACGTAAGTTCTATTTTTTTTTTAGATCTTCCAAGAAGGTCCTAAAAAGAGATACCAAAGTCTTGTAAAAAAAAAATTAACAAAACTGTTTCTTTTAGAAAGAATATCAAAGAACCACATTCCAACCATACTGTGAAACTATTTTATACCTGATGTTTAATCACATAGAGGCTAGTGGTAGAAAATGAAGAAGAAGCAAAAAGATGATGAATAAAAGGATAAGGAAATGAGATGAGTAAAGTTTCGGGATTAAAACTTGAAAAGATAATATGGTATAGATAAAATATTCTTTAGGACACCTCTCTTACAAAGTAAAGCGATTTAAATTTTAATACATATGCATAGCATTAAAGGTATGTTCTTTAAAAATATATGAAGATATATGATATTGTTTAAAGTTGTATTAATCTGTTATGAATCAATTGATTCTTTAAATGCAAACATTTCGAATAACATAAAACTACGAAAAATATATATCGGTGATGTATAAACGTTAAAGTTCAAAGTTCAAGATTCTAAACTAGATTCGGATTAGATTCAGCTTCGTTAGTCAGAAAGCTAATATCGTGATTATAACTTGCCGACCACCTGCGATTTCTATCTCTTGGTAATGCAGAGGAAGACGAATCCATATCTGGAAGAGATATTACGAACAGAGTAGAATCTCGAATATCTAAACTAATTAACTAATGGACAGGTAATTGGATTATTTATGCATTTACAGGAAATTTAAATATGTAAAAATATACAGGGTACACGTGATACGCAAAAATATATATTCTTGCATACGACCAAGCCAGGAGATTCTCGTTCGTTTGCGATTGTATCTGCAGAAAGTACTTTCAATTATCTACGCTAACGCGCTAACAATAGAGCTAGCGATACTCCAACTTCTACCATTCGTCATTATACAAAACATAGTCGAGATTCTACCGTAGTGTTACAATAATAAAATACCAAGAATATTTCTCTTCTAGTTCGATTCAATAATTCAATATAAACCCACTATCGTGGAATTGAGAAATAGTATAATTGGGGAGTTCGAATGATAAGCGGCAAAAGAGACAAAGAATGAATATTGTAATAAAAGACAATGTTTTCCTGCTAGATCCAATATTAAATATTGCAACTTCTATGAATTAATTTTAACTTTCAGAAGAAACTTCATTTCACGCTTCTCGTTTATTTTTACATAAGAAATCACCGATTGCTCGCTTGTATCTGCGGTCCTTAAAACTTTCGAACGCGCCCAGCATAACATGAAAACGATTCGTTCGACGAGAAACACAGTCTAACGAAGAACGCTTTTACTTTTTTCTCTCTGCTGTTTCCATGAAACTTACACTGGCTTCGAAATATCCCTCCGAGCTCGAATGCAGGAGGATTCGAGCGTGCAACGTGCGAGCCGACACACGCTCCACTGTTTGCGTAGCCGAAGAGAACATTAGACTAAGGTGTTCGTTGTAATGTTCTGTTTACGCAGCCCTTCAAGCCGGAATTTTCGGATCTCGACTACGCGGACGTGGACTACCGCTCCTATGGGCCGATCAACTACAAAGCTGCCAGCATCGCGCTCCTCCAAAAACAGCAACAAGCACAGAAGCAACAGCAACAGCTTCAAGGACGACGGCCGCAGATGTATGGCGTCACAGACGAAAACGAAGATCTTCTTTAATTTGTTTTCCGTTTTCATTATCTCCAATTTGTCTTCCTTTTGTTCCTTTAACTCTTAATTGATATTATTGGATTGTAGATAATTCGGAAGAATTTAAGTCAGGTTATTTAATTCATTAAGGGCAAACTATGCATGAATGCAGCATACCTCATTTGGAATTATTTGTAGGTCAATTCGCATCATTGAATTCCGTCTTTCGCAATTCATAGATATTTGCTTCACATTTCTCTTCGATGACACTTTTCCTTTGTATCCTACAATTCTATGAAATCTATTGCATGTTGAGTAATGGAAGTTTTTGTTTGTTTAGTGAAATTATCTAAAATACTCATTATTCGTAATATGTTTTATTTATTACACAAAGGAGTATATTAATTTATCTAGCTTTTGCAATAACGATGAATCGACGTAGCTTGTATTCATAATCGTTTCGTTACTTGGTGCTTGATAAATTCATTATAGTGTGACTATTAATACTTCGTGTCAATCTTAACTTATCGTATAAAATATCGAATAGAGAGAAAGAGAGACAACTAAAAATTAAAGTTTCTAGAATTACGTAACCAAACTTAAATTTAATAAAAATTTTCCTGCTCAACTATGATCCAACTGTATTGGTTGAAAGTTAAGTTTCTCTTTTTTTAACGCGATGTTACGTGAAAATTACCTTGTGGCCATAATAATATCGTAACGTGTGTAAGAATTGTGATTAACGTTTAGTGTTGATTACGTAAGCTTCTCTTGCGAGCTTTAATGTTATTACGGATGAGTGTATACCTCGTTTCTATCATAGTTCAGTCGTTTTGACGAACTCGCTGCGAGTGCACTTGCAATGGAAATATATTTTCGTTTCGAATCGATTCATTAACACGTTCAAGTCTTAAATTTACCAACCTCAAAATTTGTTCATTCTTAAATGTTAGTCCTTGATTCATCGAATCTCCAACTTTTTAATTATTTGTATTTCGAAACTTTTTAATTTCCAAATTTTCATATACTTCGATTTTTTTAATCTTACAATCTTCAGAAGACTAAGTAAAAATTCCAACATTCACATCTTAAATTCGAACATTATTTTAAAATGTTGATAATTCAAAAGATATTCAAAAACAATTATTTTCGTCGATTCTTTTAACATATGAAAAATATGTTACCATTGCGTTACCAATGCAAAGTTCAGTAAACATTTCACAGCGAGTTCATCGATGCGCCTACATCTCAAAGCCAAAGAAACAGTTACTTGCTTCAGTCGTGTCTCGAAAGACTTGCACCAAGGACTAAACCGATCTAACGTCCTCCCAAATCAACTGATCACCAAATCGCGTCTTCCTTTGCATCCTTTTACAAAGCTAACTATCTCGATAATCTTATACACCTAAAATAACCTCTCTTCCATCTTAACATCTAAGAAAGGTAATTGGATTTCCTTGTTGCGGGACTTTCGTACAAACGACCAACGATCTATACAGAATCGATATGATTAATCGATAACTATAGCCTGAAGGACGCGATTTAGATAGTCGGTACGATCCACGAGAAGGACTAGCGAGTTACGATACCTGTAAATTTATACATAAAAGAATTCGTACGCGAAATTATAAATAAATGGTACGTTTATAAGCTATTACCATGTGTTCTGGGATCAAATTGTCTAATTAACAAGCGGCTAAAGGGGCGAACGATCGATAAACGTTAAATATTAAATATACAAATATATACATATAGTATATATACATATATATATATATATAGTATCTTGTTAAATGTTAAAAGAAGAAGAAGAAGAAGAAAAATTGAGACATATCGCAGCCATTGTCGAGCTCTCGCGCGTGTCTCCTCGAATCCGCGATCCTCGCGAGATTGCCGGCTATAATTAGTGTAATTCTCCTCGCTTCTTGCTCCTTTCAATTTTTTGTAACATAAATTCTCTCCCCAACTATGTCCCACCGTTTGTAAGTTTGTACATTATGCGAGAAAACGAAGTTTCCAAGAAAAATCCACGAGGAAAATCCCCTCCAAAAAAAAAAAGAACAAACAAGAAAGAGAAAAGAAAAGGATAAAAATAGGAAAGAGAATAGAAGAAAATGACACAAGAACACGTCGAGAACGCAACTATCGTCATCGTCTCGAGCAAGTTTTCGTCCGATTTTTGGCGCTTAACGAACGAAACTCTGTCTCACATATCGTTCTTGTAACAATGTTTTCTTCGTGCTGCCATGGCAGAGTCGCGTATGGTAACATGTGACACCGAGACGGAAGCAACCAGACAGCCAGGGAACAGCGGTTTATCGTTAGATCGATGGCGGACCTCCGTGAAATCGTATTTTTGCCGAGGGAAACCGACCTCCCGCCAACTGCAACGCAACGGTTCGCCGCAGGATTCGTTGGAGGAAAAATTGGATCCTCCAAACAATTCTGGCCGAATCGTTGACGTGCTTCTACCGGAAGCTGCGTCATGCGCCACGGTTATTAATTTTTCTCATTTTTCTTCCTATTTAACTGTCGACCGATATGAAGTTGGACGATAGTTGGACAAAGATTAACTCGTGTTCATTCTATAATTGATTGTATCGTGAATTTGATCAAGCGAAGAGTTTGGTTAAACGAGGATGAGAATAGAATTTTGTAGATGCTGAGAATTGGTTCGATGAACATCGTTATATTATCGTTTGTATACTTATACCGTTGTTTCTTATATCTCTGTTACACCGTTGTTGGAGAAATTATCAGTAAAAAGATTAATCGTGTAATTTATCGATACCTTTGCTACTGAGGTTCACGGAGAGATCCAAATACCATAATTCATACGTGAATTTCCATAATTGTACACGATGTTGCGTTCACGTTTTTGGTACGATACGTACACAATATTACCAAGTTGCTTAATTTCAAAGTACTTTGTTCTAATTTTATCTTGCATTTTATACGATAAATATCATCCATGTTATCCATCTCGCAAAATATAGAATACAAATTAGAATAAAGAAGATCAAATCATCTAACTTAAAACTAATATCCACACAGTTACCATTACCCATAACCAAACGATATCGGTCAAAGATTAAAAAACTTTGCTTTCTTCAATTTGTCACCGAATGCGCGCAACAAACCATAGTAAACCATTTCATACGATTCAATCGTTCTTCTAGAAAGAAAACTAACATTCACGTGCGCGGAACAAATTCAAATATTACTCAGCACGAAAGCCATGATGAATCTTGCGGAAGATCTTTGAGAAACCGTACTGGTTTCGTCGTTCAACTAGTTTCGCCGATGGTAAATTTACAAAATCGAATAGATGTCTGGTCGGAAGTATCTCGCGTGAACTTATCGTCCAGCCATCCGTTCGTCGAGACATCTCAACTTTCTAATGGAAAATCGCGTCGAATTTCAGCAAGTTCGAGACACCTTCGACCAACACAGTTTCCATTCGTTGATTCCCTTCTGGTTGTCTGGGAAACCGGGAATGTGTCGCTGTAACTATCTAGATATCCGCTGGCCCCGTCAGTAACGGCAAAACATAGTGTTTGGTATCGTTAAAATTCACAGAAACAGAAATTACGCCGCGGAACCAAAGTTTTACGAACATACTCTACCATACAACCTCCATTTATTTGAATTTCATTCGTTTTAGTTTTACCTCCGTGTGTGTTTTAATTTCAACTTCTGTCAATTAAATCCATTATTATCCGAATGTGAGTTCTTATTGTTAAATCGTTTAATATGTTCGTGGTATTTATTTTTCTCCGTTATTTAAGTGTTGCAAACTTTGTTACTATTTCCATTTCGTTCGTGGTATATCGCTTGCAATGTGATTTTCGAATATTCGAGGTTGTAAATACTCCTCGAATTAGTAAACATTTTATTTCGTCTAATAGATTACAATGATTTTGTACAGATATAGGACGACATAATATCTTCAATTTATCGTTCGATCGTTGTTATCTTTTCCTTACAAAACATATACAATGCGAGATGTTAGAACATGCGTTTCGTTCGTAATTAAAGATATTCGAAAGGAAATAAGGATAAGTACATTTTTCTGTGTTTGATGTCACTTTACAGATAGAAAGTAGTGTTTTAACACGACGCGAAACTGAAATTGAAAAATGAAAACAGATCATTACCCCGAAAGTATAAGCCTCTTGAAAGTACACATTGTAAGTCGATTATTCAACGATCCAGCACACGAATGAGAAATCATAAATCGTAGGGAGAACCGATGTCCTCTTATTATATGAACTGTGATAGTCCCACGAAGAGTTCAGATAAATGGAGTGTTGCGTTGGTATTGTCTTTCTTCGAGCGGAAGAATTATCACAGGAAACACGTTGAACCGTGCCAAATAATATTACAAAGGGCGATCTGGTCTGTTCGTTCGATCAGTTTTAATCGTGATCGAAACGATGTGAACATTTTCGACGTGAAATCACAACTCTCGATGCTTTCGTCGAGGAAACCGGAACTTGATTTCCGCGCGATGACACGCGTTACCATACTTCATTCCACGTTCTTCCTCTTCGTCGTTCTTCGACAGACTTTGAAACCCTCCGAATTGATGAATATTTGTATATTTTCGAGGCCTCCTTGCACAATTGGGCAAATTCGAAACAGTTTAAAAAATCACGAGCTACGGGTTATGAATGCTTAATAAATTCTTCTGTATAAAAATGAAATGAATCAAATTTTACAAGTGAATCTTAGAAGGATACATTTCGAAAGGCTATATTGATTGTCCTATTCGACGAAAAACTGTAAAGATTGTTCGTGCGATAGAGGTTTACAATCTACAATTTGTCACTCGTCGATTCGCTAATATCATCAATTTGTGAATAATTGTGCAAGATGTGCAAGACCAGTGATCGCGTGAATGTTACGTGGGTGTTCGATCCCTGGCTTCTATTGTACAGTTAAACTAATTAGTTTGTAACATACGAAATGTCCCGTTTTTAGTTCTATCAGTTTTCTAAATCCTTCTGTCAATCAGTCTTTTTATCCTTCTAGATGTTTTATGTCTGTGTCATTTTAAAAGTTGGAATCTTTCTCTTTCGTCACTTTAATTCGTTGTTTACTCTTATTCTTTCGTTTACGTATATAAAAATGCTCTTTCTAGAACTTATACCGTAAAGTATAAATCGTTAAAACATTGGAAATTTCGTACGTTACGTAGGAGGATTATCGAACACCGTGAACTTGCACGTTGGAACTTATATTTCATTTCATAACGGAACCGTAATTTTTCATTCTCCAGTGTGGAACAAAAATTTGTATGCGTGTGTGTTTGTGTATGTGTGAAGTTCGAACGAAAGTTGAGTTCTCGACAAAGAAGAACCTATATTCGTCAGGATGGTCGATTTAGGATGAGAATATACGAGCTACCGTAAAAGAACGCTAGCTAGTCAAAGATAACGCGATATCGCGAACGTAGCTCGCGTGTTCAACGAGAACATTGTAATAAAACAAGCAAAACCAAAGAAAAAAGAAAAAGAGAAAAATAGAAGAAAGAGAGGAAGTAAGAAAAAGTAATTAAAAAGTAATCTTTTCCACGTGTTTTTACATTCAAAGAGTCGCCCTGTGTGAACTGTTGCTCGGTGAATTGAATAGTTTGTAATACATAATGTATACAGTACGTTAACACGTTAAATATCAATTGTACCGGATTACGGTCCCAAAACGTTACATAGTAATTATTAAACAATAAATTGTATACAATACGAGTAATCGTTAGACTATGTGTATAGATATAAATATAAATATAAATGCAAATATAAATATAAATATAAAAACGAGACACTTTAATATTAATCCGTACGAAATAAAGAAATAAAGATAATTGTTCTTTCAACTTCGTAACGATAACGATCCGTCATTTGTAATATATTTTCGAGGACTCGTTTCAAATGAGAGACAGATGATTTTTCGAGGATTTCAAACCGGGACACGTGTGTGTGCGTCTAATTCTCGGGAGACAAGGATTTAAAAAGAAAAAAGAAAGAAAAGAAAATGACGTTGCGTATAATGTAAGGTATCCGCGTCACGGTGTGGTAAAGTACCGACATTGCGTGCCTGATTCGTTTGGTATTCATTATACCGTGTTCTTGCGTGCAATGAAAGAAGTGAAACCGATACTTACAGTGGATAGTATATTTTTTTGTAAAACATTAGTTAGAGACTTAATGGCGAACTGTTGAGTCGGTTAGTTACGTAAATAATCGAGAGAGAATCAAACGAAACGCGAGATTGTAAAGCTGTTAATGGATTATGTGAAAGAAGGTGCATCATTCGTGGTTTTATGTTGACAGTAAATAATAAATCGAAGAAGATTTTGATTTCGGTATGATCGAACGAAATTAAATTGAACTCACATTATTGCAAAGATGAGAGTAAAAGATCTTTATTTGAAATATTATAAAGAGTATTATAAATAGAATGGCGTAAAATAAATACTTGTTTTACTTTGTTTTGTAAAGATTTCCCCGTATAAGGATGTTATACGAAAATGATTGTTTAATAAGATAGGAAATTTATATCGTTATAATTTCTTTGATTTATTACTTACGAGACTCAACGCCGTAACAATTTCCAGCGTTTAATCATTTTTAATAATCGTTGATAATTATTTGAATATTTTCTCAAACGAAACATTTGTTTGGCAATAAATCGCCTATAGAAGATTCACCTAATTGCAGGACGAAATTTTGGTACTGTACCATACTCGATTGTCACATATTTTTACAAATGGAAGAAAATTTCCGGGTGCACCACTCAGTCAGTCATAGTTTTTCCGACGTTTTTTAATGTTACCATTGATGTTAATGCATTTAAGAGTGTCACGGAGTTTATGAAGAGAATTGTGTCGGAGATGTTTAATTTTGTAATAAATTATGAACTTATGTAACTCAGAGAGCCTCAGATTTGCATTATCTTTATTGTTAAAATGTAATATCTAATAAACTTCTGTTATATTCATTACACGATATTTCTTTACTTATGTTACGATCGAACGTTAAAATATTCTATATTTTGCAATGGAAATTAAATTAAAAATACTTTGAATTACACGAAACAGTATATAATTAGCATTTTGTTATTATTTATTATACTTCTGAATGAGTTTCCTCAAGGTTTGAAGATAATGATGAAACACAAAACAAAAGCCTAAATTAGATATCGACGATAAGTATGAGTAAGTTAGATAACGCGTATCAGGAATTCTATATATAATACCAACTAGAAATGTGGATACAATTAATAGAAAAAACGTAATGAGATTAATTTTCAAGCTTCTATATCTATTTAGTTAATACAAATACAACTATTTAATTTACATTCCAAACGCCACTAAGTTTTTTCAGTTTCGAAAGAAACTACGAATAAAACTTAAACTAAAAAAGAAAGAAGCAGAAAAAAGAAATTGAGCAATCTCTCTTTTACCAAAGTTATATTTACCAAATGTATATCTTACGATTGGTCACAATTGATACTTTTTTCGTTAATTATTTGAAGATTTATTTCAAAGGAATCTTTAGACGAAAGAAATATACCTATGAACGTAATATCTTTAGGAATTATTCGAAAAGGAGACGTTGAATCGATTCATAGAGACGCCCTATTCCCATTTGGCGTCGCAGCAGGAAGACTATAGTCGCTTATACTTGTAAATTGCAACATTGACTAAACCCTAAAGACTACAGAACGGCGCCAGAGGTTTTCTCCTCACAAACATCTCGCCGTTCAACACGAATACCGAGATTACTATGCATTCTATCAACTGTTTACTTTCGAAATCATGCGCCTGATAGAAGTCATAAAAGTATTTTAATTCTTTGTCGTGTACCTTGTGAAACCTGGCTGCGGTTACAGCTTCCAAAGATTTACGAAAAATCTGCTTTTTCATCGAGATTAAACATTACAACAAACGTTATTTAACAGAGATAGGAAAGAAAAGAATTGATAATGATGGATAAGAGATCGAGATTAGATTAAGATGGAAAAACACTAACGAAAGAAAGAATCAATTAGATTCGACGGTGGCCTAAGACCTAACAAACGCGATAAAAATCACGATAACAGCGAATACGGAAGGTAGCTTGGTGGCAAATACGATTGTTTAATCGTGAGTCGAGATAAAACGTCAAGCAATGGCATTTTGTAGACGAAATTCGTCCGTGATCGCGATGAAGACGATCACGCGGGATACATGATCGTTTTGAGTTCAGAGAATTCCTTCAGTGTAGAGAATTCGTCTGTCAAGTGTCGAAGAGAAGGAGAGTTGGCGCGATCAGAAACCTAACTAACTTTCTAACTAAATTCCTAACTTCGTTTGAGAAAGAAGAATCGGCCAGGGAGGATCGTCGAACGTAAACAGAGAGTGCACGTTCCTCGCTAATGGCAAGGAGAAAATCGAAGTTCCATAGGTTTCGCAACTGACGAGGATAGAAGGTATTGGTCGTGAAGCGAATTTGCAGGAGAAAAATTTGCAGAAGACGAATATGGAATAATTTTAACGGATAGAGTCACCTTGTCAAAGTATTCGGAATTTTGTTGTTGAAGATTTTGTTCAGGTGTTGTTTCGTCGCATAAGCTGTTGTTTCGATTAAATTAGAAAGAAAATTGGAATATTGTCGAAGGAATAATATGAGGATGACAGAGGAAAAGGATCTGAACGAAGTATTGTGCGTGAATAATTTGGTGAAGGTAGTAAATGGCAATGAAAAGAACAACAGTAATCCACTGGAAACGAAAGTGTACAAGAGACGATGGCTGATGTTGGGTTTGTTTATTCTGTACACGGGAATGAGCAACTTTCAGTGGATTCAATATTCTATAATCAGCAACATAGTTAGCAGGTATTTGAACTTGTGTTATTCAGGAATCGAATTATGATAATTTGTACGTGACTCGTTATTTTATACCGTAAATTGTTTCATTACTGGTAATCTTTGTTTGGTAATAATGTTCGATATATCGAATAATACTTATATGAGTAAATAGATTCACTTAGAAATATATATTTACTCGTTGAAATATTGTATTAGCATTTATTGAGATATTTATCGATAAATGCTGCTAATTTTTCGAGCAACACGTACGTTCAAAAACAGTGATAATCAATTTTGTAAATGTCTCAAATCTTGTTTATTTAAAAACCTCAAAAAATGCAAACAGACCACATACGAGAAATATAAATACAAACACGGTGGAATGACTCCTTGTTTTTTGCGTATCAGAAGACAAAGATAACATTAATTCCGACAATTGCGTTAATTATTCCAAAACATGTGAAAATATCTGTGAATCATCGTTGAATTTATATTCTGAAATCATCGGTATAATAATAATTTTAAATTACTTTTCGGTTGAATTTTTAAAAAACTCATTGAATTATAAGTAATATATAATAAGAGAAAAATTGAAAATTTTTTAGAATTCAATGAACTATAATTACAAGTAATACTCGTGAGAAGGAATATTAGAGATTTGAATAAACACGTTTCTCAGGTACTATGGCGTTTCTTCGTTGACTGTCGATTGGACAGCAATGACGTTCATGGGCTATTACGTGATTTTCATTTTTCCTGCTACATATATGGTGGATCGAGTCGGATTTAGATGGACTAACATTATAGGCTGCGGTGCTACCTGTCTTGGTTCGTGGATCAAAGTTTTGTCCGTCAGTCCTGACAGATTTTACGTCACCTTCATTGGACAGTCTCTAGTTGCTTCTACACAGGTTAGAAATCAATTTTAAAATATTGGCGGTGTTATTTAGTATTCTATACTTTATAGGAGATAAATCATTGTGTGAAATATAGAACGCTAAATAAAATGAGATACTTCAAAAATATTCCAATTCATTGATGCCACAATTCAGAATTTAAATGTTTGCTATTATGAAACTGAATTGAATTTTTCAAGGTAAAGTAAATAAAAATTAACAAAGATTGATAAAAGCAATGAGAAATTTATTAATATTGAATTTGTTTGTAAAAATATGTTTTCAAGCCATCCTCAAATTCGAAAGGTTCGAAGCTAAGAACTTTGCTCACGCGTCGCTGTAAGTAGTATGGTATGGTTCGTGTCAGACTGATCTAGTTAAAAGTTGTATAAAACAAAATAAGCGATGCAATAAATCAATCCTAATCAACGAGCATAATACACAACTTGGAACGCGATCGATTATACTTACGGCAATTATTATTATTTCGCACACACTATAATCTGTTTACACCTGTAATTTTCGACCAAAATAATTAAAAACAAGTTTCCACATTGTCGGAAGATTATATTTACAAATTTGACGACGTTGCGTTTGTGAAAATCGCGTGAGTTATAAACTCAGGTACGTGAAGCAAATTCTGAAAACGTGTCATAAATTTTTGTTAATGCAAGGCATTACAAGTCTAGTCGAACTTTATGTACCAGGCCTTAACCCCGAAACACTATCTCGTAGAAAGATTTATGCTCGTTCAGTGACTGCATTTCAAGCTTAATGAAACCTTTGTAATTTGTAACTTCTGTTTCGGAATACATTGTAATTTCAATGTCTACAGAAAACTTGTTCTCGTTCAAAAAAAAAAAAAAAAAAAAAACAAAAAGGAAAAGGAAAATCCAGTTCGAGTTTCGAAATTCTATGGAAGAATACAACTTACAATTTTATCATTTTGAATAGAACAAAACTTGTTTATAAAAGTATCGTAAGAATTTTTGCCTGTGTGTCTATGCTGTAATTATGATTTTTAAAATTTTGCTGGTCCGTATTATATTACTGAAATAACAGTTTTTCAAATGAAACTTAAATAATTATTAAAATTGCTTTTAATAATTCAAAATGTTTTCTGGGAAATGATTCTTTTCAAAAAATATAATAAATAAATAACAGTATTTCACAACAATCCATATAAAATATAGAATACAACGTAACAACTACATCTGACAATTGAATATTTTTCAACTACAACTTAAAAATTTGTATATTCAAATAAGCACGGCATATGAAATATTTAGATAAGCATTTAAATATACTTTAATGATATACAATATAATTTTATATCGCATTTTTTTCGTATCAGACGATAATTCTAACATTACCTGGACGTCTGGCAGCTCAATGGTTTGCCGCCAATGAACTTTCCACAGCTACGTCATTAAGCATTTTTGGTACCCAGATGGGGATAGCCTTAAGTTTCTTAATTACACCGATAATCGTGAAGAATCATGAAAATCTCGACGATATTGGCACGAGCTTGTCGCACCTTTTCTGGACCGTAGCTATCATCATGACGATTGCGTTCATATTAGTTATAACGTGTAAGCAATTTCTTTTCACTTTTCAATGAACATTAATAAAATTTAGTAACAATTCCTAAGTATATCGTGAATTAAAGAATTTTTTTTAAATCAGAAAAAATTGTCGAAGGTAGTATACACAAAGGAAAATTGCAAAAAATCAAAAATTATATTTAACAATTTAATTACTAAATATTATATCGTTCAGTCTCGAACATCTGATATCTAAAAAGAAAAATATTACTTCATACAGTATTCGAGGACGATCCAAAATTACCGCCGAGCAAAACACGGGCTCTACAAAAGTTAAATCGAATGGAACTTGAAGAAAATATTATGCAACCCATTAAGAGATTGTTCAGAAACAAAAGTTACTTGATTCTCTGCAATTCGTACGGTTTGAGCATCGGTGTGTTGAACGTCGTAGGAACATTACTAAATCAAATATATCTCGCACACTTCGAGGTGAGCCGATCAACAAAGAAATTGTTTCCCATAGATATTTCTAATTTTTCGATTTCAGGAGATTCGAATTCTAGGGAGAACCTGAATATGCTCACGTTACACACGTCGATTATACAGGTCTAATTATGAAACGTTGAACATTTTGCAGCACGGTGAGGAAGACGCGGGTAAAATCGGTTTGGCCATGATCATTACAGGAATGATAGGTGCTGTCACTTTTGGAGTGATTCTCGATAAGACACATAAATACAAGTAAGAAAATTTTATTCAAATTTCTTCGTCTATCTTTCGAAGATTATCACGTAGATTCTCCCTCTATCTTTGCAGCTCCATTTTCTTTTGCATGAATTTTATTCTATTGTTTCTATCTTTGACGCTTATTAGCAAACAGAAATACCGTGTCAGATGATCCATCTTTTCCATTTAACTCATCTGTTATAATTCAGTCTTTAGTAATTCAACAGTTCAAGCTCTAACACTTTCGTGATTGAGTACATTTTGATTGTTGGCGAAAATTTCGTTATCGATTATTAAGAACGAGAAATAGCAATTTTCTTTCGGAAAAAATAGTATGCACAGGAGCGTGTAAGTGTGAAAAAATTAGTATACCAGTAAGTTAAATTTCAGATAATAAATTGAAAGATCATTGAAAGATAGAATGATAAAAGCAAAGAAAATTCTTCCAGATCGTTTAATTTTTTAATCTAATGGCATCTTCTATAATTTATCGATTGGAACTCTATCGCCAAGATACAATATCCGATTATAAACGATTTTTTCCGAGATATAAAAAATATTCTGCGTATCATATAGAAGAGTATAAGTGTGCCTGAAATGCGTGTGTATGTGTATATCCAACAGAATTCGCTATTTCTAAATCCAACATAGTACTCTAAATGTATTCATTTTGTGAAAAATGGATCAACCTGGACAGTGTTAAATCAAATTCCTGATATATCGTACGTTTCTGTCGGTGTTCATATTTTTTAACATGTACCTCGCCAACGTGTGTCTCTCTTTTTTTAATATTTTATAACAAAACTGGACATATGTACTTTCAGGGAAACAACCGTAATCGTGTATTTTCTCGCACTGTGTGGACAGCTATTCTTTTCTACGTTCATGTGGCTCGAAATGAAATGGATGGTATACCTATCGGCTATTTTTCTCGGGTACTGTATACACGTGCACACACCACGTTTTATTAACATCAGATCATTTCAATTAACAACTTCATGTTCAAATACCTATAGAAAACTACGTCGTTAATCGCGTTGTTAATTACCTTGTTAATTACTTTACGCAGAAACACGAAGTTCCTTCGATCTTTCAGTTATCTCGTAGTCGATGAAATGAAGCATAGTTCAACCTCATTCGATTTATTTAACTACAGGAGGATATTATCGGTTTCGTGCTTATCGTATTGAAGCTTCTCAACTTGCAAAATAAATAAATTCCAATTAAAATATGCTAGGATGTCCCTTTAATTATCAAAAAGTTATCTCACGTCTGTCAGAAAGGAAAAATTTTGTCATACTTTGCCGCAGCTCTTGAATCGTCGTTACCGCGTCAAAATTCGTAGCACCGACCATCGTTCAAATTTTCTTTCACCTTTCTCTGTTTCTTTTTTTTTTTATTATTATTATTAAAAATCGACTATAACGACAGAATTGAATAAAAATCAGAATACGTCAGTCATCTGTCTGATCATCATCGAAATATACGACAGGAATATCAAATTCTTTTTCAAACTTCCTATCGTCTCTTTACTTGAACTATGGCTTTTACGGCAGTACCATAAATCGTGACAGTGATCATCATCGAAATTTTCTTCCACGATTCACCGTGCAACTCATTCACTCGAAATTGATTCTAGTGCAACTCTAAAGTGCAATTACCTACTTTCTGTAGGTACTTCCTAGTCGGTTACGTAGCCTTAGGATACGAAATGTGCGCGGAATACACGTACCCAGAGTCCGAGGAGATAACGGCGGGAATTTTGAACGTGGCTAATAACGTTTACGGAATTGTTCTCATTCTGATAATGGGCCGATTGCTGGAAGTATACGGAGATATTCCGGTGCACGTGGGACTTTGTACGGCGCTGCTCGTCGGTTTCATCATGACCGTGTTGACGAAGGACGTGCAAAGGCGTCAGGATGCCAGAAAAGGCGTGCATTACGTAGGAGTTAAACAAAGTGAGAAAAACAACGAGTGCAATGGACGCGAGAAAAAATAATTGGATCGTAATGATTTCTAATATCGACGTAAATTTACATTTAATCCTTTCCTGGATTATTCTCGTGTAATATGTATAGTTCTGTTTTCCTACGTTTTTATATACAGACAACACCGAGACGTAGACGTGTCAAGAGATGCTCGAGTGAGATACGTTTTGTGAATTAATGCGTGATTGTACGGAAATTTGAAGAGAAGATAAGATAATAAACTATAATTAGCAATTATAAGTGACTGTATCGAAAGAAAGCAGCAGTGAGTAATAAGATAAAAATTCAAATAAATAATAATAAACACGAACGAATGTACTACAGTAGTAGATGTTCTTAATCTAATTTAATTCGTGTATCGAAATAAACTTCCGATTATAAACAAAATTTAGGGTGTATAGAATATTAATTTAAAATAATTTGTACTATAAAGTAATTTATTATTGATCCTTATAATAAAAAACAACGGAGCGGTCTGATAACACAAATATTTGTTCGATTTATATTCTGAATTCAATTTTAATTCCATACTCCATATTCATCAGAGGAAATACAAACACGATAAACCTACGATTAAAAAAAATACTACGAGAATCCGTTCTAATTGATCCGTGAATCGTCACAAAAAGACGCTCGGTGCTAGAAATGAAATTGTTTAATCTTCTGCAAGCAACGTTTGCAGTGGACTGAAATTTAATAAACGTCTGCTGGTCTGCTGAAGAACGCTAAACATTTTTCAATTTAAATTTACATTGCCGCGGATTTACATTGCCGCGCGAATGTCTTTAAGATTAGGATGCTTCCTTGTTTTGGCAAACTTTAACTGTATAATAGAAATTATTTAAATCGTACAACTTTATTCCTATTTATCCTATTACGTGCATTTAAAAACATATGTTCAATATCGAGCGAGTTCATTAAAGTAGAATATTTAGAATAAAAATAAAAATAAAAATACAAAAGAATGAATCCAGGTCGTTCGATATTAATATGTACTATTGAAAAACTTCTAGAATAAACTGGATGAAGAAATAGAAAAAGTATCGAATAATCTCAGCTATACCTACTTCCTATTTAGAATTTTCATTGAATGTATTAATTAGATTTGTGTGTATTACTGTTTATTTATCAACCCAACTGTTAGAACAAAAGAATAACCGCGAACGTTGCTAAAAATCGCAGAATAAAATATTGTCTTGCAATCATTCTTCTATGAAAATAATAAACTAAAATACATGGAATAAGCCATTCTCACAGGGGAAACATATATCATACGCTGATAAAGTCTGCATCGTTCACAAAACACTTTGCGAGGTAAATAACAAGTAATATAATAAATAACAAACAACCAACGGATTAGAAAAGTGGAAATTTAAAGAAGAAATTTCTCGATACGGAGGAAGAAAATGAATGGATTGGCGAAGAGACAGGTACGAAGAGGCTGGACTTTTATCGACAAGGAATATTCATTCTTGTTTTCAGGTAAAAGGCACCAGGGACCAGGCCTGAGTGTGTAGTGTGCACTGCGTCTGACAAGTGACATGACGCGTGCACCACTTGTTACTCGACCAGAATACTTGATATACTCGATCAGAGAACAAAAGTACCCAATGCGGAGTATTATATTTTGCGCTTTCGATCAAACTGGCACTTCTATCTGTCGGGCGCAGAACGTTACGTAGATTTCATCTTGACGCTCGGGCTAGACATTATTCATTCTTCGTTTATTTTTACTATGGCCGCGCGAAGAATTATCGAGATCCAGCGAGAAAAGAAGGACATCTTCTATCGCGAATCAATATTATCGTTTCGAAAATATTTTTACGACCGATACCATGCAATTTACCTTCGAGTAAATGTACAAGATTTTTCACGAATATTTACTTACTTATTACTGAATAAATAAATATTTAACTTGCAAGTACAGTATATTTCTTCTTTTTAAAATTATTTATTTGGAGTTGCATCCACCTCTGAGGATCGTTAGCGACTACAGTTGTACGCAATTGCGTTTCATAGGCTTCTATGAAGATCTATGAAATTTCGTACTAATATTACGGCGATCGATATCTTTGAAATATTCAAAACAGTAACAAAAACGTATATTTAATCTGAAAACCTAATGAAAAGACAATTTAATAACTCAAAGACTGATTAACAGCATATTGAACTACCTTGCGATAGAAAACGGGAAACACTTAAATTTCACTTGAAGAATTTATCGAGACATATTTGATACGTGACTATGGTTTATTTATTTAAACGACGAACAACGATTTCGAAATTAGTTTCTATAAACGGATCGTCATTCTGTATAAACTCTAATTACGATGGTGAAACAACATTCTGTTGGAATCGAGTTTCGGTGTTCGTTAAAATGACGAAAGGTGAATATTGCAAAATTCCATACAGGGAAACTGAGATCATCGTTGCAACATTCAAACAGGAAACATTCCCATTTAATTCAACGCAGATAAAATATCGTCGTTAATATAATGAAGTAGAACCTGCATACACTTTTTCTGCGAATTTATTAGAAAAGACTAACCTAACGTAACGAACATTGTGATCAATAATACAAGTGATACCTTAAATATCTTTTTACTGTTCCACATTAACGTAACATATGGTTCCCTTTTAATTAAACTGCTGATGAAAGTAATTAATTATAGCACTGAATTTCACGACTTTTCGATATACCGCCCATGAATTAACATTGATAAATCTAGAGAAATTCACGAACAGATTCATGTAAATACTATAAAAGAACTTCCATTTTTACAGAACTGACGGAACAAAATAAAAATAGTTTCACAATTGGAATGAAAGCTTATAGGATACTTGTAGGATACTTTGCCTTGCATATTTTGTATGTTACGTTCATTCTCTACGTTTTCATACATTGAAATTTCCCGTAAACGAATAAAAGTGCGCAGTCCAGTTAAGTTTAAGGTGTAGGTTAAATTTAAGATGTTGGTTCAGTTTCATATGCCAAGATCCACGGTATTGAAACTGACACTATTATATCAAATAATTATCAAAGGTAACCTGTCAACGGGTTAAAAAGTTGTTAATCGTTCGTTATAAAAGTTTGATCCTCGATGTTGATTTTTTTATGTCTCGACAATTAGACACAATTTTCCGGAATGATCGGATATTGTAGGAAAAGGTCGTAAAATCTTTCGCTCTCTTCTAAGCAGACGGCAGCCGATGTCAAACACATCCGCTGAAAAAGATATTGATCTATTGACAGCACAAACGCGTTCAAATAGGAGAGTCGGGCCTCCGCCGTATCCGTCGAGATTGCGATTATCACAAAGGGACTTATGGATTATCGATAACGGGCGAGAATGAAAAGCGGAAACGACAGGTCACCACAAATGGACTCGAGTGGACGCGATTGGAAGGTAGATCGATAGATTCCATTTAATTCATTTGAGCACGGCGCTTCGTCAACGAAGATAAATGGAAAATTTCGTATAAATATTCTATCCTAGTCTACGAAGCAGCTCGTGAATATTGGCTCGTTCATTTGCTTCCACGTAACATGGCTAATAACCACCATCGTATATCTATATCTCTTCGAGGTGTACGATAAAAATTTATTTTCTACTAGAACGTGATTTTTACTTGTCATTTGTTGATATTTAATTCTTCCACTGGCGAGCAGTTTATCGAAATGTACTTGGTCGCGAAATGAAACGAAGATGAGAAACTCGACAAAAAATCTTATCGAAAATTACCCGATCGACCTAACAAAAATATTCCAAAATCCTTTGGTAAAACGCACGAAAAATACGAAACATACGAGAAATACAAAACCAGAGAGAGTAGAAAATAAATCCGTCAGTTCTGCAAGCGACTCGCTATCCTCGAGACTAGTTAACTGAAAAGAATTACCGGAACGCTAGCGAAAACCCTGCTGTCTGGCTACTATAGAAAAGTCGAACTTATTCTCTGGATGTTGCACACAGGATTCTTCGCAGGCATCGGGCAGCCGGCAGGTTCTAAGCGATCCGCAGCCGGAATCCAGATCGGAATCGGGTGAGCTTCACTGTCAATCCGATAATTAACTTGCATGCCACGTTTTTCGAGCGGCGAGTCCGATCGAATTCGTACGCGTAAGAGCACCGGGACGACGTCCGACCTGATCTTGCGAATTCATAATGGATCCCGCATTCCGAGCACGTGTACCGCTCACGTAAGCCGTGACAAAATTATGTACTACAACGGCTGCTTTCGCCGGTGCGTTTTAAATCGATCCCGACTGGACCAAGGAGGAAATTACCTATCGCTGAGATACTCACGCTTCGTACCGAAACTTCCTACAGAATAGCGATAACCGTTTTACAAATAACAGTGTGTTCTATGAATATAATAGTTCTCTGATGGGAGAGGAACGTTGGTTTCCGAAGATTTACACAGTGTCCCGTGAGAATATTTGAACGCTTTCCACAGAATGTTTTTGAGTATGACTAAAAGAAGTATTTGCATACTATTATTTATCATGACGCTTGCATACTAATTAGTTAGGTTCAAGTATATTAAATTTCATATCATTTAGTAGTACTTTCATATTACTTCATTATATTGTAATAGATTTGAAACTCCGCTCTATAAGTATGCTTACAACGTTATCATTAAAACTGTGCATACGAGGATTAATTTTAATCTATTTGATTTACTTTGCATTTCTTTTTCTTTTTTTTTTTTTTTTTTTTTTATTATTAACTCTGCATTTTGAGTTTAAACGCGTAGAGATAGTAAAATACCTTCTTTTTTCTTTTAGTTTGTGTACAGAGTAAAAATAAAATGAAACGGAATATAAAGGAATAAGGTAAAATTTAGGGGAATTCTAAGTAGAATTAAAGAAATTCTAATCTATTTTCCAAGAATATTCCAGAATCACAACTTTCTAATAAAAATAGCGTGATCACGTTAGAGGCATAACATGTTAATATCGTCATTATTTAAAACACATATCTATCACTCATCGTCGACTAAGTAAATTCGTTGAAATCTACAAAAAATTGGCAAAAAGCATCGCAAGAAAGTCATGTAGCCATCGTGATACTTCTTACGAATGAATGACCATTCATGACACGTAATATAGGTCTGGCGTATAGTTACGAAACGGTGAGCAATAACCAATGAAATCGTTTCGTATTCACGGTGCTTGGACGCCATCTCATAAACGTGTGGTCGCATATAAAGACGGATGAAAGACACGGGCAAAAGCCAGTCAAAATTTTCCAAGTGGAGTTAACAGTGTTTTTGGCCAGCAATAATGTGGAGAACGGTAACGAGACAATGGATTTATTATGCACGCGAGGAACGATTAACCATTAATCGTCTTTTGATCTCATTGAACGTTCGAGCCGATCGCGTATTTACACTTCGCGTCATTAATCCTTTACAACAACGCGGTGACTTGACATTTGCATATCGATTAACCATATACGTATTTTTGAAGTCCTTTTTTATAATTTATAGCTTTGTCATTGTGCCATCTATTCGTCAACAGTGATTAATGATTTCGGAATTATTACTTTTATTGGGATGGAAAAGCGTAGGAAATCGTAATCTGTTGTCATGTGAATACAGAAAAAATCAAGTTGTAAAGGAAATTAATGGAATGAAACGATTTTTATGAGGTGGTAAAGTAACACTTTTGTAATATTTTTTATAATTCAGCTAAATATTTCTCTTTTCTTTTGAAAGAATAAAATCAATATAACAGTGAGTTTATTTCGATCTAAAGAAATAGAAGAGTACGATCGTTTAGGTTTTCCCTGACGAATTTTCTAATTCGATTATATTGATCGAAATCGAGTATAAGGTTTGAAAAGCGTAAGTTGTGTAGTAAGTAAGAAATAAATTTTATACTTTCGATAGAACGTACGTAATTCTGATAAGAGGAGAGTAATCTTCTGAATATTTTTATAATTCTCAGAACACACCGGTTTTTACGCTGTAACATTAAATCTCTGCCTTAACAGCAATACAAAAGTTTTTACGGACAAGATGATCTTTATTTATGAGCAAACTGAAATATGCTGTTTTATATACGCATACATAAATCAATAGTACTCTTCGATTCGAAAACTGAATGTATGAATACATAAATTTATAAAACCTATAAATTGAAATATAAAATATGAACTCGATGGAACTCGATAAAAACGTCTTAATAAGATCATTGAGAAAAGAGGACCTGATTCATTTACATTACACTGTTCGTTAAAAAACTAATAGTTTAAAACTTTAACGAGTCGTAAGGATTATTGAAAAGAATGGAAAATGTAAAGTAAAACTAAAATTAATTTTTTCAATAAGCAACGAATACCTATTATACTAATATAAAAAAATATCACGATAAACCACACACTTCCATTCTCGCTTTTATAGTTACGAACAAACTAATCGAAACCGTTGAATCGAATAATAAATTCGCATCACATTTTATATTCGCTAAACAAATCCAGATACATATACCTTAACATTTCACAAAAAGAACAGCTCTAACATTCTGCAAAATGTTATGAAAATACATACATCAGCGAAAGAAGGACAAACTTATTGCTCGATGCAATATTTTCGCAAACATTAAAACACCCGCGCAAGCCAGGAAAAACTATCTACCGACTCTGTAACCTTTTATTTCTCCTAATCATGGAACACTGGAGGCACCCCAATCAATTTAGACAATCACGATCGAACGAAACCATCGTTCCAAACTCGTTTGGTGATAACAATGGCCGTCTGCCAGTAACGTTTCCTTCGTTCCGTATTTCAGAACGCGGCCACCGAAAGGACAGCAGGAAAAGCACGCGACAGCTAAGCCATTAATTGCTTTTCCATTTTCCAGCTGACCCTCGTGCTTCTCTGTATCGGACTAGCAACGTCAGATTTATCGCCATATAAACCAAGGGGATGGCGTCCTAATGGTCAACGCTTTAATCCCACCAACAATCGATTGCATGCGTATTACGGGCCCCCTGGATTACCAGCCTATGAACCTCCGTACTCGACAAGCCACCCCCCAATTTTCACCACCACCACCACCACTACCACCACCGTACCGCCGACAACAACCACGACGACGATGAAAACCACAACGACCCCGCGAACCAGAGAGCCAACGACGCCCTCTACCATTCCGGAGGAAGATTTCGATACGAATCCAGCTCTGGCCATCGCTAATTCCTTCGCCTTTAATCGACCTGTTTACATCTACAATACATTCCCCTTCTTACCTGGGCACGTATTGGTCAAATGAATGATTACGTAGCATCGTTTGTAACTTATCAGTGGATTGTTCTACGATAACGAGAATAACGAATGTACGAATTGTTGGTTCGCTATATAGTACAATAGAGTAACACTATTGAGAAGCGTACATTTGTCCGGGAATAGATTTGAAATGGAATTGAAATTATTGTTAATAATTAGTTACTCGATCATTCAACAATGAAAGTATTCGTTTTCGACCATTTAAAGAGGCAACGAACAATTTTTCAGAACTCTGACGTTGTTATTAAAAATAGCGTGACTTTGTAGTTTTTTATTGGACGATTATGACACTACTATCCTAATAAGCGGTTCACTTTTAAAGTCGATTTCTGCGGATATCTCAATTTGCAATTTGACTCCTTTAACGAACCGATCGCAAGATCACAACAAGAACACATTCGAGGAATTATTATCTTATATGTATACATTAATATTCCGCTTGCTTTTTTCATATCAAATGATTAGATATTTGTCAAACATCGTAGGTAATAATCAAATTAAAACAAGGTGTAGATCGTAGACTATGGGAAGTGTTGTTCCTAATGGTTAGAGATAAGAATATCGTTTTGGGCGATCGTAGTAGTAAACGTAGGTTGGTGCATATAAACTATTATTCCTTTTTTATACTGGATTTTAAGTTAAATGGGATGTAAGCTTTTTTTATTCGGTAAAGTAAACCGTGTTTTTAATTAAAGTGATTTATTATATTTTGTTTTAATCAACCGACAATTACATCGTTTCCTTATCCTTCTTCATAGACTCTGTTCATTTCGGAACAGTTTCCGTAAGATAATAAAAAAAAAAAATACCAAAATGTTAACTACACAAGATATGGATGACTGGAATATTAAATTTTGATTTTCATAATTCTTCTGACACCTATAATGTCTATCGCAATGCAACAAGATTAATTTCTACTTATTTACTATGCGAGTTGTTCAGTCTGACGCAAACGTCTACTAGAGAGAATTAATCAGAATATAGTTCTACTTTCGCTAATCAATTCTATATACACATCCTTGGATGATTGTAAAACTAAGCACGTATTAAAAATCCTTGAATAATCTCTAATAAAAAAAACGAAATGTAAGGTAAAACAAGGACAAAAGAAAGCTACAAAAGATGAATATCTCTTTCCTGAAGCTACTACGCTCATAATCAAACAATTATGGTTCTAATGGAACTTCCAGACTATCACTAACGTGTATTATTCAAACTAAGCTATTATGCTTCGCGTTTGTATGTTTTCTCTGGCGAAGATAGAAAAGAAAACAGAGTGAAGTAAAGAAGAATAAAGAGAATTGTAGAATATCAAAGGGAATAAATAGTAAAGAGAGGAACGACAGAGATTAATATGAATAAATTATGAAAATCTTTGATCCCTACTTAGTAAATGCATTATTAAGGCTATCTATAATACAGATTTTACCTTAAACACGGCATATTTGGCATTAGTATACGAGATCTGCGTATCGAGATCGATGGCAAAATGAGAATTTGAGCGATAGAATCGTGAAAAGCCCTTTAACGATGAATGTGAATGGCGTAACGACGATAGAATCTATTTTCTTCGCTGATACATTTCGTGATATTACTTTAGTTTTGAACTTTAATTTTTAGCTCAAAGAAGGAACACAAAATGCGTCTTTCATCTATTAATATCGTTAAAATATTGGATTTGTTTCTTTCATCCTATTATCATAATTATCGAATCATACAGAATTAATAATAGTAGTAAAATAATAAATAAATAACAAGTTGCCAATATATTTACATCTAAAAAATGTTGTTTTATTCGTTCATCATATCTTTAACGATTAGGTATTAGTTCCTAAATTTCAGATTAAATTACAAAATTGTAACCAATTACAATACCTTTTTTTTTATAAATTGACGAAGTTCTGGCTATGGAGGATTAAGTGAACTTTTGAAAACTCGATCGTTTCTTTTTTCATACCATCTTTCTTATCTTTTCTTATATGCACCAACTTAAAGTTCTCTTTTACTGAGTTTTGTATAGTCGTCAACCATAAACAATAGACACATAGCGTATAACATGTATGATACGTTGAAATCACAATGAATTCAAAGAAGATTGTGGAATTGAATGTTCTTAATTCTCTAAACTCTCCGATATTCATATAACTAAAGAGAGAAAAATGATAAGCTCTCAATAATCGTCGATTTAAATAAAACCATTAATATGTCACCACAATGTACATCACTTTCTGATTCAGGTCGAAATTGTATCTAGCGTACAATGCGAGCGGATTTAGAGCGTGCTGATTTATCGTTGTTCCAAATATACGTCGAAAGCGCCAGTGTTCTGAATTGTGGTTTATCCGAAGAAATAGTCGCGCGTGTAATTTCGAATTTAATGTATCTGGCTGACGACGTATCTGAAAAAGATCGATATAAATAGAAATTAGCTAGGAAAAAAGGGGAATAAACTGTATGTCGATATCCTATGCAGAAAACCCTGTCCCTTTCGCACTTGTTCTATACAAAAGGAAATTGAAAGGTATGAACGCGAGATAAAAGGATCAACAGCGATTAAACTGTAGTTGCAGTAAACTTTCACTTCGCCTAATGCGTCACGCTCCCTGTAAATTTAGGCAATTAAATTGGGAATTTAGACGACTCGAATCCGTGGCACGAATAACGATTCGTTTCACGTTGCATCGTCGATAACAGCAACGCCGAATAAAAACGGCAACGATGCGTTGAAAACAGAGAGAATCGACGTCGTGTCGTTTAAACAGAACGTAGGAAGCTTTGAATGCAAATTAAATGGCATCGCGGTACAGATTTTAATTTCAATACTAATTCCCCCAGAAATTTTCATTGGGAAAATATTTCTGTTTTATTTTGTGGCATCCAACAGTACAAAGAGTAGATAAAGTTAATTGATTATATCTGATTAATATCTAATTAAAGTGTTTTTACCTTCAGTATCTTTGATATCGTATTATTATTTTTTTTCTTTTTTGCCTAATACCATGGACGATATTTATCGGTTATTTTGAAATTGGAAGCAATGAAAATTGTTTCCTCTATTGGAAAAATTCTCGAGTACACATAATAGGCAATAATAAGCAAAAATAACGAAGGAAGCTTCGAAAGGATCAGAAACATCGAGAGAGAGGGCCGGGATGAATAAAAAGAAAGTGAATGGAAATGAGAGGCCGTGAAATCTGGGAAAGATCAAGAAAAGATGAAAAAATGAAGGAAAGTAAGGGAATCAAGGTAAAAATAGACCAAAAGACACGAAAGAGTATCTGTAAAAGGTAAAAAGGATTAAAGAAAATTAAGAAACGTATATAGAAAATTGCGGGATATTAAAAGAAACTGAGGGAACTTAAATATAAGCAAAAAATACTACGGAGGATTTGAAACGGTTGAAGGAAAGAAGATAGCAGGAGACTAAATAAGATTGTAAAAACCTGATAAAACTGTACGAAGCTAAAAGAGGTATTGGAAAGAACAACAAATACCGAAGAGAAATAAAACATGGGAAAATATGATACTCTTTATGTGGCAGAAATAAAATTTATTTTATTGCAACGGAAATCTTTGTCAATAATTTTAGTTAGATTTTTTTCAAATTCGAACAAATATATTATTACTATATACTAGATACTACTGGAATAGTATAAGTAATTTAACTCAAAGTTAAAAGGATTAACAAAGTCAACACGAAATTGAAAAATGTTAACGAAGACTTTACTTTGACGTTCATTTTAAGAGCTATTCTGTAAAAATGAAACGCCTAATCGATAGTTCGTGGAACGTTTCAATTCATCATCCTTAATTAATAAATTAAATATCACTTATTAAAAAATATATCAACATCTTTTATTTCAAATCTTCTACAAAATGTTTCATAAATGAATTTTCCTTGGAATTCTTTTAAAAAGTACGACAGAGCGAAAAACTAGAAAAATCGTGTAAAAACATTAAAAAAATTAAATAAGTTTGAATTGATTAACAAAAATTAAGCAATAAGAATGAATAAAATCTTTGATATATCTTTCACTCGTTTTTCGTTAAATCTTTATCAGCCCGACATAGAACCACGTCACACCTAAAAATCGAAAATGCATCCTGAAGGAGTAACCACCTAATACATTTCCAGGAAAACAGACCGGCATGCGGCAGTTACATTTATTCTTACGCGAAAGAATACAATGATCTGACAGTTTTCTGAAAAGACGGAAATAGCACATCGTATATCCTCCTAGCAAGGAGTATATATAAAATGTAGCAGAATCGACGTACTGTACACTATTCTCTTCCTACACGCTATAACATTTTGCTGTATATTTGAAGAAACAACATTCTTCGTGAAAACGAAATCTCTTCATGGTAAGAAAAGAAAAAGAATTGTAGATGAACGTAAAAGATACAGCAAATTAACTCGTTAATCGTGAAAGACGAGTTAACGCTTCAGATTGTCCATTTCTTTAAATATTAATCTCTTAATAATTTCTTTATTTAGACATCTCCCACTTTTTTACCTATCAATCTGCGTTTATTAAAAATAAATTACGTCATATTGAAATTTACGATTCTCTAACTGTTATTAATCTTAACGATTATGGAATTTTCCTATCGTTAAAAATAATTACAATTAAGTAAATCAATTGTTGGAAATTAAGCAATAATCCGCTTAACAAATTAAATAATGTTTCGCAGAGGTTCTATTATTCCAAACTAGTATCTTTATAACATTCTTATTTCTTTATTTCTGTCATTTATTCTTGCGCGATTTCACAATATTCTAACTATTTTATGTACAACATTTCGAGAAAAATAACATTCTTGATCTGTCAACACTAGGAAAATAGAGTATTCTGTATCGTTAATTATGTTATGGCCGACAAACTACTACGTATCAAAAGGACATCTACAAACTAAATGGAACCTTACAGATTACATTTAGTTGTAATTGTTGAACAGAGGGAGAATGAGCCTATTTTTCAAGTATACGCCAAGAATAACTATTAGATTACAAAACATGTAAGATTCTCTAACATTGACCGATTCATTAATTGCCTAAGTCATTAATCACAATCATGAAGTCATGTTTCATAAGGAAAAATTTACTACGCACAGTATTAAAATCTTTTCTCGGATACGATACAAAGAAATGGCTAAATTTTCAATTGATATAAAATCGTAATCGTGGTAACATTTAAAAACACCTTTACTTAGAGACTATTAAAACTGTCGTCTTTTCGTGTAACAATGATATTTCTATACTTTTCATAACAACATCTGTCACGACACTTATTAACGACAAATAAAACGAAATTTCTTTTCAAGGAAATCTATTCGTCTTACGACGAAAAAGGAAAATATTAAGAACTGCAGATAAAGCAAAGATAGTATCATGCGAAAAAACATCATGATACACGGTAGTTTTATCGATCGTTAATAAAGTCAAATTTTAAAATAAAAAGAAATTGCCAAATTCCTAGTGTAGAATAAGATAATGATCATTAACTTGAAACGTCAACATATCGTAATTGGCAGGTAAAAGTAAACGTTGAACGTTTTGATTCTTTCTAGATCAATCGATCCTAAAAACATTTCTATCGATAGACCAGTTTAAACTTCTGTCTCTGTGTCTTTTGTGTAGGTCTATTTGCATAAGCTACGTAACATAGAAATAAAAAAAGAAACAGAATCTAATAAATCTGCGCAGCACACGCGATCTGATTTCGAATACGTGATAGAGTACGTTGATCTAAAAATACCGAGGCAACTATCTTATTTCGTTCGATTCGATTCAAAAACGCGATTCTTATTTCTTCTTACTCTGTCGTCCAAAAAATATTGACTTGATCGGTATTGCTTGTTGAGCAGAGATTACAAACTCCACAGAGAACGAGTTTAAAAAAATAAACCTCGCCTCTAGTTGAATTTCCTGTTCTATTCGACGTAAATATGCTAAAAATTCTAACTCCTATGATTCTTCAATCGCTACAAAAACTAGAAACATTCGTTGCTCGTATCCACCGAGAAACATCGATGATATGACATTTATACGTGAACAAAGCGTCAAAGATTATTATTCATAATGATTTTCGCATCTATCGATCGTCGCTGCTTCGCGAATATACTCATCCCTTTATTTTCTTTATTGTCTGTGTTATAAAGTGGAAATTTTATATTCCAAATAATCTTGATCAAGAAAAGACGTAACATCAAGTTTAGCTGTATCTTAGAAAATTTAAGATTATTTGAAGCAAATTACGCACACGAATTCTCGCAATTTATTTTTTTATCTCAATATTAAAACTACGAATCGTTAATCGTCGAATAATTATTAAAAGAACTATGAAAAGACAATTTATCGAAAAAAAATGATAATGATAAAAGAATCGTAATGCGAGAATATCACGATGAAATCGACGTGAAGAATCTCGAAACAGCGACGTTTATCTGCAAGCTAGCACGTTATAAGAATCGACGATTGCAGCATCCTTCGGAAGCGACTGGAAGCTGGCCGATTCTCACGGTGGAGCAATGGCATACTCTCTGAGCGTTCGTAACGACCGAGATATCCGATCTCGTGATCCTGGCACACTGTGTCCTCGTGAAATCCGTAACACTCCGACGAACGATGGCTGTGGACGCCTGAACGCGTCATCTTCCAGCTTGACTGCTCGTGTTTGAGAGTTGTCATGAGATACGGGGATAGAAAGCGGATGCCCGAGCTGCCTGTGGATCGTAAGTGAGAAATTGTTGCAAAAATAAAAGAAATTAACGGTTGAATGCGATCGACAATTCGGAGCAAGTTTGCGGAAGTATTTACAAAAGAAAGAATGCTAATTGAAGTATGGCGAAATGAGCAGTTACGGATGTGCAAGATGTTAATTGATAACGAAGGTAAGTACGTTCACTTTGATGCTAATTAAAAAATGCGAATGATTTTTTAACGTAGACTTAAAGGACATTCATAGAAGGCATGGCAGAACGCATGGTACAAATAATGGAAGGAAGTTCGGTTTCTTTCATTTGGAACCTCATTTTCAAGCAAATGATACTTCTCGAATCGATGTACTCCACAAAGTGGCAGCTTTTAAACGAAAAAATTGTATTTTGTATTTTTTACTTATTTTTAATCGTAGAATGTATACTGTGTACTCGTACCACGTATCCTGCCATATTTTTATAGAGTAATAACGAAAAACAAAAGTAAGCGGAGAAATGCTTGTTTGAAGAATCGATTCTATTCGTCGGAACAATGAAAATGGATTGGCGCGTAAAAAAATTTTCTTTTTTCATTGCCAATAGCTCTTCCTTTTTAAATTTATGAAATGTACAAAATATAGAAGGGAAAATGAGAACAGAGAAAATTTGGTGAGATTGAAGAGCTAGGATATAAAATATAAAACCAAAAGTAAAAGGTTCTATTTCGCGATGTTTAAATCATCATTCAAGGATAATACTTATTTGTTAATTATATGAGATACAGCGAAAAAAATATAACAATAATTTCTATAGACGCCGGAAATTTGTTAGCGATAAATAAATATGAAATAAAAATGATTGAACCATGATGTTAAATCCGTAAATAGAAGCAAATATGAAACCTTTTTCATAGTTTTGATGTATAGTATCGATTGTAAAAAAAGAGAATATCGCTACTTTTTATTAACACGTTCCATATAGAAAGCACAACGTTCGGGTCAGTGGAACCAGTGTCTGACCCAAACTGGTTATTACTACTGCAGACGTTCTACTCATCTGTGTCAGTGTTTCTCAAACGGACGATGTTCTCGTAATATACAATTTATATAATTATCATTTTTCAACCATTATACGACAATAATATATATGATATAGCGTATTTATCATATAAACAAAAATTAAATATTAAATGGAATTTTTATTCTCAGCTTAATACCCGAACAAACGCTTCTTACACATAGAAGTATGGTCTTCTTACGATAAAATTAACTACACTTCCCAAGAAGTGTAATTGACTCCAATTTCGCTTTTAATACGTGGAGATAAGATATTCGCGGAAAAGTAGAAGGATTACCTCTATGAGAAAGTAAACACTGACTATGAATAGCGCATAATGGATGACAGAGTTGTTGTCATATCGCAACAAGCCGACACGTAATTAAACTGTCAACGCAGGGTGCAATAAGTAATTAATTGTTGCAAGGCTGCATTACCATGATTAATTCGAATTACCGCATTAGCCCTCGTTACATATACGTAGATAAATAAACAAAAAGCAAGAACATGTGTTGCATAAAATGCATTCATTATCGATGCTAAAATACCAAAAGATTCCATCCACAAAAAGGAGATTAGAAATGCAGAAAAATGTTGGAGAATATTATTTGCTTTTCTTATAGAAAAGAATATTATAGCTTCTCTTCGTTTGTAGGATTTGTCAGAAACTCTTAAATCTTAGCAACAATTTCAAGCATCGTCCATTGATCACTGTGACGCCCCAAATTTTGTTAAATCCATTGGTGCAGAAATGTGACATGCAAAAAGGATCAGTGCGATTTTATGATTTATGTATTATGTTACACAAGCATGCAATGAATTTTCGCAAAGGATGCAGTATCAATAAATAGAGATTAAAGTAAAGAAAATGGCATGAAGTAAATAGAGAGCAACAAAGTCTGAGCAAAATGTGCAGACATAATTTCTCGAAATATTGAATTTATTTTACCAAGTGCTTTGTCCCCCTCGACAGCAGACGTGATTCGTATTTTATATTATCCGAAAAGCTTTCCGTGGAAAGTTTCAATCGTCTTGATGAAAACAGTTACAAACCGACACGCACGTGTTTCGATACCACATGGAGAAACAAACTCTGTTAGTTAGATGTGAATAATGCACAAATACCTGTTTACCGACCATTTTGACAAGTGGTTTTATCCCCTGTGTTTCCGTTAATGGTGGTCTGCTCTTCGTCTTTCACGAATTTTATCAGGAACATCGTGAGTGCCCCTACTATTGGTGGAATACCCGCTAAGAAAAAGGGTATGTCATAGCTACCTGCGTAAACCAAAAAATAAAAAGCAAATTAGATATATTTTTCGATAAGTAAGTAAAAGAATTTTTTAAACATTTATATTACAAAATTTAACATCTCGACAATTATTTTATGAAATATTTATTCTATTGTCAAGCCTTCGTTATATTTTTAAAGTCGACTTAAATTACTTTCTATACAAAAATCTCAAAAATAGAAATCAAATCGATTTCGGATTGAAATATTAATTTGGAATTTCGTTAACAAAACGAACTCTAAATCACTAATTCGAAATTCCGACAAAGTAACAGATAGTATGAAATCTTAATTAATTATGTGACGTAATTAATTACCGGTATGATCATACAGAAGACCAGCAATGGGCGGTCCCACAGTCAAAGGTATAGAACACATGCCTAATAGGAATCCAATGGCTTGTGTCGCTTCTTCTCGACCACATATATCAAATGCAATAGGACCCAAAAGGGATATGAAGCAGCCATCGAATAATCCCATGGCCAAAGAGATAATTAGTAAAACCATGTACGAATTCGTAACGGGGAGAAGCATTGTAAGAACACCGATACTAAGGAACGATATCTAAAATCATTCGAAACAAATGAAAAACATTAAAGTAAATAAAACGAATGAAGCTTTTTAATTCCCAAATCGATAAAAACTTCAAGTAAAACTTCTTCACATGAAAAGATACTCGATAGTTTAATATTTTGGAAAACATTAGGTATATATATATATATTTGTACTTGTACACATGCATTTAAAAAGTGACACAACTTGAACAAATCTTTTCAGGAAAAGGGAAAAATATTTGAAACCTTACAAACACATCATTTAGATTCTTTAGAATTACGTGAACAATCATTTAGACAGATACTAAGTAATTTCCCATTTTTAGTTCTTTAAATCCCTCTTTGACAGTTTTCATACTCTTTTAACTGAATTGTTTCAATTCCACACACCTTTATGTTCAAATACATGTGCGATATATTATACGTATATGTAATAAGTCATTTATGTATGTATATATATATATTTTCATTTATACAAATTTTTCTCCAGAAACCATTTGTTCAAGCAATTGAAAAGGAGTGAACGATTTACCTGTTGCAACAATATTCTGTTCACCTTGGGCAAATCAGCGATATATCCAAAGACAAGTCGACCTATACCTGAAGTAATACCGATGCACATAATCGGCAGTTTTTTATCCGAGCCCTTAAACACCGTCTCGACAAATTTCCCGATGTGAACATACGGGACGAAATATCTGAAAGGAACGTTCTCATTGATCAGGCTACTCGTGTCACTTAATACTCGTCACTTTATACGCTTTCGCCGTGGTCGTTTCTTTCGACGATGGCTTGAATTACAAACCACATGTAACTTGACTGTCGCCAGG